>NC_134687.1:449935812-450597954 GCF_050947455.1 Rhinoderma darwinii
AAATGGACCTGGTCTACGATTGTAACATGATTTCATGCGTACACATTTCTGTAGTCGCTTGTGAATTTCAGAGAGCGCTAATTCGGAGAGTAATATTCATTTTTGTACATTTCTATTGTCATATCACAAAATGAATTTGTCCGAAACGGAAAGGATCACATTACTGATGATGAGAGGGTATGGCGAAGAAAAAAAGTTTACGAGTGGCACAAGAAAAAAGACATTGAGTTGAATGCACAATATGCTTGTGGTTGGAAAGTTCTGCTTGATTGAGGACTGGCAATACTTATGGAGACATGCAGCAAATGCCCAGATAAGAGAGAAGTACAACAGTGATATACATCTCATTATGGCTGACCTATAATGGGTTAAGCCTGCGATGATTCCAAGAATGTACAATGAACAGAAAACCAATTTCTATAGACTTTTTAGGTATGGTCTGTGCGGTTAATACAGAACACTGAATGCGCTCATTAACCCCTTCGAGTCTACAATCTAGTTTTATGGCTGAATGCTTTTAATAGCCCACTGTGATTCGCCAGACCAGGCTGTCATTGTAGCAATCAAATGTAAGTGCCATATTACTAAATTCAGAAAAAGATTTAACTCCTTCCTATAAAAAAAAAAGTTCGCACCGGCCAGTGCAGCACACTCTTAGGCCTGGTTTACATGAGCGTGTGCGTTTTGCGCACGCAAAAAACGCGGCGTTTTGCGTGCGCAAATGGCACTTAACAGCTCTGTGCGTCATCAGTGTATGATGCGCGGCTGCGAGATTTTCGCGCAGCCGCCATCATTATGACACTCCGTTTGGATGTTTGTAAACAGAAAAGCACGTGGTGCTTTTCTGCTTACATTCAGAGTTTGACAGCTGTTGCGCGAATCACGCTGTTCGCACGGAAGTGCTTCCGAGTGACCTGCGTGATTTTCACGCACCCTTTGACTTCAATGGGTGCGTGATGCTCAAACAGCGCACAAATATAGGACATGTCGCGAGTTTTTTTTCAGCGGACTCACGCTGAGCAAAACTCACAGACTGTCTGCACTGCCCCCATAGATTTACATAGGTCCGTACGACACGCGTAAAAAGCACGCGCGTCGCACGGACGTATATCACGCTCGTGTAAACGAGGCCTTAGTATGCGATAAAAATGGATGCCCACATCAAGCAGAATGGAGGTTTCCCACATCTACAAAAATAATCCTTGTCCTCCATTTTTGCCCTGTTTCTATTAGCTCTTAGGCCTCATGCACACGACCGTAGCCGTGTGCACGGCCGTGATTGTCGGGTCGGGCGGCTGCGGACTGTCAGCGGACTGTCAGCCGCGGGCCGCCCGCAAATCGTACGACATGCACATGGCCGCCGTCATTGTTTTCAATGAGCCCGGACTGCAGAAGATGTCCGTAATAGGACATGCCCGTTCTTTCTGCGGTGCGGGTTCCCGGGCCATGCACGGACCGTAAAAACTACGGTCGTGTGCATGGCCCCATAGAAAAGAATGGGGCCACAATTCTCCCGTGGATTTTCGGGGGAATTGCGGCCGCAAAAACACGTTCGTGTGCATGGGGCCTTATACTTAACAAATAAATGTTGTACCCGGCTACTTTACACCCATGTACAAATGCCACGTACATGCCAAGTGAGGGGTACATGCTTAGAACCTTAAAATGGACGTTTGTCAGCCCACATCAATCACAAACATATTTGGAATCATTGGGATTAGAGGAATAATCTCTGGTTAATTTTATTGGTTACACCAACTCCATTTTTTCCAATTTGTGTCCATATTTCCCTATATAATGCAGTAAAGAATGCTGCCGTATACGAATGTATCCCAGTCATACTTATGAAAGAACACTTTTTTTTGGCACATGGTTTGCCCATTAAAGGTTTGGGGCCCATACCTATGTCAAGACGGACGCTGATATACGCATCTATCAGAAATTTATGGCATACGCCATAAATGACTAAGATGGGAATAACCCTTTAAACTATATGCGCACATCAGAATATATGTTGAGAGATTTTTTCAGCGCATATGCAAACAGTACACCACAGTCAGGGTGTGAATGAAGCCTAATAGGCTATATTCACACGACAGTGAAAAAGAATGGCCATTAAAAAAATGATCAACTGTCAGTTTTTCATGGCCATTTTGCATCAGTCTATCTCTAAATTTCCATCCATTTCCAGTCCGTTTGTCCGTTTTTAATGGCCGTCTGACATCAGTTTTTCATGGCCGTTAAAAAAAACCTGATGAATTTCATTTGTCAGGTATTTTTTGTCCCAACCCTCTGAAAACACCCAAAGGAAGGTCACATGTTCACCTAGACACTATTTACAGCCTCTCTGTATGTGATGCCACATAACTCCCTGTATATGATGCCACACAGCCTCCCTGCAGAGGATGCCCCACAGCCTCCCTGCAGAGGATGCCCCACAGCCTCCCTGTAGAGGATGCCCCACAGCCTCCCTGTAGAGGATGCCCCACAGCCTCCCTGTAGAGGATGCCCCACAGCCTCCCTGTAGAGGATGCCACACAGCCTCCCTGTAGAGGATGCCCCACAGCCTCCCTGTAGAGGATGCCACACAGCCTCCCTCTATATGATGCCCCACAGCCTCCCTGTAGAGGATGCCACACAGCCTCCCTGTATATGATGCCACACAGCCTCCCTGTAGAGGTCGCCACACACACCTCTCCGGAGAAAGCCCCCCCCTGTAGTAATTTTCTGGGACTGCCTCTGTAAATTCTGGACAGTCCCGGAAAATTCGCTACAGTTGACAACTATGTACAATGCCCCCTGTATTAGCGCCACACTACACTTGTAGTGAGTGCAACAATACCCAACATTTATTAATAAACTTCCAGCTGAATGCCCTACACACTAACCGATGCAGCACCGTCTTCTTCTGGTGTGGTCTCTAAGTCTTCATGGGTTCTGAGTAGGCGGCACGAAGACTATAGACCACACCTGAAGAAGACGGCGCTGCATCGGTGAGTGTGTAGGGCATTCAGCGTCATCGCGCGCCGATAGCCAGCAATAGTTCCCTTGCCTCTTGAATCCCCATGTCACAGATCCGTTTTAAACGGTTGTTACATGTATTGATGGCCGTTAAAAACGGATCCATTGCCTTCTATGAGGTCCGTGTGGCTATTTTTTAACGGCCAACTTCACGGGCCGTTAAAAAAAAACGGCCGTATGTATACACTCATAGAACATCATTGTTCTGGAAACGGCTGTTCAAAAAACGTCCGTCACACGGCCACTTTTAACGGTCGTGTGAATGTAGCCTAACTATAGTGTTTAGTGTATAGAACGCATATCCAACTTGAGCTCTTAAGCTGGTCCTGCACAGCCTAATTTTTATAAAAGCGTGGCCTATAGTTGGGCCATGTGTGAGGACACGTTACGCTCCTCTAGCAACAAGACGCACTTTATATCATACACAGGTTTTTTTTCAAAATGTTGAAAAATCTTTGTATAAGTTACAGATTATTTTCTTTACTCTTACAAAAAGAAAGTATTACGTAGTCCCACTCGAGTCTAGTGAATTTTATAAAAAGTCTTCCCATAAATAATAATGCAGAGAAGTAGACTAGAATTAGGAATTATTATTCGGTTTACACTAAAATATTTAAACTGTAATACTAAAGATCCCAATACAGACATATGCTCCAAAACCCCAGACAAAAATAAATGTACTCTTAATAAAATCTACAACAGAAGGCTTATACTAAAGCCAACATCTCGCAAGCATTTCCAGGGCTGATGAAACACATAAGACTGTGTGGCTGAGTGAGCGCAATTTCTAAGGAACTCGAAACTTCATGCCAAAGAAGCGAGGCAGACTTTCTTTAAAAGGATAGGATTCGATACCAAGTAAGGCTCTGTTCACATCTGCGATCCGTCGGCTGTTCTGTCAGATTTGAGGGCCAGAATAGTGCTGCATGCCATCAAAACAACGGAAAGCGCGACAGACCCCATTATAAGTCATTGGGGTTCGATAGACAATGCAATCAACTACAGCATGATTTGTAGATACATTGAGCCAGTGAATGCTGGGAGACCTGACCAAGCTAGCCTGAAGAATTGTCAATGCAGTTGTGGATGAGAATGGGTAGAATACAGGCTGGATTTATAGTTACAGAACTATTAATGCAGATGAATCAAAATATAAACTATTAGATCCCATGCACACGACCATAAAATTGTCCGCAATTACAGACCCATTCAGTTCTATTGGCCGCGGAAACCCTTCCGTATCGCTACGGATGGGTGTCCGTGCCATAGAAATGTTCCGAAAGTTATGTCCGTCCCATATTTTGTATGAGTGCACGGCCCGAAAACGCGGGCAGCCATGCCCGCATTTACAGGCCGGGATTATGGACGTGGTCGCGTGCATGGGGCCTTAACTGGTGTTTAAAGATGAATAAAAACTTTCATGTAATTTCATAATATTGCAAAAAAATCTATATACATTTCACAATTGACAACGCTTTATAACAATACCCACAATACATATCAATCTGTTTTGTTGTCCACCAGTATAGCTTTGTTTTCCAGTAAAGGAAGAGCTTCCTACGAAAGTCAAAACTCGCTTGACGCACTTGCATTCCTGAGTTGGGCTCAGGTTACAATTAAAGCTGGAGAAACATATGCAAACTTTAGACCCATTAAAAAAACGGTGCCTATTTTAGTAGCTCACGGTCATCTTAGTTATAGAGGCCAACTATCAAGTCTTTCAATGGGGTTACTGGAAAGAAGTGTACAAGCTATAATCGGCTACCAAAACGATAACTCCACCTTATTAATAATCTTCATTCAGGAATTCCAGCCACATATACATATATACTTGTGTGCTTTACGTGACCGTGCTTTTTCCAACAAGACAAGTTCAATACTGGGGGTAAAAGGAGCTCTGTTTATACACCAAATGATAGAACAAATGTATAAAAAGAAAAAGCAATAAAAAAAAAACACAATATTGGAGTCTTCCTACTAATTATAATATATTTGTAATACATAATAAAATTGTATATGGTCTTTTATTAACTTTCCTGTACAGTGTAAAAAGTGAATTGAGACTGTTGAGCCAATATCATTGCGAATACGGTCTAAGGACTATCATTTATGATAAACCTACTGGCATCACAGCTTTCGGTTTCCCGTCTCATGTTGCATATACATCCCATTACCGCATAACTGTGGCCAAGTAGAACCACATGTGGATTTTCACTCTGGCTCCTAGTCAACCAGTCTCCAAAGTTTACCATCTGCTTAACTTCTGGCTCCAGTGCAGCCTGCGATCAAGTCGACAGCAGAGAGATAGATGGGTTGTCACCAGCCATCTTTCAACTCAACCAACGAGACTTCGAAAGTATAATAATAATAATATAATAATAGAAAAGCATGATGATACAGTATTAGCTAAATTACATGAAATTGTGGAAATTTGACAAAATTTTGTAGCCAGTATTCGCACAAATGGGCGACATAGCAATTGAGCCCACTATACATTTGCATTCCGTCCACCAATTTCAATGAGCATAACTTACATTGAAGAAATTAGTCTTGTTCCTCTCGAAGAAGAGCCCCTGCGCCGGCATGTGCTTCAGCTGCTGCCACGGGATACTGCTGCCTAGCAACACGTCTCTGGCCCACTGCAAGTTCTGTGGAGACAACAGGCAGGATGAAGCAGGGATGTGTCTGTGGGTATGCCGCGCCATATCTATCAAAAGGTAAACGAGAAGCGGGGAGGGTCGAATGACTTCTCTCGACACCAAATAGATATAGAATTGGGACTAATAAGGCAACAAGTTTCGGGTAGAAGGTGACTGGCGCGATGCGCTGGACAAATTAGCTTGAATTATTGACGTTTGTATATTAGAACATTAAAAGAAAACTCCCCTGTGAATTCCTCTAAGTCACGTACTTGAAGAATCTTCCCCCGGGAACTGCAGGGGGTGGCAGTGCGGGTGATGCATCACCAACACGCACCACACGCACTTCTGCAGCATCGTGGGTGGCTATGCTCATCTCCACAGGAGAATAGAAGTCCAACGTAGTCACCTGCTGGCTGCAGCGCTTATTGCCAAGCAACAGGCCGGGCTTGTTTTGGTGCTCTATAGCAAACAGAACGCACAAATAAAAATCATTAGGGAGTCAGAAGGTGTCCCTAGTGAGTGTGTCTGGGTTGTCCCAGCATTATGGACTAATGCTTAATCATGTAATGACAAGAAGTTATACAAACTTTCTAATATGCTTTAGGTTACAATTAAGCACCATTTCAAGAACTCTGCTTGCGGTCAGTGAATGGAAACTCCCCTACACCTAAAAGGTTGAAAACCTGCATGGACCTATAATTATATGAAGTCTAGGCAATCCTCTGCAAATGTAGGTAATCTAGGCACTCTCTCTCTGTATCCTGATGTATTAGAATAGGTAAAATAATATACCAGTCCAAACGTGGGCCTCATCCACACTTCATTCACCCATGTATTAACCCGTTAGTGACCGCCAATACACCTTTTCACGGCAGTCACTGCCATACACCTTTTCACGGGCTACGGCGCTGCATCGGAATAAATAAACAGAGCAGGGAGCCGTTAAATCTCCCTGCTCTCAGCTACCAGAGGTAGCCGAGGGCGTCCGTGCTCGAACTTGTGAGATTGATATAAGTATCGATCTCATCCGTTTAACCCCTCAGATGTGGCGCTCAATAGCGAGTGCCGCATCTGAGTTGTTTTGGAGAGAGGGAGGGAGCTCCCTCTCATCCCACTGACACCCGGCGATAAGATCACCGAGTGTCTGTGTCTCTAATAAAGGCCCCCAGGTCTGCCTGTAGTGAATGCCTGCCGGAGGCATGGCCTAGCAGATGCCTGTCCGTTTTAAACGGACAGGCAGTAATACACTGCAATACAAAAATATTGCAGTGTATTATAATAGCGATCGGAGAATCGCATATTGAAGTCCCCTAGTGGGACTAGTAAAAAAAAAAAGTTTAATAAAGGTAATAAAAAAAAGTAAATTTTTTTGAACTCACTTTTTCCCCTTACAAACTGCTTTACTATTAAAAAAACAAAATAAAGTACTCATATTTGGTATCGCCGTGTCTGTAACGACCCCGACTATAAATCTATTACATTATTTAACCCGCACGGTGAACGCCGTAAAAAATGAAATAAAAACTATGGAAAAATCGCTGTTTTCTGTGAATCCTGACTTAAAAAAAATGTAATAAAAAGTGATCAAAAAGTCACATCTACTCCAAAATGGTACCAATAAAAACTACAAGTCGTCCCGCAAAAAATAGCCCTCATACAACCGCATCGGCGAAAAAATAAAAACGTTACGGCTCTTCAAACATGGAGACACAAAAACAAATAATTTTGAAAAAAAAGCGTTTTTACTGTGTAAAAGTAGTAAAACATCCAAAAACTATACACATTTGGTATCATTGCAATCGTAACAACCCGCTGAATAAAGTTATTGTGTTATTTATACCACACGGTAAACAGCGTAGATTTAGGATGCAAAAAAAAGAGTGGCGAAATTTCAGGTTTTTTTCTAATCCCCCCCCCCCCCCAAAAAAAGTTAATAAAAGTTCATCAATAAATAATATGTACCTCAAAATGGTGCTATTAAAAAAATACAACTTGTCCCGCAAAAAACAAGACCTCATACAGCTATGTCGACGCAAAAATAAAAAAAGTTATAGCTCTTGGAATGCGATGATGGAAAAACGTAAAAAATGGCTTGGTCATGAAGGTTGAAAATAGGCTGGTCATTAAGGGGTTAACTCTGTATTCTGTCTGTGTGGGGTAGATGTAACATACAAAGCCAATGTCAATCTTTGGAGCTACTCATACATCTACAATTCTACATGGACGTATTTTCATACCTTATATTTTTTAATAAGCTGCATCCTCGATCGGACGCCGTATCTTGGACGCTATTTTCAGTTGTTTTAGGGAAGAAAAATGGTTTCAATTGTGTCCAAAAAATTGGCATACATGCGGTGCCCCAAATTTGTTCTGTACACTTTACACCTCACTCGACAGATTTAAAAAGTGGCTAGAAAAGGCACATGTCTAAGTTGTAAGATGTGCCAGATTAATGGCGTGCGCCATTCTTTTGACGCAAAATATTGGTGTAGGAGGTGGAGTAAGGAAGAGAACTGAGGAGGAGTAAGTAAGTGTCTAACATGTCTGGCAAGATGCACCAAATTTCTCATACCGTGTGCGCCATTGTGATGAATTTTTAGCAATTTTTGCTTGTCTGGTCTAATTTTAGAATATCTAACCTTAAAGGGGTTTTCCACCTTTTGACAACTGATGACCTACATCAGTACATGATCCGGGCACCGGACGTGCATGCCGGAAGCAGTTAGCTCCGGCCACGGAATAGCAGCCGAGCTGCAGTACTGCAGCGCTGCTTCTATTCAAGTGAATAGGAGCAGACCTGCAGTTCTGCAGCACGGCTGCTATTCTATGTACGGAGCCAACTGCTTCCGGGATCCGTACATAGTATTATGTGCCGCTATTCATCCCAGCAGGCCAGTTAATGCAGCAGTTTTCCGCAGCGGACATTCCGGGCGGAAAACTGCACCACGGTTTGGTGCAGTTTTTCACCCGGAATTCCCTGTGGCGCACATGGTGGATGCGCTGCGTTCTTTTATGCTAAAAAAAAAGGAGGGATGGGAAAGGGAGATAGGTGGATAGGTGGATTATTCCCGATCACTCCGCCAATTTGGATCCTAAGTCAACGAGAGCCCAAATAGAATACAGGATTCAGTGCAAGATACAGCTGCTCTGTATACAGGATACAAAGCAGCTGTATCTCAAAAAGTAAAAATTATTTTTAATAAAATGTATTTAGGAAGTTGCATCAGACACGCTGATATTTTTATGGGAAAAAAAAAACAACTGTCTATGTTAAGGCTATGTTCACACGGGGTCTTTTGCCGAGTTTTTTGACGCGGAAACCGCGTCGCAAAACTCGGCAGAAACGGCCCGAGAACGCCTCCCATTGATTTCAATGGGAGGCGTCGGCGTCTTTTTCCCGCGAGCAGTAAAACTGCCTCGCGGGAAAAAGAAGCGACATGCCCTATCTTCGGGCGCTTCCGCCTCCGACCTCCCATTGACTTCAATGGGAGGCAGGAGAAAGCGTGTTTTCTGCCCGCGGCGCTCAATGGCCGCGGGCGAAAAACGGCGCGATCATTGCTATTCACACGGAGTATTTTGGGGGAGGAATATCTGCCTCAAAATTCCGTTTGGAGCTTTGAGGCAGATATTCCTCCCCCAAAATACTCCGTGTGAACATAGCCTAAAGGTGTACATAGCCTTAGGCTATGTTCACACTGAGTTTTTTGCAGGCGGAATTTCAGCCTCAAAATTCCGTTTGGAAGTTTGAGTCAGATTTTCCTCTCCCTACACGCAGATTTTCGCCCGCGGCCATTGAACGCCGCGAAATACGCTTTCTCTGTCTCCCATTGATGTCAATGGGAGGTCAGAGGCGTAAACGTCCGAAGATAGGGCATGTCCCTTCTTTCTCCCGCGAGATGGTTTTACCGCTCGCTGGAAAAAGACGCCTCCGACTCCCATTGAAATGGAGGCATTTTCGGGCCGTTTTTGATGAGTTTTGCGATGCGGTTTCCGTGTCCAAAAACTCAGTGTGAACATAGCCTTCAAGTTATTTTGACATTCACGGTCATGGTGGACATTTGATGCCAGGAAAATAGATGCCATTGCTCTGGTTGTCTGTACAATGATGACCATCTATATTTACACAGCACCATCATATTCATGGGAAGAAGTGAACTTACAAAAATAACAAACCAGCAGTGACTACAGTTCATGCTACTGAAAATGGAGCCTTATTTTTTTATTTCATGCACCACAGATCTATGAATAAATAAGTTTGTATTTTTTATGTATTGTACATAGGTTATTCTTAATAGCCCATGACAAATTTATTTTAAAGTGCAATACCAAGTCCTCAAGGCTTTTCCAGACATATATTCAGTTTAGTTGGCAGGAAAGAAGATGTGAACACTGCTAGTCTATAAAATTTGCAGTAAATACGATATTTTTGTGGATGGATCCGGCCTACTTTAGTGGCATCCACCAGCAATATAATCTTTACTGAACCTGACGGGCAGTTCGCTGATGTTGACCTTTCTGATCCTTTATTTCCCTTGTGTGACCTATTGTAACGTTCATTTTAGTAGTCCTTTTTTTTTTTTTTCAATATTATATTTTTTAATATTAAATACATTTGATTGTGTATACTTTATATTCTATATGTATATGTTAAAATAAGATAAAAGGAAGACCTAACTAAATCAAGTCCCTGGAATGCATGCATGGCTATTCTGCAACTAAAGGATTAGATTTGTTCAATCTCATCCACTTTGCTGCTACTTTATTCTGCTGCGTTTTTTTCTGTCCGCAATTCCGCTACGTGTGGACAAGCCCTAACAGGCTGAAATCGACGTAATGTCTCAGCGGAATCAACTCTGGCCTCTAGGTGGCACCTATCACCACTGAATTCCAGTTCTCCTTATGAGCAGTGCTGCGCATTCCCACATCTTCCGACCATCTCAGGAAGAGGAGCCGCTAGCCTGGTAATGGATTTCTGTTACCAAAACAAAGAAGTGTCAAATAATAAACTGTGTACAGTATCTTGGCCAAAAGCATTTGTACAGCAAACCACACTGAGCCCACACATAGAAATAACGCCGCATGCCCTAAACAAACACACATGCCAGCTGCCAGCGAAACTGGTGAAGCGTGGAGTAAATCAGGGCTCCTGTATCTTCTCATTTCCTCATTCCAATGGGGTTCAGCAATGCTTACCAGTTTGTTTTTTTTAGCTTAACCCCTTAACGACCAGGCCTTAATGACCAAATCACTTTCTTTCATTTTTTCATCCTCACGTTCCAAGAGCCATAACTTTTATTTTTGGTGGATGTAGCTGTATGCAGGCTTGATTTTTGCGGGGCGAGTTGTACTTTTCAACGACACCATTTTTTGGGTACATAGAATTTAGTTTTCATTTTTTTTAAAGGGAATGCAAAAACACAAAAAACGCAATTTTGGCACGGTTTTTTTTCTTCTTTTTTTTTTTCGTCGTTTACCGTGCGGTAAAAATAACATGTTAACTTTATTCTACAGGTTGGTACGAAGGCAGCGATACCAAATATCAATAGTACTTTTCACGTTTTAGTACAATAAAACATGTCTTACTAAAGAAAGTCACTTTTGTGTCACCAACTTCCAGAGCCATAATATTTTTATTTTTCCGTTGATGTAGCCGTATTAAGGCTTATTTTTTGCAGGATGAGTTGTAGTTTTTATTTACGTGGAAATATCATTTATTAATTAGCTTTTATTTTATTTTTTAAGGAGGAAAGAAAAAAACCCAAAAAAAAACAGCTGTTCCGCCAATGTTTTGTGCACTTTTTTCATACCATACGGTAGAACTAATAAATTAGGATTGCTCTATGGGTCGTTACAACGGCGGCACCGAATTATTTATTTTTTTTCATTTTTATTAAATTTCATTTTGCTTTTTTTTAGTACCACTAAGGGACTTGAAGACGCAATCCTTTGATCGCTTGTATAATTGCTTTGGAAAACTGACAGGCACTCTATTAGGCCAATAGGCAGTTACGGAGAACAGACCTGGGGGTCCTATGTTAGGCCCCCGGCTGCCATGATAACCCATCGGTGCCCTGTGATTGAGTCATGGGGCGGCGATGGGCTGACAGAGGGAGCGCTCTCCTCTGTCCAACGAGTGACGGATCATAAACTAGCACCCGCTCGTGACAGATATATCGGTCGCTTGTCGTTAAAGAGGACTTATCACCTTTCTCTTTAATGATAAAAGCTCTGGTCCTTTAAGAAAGAGAGACCTTCAGTTGAAGTCGAAAGGGGGATTTTATCAAAGGCTTTATGCAGATTTTATGGCATAGAATATTCCCAAATTATGGCACCCGCCATATAATTTGTGACTTTTCACACCTCCCGCAAAAAGTGGACAGGGCGTAGCAGGAGGGGTTGGGGACTCCAGTGACACAACAGATTTACCATCACTTAAGCTAGAAATTGGCATAAATTATGACGCAAATCCACGCCTGCTCACAGCTGGCACAGGGACAGCAAAAACACGCCTCTCAATAGATTTGGCGTATTGTACTCCATTGCAGAAATGACAGTCTTTGTAACTTCTTCCCTATGTCTCATGAGATTTGGATTGCTCTGTGAGATTTCCTGCTTCTGAACTGGGAGAGCCCACTGTGAGGGGGGGTCTGAGTATGTAGCACGTAAACATAGAGGCAAAGATCTCCCGGATCTTCATGCTGGATGTAGTTATATTAGCAGCCATGTAAGCTAGATTCCTGTTTATTATGGAGCAGGAGGTTGAGACTATAGGAAGCAGCAACAGAAGTAAATCCTGTCACAGCTTTCTCCTCAATGTGTGACTACTGTTGGTTCTGTGTGTAAGTATGTAGCGAGAGACTTAGATTAATACCCTTTACAAGCAGCTGCCAGTCCTCCGGCAGATTAACCATTTACAAGCAGCTGTGTCCTCATATTATTTGAACCATTTACAAAACAATAACCAAATAAAAACAATTGGATTGAATAATATCCTCTGAAGCCTTCCGTTTATTCTACTGGTATCTAAGCCAATTGATTGTCCATTCTTCTGCTCAAAGCTCCTCCTGCAACTATAGAACTCTCCATAATACGGAGTATGTGGGGTACGGTCATGCTGTAACTACTGCGGTGGGCAAGCTGGGGTTAAACCTTGCTGTGACTACTAGGAGAGGTTGGCTGGGGGGAGGTTTTGCGAGTGGGAGGCTCACTGTTACTGCTTGTGGAGGGGGATGCCATGATGACTAAGATGACGAGGCTCGCTAGGGAAGGCTGGGGCGCCAACAACTAAGATTTGTCCAAGCCCGAGTTTGACATACAATATCTAAAGGGGAAATCCAGCCACAAGTCATCTTCTAAAAAGTCCTACTTTGAAAAGGAAGGGGCTTTGAGGCTCCATAAATCCTCCAAACCATTTTAGCACTGCTCACAGGTTTCTATCACAACAAAAGTGGCATTGAACAAATGACATTTTTTCTTAGAAAGCTGTGTTTGAGATTATGATAAGGGAAATCTCTAATCAGTGACGAAAGCATTTGGTCATTCTATAGAGAATTATGACCAATTTGTGAACTTAGAACAGGGATCAGCACTCCAGCTGTTGTGAAACTACAACTCCCAGCATGCTTTGACCAAAGGCTTTATTATTCCAGGCAAAGGCTGCCAGGGCATACTGGGAATTGTAGTTTCACAACAGCTGGAGTGCCGAATGCTGCTGACTATAGGATACAGACATATAAACCCGCTACTGCTATTGGCTGAATTTACCCTGTAAATACAGTCCAGTATCAATGTGACCACATAATGCTTAACTTTTATGCCACCCACCAAAAAAGGACTCAAGCATTCTAGACAAATGAGGAATCATAGTATGAATAAAATATTCTAAGCATCTACCTCCAGACAGAGATTTGCTTAGAGTGCCATATTATCTTCTAAAAAAAATGACTGCTTTCTTAAGTCGATACAACAGATTTTTAGATCATTCCATGGCAACATACATCAGTTATGGCATACTTGCTATTCCATGTTACATTTTCTAGCGATTAGCACAAAGGAAACCATACAGTGAGTCATGTGAGATACAATATGCAGAGGTTAATTTATCCAATGCTCCCCCCTTCTCACTGGAACTACTAGTTGATATAATGTGTAGGCAGTAACTATATTAACTCCAGTGCAATGGCTTGACAGACTGTGGGAGGATAGCTGTGCTCTCAGGGGTCTGCCATCCCATATAGAAGATGAATCACTACAAACACACTGCTGCTATGCAAAAGCATTCAAACCGTAAGAACACCAGTCAAAAAAAAAAAATCTGTCATGAGCGGTCATGTGTTGGCTGCTGATAGAACTTCTAATCAGAGATGAAATCAATAAATGATGCCGCCTTCTCAGCATGTCTGGTAGACAGAAAAACAATCCGGGAAAAGCAATCAAACATAGCCGTCTCTTTCTAAATGCGAAAAGCTGCAGTTTTTCTATGTGATATATAATTTATTTGTATGTTCCTTCTGTAAGCCAAGAAACATTTGACTTAAAGAGAAGAAAAACATCCACAAAACTTCCAGACTGGGTTGTTATAAATCACTGGTTTATGGCATGAGGCTATGACCACTTTGTAGCGCTACAACTGGGCCTGGCACCTGATGTACTGACGGCGCACGGACCTGCCAGCATTGGACAAATACTGCTGCCACTATGACCTATATGAGAGTTATGATATGAATCATTAGTATGGATAAATATAGTGTAAACATACAGTCAGTGACCTGGACAAAAAGGGAATTGGATATGTTTGACCGTGTGTAAAATGAAATATATATATATATTTTTTAAAATCCCGAACGCTTCTATTCAGGTTCTAGTGCACTAGCTATACAAAAGCTGCACGTCATTGACGTCTGGGAGTCTACATAGCCAACATGCAGTTATTGCCCCCCACAATAATATCATCACTGAACTATATTGCCCAGCATGCCTAGCAGTTGGCGTTCCGGCTATTGTATAACTACAAGTCTCAGCATACCATGACAGTCTGCAGTTTCCATAGTGTGCTGTGACTTTTGAAACAACCGCAAACCAGTGATATAATTGTATAATATTCATTACGGTTTATAATATATTCGAGGGTTTCCAAAAAGGTGGGTCGCGAGCCACTCACCAATGGCCCCTGGCCCACTGAGATGGTGAAATGTCCGGGTTTTAGACTGTATCTGCGTCCTCAGGACGCAGATACAGTTGAACCCAATGCTGGAGAAGGGAGCGGACGACTCCTTGTTCCAGCATTCACTATATAATACTGGCCGTGGTCGGCTCGGCGCAGGCAGGCCCTATGTAGTGATGTCATCGTGCCAGCTTGTGCCAAGCCGCACACTGCACAAACCAGAAGAGCAGAGAAATCTTGCCATGGACACAGGGCTAGGTGAATAATTATTTTATTAATAGGCACTATGGGGGCATTATACTGGGTGCGGGGGGCGCTATGGAGCAATATACTGCATGGGGGAAGAAATAGGGGCATTATACTGTGTGAGGGGAAGTTATCGGGGCATTCTCCTGTGTGGGGCAGCTATGGGGACGTTATTCTGGGTGGGGGGCAGCTTTAGGGGCATTATACTGTGTAGGTAGTCACTATAGGGGAATTATACTGTGTGGGGACAGATAAAGGTACTGGGCTAATTGTCCTATACCATTTGTAGCCCTGTAGAATGCATCACCATCATTGATGTATTAACAAGCCTTGCGTATACACAGATCCATATATCTTACCTGGTGAGTATGGCTGTGAGTATACAGATAAGCCAACCGGTACAGGCTTTTGTAGTGCTGAGGAAAACGGCTTAGACACAACTTGAAAGAAGTAATGCATTGCTCAATTAACACTTTGCGCTGTTCTTCAGCACCTTCAGGTAGACACTGGGGGTACTCGGACATATCTCCAGTTGAATCAGATTTCCTTTTGGTGTCTCCTAATGTCAAAGGGGGTGGCAAAGGCCTTATAGGTGTGCTGCAGGTAGGAGAGGTCTGTACTTCAGGAGAACCCTTCACCTCCACTGAGCTTGGGGTATCTGGTTGTTCTGTTGGTTCATCTGTTCTTCCTAAATGTTTGGAGGGCACAATTAGAATATTTAATGCCAATTTACTCTACCAATATTTTTTTTTTTAGTTTGGGTACCTTTCTCATCTGCTGCTGGTTGACTATCTCTGTATTGTGATGTGTTGTGAGAATAACTGGACTTCTTTTCCAAGTAAAGTCCTTTGGTGCTGTCTTGCGAGCTGGCTGGCTCAGTGAATGTGTCCTGTGTTGAGCTACAGTCGGAAAGGACAACTGCCATACTGTCCTGGCTGCGTTCTAAGAGAAGGAAAACAAGCCATGAGTTAAGTAGCCAACTCCCAGACACCCCTTCACCAGCAAGCATTAACACTAAGCAGCAAGAGCAAAGGACAAGGGACAGGAAAGGACAATTCAACAAACAGCCTTTCAACATCACCGGCTATTCTCCACACAATGAAGCATTTTCACTTACATTAGGTACAGAGAATTATTACATCCAGTATTACAAGACCTAGATAGACATGGGACATAGATTGTTAGATGATGGACAGAATATTTAGTATTGTGCTCCATGACAAAAGGCAATACTGTATCTATTTACAATCTAGAATACACTACTTTATGTAAAGAGAAGGCTTAAAAGTAGCTACGACATATTAAATGTAACTACTACATATAAATACAACGCACTGCACTTCTTGTTTACTCTTCTGATGGAATCAATGATTTAAAACCTCACAGGATACATGCAATGTATGTAAGAGGAACAGGAAGGTTACTACTGGGATTTCTTACTCTTCTGTTTGCAACAAACATGCAATCTATACTGGTATAGGCAAATCAGTCTGTCTTGACGGAGGGCCTGCATCCCTTTTGAGGTTCTATTGGCCTGATAACGATGGCAAACGTAACAGTGTTGCCGTAATAGTTCTTAAAGAGACTCTGTCACCACATTATAAGTGCCCTATCTCCTACATAAGATCGGCGCCATAATGTAGGTGACAGTAATGCTTTTTATTTTGAAAAACGATCTATTTTAAACCACTTTATGAGCGATTTTTAGCTTTATGCTAATGAGTTACTTAATGCCCAAGTGGGCGTGTTTTACTTTCGACCAAGTGGGCGTTGTACAGAGGAGTGTATGACGCTGACCAATCGGCATCATGCACTCCTCTCCATTCATTTACACTGCACTAGCGATATAGATATATCACTATGTGCAGCCTCATACACACACTATAACATTACTACAGTGTCCTGATAATGAATACACATGACCATCCAGCCTGGACGTCATGTGTACTCAGAATCCTGACACTTCTGAATCTTTTCTGTGAGATTCCAGCAAGGCAAGCATAATCTCGTTTAAAATGACAGGTTACATCGTAATCTCGCGAGTGTTTGTAGCTGCACATAGAGATATAACTATATCGCTAGTGCAGTGTAAATGAATGGAGAGAAGTGTATGACGCTGATTGGTCACTGATTGGTCAGCGTCATACACTCCTCTGTACAACGCCCACTTGGTCTAAAGTAAAACACGCCTACTTGGGTATTAATCAACTCATTAGCATAAAGCTAAAAATCGCTCATAAAGTGGTTTAAAATAGATCGTGTTTCAAAATAAAAAGCATTACTGTCCTGAAGGGAAGGGGAATGAAACACGGATTCCATCTTTGGTGAACCGCTGCCTCAGGCCCTGCACTAGACATACAATAGAGTATTAGTGTTTCCCTTAAAGCTTAAGTCCACCTGGAATAGCATTTTTGAATTTACACACAGAATGCACATAAAAAGTTGCATAACTTTGTAAATACACTGCATTTTGTCTGCATTATAGTTCGGAGCTGAAATCCCAATTCTGCAGGCTTGCGAGTCTGCTGCAGGGGAATTGTATTGCTGGCTGCAGATTCCACTGGTATTAAAGCTTAATGACAGGATTTATGAAGCCGGACCTGCGACGATCAGCTGATCACTGGTCCGGCATCAATTTAAAAAGGGGCGGTCTATGAGATAGCCCTTCTAACAGTAGTAGACCGTAGACACTAACATGTTTGGGCCTTGCAAGCTACGTCTGTTGGTAAGAGATTAATGGCAATGGTTAACTTCTCCACACTGAACTTCAGAATATGTATGCACTTGATTTGTAGGGAAGCCTCACACAATAATTTTATTAGAAGTTTAATTGGTTTTGTTTTCAAAACATAAGAATGTGTATGCAGTGTTACCTGTAATTGCAGGAAGGATTCACCCAGATACCTAAAAATGACAACTGCTGCTGTGCGCAGGGAGGCTATCACTTTCTTACCTCACTGAACAGAGGAGGAATAGAAATGTCATAGCTTGGGCAAAAAGATTTATCCAATGGGTTTCAATTTTGTTATGAATAAAAAAATATTAAATAGAAATACACCTAATTTCTATGTGATAAAGGGATTGTCTGGTCATGGGGCGGTTTTTCATACTAATGATCTATCCACAGAATAGGTCATAAGTATATGACCGGAAGTTTTGCAGCGGTCAGTGTTGGAAGCAGATGACTCCGGTCACAGTACATCGGCAGTGCACGGAGCCAACTGCTTTCAACACTGACCGCTGCAAAACTTCCGGTGCCCGAAGGCAGTCGGAACAGCTGATCGGTGCGGGGTCCAGGTGTCAGACCCCTACTGATCATATACGTACGACCTATTCTGTGGATAGATCAGTATGAAGAACCGCCCCATGCCCAGACTACCCCTTTAACTGTAATCCATCTTTGTGAGCTTTACAGAATGAAAAATAATATGTAAACTGTAAAATACAAATCTGGGTGTAACAGAAATGTGATCCACCTCAAACACAAAAATACAAGTCCTTGTTGAAGACGATTAGGCCATGCTATACACAAAACAGCTACATAAACGTCATATAACTAAATATACATGTATATGATGCTAAATATATCTTATATCACTAAGAACAAGAAGGTGAAGCTTACAAGCAGCAGGTTAAAGCAGGGAGGTAAAGAATGCAAGGTAAGGGACAGCTTTGGGTCCCTTTGTAAAAGATGCACAGCAATATACTCAGGTTTGGAGGAAAACAGAGGCCAAGTCTGCAGGTGACAATTTCCAACAGTACAGAATTGTATTGCCCAGCTCAGCTGCAATTCACACTGTGGTGGTGCTTTTCCATGTCCTAGAATGGCCAACTGAATTCTGGTAAATCCCACCAGATCCAGGCTCTGGAAACTTAAAAACACTGGGGACAAAGATCCATTGCACATAACGCTTGAAATTATAATTAAAATAATATTTGGGAGGTTTAGATGTCTGGAAGTCAATGAATTCTAATAAAGAGACCTTCAGATCACAGTGTATAATGATGTATTAAGTGACATATGCATCTGTTTTTGAAATCTTTCCTAGGCACTTTAGGATCGTTTGAAAACATTTAAGATGTGATATTTTGCAGAAGTGGAAGAGAACTAAAATTGGACTGGGCCAAGCATGAGGACAATCCAATCCGTCAGCATGCATTTCTCCCCCCACCAGCCAGAAGGAAAAGGGGCATTCAGGACAGTAAGAGCCGCCTCCAAACGGGACAGAGTCCACCTTTAGGAAACATAGAATGTGTAAAATTTTACCAGACAGAATTACTATGGGCTAAGAGAAAATAAAGATTTACACATCCGACCTTTCACCCTAACTAACTTCCTTAATACAAGCCTACATTGAAAGCGAATCTATGCTCTACATACACAAATAACGGCAGCTACAGTGAGTCCAGAGAGAAGTCTAGTGCCTAACCTTAATCGCATGTGTTGTTCTAACTAATCTTTTATTTGGTTTTTGCATTTTTAGCTATAAAATGCTAGAAATTAGGAATATAAAATAGTCCCGTTTGGGTTTGGCTTATGCAGCAACAGAAGCCCTTACAAGAAACTTTGCACATCACATAATAAATGCATCCAGCAAAGAGGGGTAAGGAGCAGATTAGTGAGCAGCAGCATTTCCCTGTCACCCAATGTGCCAGCCAGAGCTGTAGGTGATGGTCAGAAGATGCTCCCCAGTGCATCTCCCCAGCAATCAGAGCTTTGCCCAGTGCTGGTGGTATTGAGAAGGGGGACTGTACCGTCCGGCGTGGCCTGATGACGGGGGGGTTTACATTTGATGTAATCGTGGTCAATCGGAGTGGCTGTGTAAGGTGGAGATGTCAGACCTGGACCAGAGGAGGAAGGAATGGAATTCCCAGGGCCTGGCATCGTCCCAGCTGAAGAGTGAGAATCCTCATCCAAAGTGCAATGCTTCTCCCTATTATACAAGCACAGGCAAAACAAGTGGATCAGATACAATAACCCAAATATAAATAAGATTAAAAAAAACAAGTAATTAAGAAGTAAAAAAGGCGTTTCCACTAAAATAACATGCTAGTAAGATCAGAGCCAATTCAGCTTTGAAGGGGTTGCCTGGTTTGAAGAACCCCTTACCACATAACAGGTCCCCAACAATCAGCTGTTATCACCAGGGGCGCTGCCAGCGTGTAAACGAGACGCTGCAGGGGACATTCCTTTGCAGCGACTGTGGTTTTCTCCGATGCTGGGAGTTTGCCCCAAGTAGCGGCTCCAATCTAAAATGTGTTTTCTGTGATGAGGCAACCCCTTTATTGCATGGAGGTCCTGGCGCCTGCTGTAGCTCAGAGAGTTAAACCTCAACTCAACCTTTGTTCATTCAATTTTAATAAAATATATTCATAAGAAGAACCTCTTTATGGTAGGTCTTTAAATGCACTACATGCTAAAGTATTAGTGGCTTGAAGACAAAGGACTAGAACTCTACACATGTAAATAAAGAACATGAGGTTATAGCTATAGAAAAAAAAAACATACTTCTCTGATGCTTTTGGTGTATTTTTCTCCTCTCCCTTAGCAAATGGTCCTTCTGTGGCTTCTTTCATAACGGTGAACAACATTTTAGTATCTAGTTCCTGGTCATTTCTTTCCAGCAGCTTCAAGACAGATGCATGAAGACGGAAATAGACCTAATGGAGAGAGTATGTGAGACTATATAAACTCGAGTGTTTCTTTTATAATTGTCGCCTCACACAGTTTTAGTCACCGTTAAAAAAAAGCCAACAAATCCATATTATGGAAGATTGCTACAGACATTTACTTAGCTTTCAACAAAACACACATGCAGCATCCATTGACCTCCATTTAGAGTGTATTCTTGTTGTGCAGTTACAAAATCCTCACTTTCTAAACGACTCCCTCTCTACACTGCATGGATGAGTATGGCTCCCTCGCTACACTGCACGGATGAGTATGGCTCCCTCGCTACACTGCATGGATGAGTATGGATCCCTCGCTACACTGCATGGATGAGTATGGCTCCCTCGCTACACTGCATGGATGAGTATGGCTCCCTCGCTACACTGCATGGATGAGTATGGCTCCCTCGCTACACTGCATGGATGAGTATGGCTCCCTCGCTACACTGCATGGATGAGTATGGCTCCCTCGCCACACTGCATGGATGAATATGGATCCCTCGCTACACTGCATGGATGAGTATGGCTCCCTCGCTACACTGCATGGATGAATATGGATCCCTCGCTACACTGCATGGATGAGTATGGATCCCTCGCTACACTGCATGGATGAGTATGGCTCCCTCGCTACACTGCATGGATGAGTATGGCTCCCTCGCTACACTGCATGGATGAGTATGGCTCCCTCGCCACACTGCATGGATGAGTATGGCTCCCTCGCCACACTGCATGGATGAATATGGATCCCTCGCTACACTGCATGGATGAGTATGGCTCCCTCGCCACACTGCATGGATGAGTATGGATCCCTCGCTACACTGCATGGATGAGTATGGCTCCCTCGCTACACTGCATGGATGAATATGGATCCCTCGCTACACTGCATGGATGAGTATGGATCCCTCGCTACACTGCATGGATGAGTATGGCTCCCTCGCTACACTGCATGGATGAGTATGGCTCCCTCGCTACACTGCATGGATGAGTATGGCTCCCTCGCCACACTGCATGGATGAGTATGGCTCCCTCGCCACACTGCATGGATGAATATGGATCCCTCGCTACACTGCATGGATGAATATGGATCCCTCGCTACACTGCATGGATGAGTATGGCTCCCTCGCTACACTGCATGGATGAGTATGGATCCCTCGCTACACTGCATGGATGAGTATGGATCCCTCGCTACACTGCATGGATGAGTATGGATCCCTCGCTACACTGCATGGATGAGTATGGCTCCCTCGCTACACTGCATGGATGAGTATGGCTCCCTCGCTACACTGCATGGATGAGTATGGCTCCCTCGCTACACTGCATGGATGAGTATGGCTCCCTCGCTACACTGCATGGATGAGTATGGCTCCCTCGCTACACTGCATGGATGAGTATGGCTCCCTTACTACACTGCACGGATGAACATGGTGGCTCCCTCATGACCTCAAACCATTCTTGATAACAGTTGTGTTCTAATACATCGACCTATGCAGTAAAATGAGAAAGAAAGGGAATCAAAAGGAAAGTACATTTTAAGGAGAAAATCCCTTGAAAGCAATGATATTAACCACCTCTTACCTCTAAAGCCTCCATGGCCAACTCCGGAGGGTTATGATAATGAATCTTCTTAGGATAATGAGCGGCTTCCTCGTGCAGGTAATGTGCTGCTTGCTTGTAGTGCTGCAGATACAACTCTGGGGTCACCTTTTGTTTTTCACAGATTTTGCCTAACATATAGTGAATTAGCCATTCTTCCTCATCACCATCTCCCTCACAGAGAGAAGCAGAGGTGAAACACTGCTTTGCTGTCTCAAGCATACCATCCCGGCGCTCTTTTAACTGCGAAAAAACCAACAATGACCTTAATATTGAACATGACCATAAAACACAGGATTACATTGTTTCAAATTTTGGCTATACGAAAAAAATGCTTGTTCATTTATTATTTATCCAAAAGGCAAATAAGTAAGGGTTCTGGAAAAATTAAGAAAATCTGCCACTTCGTATGGCCAGGATACTAGATTCTGAATCGCTAAAAGGTTAAACGTGTATCCGGGCACTCAAACCTGATCTGCTCTGCCACTTTCTGACAACTCAGTACTATACTTCTGGTTTTAGAAACCTAAAAGGGGTTTTCCGGGACTGACAAATTTTATTTTTAGAAAATAACTTTTATTATGATTATTAATAAAAACGGCAAACATGTTGAAAATCCTCCTGAGTCCCGGATCTCGAATAAAGCTGCATGTAAACCATGTGGCCATGGTGAGGTTTTGCCCTGGTGGCATCATGTCCAGATGGTCACATTATTACAGCACGTGAATGACATTTAACATAGATGGAATTTCAATGCAATGTATAAGCAATAAAAAGAAAACTGGTAGGATAGGATATTTCTGGTAGCAGGTAAATATAGCGCTAACAAATTCCAACCTCATTGACGAACTCTACTATAAAAGTTTATCCCATCCAAAGATTGCCCGCTGGAAATTTCCAATCTAAATATATAATCTAATTCTGCTCAAACTATCAGCACCTATAACTTTATTTCATAAGGACGCTAAAGCTGCAATGTTTCCAGCAGCTGGTAGTAACTCAGAGGCTGTGCCCAGAATAGGCTGGGTTCACATCTGCGTTCGTTTTCTCCGTTGTTCTGCTTCATCATAGGAACAAAACAACTAACCAAACGGAGGCACCAGATCTGTTGCATGACTGACCCTAACGGTGCCCGACCAAACCCATTGGGGGAAATTTATTAAGCACTCGACATCAATTTTCTGGCTTAGAAAAGTGCCAATATACGCAAAATGTGTTTTTCCGCAAAAATGTTGTGGCTTTTGCATTTTTACTCCACCTCTGCCTCTTTTTCCTTTTTTTAATAGGTGGGGCTTACCAGGAGCGGTATGGGTCACCACGACCCGATAAATTTACTATCATTTGCGCTAAAAAACTGGGGTAAATTACTGGGCAATTTTACGCCAGTTCCCAAGCTGGCAGAGATTTCTGTTGCATGGCCGGCCAGAGATGCGCCTAATTTATTAAGAAGCACGCGCCCCTTAATAAAGTAAAAGCATCTTATGTATCAAAACGCCAATCTTATTAAATTCCCTCCATGACTTTAATTGGTTCCGTTGGACTTCAGGTCATGGTGTCTGTCATTATGCCGGACAAAATAGCGCAACATGCAGCGCTATTTTGTCCAGCATATTTTACTGGATCTGCAATGGAGGTTGCGAACAGATCCAACGCAGATGTGAGAATAGTGGTTTTTCTTGCTCTACAACTGGATGCAATCCAAATGTACATAAACTACAGCAAAGCTTTTCATAAGAGCTGGATTATACGGAAATTTATAAAATCTCGCTCTCCTAATGGGGGAAAAAAATATATAAAGGACACTGTCGGAAACTTCTGCTGGCATTTTTTTTTAGGCACACAAAATGCAAAATGTCCAATGTATGTTTCCCTTCACAGCAGACTCCAGATGAGCTTCAGAAAGTTCCAACCACAATGGTCAGGATGCTATTGTCTCAAGGCAGCTTTAACCCACACCCTGAAGAGTCAAATTTATAGTCAAAATCTTTAGCGGTGTAAGTCAGAGAACGCACAACTAAAGCTAGTCCCTCTGCTATATAGAATTAAATAATTGCCTTTCGTCCTTATTACTATTCATTGTTTATTGCTCATATTTGAATAATATAGATGAAGCGCACATAACTCACATGAGCCGCAGCCTCGGAGGGCAGCTCACTGGCCCACTGCTTGAGTTGTCGGGAAGCGAATGAGTGAAGTGCGTAAGACATTGTGCCATATTCAATCCATAAGGACAGGTTTGAGGCGTCAATCTCCAGTGCCCGTTTAAAACAGTTTAGAACGGGAGTGGCATCTTTCCATATGGGCCCATCATTCTTCAGTTCATTGGAGTTTAGTTTGTCCTGGATACGGCTTGCTCTTGCCAGAGCCATGCCAGCCCAAGAATCAAACCTGTAATGGCAAAAAATACGGTGAGAGACCAGCAACTGCTGTAAATCCTGAAAATGTAAAGCTATACATACATATTTGAAGAAATAACCTCAAACACATAAAGGTCAGGTCCAGACGCACCTGTTGGGACAGTTGCAGATATCATGCATGTAGAATTTAATGGCCTTGGACTGTTCCTTGTTTTTAAAATGGTAGTCAGCGAGAAGGTAAAATAATTCATTCAGGACCTCAGGAGAGTCTTCGGCTCCTTCTGGTAGTTGTGGCACCTGAAATGAAAAGTTAAACATTTTAATAATGAAACTGAAATCATGTTGTCATTTCTTTGTCATTCTTAAGGAATTAAAGAAACGCTTTGCAAACAATGCGAACATGAATCCCTTTACATCCACCCATAGTGTATGTACGTCATAGGGGGAGGTTGCATGCAGCTTCATATACTGCGGGTGTCAGCTGTATATTACAGCTGACACCCTGTTCGAACTGATCGGAGATAAATCGGATCCCGGCTGTTAAACCATTTAGATGCCATAGTCAACAGCGACAATGGCGTCTAAGCTGTTAGAAAGAGGAGAGCAGCCCCCGTCGATCCCTCATGCCGATGGTTGTCGTAGCTGCTTGGGGGTCTAATGAAGGCCTCCAGGACTGCCAGCTTCGTGCTACTATTAAGCCCTGCCAGAAGCGGGGCTTTATAGGAGCCGGTAACAAAACACAATGTACTGCAATACATAAGTATCACTGGTTCAAAAAAAAAAAAAAAACAACACTTTTCAAATTTTTCCTCAAAAGTAACGTAAAAAACAAAAATATAATTGGTGTTGCCGCGTCCGTAAAAGTCAGAACCATTTCAAAATAACATTATTTAACCCGCACGGTGAAAGCTGTGAAATAATTACAATAAAAACACCAGAATTGCTGTTTTTTGGTCACCTTGTGTCTCACAAAAAAAAAGGAATAACAAGTGATTAGAAAGTCATACGTACCCCAAAATGGTATCAATAAAAACTACAGCTCATCCCGCAAAAAACAAGCCCTCACACCGCTCCATCGACGGAAAAAAGAAAGAGTTCTGGGTCTCAGAACATGGTGAAACAAACCTTTTTTTTTTTTTAAGTTTTTATTTTGTAAAAGTAGTAAAACATAAAAATAACGAAATAAATTTGGTATCGTTGTAATTGTATTGACCAGCACAATAAAGTTAACATGTCATTTTTTGCTGTAGGGTGAACGCCTTTTTTTCATTCCACCCCAAAAAATATTTTTTCAAAGTTTCTCAGTACATCATATGGTACATTAAATGGTGCCATCAAAAACTACAACTCGTTCAGAGAAAAAAAGCCCTTATACAACTGGTTCAATGCTGGGGGATCTTTTCAGGAAAAGAATGGCTATTTTATTAGATCCCCCCCTTTTCCCGATTTAAAAAAAAAAAAAATCCTTAAAGGGGATTTTGGTTTTATGAAAATAAAGTTTAATTAAACAAACTTTTATATGTTATGAAACTTTTTAATATCTTATGCTTAAATTCTCTAGTCTGAAGAACTCTGCTTGCTGTCAGTGAATTAAAGAGTTTACCTACCACAACAACTTGTCACCTAGTCACAGAATAGGTGATAAGTGTTTTATCTCCGGGGGTCCAGAGTCATTAAATGAACGGAGCAGCGGTCACGCATATACACTGCCGCTCCATCCATTTCCTAGGGGACTGCCGGAGAAAGCGAAGTACAACGCTCTGCTTTCTCCGGAAGTCCTATAAAGAATGAGTGGAACTGCAGTACGCATTCATTCAGGGCACTCAAGACCCCCGTTCTCTGATCACTGGGGGTCCCACCGCTAGAGAACGGGGGTCCCACCACTAAACCCTTATCATCTGTCCAATGGGTAGGTGATAAGTTGTTGTGGTAGGTTAACCCTTATAAACTATTCTTGTGCACATTCAGAGGCTTTTAAACGATGTCTGATTTCTATTTACAGACAGCAAGCAGAGAAACGGTGAGTAATTGAAACACAAAGTCTATTAGAAAGTTGCTTCACTTTTTACTATAAAATGATTATGCTTTATTTACAAACACCAAAACAAACCCTTTACCCCCTTACCGCAAAAAAACAAGCACTCATGCAGCTATGTCGATGGAAAAATACAAAAAAACATTAAAAAAAATACACATATAGGGTATCGCTATCAAACACAAAAAATGGCAGTAATGCTGTTTTTTTTCTATTCCCCTCTCCAAAATTAATAAAAGTTAGATAAAAAAAAATTCTATGTATTTCAAAATTGGGCCATTGAAAAATACAACTCGAAAAAATGAAAAAAAATAAAATAAATAAAAGAAGCCCTCATACAGCTTAACCGGTTCCCGACCACCCACAGTAAATTCATGTCGGCGCTTGCTGAGCTCTGTGCAGCGCCAACGTGAATTCACGGTGGGTGTTAAAAGCGGAATCCGGGTGTCTCAGAGTAGCCACCTGGAGACATGATCGGGACCGGATTGGTTCCTGATGCTACAACAAACTTCCCCGGGGACCGATTGCTGGTGCTGCAGTCGGTTGCATGGCAAAACCAGAGGCCATACAACAGCCTCCTGGTCTGCCATGCACGGCAGCCTATAAGGACCAGCCTGAGGCTGGTCAACATAGGCTTCCTGTCAGTGTGACGGTCAGCGTCACACTGACAGTTTATAATACATTACACTACCTAGGAAGTACACATATTTGGTATCACCGCGTTCGTAACGACCCAAACTATAATATTATTTTTCCTGCACTGAGAACACCGCAAAAAAAGTTATTAAAAAACAATGCCAAAATCACTATTTTTTTGGTCATCACCCCTCCCAAGATATAGAATAAAGAGTCATCAAAAAGTCGCATGTGCCCCAAAATGGTACCAATAAAAACTACAACCCGTTCCGCAAAAAACAAGCCCTTACACAGCTTTCTTGACTGAAAAGTAAAAAAGTTATGGCTCTCAGAATATGGTGACACAAAAAAGTTATAATTTTATCGAAAAGTGATTTTATTGCGCAAATGCCGCAAAACATTAAAAAAAAAAATATAGCTTTTACATTTTTTTTATAAAAAGTGATCCAAGTTTTATGTACCAAAAAATGGTACCAATAAAAACTACAGCTCGTCCCGCAAAAAAGAAGCCCTCACACCGCTCAATCGACCAAAAAATAAAATAAAACTGATGCCTCCCGGAATGTGGTGAAACAAAACGTTTTGTTTTTTTAACAAATAGTTTTTACTTTGTAAAAGTAGTAAAATATAGAAGAAAAAAAACAAAAAACAAAAAAACAAACTGTATAAATTTGGTATCACCTTAATCGTATTAAGACTCAAAAAAAAATTTTAAGTTGTTGTTTTTACTGCACGGTGAAAGCCGAAAAAACAAAACCCAAATAACAATGGAGGAATCACAGCTTTTTCCAGTTTCAGCCTGCAAATAATTTTATTTTCAGTTTCCCAGTATATTAAACGATACTTTAAATGGTGTCACTAGAAACTACAAGTCCTCCTACAAAAAAGAATCCCTCACACCACTCTACTGATGGAAAAATAAAAAAACTTTATGGCTCTTGGAAAGCGGGGAGGGAAAAACAAAAATGAAAAAGCAAAAAAATGGATCAGTCCTGAAAGGGTTAATTAATTTCTAATGAAAAAGCATTGAAGACCACTTGGGGTATTGCTGTACTCGGGAGAAATTGCTTTACAAATGTTGGCTTGCATTTTCTCCTTTATCCTTTGTGAAAATGAAAACATTCAACATTTTTGTGGAAAAAATGCTCATATTCAATTTCACAGCCTAATAAATTCTGAAAAAGACCTGCCATGGGTCCAAACAGCAGTTTATTACCACATATGGCATATTGCTGTAATCAGGAGAAATAGCTTTACAAATTTTGGGGTTCTTTTTCTCCTTTATTCATTGTAAAAATTTAATTTTTTTATATTTTCATTTTCAAGGTCTAATTCCACTAAATTCAGCAAAAAAACTGTGTGGTCAAAATACTAACTATATCCCTAGAAAAATTCCTTGAGGGGTGTAGTTTCCAAAATAGGGTCACTTTTGGGGGGTTTCCACTGTCTTGCTCCCTCCAGGGTGTTGCAAACGCGACATGGCACTGGAAACCAATCCAGCAAAATCTTCTCTCCAAATGGCGCTCCTTCCCTTCTGAGCTCTGCCGTGGGTCCAAACAGCAGTTTATTACCACATATGGGGTATTGCCGTAAATCAAGAGAAATAGCTTTACAAGTTTTGGGGTGCTTTTTATTCTTTATTCCTTGCAAAAATTATTTTTTTTTATATTTTTTCAGAAAAAAGTAGATTTTCACTTTAACAGACAAACTCCAATAAATATAGCAAAAGAACTGTGGGGTCAAGATGCTAACTATACCCCTAGATAAATTCCTTGAGGTGTGTATTTTCCAAAACCGTGTCACTTTTTGGGAGTTTCCAATGTTTTGGCACCACAAGACCTCTTCAAACCGGACATAGTGCCTAAAATATATTCTAAAAAAAGGAGGCCCCAAAATCCACCAGGTGCTCCTTTGCTTTTGAGGCCTGTGTTTCAGTCCATTAGCACACTGGGGCCACATGTGGGAGATTTCTAAAAACTGCATAAAATGTAATACAAATGAATTTCAGCAAAAAAGATTACATTTGTAAATTTCCCCTCTACTTTGCTTTAATTCCTGTGAAACGCCTAAAGGGTTAAGAAACTTTCTGAATGCGGTTTTGAATACTTTGATGGGTGCAGTTTTTAAAGTGGGGTGATTTATGGGGTCTATCTAGTACATAAGGCCCTCAAAGCCACTTCAGACCTGAACTGGTCCTTGAAAAATAGCTTTTTGAAATTTTCTTGAAAATGTGAGAAATTGCTGATAAAGTTCTAAGCCTTGTAACATCCTAGAAAAATAAAATGATGTTCAAAAAACTATGCAGCTATATAAACATATAAAATATATGAAATAGTAACTATGTTGTGTGGTATAACTATCTGTTTTACAAGCAGATACATTAAAATTTAGAAAAATCATAATTTTTGCACATTTTCTTAAAATTTTGGCGTTTTTCACAAATAAGCAATGAATTTAGTGACCACATTTTTCCACTAACATAAAGTAAAATATGTCACGAGAAAACAATCTCACAATTGCTTGGATAGGCAAAAGCATTCCAAAGTTATTACCACATAAAACGACACGTCAGATTTTAAATGGGGCTGGTCCTGAAAACCAAAATGAGCTTGGTCCTGAAAGGGTTAAGGACTAGACTTATACCTTGCTGCTGATGCCTTCAATGTAGGTTGACACACTGTGCATGCCTAGCTTAGGTTTATCGGAGGGAGGTGTGATGGCAGACATTTTTTTCAGGAGGTTAGCCAGGTCTGCAGAGACTGTGCTGGTTTTATAGCTGTCAAATTCAGGAAGAGTCTTTGGCTTGAAATAGTCAAACAAAATGAGGGCATCTTCCCAGAGCAATTCCACCTGCAGAGAGAGAGAGGGACCCTATAGAGACATATTCTGTGTTCTTATCTATACCAATTTAAGACATATGATGTAATAATCCTTATGGGTACATTCGTGCATTCTAGCCATGTAAAACACGCTGTGAGAGCAAATAGTCATCCTTAGGCCTGATTCACACGAGCATATTTTACGTCCGTGTGACGGCCCTTAAAACAACGGCCGTGACACGGACCTATGTAATTTAATGGGGCCGTTCACACGGCCGTTGTTTCAACGGACTGTGTGACGGGTCCGTTGAAAAATAGAACATGTCCTATTATGTTCTGTTTTCACGGATCCCTCCATAGACTCAAGTGAAAAACGTTTTTAATGTCAGCGTTTCCCCACGATTGTGTGAATCTAGCCTTACAGTTCTATCACAACCTGTGTCTGTTTTATATGATAATACAGTACTTTATTACATACTGTAATAATATAATTCTTACACCGTGTCATATTAGAAAATTTTGACAGTTGTGACAGTAATACAACTTGTCAAAACTGAAATTACATATAACTTAATACATAGAAATTACCTAATCTATTTTAGTTATTGCATTCTTTACAAGAAAGTGCAAGCCAATAATAGATAAGACAGGTTGTGTCTACTGCTCCATCAGCAGAATAGAATTGGGAACATTTATAAATGCAATAATGATGAAATAACAGTTTTCTGGTGTATCCGTCATGAGTGGTCATAGCTTTCAAGAGAAAATAGGATTTTTGTACTCATCCTAAAATATTTTTCTCGTTGAATTTTAGGGGGGACACAGACCCATTTATTTAGGCCCCTTGTCACTAGGAGGTAGACACTAGGTAGGAAAATACCTTTTCCACAGACACTGGCTAAATCAGTTTGTACAAAAGCAGTGGGAGAAATGAAAAACACAAATATGTCAACGGTTCGGGGAGAAAACGAACAAAACAGCCAGAACAAACGGTCCCGGACATGGAACAAACAAAAAAGGGCAGAATCTGTGTCCCCCAATAAATTCAACAAGAAAAATATTTTAAGGCAAGTAAAAAAAAAAAAAAAAAAATTATATTTCCCATGAATGTCATTCAGGGACACAGACCCATGGGACATCCTAAAGCAGTACTATGCGACCTGCCTAATGCACAGCTGCCTGCAGCACCTTGCGACCCAGACTGGCATCACAGGAGGCCAAAGAATGAATTTGGTAAAATTTAGTAAAGGTGTGCACCAAAGCCCAGGTAGCAGCCTTGCAGACATGAGAAACTGAAGATTGATGCCTGACCACCCAGGATGCACCAACAGACCTTGTAGAATGGGCAGTGACCTGAAGGGGAGGAACTTTATCCTTGGTCTGAAAGGCTTACGAAATAATAGACCAGATTCAATACGCAATGGTGGCCTTGGACTTCAGGAATTACAAAGATCGAATCGGAACACCGAAACAACCCTGTCGCAGCCAGAGAGACGCAGACTGCTCTTACCACGTCAAGGCAGTGCAAAGCTCGCTCCCTCGGATGAGACGGGGAGGGGCAGAAGGTACGGAGGACAACGTCTTCATTGATGTGGAAGGCAGGGATGATCTTCGGGAGAAAGGACGGTACAGGTCAGAACAACACTTTATCCCTATGGATGACCAAAAAGGGAGACTTACAGGACAGCGCAGCCAGTTCCGAAACTCTTCTGAAAGAGGTGCCGGCCACAAGAAAAGCAACCTTCCAGTAAAGGAGGCGACGTATTGAAATGTCCCTCAAGTGTTAAAAAAGAGCCACCTGAAGAGCCCCCAGAACTAAAATTAAGATCCAAGGCTCAGTAAGATTCCTGAAGGGAGGGACCGCATGAGTCACCCCCTGAAAAAAATAAGCCTTCACCTAAGAAAGAAAGGCCAAAGTTTGCAAAGAGAGCTTACCTTTAAGGGAAGACAATGAAGTCCTTGTTCAAGGCCTGATTGAAGGAAGGACAGGATCCTAGGCGTGGAACATACCATCAGATGGAAACTAAGATGTTCACACCAGGAGAAATAAGCCTTCTGGTAAACCTTGGCTGATTGAGGAATCCTGGCCTTCAACATCATATGGATGAAAGCCACTTAGCCCTCAGAACCTCGGCTTCAATAGCCACGCCGTTAAACGTATCTGAGGTGTAGTGGCGTGGAATAGCGGACCTTGGTTAAGGAGGTCGGATTAAGTTGGAAGGCAAGAAGCTGTGTTCTAGAGTAGGTTGACTAGGTCACCATACCAGGCCTGGCAAGGCCAGTTCAGCACCACCAAGATCGCTGGAACGCCTTCCGTCTTGAGTCACTTGAGCACTTTGGGCAAAGGCAGAAGGGGTAGGAAGAGATACAGGAGGGGAGAACTCGTTCCACAGAGTGACCAGGGAGTTGACTGCGATGGCTGTGGGATCCCGTACCCTGGCCATGCAGGTTGGAACCTTGTGATTAGCAAGGAGATCCATGTACCCTGCTTCTTTGCAAAGTTGATGGAATAGGTCTGGATGAACACTCTTCCGGAAGAAGTCATTCCTGACTTGGAAAGACTGACACTCCTGGAATGTGGACCCCTGATATCGCTGGTACAAGACACTCCGCCCATCGAAGGATAAGAGAGGACGTCCACAGAGCCGCCAAAACCCTGGCGCCACCTTGGTGGTTCAGATAGGCAACCGCTGGTGCGTTGTAGGTCTGGATGCTGACCAGGTGACCCTGGAGACAGAGAGTCCATAGGGGGGAGAACCAGAAAGAGGACCCTCAATTCCAGTAGGTTGATCTGCAAGGAAAGCTGGCCGAGATGACAAGCCACTGGAGGGGAAAAAAAAAAAAAAAGAAAGAAAGAAGGAAGGACTGTCCCAGCGTGAAGGCTGTTGAAGAGTCCCACCAGCACAACCCCTGACAAGGCCCTGAGGCCCATTGCGATTGCCCCCTGGAGGAGCATTGTGCATATGGAACTGCCTCGTAGGTTGATACCATCCTGCCCATTAACTGCATGCAAAATCGAATGGAAGAGGTAGTGTTCCGACGAAGGAGGATCACCTCGGCCGGTATGGTTTTGATCTTGTCCTCCGGAGGATGGACCCTTGCTGACCTGGAGTTAAAATTAATTCCCAGAAATTCCATGCTCTGAGTTGGGACCAAGTCATTGATTAAACCGGATATCAGCGACTCCCCTGTCGCGGAGAAACTACATAAGAATCAGGACAACAGTAAAAGCCTGTGGAGCCGTGGCAAGCCCGAAGGGGAGGGCAACAAACTGGAAATGTTGAAAACCTATTGTAAAAAAAAAGGGCTTGTGGGACCTTGCAATAGGGTTGTGGAGGTTTGCATTGTGAATGTCGATGGAACTTTCCTTGTTCCAGCGATGCCATCACAGTGATTCCATGCGAAACCTCCAAAACGCGAACAAAACAGTTCAACTTCTTCAAATTCAAAATTGGACGGACTGGTCCATTCTTTTTTTTTGTACTGTGAAGAGATTTGACTTGAACCCCTGAATATGTTTAGACTAAGGAACAGGGATTATAAACTTCTGTAGTAGAAAGAAATTAACAGCATGGGAAGAAGCTGAAGTGCGAGGGGAAGGGTCAAGAACTCTATCTTACAACCTGTTGACACCACCTCCTGAGCCCAGGTGTCATCCACATGAGCAAGCTATTTCTCCTGAAAGGAAAGAAGTCACCCCCCACTCAGACAGCCCACACCAGTGGGGAAACACCTTCAGGCAAAAGATTGCCTTCTGGGCCCTGGGGCGTTGTTGACAAGCAGGTCCGGGATTGAAAAATGTGGGCATCTGGGGTCGCTCGGGCACCTCTGAGGACTGAAACCTCTGAGAATGCTGTAGGCGGTTCTGAGGCAGAAGAAAACTCTTACCGTCAGTAGCCTCAGAAATAATTTCGTCCAGCGGTTCCCAAGTTTTTCACCAACAAAAGGGAAGGCCAAAGAGGGCTTTTTTGGCCACCCAAGATTTCAGCCAAATAGAACGCTGAATGGCAATTAGCCGATGAATGGACATTGAGACGAGTTGACAGGTAAGCCTCAAATAAGCACTTTTTAGTGTGAATCACCTGAGAAGTGCAATCAGCCATATCCTGCTGCGGTGCTTCTTCCAAATTACCGTGGTGCAGCTGTTTCCCCCAAAATGAGAACGCTTTACTTTGCCAGGCGGATGCAAAAGCTGGGCAGAGCAGAATCTAGAGCCACAAAGGCAGACTTGGTTTAAGAATCCAGCTTCTTGTCAAGGGGGTCCCTGAGTGATGCCGCATCAGACAGTGAAATGGTGGAGAGCCATGAGATAGCTGCCAGTTGTGAGTCCTGCTTAGATTCTGAATCCAATTCGGATACTCTGGAGGAAAGTGACTGATCCTGGTTGAAAGCAGCTTCTCCATTGATGAACCTAACAGGGGACCATTGGAGGGAATCTGAGGATGAGCGGAACTTGTCTCTGGGACTTCTGTGCCTCTTATGTAATCTACCACGAGAGGTAGACTGTGTATTATCCAGGGGGGAGAGAAAGGTGGGACATTGATTTTGGCTGCTATATGGGAAGGCAGACGCTCCGAAGACCCAACCATGGCTTGAGAAAGTCTGGAAATGTCGTCTAAGGTCTGAGCAAAAAACCTGGCCCATTTAGGAGGTGCCACATCCTGGGAGAAGTAGCATTCTGGGGGGTCCTGGATTGCAGAGACACTGTGGGCACAAGGGGTTAGACCGGCTGCATATTCGCTTTTTATTATATCCACCACAATTGAAGTATATCAACATGGCTACTTGGGTCGGCTGACCAGTGAAATCCTTTCAAGACATGTCACACGGAGAAAAACAGACAACATTGTCAGACGGGAGAGTGACCCCTGGGGAAAACTGCACCTAAAAAAAAATAAAAAAATAAGTGACTCCTTAATAAAACAGCCAGGACACCACAAAACACGCACGCACACTTTGTTTTTGATGCAGTTTTTTATTTTTAGCCAAACTCAGGAGTGGACACAAAAGATAGGAGATGCATCAGTCTTTTCTTTATAACTTTTCTTCCGGTTGGATACACTTTTGGCTTTGAAACTAAGCCAAAAACTGCATCAAAACGGTGTGAGTGATCCTGGCCTAAGGCTGGCCTACCAAACCCCTGGTGCTGTGTACCACTGGCAAAAGATTGGACAGGCTGGCAAAACTATGGAAATGTTTTTTTCTAGAGCAGCATCTGTATAAATGGCCGCTTACTATGCAGCAGCTTTGGAAAATTACGCCGCCACCAGGAGTCTGGCAGAGGGAACAAGGCGGGAAGCCTGCTTTGTGGAACGGTCGCTTTGCTCCTGAGCCCGCCTCCATAAGGGACCCCGTCCAGTCAGCCAGTAGGTCCGCCGGGATCATGTGTGCGGCCGTGATTGAGGGGACGAGTGCTGAAGGGACGAGCGGCATAGAAAACATCCCAAAAAGAGATAAGCCACTGGTGCTTCATATTCCCCAAGGTACATCCCCACATAGGGCTTTATTTACCAATAAGAAATACCCCCTAGATAGGGAGGGACCACTGACAGAGTCCTAATACAGGAATTGGGAGACATGGATTGGGGGGATTTTAATACTCAGGTGTAAGTCGTTTTTGGGTGTACGCAGGGTGGCATCTTGAGAAACCTCGCACACATAGTGGGGTTACTGGCACTCAACCTGCAGATGCAGACAAGTTATGTGACTGACAAGAAGGGAAAGAGTGCAGAAAAACTGCCTGGAAGTGGTTGACTAGGCTGGTGACCAGGATGACAAACGCATGCAGCTAGGGGGAGAAAAAAACCCAAAAACCTGATTGAGTCAGTGTGTGTGAAAAATATGGCCTGCCTGGGCGGAGCCAAGACTTTCCTACCTAGTGTTAGCCTCCTAGTGAGAAGGGCGTATACCCATGGTCCTGTATCTCCCAATGATATTAACGAGAAATTTTAATTTCTCTGATGCTGCCCTGCTATAATATACAAATACATAAGAGAACCTACACATTGAAGTGTCAAGAAATATAACAGATATTGTTCAATGCTTGCAGTTACCGGTTGTACAGAATGCTCTTCTAAGTACCGAGCCTTGCTCTTCTTGCTGGGGTAGCCATACAGACAGTAAAAGCACTGTTCCAGTGTAGTCTCTATCTCCTCTTTAAAGGGATGGTAGTCTTCCTTAGTGGACAATGACAGTTCTTTCAATAGAACACGTACCTGTAAACATGTAGAAAACATATAGGGTTCAATTATCTTAAAAGGGATTGGCCTAGTAAAAACATTTATTACCCATCCACAGGATAGTTGATAAACGTATGATCACTGGGGGTCTAACGGCTGGGACCCCCTCCGATCAAGACGGTCCTGTGTCCCCTTTTTATTATTCTTAAAGAGGACCTGTCGCCTCTCCTGACAAGACAATTTTAGTAAACACTTGCATTCCCCACGAGATCACACTTCTGGAACATATTTTCTTAGAACTCTGCGTTGTGCTGTTCCTCTGTTATTCCTTCCAGAAATGATGAATAAATTGACAACTGTGTTTTACCATTTTCCTTGTCAAAGGGGCGTGTCCCTACACAGTATCACACTGTCAGAATTGATTGGACAAAGTCAGTCTGTATAGGGACACACCCCCAAGTGGTAACTCCCTGTTGTCAAACAATTCATACGTTTCCAGGAGGAATAATAAAGGAACGGCACAACGCAGAGTTCTCAGAAAAGATCCTTCAGAATTGTTATTTCATGGAGAATACATGTATTTACTAAAACCGGCATTATAGGCGAGAGGACAGGTCCTCTTTAAAACAGTGATAATGGCGCAATCAAAGTAGCGTATAACTTACAATTTGATTAAAACTTTAAAAGCAGTTTTTTCTTGGCAGCTGGCAGAGTGCCAAAAATGGTGTTTATTTGAGCCTTTTTTTATTTAAGCTCAGCTAGTAGTGCTTAACAGTTTCTCTTTATCCTTCACACAAGCCAAGAACCGTATGGGGCAGGTGTGACTCATGCCAGCAACCTTACTCAATTTTTGTATATTTCATACAGAAGCGAATACTGCATTCATTCTGACAGGATTAAGGGTTAGGATAGATAATGGTACTAATAAGAACTCATTTTCTTTGCTCATTTAAGAGTCAACATTCTATTAATTACAGGATTTCTTACTATGGTTCCCTTATACACAGGCTTTATATAGAGAAGAAATCATTAATTGTCAAAATGTAACAGATCAGTTGACTCCCTAAACACCTGATTAATCTTTAAAATGGTTTACAACGGTCCATTTACATATAACAATTTATTAAACCACTAACAAACAGGGTTTGAAAAATCACTACAAGTATTCCTGGTTCCAACCCCCCACCCCCCTATCGACTTCTATGGGCAGAAGCCTTAACCTGATCGCTCAGTAAGCTGATAATCCATCTTCATCTCATTCTCACTGAATACAGATTTTACCAGTGTATTGAGAGTGACTGATCAATACAGGAGGTGGGGGGTGGGGGTCTGATGGGTGGAAAAAGAGGTTTCATTTTAAGATTTATTACAAAATGTCTTATCTTTGCTTGTACTATTGATTTATGGGGAAAAATAGAGACGACGGTTACACTTTAAGGACGAGGTTTACATAATATATAGCAGGAAATTGCAAGGTGGAGTAACATTTTAAAACGAATCTGCCTGTAAGGCATTGCTCCAATTATTTCTGGTCAACTATCTGCAGAATTGGCTAAAATAAATAGACAAAATTTAGACTTTCACATGATTAAAAGCACATCAAATGCAATCATTAATGTCTATAGATGCAAAACTCACATAGAATTTTAGAAGGGCTCCATCTGAGTTACAACACCATGATCTCCTGCCCAAATACTCATGGGCTGTGTTCAGGAGCATAAGAGATGATGGAAGCAGTGGAGTGCCGGAATCCTCTACAAGAAAAAGTAAAATTATTTAGGCTGGTAGTAAATCCTTATGTTATTCCAGTTTGGGCAAATTGCTTCAGGTTCTGAGTTGTTCATAACTGTGACAAAACAATGAATTGACCGGACTATCAAATTCAAATAAGACAATTTAACCCACCACTAGCAGCCCATGAGTAGCCATGGATAAGAGATAAATACTCATTACTCTGGAACATCATTGTGAGATGTACAACAGCTCAATCAGGGGCATAGCTATAGGGGGTACACAGGTAGAAATCACACCAGGCCCTGGTGCCGGAGGGAGCCCAGTGACCCCTCCGCCACATAAGACGACATCAGTATTATACATTTCCACATTGTAGCTGGGCGGGCTGTTAGAGATTTTGCAAGTTACATCTGAAAGTGTTTGGTATCTACCAAAATGAATTTGCTGCCCATAGAAACTAGATTTGAGCTTTCATTTTATAAACTGCACTGGAAAACCGAAAGCTCGTCTCTGACTGGATGCTATGTACCATTATATTACTTTTCATTTTCTCAATAACATTAAAAGGAGTTATCCGGGAAGTGGCATTTTTCTTTTTTTTTTTTTTATTAGAGTCTGGAAATGAAATAAATCGAAAAAGCAATACCTACCTATCCTTGCCCTGGCGATCCACTGCTAATGCTCGTGTGCACTTCTGTTGGTAGTTTACACGCACGGAACCGCTGCAGCCAATCAGAGGGCTCAGTGAAGCTTTGGGGTGACGAATGATATTTCTGGCATAATGCCAGAAATACAACATATGGCCGCTGAGCCCTCTGATTCTAAAAAGGTTTAAAATTCAGTAAACCATGTGTTACTTACCACTGATCTATATGGCAAGACATATAAAGTCTAGGAATCATGGAAGGAAAGCAGAAAGGCTTCCTCATCATTTGTATGCACCGAAAATACTACTTTATTATGTGAAGATTTCTTGTCCAGAATAGAGTATTTTTCACCTATCCACTGGAAAGGTGAAAAAATGCTAGACCAGTTGGGGTCCCACTGCTGGGGCTCCCACCGATCGTCAGAACAGGGGACCCCAGTCCCCCCCAGTCACAAGATGGCGGCCAGGAGGAGTTTGAATGAAGCGGAGGCCGGGCATGCGAAGAGCCGCTCCATTCTAAGGCCCCATGCACACGATCGTGCCCGTAATCGCGGTCCGTGATTACGGGCATGGCTAGCCGCTGACAGCTGCCCGCATTTAAAGTATGGGAGCACAGTCTGTATAAAGCAAAAAATAGGACATGTCCTATCTTTTGCGGAGCCTTTCTCGGCACGGACACCTTCGCGTAAATATACGGGAAGGTGTCTTTGGGCAATAGAAGTGAATAGGTCAGTAATTACGGATCGTAATTACGGACGAAATCTACGGTCATGTGAATGGGGCCTTAGTCTATGGGGCTGAAGGAAACAACCTGACCTTTGCTCCATTCAAACTTCTCTTAGCCACCCTCTTGCAGCTGCTGGACCGGGTTACCCCGGTCTGGCGATCAGTGGTGGCCCCTGTGGTCGGACCCCCACTGATCTAGCATTTTTCACCTAGTGGATAGGTGAAAATGCTGGAGGATGGAATACCCCTTTAACTGCTTCCAGAATAATTAGTAAAATGGAAATACTAACAACCCTATCGGGGTCAATTTGTCTAGTCACGGTCCATATTGTGCATCGCACATTAAATCTAAACTGTAACTCCGATGAACTACAATATTAAAAAGAACATATATTTAGAGCCCCCTGGTCTATAGAGAGAACCTAGACAAACAAGTTCATTTGTGAATTATTCATAATTTGACTTTACATTTCACATTTACTAGAAACCTGTAACCATACCCCATTATTATTATTTAATGACTTATTATAGCGCCAAAATACTCTGCAACGCAGTACAGTTTGTCATCACTCACACCGATCCCGCTCCTCATTGGGGCTCACAATCGAAATGTCAAATTAACCTATCAGAATGTTTTTGAAGTGTGGGAGGAAACTGGAGCACCCGGAAGAATACCACGCAAATACAGTGAGAACACAAACTCCATGCAGAGAATATATGCACCCCGTGTTCTCTAAGCAGCACAATGGGGTACATTTATACTATATTTGTGTATAGAACAATCTCTCCATGCTACATATTACATCTACATTTGTGTCAGCTCAGTTCATGTAATTAGTAAACAAAACACCAGCTTGCTACATAGCTTTCCCTTGTTAGCACCCTGTGTGTAAAGTAATAGAAGATGATTGTCCGATTTAAGCATTACCTTCCTTAAAGTCTGTGCGTTGGCGCATGGAGTGTAAGGTCTCTTCCTCATGCTTGATAACACGATGCAAAATAATCCATGGCAATACAGAGGACAATGAAAGCTCCTTGGTTTCTTTGGTTTCTTCTTGGATCGCCATGTTGCAATCTATCAGCTGAAAAATGCAATAAAATTGCTCATTTCAATAACCGTCAAGAAAAAAACCCCCAAAAAAACCAACTGAAAATGACACTATGTAGTGTAAACGTCACCTCCTCACCATGGGTGAATAAAACACTTCACTCTTGCGTGTATTTTGTAAAAGTCCGGGTTTGGAGATCAATCTGGTGAGTGGAGTACCCCATTATTGGATCTGGAATCCAATGCACAGTGCCACCCCATTGAATGTTTTGGAGATATATATATATATAATCTATCATGTGGCCTGTACTTGCTCCATGATCTACAATTTTTACTCTCATACCGTAGGCTCAATTTGCAATCCGGGCTACTTATAGTATATTAGTAAATTCCTTTCTAAGCAATTTAAAGTCAGAATGCAGCTAAACTTCAAAACCATTGATGTGCATGGACATTTGCTGGCTAGATCCGGCACATCCTTTTCTTATGCATTGTCATTTTAGTGTTTGCATAGTTGCATGTTACCTGTATGAGGTTATTGCTGAGACGTACGAGTCGCGGTGTGACTGTGGACTCCTGCAAAATGCAACGGTCTGATGACAGAGAAAGGTCTATCCCAGTAAGTAACTGTGTTGCTGTGGCGACCCACTCCTCCTTGGATACACCGGACACGGAGTTCATCATTTGCTGGATTGTTTCATTCAGAGCAACCTCCGAACACTGGAAGCACTGTTTGAAATCGGACAGCTTCAACAGGGAGTCCTGCACAGGAATAATAGGACATATTCAATTTGACAGATTGTAATTTACATAATCAAGTTGGGGATTTTAATATGAGAACAAAAACATTTATTTCTCCACAGTCTCTAATAAGTTCATTACAAAAATCCCAGCTTTTGGTACAAAGCCCACTGAGGCCTATTGGAATTTAGCAAAATTCTGATTTAGTCAAATCTAGGGATAGATAGGAAATGGTAAAGTGCAGGACTGCAGTTTAGGAAGGGTGCCACCGGAGGCAAACTTTTCCCAACATATGATGTCCCCCTTAATAGCTGTGAATACTTTACATATACCTGCCTATGCCCTGCTGTTCCTCACCTGCATAAGGAGTAACTGAGCAGGTCTCTCTGGAGAAGTCATCAAATCAAGATGCTTATTTCTGTTGTACCCACTCACACACAATGTAGGGCACACAAGACGAACCACTGATGCATAGTCCCCCATGTCATGCAATCTCTGGATCTCCTCCAGTGACTGGCATCTCTCCAGGGACTTCAAACTGTTTTCAATCTAGAAGAGAATCAAGACGACATATCATGACTCATCCAAAATATTAACTCCTACGGGTCAGTTCAGACAGCAGATTTTGATTGGCGGACCCCGCCGTAAAAATCGCTGCGGAATTATTCCTGCCGTCGGCAGGAAGATTCCTCCTCTCATTGACTGCAATGGGAGGTTCGGGCGGAATCCACCTGAAGATTGGGCAGGACTACTCCTATTGAAATAAACGGGAGGCAGAATTTTGCAGCGAAATCTGATGCAAAAATTCCACCGCGTGATCAGGGCCTAACAAGATAGATATTTTCCAAAAAGAACAATATATCAATTTTAGACAGCTTTTGTATTTACCCGCACTTGAAAAATAAATTCTCCAGTGAACAGCCAAATACCTTCAATGACTCAAGGAGATATACCAGAAGTGAAATTAAAAAATTCCCTAGTAAGTCTTATTCAAGATGTTCTCTCATGCCGACTTATGACCTTCCTCTGAGAAGAAGAAACCCCTGTACTCGTGCTTCTTGCTCATCATTCTTATATCTTTGGAAAAACACAAAAGATCTTTTTAAAAAAAAAATTTGCAGGAGATCTAGAAAAACTGGTGCATGGCAACCAATCAAGTTGCTGCTTTCATTTTCCAAAGGGCCTCTGAAAAATGAGATTGTTGCCATGGGCAACTACTCCACTTTTTCTTTGCACCAGCTTTGCTATATGTCCTCCATTGTGTACATTGTATGGTGATCTAGGGAACACATACATATCGCCTATATCTAGAGGAATAAAAGTTTTACCATCATCATAGACGGGGATTCTTTACTGTAAGAGCGGTGAGACTGTGGGATGTTGTGATTGTTGATTTATTGAACAAGTTCAAGAAGGGCCTGAATGATATATTACAAGTAATGGGTAGTAGATTCTGGAAATGGGACGTTGATCCAAGGACAATCTAAATGCTATATTTGGAGTTAGGAAGAATTTTTTGCCTTCCTCTGGATCAACATGGTAGTTTTATAGGATGGACCTGTGTCTTTTTTTTTTTTAACCTTATAAAGAAAAGCTGACTTTGTTGCAAACACTATTTGGAGAACGCTGAAAGAAGAATCTGTGTTAACTCAATGACTCAAAAAAATCACCTCCTCTACAGATACTGTGGAATCCAGCTGCAGATTGGGTAGTTTGAGAACTATGACATCACTTTCTTTCCCTTTGTATGCTTTAGCCTCTGAGCTTTGTAGCAAGTCAGTGCACATATCAAAGTTTTCTAAAGCCTGCTCCATGTCCCCCTAAATTACAAACAATAAAAGGGAAATCATTATGTTGTAAAGAGCAGCATTTTTATTTGATAAGCACATTAATAAAACAAATCAACGGTTATATTACATACTGCAGAATTCAGTGTAAAACTCCTTTCACAACAAGTGTAATCAGTACATCAGAAGGATCAGGTTTTTTTTTTAGTTTTTTTTTTAATGCAACAAAATTTATTCAGACATATACTATGACATAATGCCCTTTCACATGGGCCAATGATTGGGTAAACAAGCGTTCATATAAACGCTCCTTCCCGATCATTGATCAGGGCAATGATCAGCTAAGGAACGAGCAAATGCTCCATCGGCTGATCACAGCGTTTATGCAGCACAAAACATTATCTTTCTCGGCAGCACATCTCCCTGTGTAATCATGGGATGTGCTGCCAACATGATAGAAATGCATGGGGACAAGCGATCGTAATAACAATCGCTCATCCCTATACATAGCTCCTTGTGAAAGGAGCAAACGAGTGCCAATCAACGAGCTGTCTCCTTAATGGGCGCTCGTTTTTATGGCTCATGGTATAAAAGAACCCATACTTCTCTTTCTTTGAGACAATTATATGCCAAAAGACTGTGTTATTGGCATACATTTGACGGGTGAATATCTGGATAGCTTTTTTGCAGTGTAGAATTATCAAGGCTGGTACACTACTCAACACATCAAAACAATGTCTACACTAGAGATTAAGGTTTGGTTTTTAATACAGTTGCAGACATATGAAACTGTAAGGGCTTGTCCACACACACAACGGAAATGCTGCAGAAAATTTCTGCAGCAATTCCGTTGAAAATTAAAGGCTTTCCGCTGCGGCAAAAATGTACCAAATGGTGCGTAAATTGCTGTGTTTTTCTCAATGCTAGGAGATGGAGACACCTCCTATGATAAACGTAAAAATTCTGCACCCTTTCCGTAGCAGGAATGGATATGCTGCGGTACGAAAAATACGCACCACAGGTCAGTTTCGGCTGGGAAATTTTACGCAGCATGTGGATGACATTTGTTAAATCACATCCACTATGCTGCTACTGTATTCTGCTGTGTTTTTTCCGGCCAGAAAAAACGCAGCAATTACAGAGCATGTGGACGAGCCCTAAGGCCTCGTTCACATCTGCGTTGGGGTCCCGTTCTGACATTCCGTCTGAGCTTTTCGTCAGAAAGGGACCCTGAACAGACACAAACGGAAACCAGAGGTTTCCGTTTCCATCACCATTGATTTCAATGCTGACTGAGCCGGTGCCCATTGTTTCCGTTTGTCTCTGTTGTGCACCAGACCCATAGTTTTGGCGGAAGTAATAGCGTAGTCAACTACTCTATTGCTTCTGGCAAAACGACAGGTCCGGTGCACAACAGAGACAAACGGAAACAATGGGCACCGGCTCAGTCAGCATTGAAATCAATGGTGATGGAAACGGAAACCTCTGGTTTCCGTTTGTGTCTGTTCAGGGTCCCGTTCTGACGGAAAGCTCCGACGGAACGTCAGAACGGGACCCCAACGCAGATGTGAACGAGACCTAAGCCATACCAATTGCATAAATTGTTTTGCATACTGTTGCACAAACTTTTTTTGCTGGAACTGTATGCCCAAAATGTGGTGTGAAACTAGCAGAAAAACAACAAACAAATAGCAATAATTCATTAAATACTATTGATCACACCAAGGGCGTTCACACAGTTTTTTTGACACGTTTTTTCCCACAGAAACCACGGCAAAAAGCGGCCGAAATTGCCTCTGTCAAAAATGCAGCAAAAAACACCTGTGGTGCAAAACTACTTTAAAAAAACGGAGCAGATTTTTGTAGGCATTTCTGCCCAATGGTGTATTTTATACTTTGTGTTTCATTACAGTTTGTTTATTATCATTATCTCCTATGTAACTTGTCAATGCATTACAGGGTATATTTGCAACAATGGAGTGTATATATATATATATATATATATATATATATATATATATATATATATATATATATATATATATATATATATATATAGAGGGCCCGCATAGAAAAAAAAAAAGTCACCGTCACTTCTGGTTCACACCTTTATACAAACCCCCTCCTACACAGGAAGAGAGATGGGCAGGATAAACATTTAGATGGCTGTTCCCCATTGCTTGCTAGCGTTGCAATACTGCGTTGAAGGGAAGCGTCTCTAAGATTCTCATCTTCCATGGGAAACCTGCCTGATTTTGGGTCCTCTTCTCCAAGGGCCTCATATAAGCTAAATGGGCAGCTCCCCTATGGTACAAACACTGGTGATTCGCATGTTACTAAACATAGAATGACCGGCAGACATGGCAGCCCTCATGTAGGAAAATGTAAGCATCAATCGGACTAATTTCATGGACCAATTTTGTATTATTTTCCATGCAGTTCAAAAAGCAAAACAAAAAAACAACTTTTCCCAACACATGTGAATACATTTTACCAGTCAACTAACCTGCAAAGCCAAGAACCTTGCTTTCAACCAGTATACTCTCACTACATAATTTAGCCACGCATCTGGAAACAGATCACGTTGAGAAGCTGCAAATCCCATCATCATTTGATCTTCCAAAAAGTGGGTGCCAGGAAAGTCGGATTCTAAGCTCACACCAGGCATTCCACCAGGACACTTCCGTGGAGACACTACGGATACAAGGTAAAAACTCAATAATACAAATAAGATTTTAGACATACAATCAATAAAAGAAGAGAAAAATTAAAAAAATTAAAAAAAAAAGGAGTTTTCCAACACTACCTGTTCCAGTCTTCATCTTGGCCAAAAGCCATTGATCTAGCTGCAGCTCCATGCCAGTCAGACTCATAACCATCATGTCCTGATCAGAGGAAAAGACAAGCACTGATGGATATGGTCACGAAGAGAAAACAGCCTCTGAATCCAAGCGTTTTTTGAAGCAATTTACAAGCGTATTTTGAGGCGTATTTTCCAAGCGTTTTTTTGTAGTGTCAATGAAAAATCAGCTTATAAAACGCTTTAACAAGTGACATGTCAATTCTTTTTTACAAGGCGTATTTTTACGAACAACAGAGTGTATTTCTTATTGAAATCAATGGGAAAACTGTTTGCAGGCTTATTTCAAGTGTATTTTGGACCATAATTTGAGCATTTTACCCTCCAAAATGCACCTGAAAATAATCCATAAGCATTCAAAGAAACCAGCTGGCATAAAAACAACTTGGATGGTTATGCCTTATTCTAGGTTTTTGTCTAGTCTTGCTATGACTAAGGCCTCATGCACACGACTGTAGCCATGTGCACAGCCGTGATTTTCGGGTCGGCCGGCAGCGGACTGTCAGCCGCCCGCAAATCACAGGCCATGCACATGGCCGAGGCCATTATTTTCAATGAGCCCGGACCGCAGAAGACGGCCGTAATAAGACATGCGCGTTCTTTCTGCGGTACATGGCCCCATAAGACTGAATGGGGCCGCAATTCTCCCGTGGATTACTAGAACGCGATGTGCAGCCACATACACAGACATTAACGTTAATCAAGTGTCCTGATAATGAATACCTCCAGCCTGGACGTCATGTGTATTCAGAATCCTGACACTTCTGAATCTTTTCTGTGAGATTCCAGCAAGCCACGCGTAATCTCGCGAGATTACGATGTAAACGAGATTACGCGTGGCTTGCTGGAAATCTCACAGAAAATATTCAGAAGTGTCAGGATTCTGAATACACATGATGTCCAGGCTGGAGGTCATGTATATTCATTATCAGGACACTTGATTAACGTTAATGTCTGTTTATGTGGCTGCACATCGTGTTCTAGTAAGAACGCGATGCTGCTGTGTAAATGAATGGAGAGGAGTGCATGACGCTGATTGGTCACTGATTAGTCAGCGTCATGCACTCCTCTGTACAACGCCCACTTGGTCGAAAAGTAAAAACACGCCCAGTTGGGCATTAAGAAACTCATTAGCATAAAGCTAAAAATCGCTAATAAAAGTGGTTTAAAATTGATCGTTTTTCTAAATAAAAAGCATTACTGTCACCTACATTATAGCGCCGATCTCCTTATGTAGGAGATAGGGCACCTATAATGTGGTGACAGAGTCTTTTTAAAGGAGAAAAATACCAGGTCAAAATTGACATGGAACAAATAACAGATCGAAAACAAAGCTCACTGGGTACAAAACTTACCCGAATGTGTTGGTTCTTACAGTCTCTAAGCAGAGGGTTGGGAAGACCACTGCTGTGTTTTCTCCAACTAGTATATATATTAAGCACGACTTCTGCCAGAGCAGGGGGCCACTTCACCAAAAACTTCTGAGCAATCACTTTTAGATACCTCATCATAAGCTCCAAAATGCCCCCATTTTCTAGATTATCCAAAATGAATTGGTGCACATCTTGCTTCTCTATAAATAATGATATAGAATATGGGGTTAACAGCACTGTTTCTATCATTGCAGATGACACCAAGCTATGTAGTAATGTTCAGTCTATAGAAGATGTTTATAGATAACAAACCAACTTGCACATTTAGGCACATTAGCCATCCACTTGGAAAATAAGGTTCAGTGTAGATAAATGTAAAATTATGCCCCTGGGTACTAATAACCTGCATGCATCAGATGTCCTCGGGGGGAGTGAAAGTCCCTTGTTGAGGAGGATATGGGTTTACTTATAGATCATAGACTAAATAACAGCATGCAATGTCAATCAGCTGCTTCGAAGGCCAGCAGGATATTGTCGTGTATTAAAAGAGGCATGGACTCACGGGACAGGGATGTAATATTACTACTTTACAAAGCATTAGTGTGGCCTCATCTAGAATATGCAGTTCAGTTCTGGGCTCCAGTTCATAGAAAGGATGCCCTGGAGTTAGAAAAAATACAAAGAAGAGCAACGAAGCTAATAAGGGGCATGGAGAATCTAAGTTATGAGGAAATATTAAAAGAACTACACCTATTTAGCATTGAAAAGAGACGACTAAGAGGGGACAGGATTAACTTGTATAATATGAGTAGCCCATACACAAAACATAGGGAAAAGCTGTTCCTTGTACAATCCCCCTCGAAAGACAAGGGGGCACTCCCTCCGCCTGGAGGAAAAAAAAGGTTCAAATCGTCAAAGGCGAAAAGCCTTCTTTACTGTGAGAACTGGGAATCTGTGGAACAGCCTAACGTAGGAGCTGGTCACAGCAGGAACATTACGCGGCTACTGAATACCAGCTGGGGGGTGCACGTAGGAGAGATGATGGCTACTGAACACCAGCTTGTGTGGGGGGATGCACATATGAGAGAGTTGCCAACTTTTGCTTACTTTTTATTTTACAGAGCGGTTACTAAACGCCGTCCTTGTGGCGCTGATCACCAGGACAGACCGGTGCTTCATTTTTCACTTGGGGACATTGAACACCAGGACAGAGAGCAGTGCTGCATGGTGTGCTTGCCAAGTGTTCAGCAGCAACAAACACAATGAAGCACAGCTCTCTCACCTGATTATCAGAGGTATACTGGACATGGGGACAGAAGAAGCCACAGTACATAGAATACAAAGTTTCAAACCTGTAAAAAAGCAAGGCCATGAAACCAAACGGCAGCCAAGAATAGAGGCTGAAACCTAACCACAGTATCGTTTATGCCACCTCAATTACAAACAAGGGGGCCGAAAACATTTTGTGCTTCTTTAAGGAAAAGTATCGCACAATGAAGATACAATTAAAGATACTTTTCATGAATTAACAGGTAAGCTACTTATAGTGCAGATTTCGCACTGAAAATCTGCAGCAATTTACAGTACAATTAGGACCACATTTCTCCTCAGGCAGCAGCCTAAACTGTCTCTGAGGAGGCGTCGGCGAGACCAATCAGCTCAGGCTGATACTCCACTGTGCCTGGCCTGCTGACATCAGCGCCTTCCAACTCACCCAACAGCTGCCGCCGGTCTCCACTGCAACTTAATTATATCTGCGTCTAAAGAACTGAATAGTCTAACTTTCAGTTCCTTGCCCTGCTATTGGGCGCTCTTTCTGGGATGCAGGTGGCACGTGATGTCATCGCACGGCCTGCGTTGTTCCTTTGGAGAAGGCCTCGCTAGAATAGGCCAGGCCTGCATTGTTAGATGACAATGTGGAAACAGTAACATGTGAGTGTAGGTTTATTTGTTTTAGGGGGCACTGTGTGAGTGGCACTATCTACAGGAAGCAGTGTGTGTGACTATTTACAGGGGCACTGTATGCGATACTATATTTTCAGGTGGCATGGAGAGAGACTAATAATAGAGGGCACTGTGTGTGGCAATTAATTTTTCATTGGGCACAGTCTGTGGCACTATTTTCAGGGGGCACAGCATGTGACAATATTTTTATTGGGCACGGTGTGTGGTGATTTATTTTCATGGGGCAGTGTGTGATTGTATTCCAGATGTGTCGGTGGTGGTATATTCAGAGGCACAGTGTAGGGTGCTATTATATTCAGGGGTGCAGTGTGACTGACTCTGCAGAGATGGGTCGTGGCTGGGAAAAGATGTCATGATGGTCCAGACCAGATAGGAAGGAAAGAAGAAGACTACAATCGGAGAACAGGTCATCTGTGAGTCACTGAACGTAAATGTTTATTCTCCCTCTGACTGATCAGTACTGCAGTCACTGTATGATCTGAAGCAAAATGATAAAATGGCACCCCCTCCCCAAAACCTTGATTGACATCCCCCTGGCCGTCCAACGTCACCACCGGCCTCCTACAACTTTCCCGGATGTGCCGTTACCTTGTACTCCCAGTCATGTACTCTGCCCACTTCACTGGCATATTGCGCATGCCTGGGGAACGCAAGGCAATGACGTATCCGTGAGAGTTGGAGGGGGCTGGTAGTGACTGGAACGGCCAGGGGTATGTCAATCATGGTCTGGGCAGCAGAAAAGCTAGAATCAGCTCGGAGTACAATACATGTGGATCAGCGCTGTCTTGAGGGGATGCTGCAGATTATCTAATCCATAGCTTGTCAATTCTGTCACAAATTTGAGCCTTTATAAAACGTTGATTTCTTTGCGGATTCATTGCAGACTTACTGTGAAATCCAAAACAGAAATAGTCTGCAGTATGTGGACAGACTAATTAGTTCTCCGTTCCAGCATTTATCTAAAATTGCAACTTTATTAGGTAACAATGCAGTATCAAGCTCCGTACTAACCGAATTCCATGAAAGTAGAGGAATCAAAAGACAAGGCTTTTTCTCCAGCTGGGAAATGTTCTTGTTTTAAATCGGATTGCATCTCATAGTTGCCAAAGGAATCGTCCTCTTCCTCTGAATCTGGTTTACGGAGCCTGAGGAGAATACAAGCAACAACTATGTGCATTCCAATGGGAACATCAAAACTATAGGGCAAGTTTTTTTAAATAACAATTCTATAAGATTACAAGGACTATAAAATTTGGTACATCAGCAGCAAATTTATAGAGAAGAGCAACTTTGAACAATTCATTTTCCGTTTCCATCACCATTGATTTCAAGTAGACTATGCTACTGATTCCGTCAAAACGATGGAACCCTTGAACAACAGAGACAAACGGAAACCATTGGTACCGGATCCGTCACCATTGAAATCAATGGTGATGGAAACGGAAACCTTTGGTTTCCGTTTGTGTCAGTCAGGGTCCTGTTCCGACGGAAAGCTCAGACGAAACGGGACCCTGGCGCAGATGTGAACGAAGCTGAAGATGTACCTTCCATTGGTCTGGTCCTGTACAGCAATCGCTCCCCCACAGTAAACCAATTTAGGTGGAACATAGGAAGGCAGCTTAGTGCTATCTTTATTTTTTAAGGAGTTAAAAAAAAGGAATATTTTAACATATTATATCCACAAGAGAGTCAGTGAAATACAAGAGCAACTTTGACATTAATAAACTGTGAAGAAGTTTAGCTACCTAGTGCATAGGATATCTGAATGGCCACAAGAATATCAACAAGTGTTGATATTCTCGTGGCAATCTGTAGTGTAAGCCACACTAATGTAATAAAGTATGGAAAAGGCTCCACTTTTTAGGGTAAAAGAGATAGAGAGAAAATAAAACCACAAAATCATCTAAAAAGGTGCCCATAGATGTAACAATAATTGTTAACGATATGTTTGGAAAATATTATCATTAATGATTCTATGTATGTTATTTAAACGATTGGTTGTCAGTGATGGGAACGTGCTTTCGAATTCTACAAGTCCTTGCTGATGAAACACTATGACTGCAGCATTAAAAAAAGGGGTTGTCCTACAATAAAATAATAAATTTCTAGGTTAGACTACGCAAAACACAACATTTCAAATTGTAATTTTTAAAAAATATTTCTTTGTCTAGATATTGTTTTTATATACTTGTTATGACTCCCCCTAGTCATCTTTTGATTCCCTTTTCAATATGTCCACCATATATGTTCATTGCCGGTGAGAAGGAACCAGCTTCATGGGTGCCGACTCTTAAAGACCCTTTTACACGGGCCAATGATTGGGCAAACGAGTGTTCATATGAACGTTCATTCCCGACCATTGCCCTGTGTAAACAGAGCAACGATAAGCCAATGAACAAGCAAACGGTAGATCATTGGCTGATCATATAGTTTATGCAGCAACAAATATCATTGTTGTCGACAGCACATCTCCCTGTGTAAACAGGGAGATGTGCTGCCGACATGATGTAAATGTATGGGGACAAACAATTGTAGTAATGATTGCTCGTCCCCATACATAACCAATAAGTGCACCTTGTGAAAGGAGCAAACGAGCACTGATCAACGAGACTCGTTGATCGGCGCTCCTGTTTACAGCCCATATCGGGCCGTGTAATAGGATCTTTACTGGCTGACCTGCACTATAGCATAGATCACTAAGGGTTGGGCTTGTGTGTCCATCGATACTTGAGGAGGAAGCTCTTAAAGGGAATCAAAAGAACAGAAGAAGGCGCCATAACAAGTATGTTATAGCAGTCTATAGACACAGGGGAATTTTGTTTCCAATTGAGAAATGGTTGTTTTGAATGATCTAACAAAAATATTTTTTTCTTTTAAAATTTAAGTTTTTATTGTTAGTTATTTAGAAAATCATACAAAAACATTAAGGAATGCAAAGAAGAAAGATTCAATAAACCATAGCCCATGCAGGAACTAAAGATGCACGGTGAACACATGTTTAAAGGGGTTGTCCACCTTCTGACAACTGATGACCTATCCACCGGATAGGTCATCAGTATGGCATCGGTGCGGGTCCAACATCCTACCGGATAGGTCATCAGTTGCCAGAAGCTGGAGAACCCCTTTAAGTAAAACCACTGTTTAGAAACATATTACATGGAACAAAAAAGGGTCATGTCTACCTACAGTGGAAATGTACATTGACAGGGATTAACGTACTGAAAGAAACGTTATATTGATTCGTGGAACAATCCCTTGTCTAACCTACAAGAAAATGCATATGCACCAATGCAAAAAAAATTAGATTTTTGTTACTCATCATAAAGTAGTTTTCTCATCACATTCATTGGGGTGGGACACAGATGACCTGGGGTATAGCTGCTGCCACTAGGAGGCGGACACTAAGTGAAAGCTCCTCCTACCAGCTATATCCCTTCAGCAGCTGCGGCGCTAAGGCAGTTTTTGTCCCAAGCAGGAGTAGCAGAAAGTGAAACTGATACAAACCTAGATGAGAACCAACAAAATGCATGAAAACCCAAGGAAAAACCCATAATACCCAAAACAATTGGGTGGGTGCTCTGTCCCCCAATAAATTTGATGAGAAAGAGATTTTTAGGAGAGTAACAAAAATTTAAATGTACTCGTCCGTGTTATTGGGGGACTCGGATGACCTTGGGAAGTTCAAAAGCAGCACCTAAGGATGGGATACATAAAGAATGAGTTTGGTCAGTGCATCACCATTTGCAGAACCCCATTGCTGAGAGGGGCGTCAGAAGATGCAAAGGTATGCACAACCTAAAATTTAGAAAATGTGTGTAGAGGACCACGTAGCAGCCTTGCACACCTGCTGAGCAGAATCCCTATTTTGAACTGTACTCGAAGCGCCCATCGCTCGAGTGGGCCGTTAACCGTACAAGTGGGTCACTTCCCTTTGAACGGAACGCCTCGCCAATGGTTGACCTAATACAGTAGTGGATGGTGGACTTGATTGCCGCCAGACACCGCCTGGAACCACAGAGAGATGCTGAACTGCAGAACATAGAAGTTTGAGTGAGATATGTTTCAAAAGCACAAACCACATCTAACTTGTGGGTGGACCTTTCCAGAAGATGGGAAGGAGAGGGACAAAAAGAGGGCTGTACGTTATCCTCATTTATATGAAATGCCGAATCAACCTTGTGTGGAAGCCCCATCCCCTGAAAGATGCAGCCTAGCAGTGCCTGGAGCCGGGTGCTCGATATATCTATGTCAGAAGCAAGCAACGACGCGGGAAGGAAGAGCGTCACAGCGGGTACAATGCAGAGATGTACTGGTGTCCGGGAGACCAAGGGGAGGGTCCATATATGGTCAGAGCGATGGAAACATGGTGTGGACAGAGTGGAATTTACATCGGGGGTGGATACTAGGATGGAGGATGTGGTGGTGAAGCCTCCTGTTGCAAGTGGGACATGCTAAATGCCCATGGAGCTGTGAGTAAGAGGATAGTAGTTGGGGAGAGGAGGAAGCCTGGAACAAGGGAGCATGATTAACATACTCACCTAATATAATCCCCTCCTGCAGGACTGATCTTCCTCTGGCCCCTCCAGCAAGGTCTCTCCTTCGGCATTCTTCCCCTTGGTGAGGGAGGAGATGCCGGGAGGTAGGGAGCTAGAGGGCGAACCTATGGCTGGCGGGTCACAGTGGACTTGGTGTTCTGCTGAGCCTCCTTTTTTTCTTGGAGGTAGGGCAGACAACAGTGAGGTTAGGCCTCACTGTTCTCTCTCCTTGGATAGCGTAACAGGTACATCAGTCAACCCTGTATTACAGCCTAAAAGGTAGATAGAAATAATACAAAAGATGTACCTGCATTTATACCTCCCTCCAACAAAAACCAAGCTAATAAATGGCTTAGCTCAGTGGCTACAGGAGAAATATAGCTGATAGAAGGATCTAATACTTTTTTCACTTGGTGTCCGCAACCTACTGGCAGCAGATATACCAAAAAGTTAAAATGACATGGACGAGATAAATTATTGTTGCAGATATCTTGCAATGTGTCCCATTTAAAAATATAGAGATTAACGGTAAAAAAATATTGGAAGGTGAGATCGGAGGCAAATTGGCCAGTGTACAGCCATCTATACAAATGATCTCTCCAAACCAGGGGTGCACAATCTGCAGCCCTCGATCCAGTTTTTTGTGGCCCCCTACTATTGGGACACAGAAAAGCTTCAAATACAGGCTGGCATGGCTGTCAAAAGATTCAGGCAAAACGGCGAGTTAGTTATGCCTCATGCAAGACTAAGGTAGCAGTGCAAGACTGGTATTTTCTCTTTGGTATTCTTTGAATCACTGTGTCATGCACCCACAGGCCTTGCATTAGGAATAATACAATGCATCAGTTTTCAGAGTTCTAATTTAAAGGAGTATTCCCATCTAAGGCCCCATGCACACGGCCGTGCCCGTAATCACTGCCCGCGGATGCGGGCCCGCCGGCTGCTGACGGACGCCTGCATTTTCGGGCCGTACTCTCATACAAAGTATAGGAACACGGCCCGTAAAACACAAAAAAACGGACATGCTCCATAATTCCTGGCACAGTTCTACGGCACGGACACCCATCCGTAGCGATACGGAAAGGTGTCCGCGGCCAATAGAACTGAATGGGCCTGTAATTGCGGTCCGTAATTACGGGCAATTTTACGGTCGTGTGAATGGGGCCTAAGACATTTATAGCATATCCACAGGATCTTCCCTGGAGTGCTAAACAGGGGAGCAAGGAACATCCATCCTTCAAACAGGTGGGAGTGGCACCCCAACTACCAAACATTTATGGCATATGCTTCTTGTTAGTAGAGGAAGGATTAGTATCTAAAACTTAGCTTTTAATAAAACCCATATAAAATGGGATATCAATATAGTATTGTTTATACTGTTGTATTATTGGACATACACATCAATATATATTCAGTGCTGAATACAGGGTTATAGTTCCTTGAATATACAGCAGGGAAGGCTTGGATCATATGAGCTTGCACAATGGCATTCTGTCTGTTTCTTAAGCCTCACTGTTGATAACATACCGGACACCCGTTCTGAAAAGAACGACCCTGTTGTCTCTGGAACCTATCCCTAATATTGTGATTGTTTCCCTAACTGAAGCTCCAGCTCCTACGCGTTTCCCCAGTTACATACTGGTTCGTCAGGGAGGTATTGAGCATAGCAGTGTAGCAGATCATATGGCATGTAATTGGGAAAACGCGTAGGAGCTGGAGATTCAGTTAGGGAAACAATCACAATATTAGGGATAGGTTCCAGAGACAACAGGGTCGTTCTTTTCAGAACGGGTGTCCGGTGTGTTATCAACAGTGAGGCTTAAGAAACAGACAGAATGCCATTGTGCAAGCTCATATGATCCAAGCCTTCCCTGCTGTATATTCAAGGAACTATAACTCTGTATTCAGCACTGTGAATATATATTGAGGTGTATGTCCAATAATACAACAATATAAACAATACTTATTAAAAGCTAAATTTTAGGTACTAATCCTAATCCTTCCTCTACTAACAAGTTTCAAATTTGGAAGGTCTAACAGGAACCAGCCCGTCGGTCATTAACTGGGAACTATCAATTTATGGCATATGCTGCCGATATGACAGACGTTTCTCAGATGGGAATATCCCTTTGAGTTTTATTGTGGCCCTTGTGAGTGATAATATCTGACAATGTGGCCCACGGACCAGAAAAGGTTGTGCACCCCTGGTCTAAACAGCGCATGCATTTACCATGGCACAGTCTTTTCTTTTTACCTGGATGGTAAGTACTTTATCAGTAATTCTTGAAAATCAATTCTTTCCTCCTTCTTGCATTTAGTGTTGCGCACACGAGCAGAGCGTCTTTTGGCAGTCTCCCCTGCGTCCTCTGAGATTCTTTTCCTTTTCACTCCTTTTTTGGACTGATCTATAGCAAATTCAAAATCAAACACTGTATTGAACTATTATAGGGGTCATGTCATCCAAATAGCTTATACCATTAAAAACAAGAACACAGTGTAAATAAAATTGTTTACACAGCTTTTTTTTCCCACTTGGCCCTCACCATCCAGAACATGGTGATACCCGGCCAACATGGTGATCACTTGTCCTAATCGTAGCCAAGTTTTCAAAATTACCTCAATTTATGTTAAAATTTGCCTCCTGAACCAAAATGATGAATTGTTAAACCAGAGACTAGTGCAACCACAGAAAGGAATGTGCAGCATCTGATAACTATTGTCAAAACTGCACCTCCCCAGCAGCAGGGGGCGCCTCACAGTTTGAGAAGAGTTGCTATATCTTCAATGTAAACACAAGGGCCTTTATATAAATAAGCTAGAGAAGCCAATGAGTGGACTAGTTGTCCATAGCAAACAATCAGACCATTTCCAACCTGCCCTGAAAAGATGAAAGCTGTAAACGGTCTGGATGTTACGGATAACGGTTTGTCTTGTCTGAACTAGTTTTTCCCTTACGTCCTACCAGCACCACAACAAAGTATTTCAGCCCCATGGTAAATAAATTGAATTTTTAATAAAATAATTAAATAGCCCCCCCCACACAAACCCTATAAAGGCTAAGCCCCCCACCTCTTGTTTTTTCTTGTCCTGTGGGACTTAGGACAAATGTTTTTATGCATATGAGTTTTGTGCACTTTATTTAGTGCATAAAGATCCCGCCATTGAAAATGTCAACCAGGTCATTTTCCTTACAGTCTCCTATACTGACCCATCCTTGGATGAGGAGCTTACACTTCATTCCCCTAATCTCTCCAGATGTCTAAAGATCTATCTAGACAGGTCTTGTGAAGTTTTCTTAGCTTTTAAAGGGTAACTAAACTTTCTAAAAACTTCTGACATGTCGAAGTGAGATGTCAGAAGTTTTGATCGGTGAGGGTCTGAGCACCGATACCCCCACCAATCGCTAAAACGTGTTGCGCAGCTTAGTTTCTGAACGGCTTCTCTCAGAAAGCCGAGAAGTTAGTGTACGGGCTCAATAGAAGGTCTATGAACCCGTACATTGGCTTTTCTCGGAAAGGCGTGCAGTCAATCAGAAAAGAAGTGGCTCAGCGCTCACCCGAGCGCTTCTACCGCTTTGTTTTGGAGAACGGTGGAGGTCTCAGTGCTCGGACCCTCACTGACCAAAACTTCTGACATGTCACTATTACATGTCAGAAGTTTTTCGAAAGTTTAGTTACCCTTTAAATAGGGGGGGTTGTTTAATTCATAAATTAGCTCATTTTATTAGAAATTCACTATTATGCTGCTGTTAGTACGAAGGAAAATCAGACTAAGGTTAGAAATGAACGCTTATACATGAGAACCATAGAAAACTATCCTGTTTTAAGCTATAGAAAACTTCAACTTTGTTCCCTCCTTAAAATGTAGCATGACTCTTACCTTGGGCAGCTGAACAATCATTATTGATTTGCGAGGACACCACTGGATTAGTGGTACAAATTGTTAGAGTGGGCTCTGTTACTAACACAGTGGGTGTAGATGGAGTGGGGGTGCTGGGTGGGTCTATGACTTTTTCTGTAAGGGAGGAAGTTTGGGGAACAGGATCCAGTTGTGTTATATCTTTGTAGTCTGTGAGGTCAACCCTTTTCCCCAAACTAGGACGAGGGGGTTCACATGTTGTAAGGTGGCGATACATGGCCAGCAGACTCTCCCCAAGACACTTCCACCTGTAAATACAGAGCAGATACTATTAGACGATAATATTTGCTGTTGTTCCTGCCTCAACAGCTATCAAATAGAACTTACGTGAAAAATGGGAGACGCTGAATCAGCCTCAAATCAGGATCCTCCTGCTTTACAGTCAGAGCTTGTCTCTTCCTGCGTAATTCTAACGCCTCATCTATAATTGTGTTGGACTCCTCCTTACTAACATCCACATCATGAATGGACAAGTCACTGAAACGTTAACAAAATACATACAATCCACATATGAATACATTATTACAAAACACATTTTATTCCAAGGGTGCTACATGCTTTAAGTATTAGCTTATTTTTTGTGCTTTTAATTCATGTTTATACGTTGTACTGCGCTTTATACTACTGACATTAGAGTCTCTGGCCTCGCTCACATCTATGTTGGAGACTCCATTAAGGGCCTCCGTCGCAGATCCGACCTGTGATGTAGCAGAGCAACGAAAATACCAAACGCAGATGTGAATGAGGCATTAATCTATTCCCCTACCACCTTCCTTCTCTTATATAAATAAAACTGTAGATATAAGGCCCCATGCCCACTTCAGTCTTTTCCTTCAGGGTGCTAGCCGTTTTTCTGATGGCTAGCACTCTGACCCATTTATTTCAATGGGGCCATGCACACTTCAGTTTTTTTGACGGTCCCGTTGCTCCGTTCCGATCAAAAGTAGAGCACGTCCTACTTTGGTCCGAGATTCCGTGACCGTGAGGCCCATGCAAGTCAATGGGGCCGTCAAAAAAACTGAAGGCACACGGAAGGCATCCGAGTGCCGTCCGTGAGTGACGGAGCCGTTGCCTAGCAACGGCCGGGCGGGCAGAAAAACATTACAGATATTACACTAATCGGCAGCCACTTGTCTCTATCAATCACTAATAGAGAGAAGAGGCTGCTGATTAAAAATAAAATAAAAAGCAGTTCATACGTATCCCGGTCGTTGTCTTGGTGACGAGTCCCTCTTCTTCCTCCAGTCCGACCTTCCTGTATGACGCGGCAGCCTGTGATTGGCTGCAGAGGCCGCTGCAGCCTGTGATTGGCTGCAGAGGCGGTCACGTGGGATGAAGCGTCATCCCTGGAGGCCGGACAGGAGGAAAGTAAGTATGAACTTATTTTTTTATTTCATTCAAATTGTATTTTCCGAGCGCCGAGCATGGTACTGTCCAGGGTGCTGAAAGAGCATGGTTCTGCAGCGCTAGTCACTGTCCAGGGTGCTGAAAGAGTTACCGCCGATCAGTGCAGCCCATTAACTCTTTTAGCACCCTGTACAGTGACTAGCGCTGAACAACCATGCTCTTTCAGCACCCTGGACAGTATCATGCTCGGAAACACGAAGTGCACACGGCCGCTAAAACGGGTACACGGATCCGTCAAAAACGGCTGTGAAAACGGTGGTGGGACTGTGCATGAGGCCTAAGGGCTAAGGTAAATCTATTATAGGCCTCATGCACAAAGGCATAAAATATCCAAGTTGTACTTGGACAAAATACAGCACCCATATAAGGTTATGGGCCCATACTGTACCTCTGTATGCCTTCCATTTCATACAGAGGCATACCAAGGTTCTCTTTCCATATAACAGCACAATATGGACTCCGCGTAATGCCATTCAGGCTTTATGTACACAGCTCTGCCATATGCATGAGGCCTTAGAGTTAAAGGGAAGGTGTCATGAATTATTTTATTTTTTTATTATTATATTTCTTTTAATAAAATATAAACAAAAAATGTATTTATTAGTGTTATGACTTGTGACTAAACTTTTTACTGTGTTCTTACTTTTCTATGGGGGCTGCCATTTTTTTTTTCATCTCTGTATGTGTCGATTAACGACACATACAGAGATGCTATACGGCACATACAACCCCATAGAGAATGCGAACGGGAGCCGTTCCAGTCACAGAAGCGTACACCGTCTGTGTGGGAACGGCGCATGCGCCACTCCCACACAGACCAAAACGAAGCTCGTTCCGGCGTCATTTTCATGTGGACCGGAAGCCGCTGCCGGACAGTAAGTTGACGACTTCCGGCTGCGGCTTCGAAGTGAAGGTGCAAGGAGCGTAGACCAGCGGAGGAGGCAGGAGCAGGTAATTTATGTTCGTGTATGTGGTGTGTATTATGTTCGTGTGATACGGTCTGCTGAGCCCTGTATCTAATCCTCCTACACTGTTCAGAAAATGGCGGCACACAGTGTAGAAGGTTTGAAGACATTCAAACCCTTCCTTCTCCTGGCACTAGCCAGAATAAGGGAGGGGGGATTGTGTGAGGACACTAGAGGAGAGAGTGTCCACCCCAAATTTGCAGCATAAATCAATGAGGTTGCTTTACCACAGTAACCATGCTGCAATTTTGGGAACTGCTCCCTCTAGTGACTAGCACATGGAAATGTTATAAATTAGAATCTAATTTATAATATTTCCTGACTTGTGAAAAAATTTAAAAATTAAAACAATGTGTAATCACTTAAATAATAATTGTTTAACTGAAAAAAAAAATTCTAGCGACACATTCCCTTTAAGGATTAATCAGTTACAACTGTTATCGATGTTGCGAAGCGCAACTAATTTGCCTCCTGACCAAAGAAGAGATGATATACGGTATATCAATTTATACCATGCTGGGTCAAGATACATCTATTGGTCATAGAACTAGACAACAGGAGTAGCTTTTCTACTCAGTATACTGATGCCATACGCTACATCAGTGATTCCCAACCTGGGGGCCGCGAGACCGGTCCAGGGGTGCGACTCCTCTCATCCACTGCAACAAATAAAAAAATATATAAATTTCTTTTGCTACAAGCTCTGCCCTCAACGCTTACTTCAACTATGCTTGTAGAAGACGTGACGCACGCACGCACGTCTGCTACAAGTACCGCCCACCACTTCCCACTAGAAGAGCCTGACGGAGAGAGAGGAGCCATTAACTATAGTTCTATAGTTTGTTAGCAATTGTGTGAGAACTGGAGCCAGGGAAATGCTGGAAGTTGTAGTTCTCTCCACTTATACCTCCTCCATGTACTGTCCTCTGATATCCCATAACAGCCTGGACATGCTGGGAGTTGTAGATCTCTCCTCATACCTCCTCCTTGTAATGTCCTCTGATATCACATAACAGCCTGAACATGCTGGGAGTTGTACTCTTATACCTCCTTATTTATTCCCTCCCCAGGAGTAAGCACACTTTGTCTGTGATGGTCACTTTACTAGAGGGGCTGATGGTCATTTTACTGTGAGTGGGGGGCTGATGGTCCCTTTAGTGTGAGTGGGGGGCTGATGGTCCCTTTAGTGTGAGTGGGGGGCTGATGGTCCCTTTAGTGTGAGTGGGGGGCTGATGGTCCCTTTAGTGTGAGTGGGGGAGCTGATGGTCCCTTTAGTGTGAGTGGGGGGCTGATGGTCCCTTTAGTGTGAGTGGGGGGCTGATGGTCCCTTTAGTGTGAGTGGGGGGCTGATGGTCCCTTTAGTGTGAGTGGGGGGCTGATGGTCATTTTACTGTGAGTGGCGGGATGATGGTCTTTGAGTGGTTTCCGCCTCTGCCCTCACATTGAAATTAATAGGAGGCAGAAAAAAAATACGTGGGAGTGCTTTTTTGTCTGCGGTTTTTGCATTTGCTTCAACGGCTTAAAAAAAATGTAGGCAAAAAAAAGAGCGTCAAACAACTCTTTCAATTCACAACACAGTGGGAACATACCCTAAGACCCCATGCACACGAACGTGCTTTTGCAGCCATGCCCAGGCTCATAGAAAATAATGGACGCGGTCATGTGCACGGCCTACGATTTGCGGGTGGCTCATGGGTGACACTCCGCTGCCGGCCGACCCGAAAATCACGGCCGTGCACATGGCTATGGTCGTGTGCACGAGGCCTAAGAGTGTAGTGCTTGTTTTTAGCCATTTTTTGTCGTTTTGTAAACCAATTTTGGTAGGGGTGCCCTGAGGAAAAAAAGGGGTGCCTCGAGCCTGAAAATGTTGGGTAACACTGGGCTACATGCACACAACTGTTGTTTTTGTCAGTGCGCTATACATTTTCTTAACGGACAGCATACTGGCCCATTTATTTCTATGGCCCCATGAACACAACCGTGTTTTTCAGATTTGCGTGGGGGGCCACAAAATTCAGAGCAGGTCCTATTCCTGTCCATGTTTGCGACTCGGTCTCGCCCATTCAAGTCTTTGGCGGCGTGTAAACCACAGACATGGATGCCATTCGTATTTCGTGGATCCGTTGTTTATGGGCCGCAAAATACAAAAAGGTGGTGCGAATGTAGCCATGCAAAGATGTTACATTTACCCAGATACTCACCACTTCAAGAACATGCGGAAAGAATCCTTTCTTAGACATGGCTGCTCTTCAAAGATCTTCTCTTTCAGTACTAGGCCTTTGCTATAGCGACAGTCTTTCTCTAAAGCCTTGCAGATGAAGTACAAGCAGGCTGTAAACAAAGACACCAGGTAAGATTACAACATGGTCACGATGAGTCTTCCAGAACAGGAGGTGTTCTTCACTCTGCCTCATAGAGTAGGATCTCAAACGGTGCGGACCCACTCCATGGCATACATATGCCCTAAGATGCCCTGATGGAACAACCACTTTGATCCATTCACTGAAGGAACTATTCTTCATGTTATCACCCCTCTTACTGATGAGAGGATATATACTCTCCGATTGTCAAATATATTTTTTCCTACTAAAGTGGTAAAAAGATGATCATAACTAAAGAGCGCACAAGTATCTGCGAACCAGATGAGGGTAAACATTCGAAATGGCCTGATTAGGTGCAGAGGGTAATACTTTTTGTAACTACTTACTGCTATAATCACTGATAGTGTATAGGACAGTGACCAGGTTATCCAAACAAGGCCAATGATCAGGATTACACTGAAGTCCCTCTTCAAATGCATGCCGTGCTAGTGGAATGCGCACTAAGCGAAGAGCCAACCGACCAATTTTATACCATAAATTGACATCCGTGGAGTCTAACATGACGGCCTGTGATTGAAGAAATACAAAGTTAGTAATCGTGAAAAAATAACAAAAGAAAACATTCATTATCATTTTGATGTGAGCGGATTTAACACAGTAAAATTGGGCACTATTCATCTTTTGCTGTACTGCACATTGAACATTAAATAACACATGTTAAAGTGGTCTCAGCGAATAAATACCTAGAGGGAAAGCGAGAAAATACCACGGCGCCACATGGTGCAGATCACAAGTGAAAATGAGGAAACAAACAATGGTGAAAGTGTTGCTCACCTTTAAGAGTTGTGCAAGTAATAGGCACAACTGTACTGTAAGCAGGTAGTAATGTAAATGGGTGATGTAGCTGCACCTGGGTCCAAACCGGTGGTCCACAGACAACCGCACAAAGAGACATTTGAGGAGAAAAATTGAGGACCAGCGTACAGCGCTGCTAACCTCAAATTGGAGTCCAGACAGAAAGTTGATAAATGGGATTCATTGGGTTTAAAAATAATAAGTAGGCAATTAGATAGGCTACGCGTTTCAACGCTGGACTAGCGTCTTCATTAGGCCAAGTAAAATACATTGTGAGAAGGCAATTGAAATAGTGAGGGAAGATAAGAAAAAAACGGGGGAAAAAAACACCAAAAAAGGCAGGTCAAAGGTTAACTCTGACGTCACAAGTGGGCTTAGTGATTCAAAGCATCATATGAGAGTGCATAATGTGTTAAAACGAGTAAAGGTGGCGGATAAATACAAACATGTACGTATCATTTTTAATCCGCCACCTTTACTCAGTTTAACCAATTATGTACTCTCATATGATGCTTTGCATCACTAAGCCCACTTGTGATGTCAGAGTTAACCTTTGACCTGCCTTTTTTGGCGTTGTTTTTCTGTTTGTTCTTATCTTCCCTCACTATTTAAAGTGCCTCCTCACAATGTATTTTACTTGACCTGATGAAGACGCTAGTCCAGCACTGAAACGCGTAGCCTAATTGCCTACTTATTATTTTTAAACCCAATATATGCCATTTATCACCTTTCTGTCTGGACTCCAATTTGAGGTTAGCAGCGCTGTACGTTGGTCCTCAATTTTTTCTCCTCAAATGTCTCAGCGAATAAATTTTATTCTTTGTGTATTTAGAATTTTACATTTTTTTAAATATGTTTTCTATATAAATACCTTGCAGTTCTTAAGATCTCTGCTTGCAGGCATTTATTAGGAACCTTCATTGTTTACTTCCTGAGGCTAAAAATCTGTCCTGGTCACGCGATGGACACACAGGTGTACGACTTGTTAGGCTGGGTTTACACGTTTTTTGCCGCGAACCATGGCACTACCACACTATTTTGCACGACTAGAAAAACGAAAACCTAAAAATGGCACTTTTTGTCACAGTTCGTGTAAAAAAAAAAAAAGGCATGAAGACCCAGCCTTATAGTTACAGTATGTGTATCAGTGCTGCACCTTGTAATGAGCTGAGCACATGTGTGTCCATCACATGACCAGGACCGATTTCCATCCTCTGGACGTAAACAATAAAGGTTACTTTTGAAAAAATGAAAGCAGAGATCTTTAAAACCATGAGGAGTGGATATAGAAAGTACATGGGAAAATTGTATAACTTTCTATTAAACAATAGATAACCGTTATACTGCAATACTCCTTTTAAGAAGATTTCCATCATATACCATCACTTGATATTCCTAGGCTTCCATACATGGCAGACCCGGAGGCCGTTGTCTGGCCCCCGGGTGCCATCACAAGCATCAGCAGGGGCACAATTTCATGGGGGCTGCCGATATGCTCCAAACCCCCTACATGCGGAGATCGAAACCGAGACCCGCATGTAACGGCAATGAGCCGCTGATTGGCAACAGTGGAGTGTCAGCTGTCAGGGACAGCTGACCACCCGGTTCCCGATGCACACTGTCACCGACACGGTCATCGACAGTGTGCATCGCGAACGGCAGTGACGTCCTGTCACTCTGACAGGAAGTTTATCAGGAGGCTGGTCCTGATTGGCAGACACGGAGGCCATTACTTGGCCTCCAGTCGCCATGCTAGCCATCTGCAAACCTCACGATTTCATTGTGAGGTCTGCCGATGTGCTAGAAACCCCTGAATGTGGTGATTGCAATCGATCATCGCAATTAAGGCGTTAATTGCCGAAATAAGCCGACAGTGTGCAGTGGGAACCACGCAGTAACTGTACGTCCCCGTGCGCTAAGACACTGGCCACATGGACGTACAGTTGCGTCGTGGTCCGCCTAGGGGTTAAGTAACAACAACAACATACTTCTAGGTTATATTCCATTGCAGTCTCCAAGTCATCCCGTTTTGCTGCAAGCTGAGCCAGGTTTTTATACGTTGAATACTTTAGCATCAAGCCAGGATGCTTTAGACCTTCTCGGTCATCACTCAAAGGGACAGCCTGAAATAAAGAACACATTTAGCATGAAGTATAATCATTTGAATAGCAGGTATACAAATATAGGCAACAACATGAAACATATTGAAGGATAAATAAGAGAACTGTTAAAAATATGGTTAGTGGCATCCACAGAGACATCGTTAGAGAAGTCGAATATTACATTATATGTCTATGATGGACAACTGAAGACCAACCAAGGAGAAGATACAGCATGCACCATACCCAGAGACAAGGCTCAGATAATGGACCACAAAAGCAATACAAGTCTACTGAACAGCAAATAGAAATACTTGTCTCTTGGGTATTCACCCTCAATGGACATAAACAAAGAATTCTGATTATCCCGTTAGTGACCGCCCCATAGTGTTTTTACGGCGGTCACTAACGGGATTTATTCCGATGCAATTGCCTTTTTACGGCGCTGCATCTGAATAAACAGAGAAGGGAGCCGTTAAATCTCCCTGCTCTCAGCTACCAGAGGTAGCGGAGGGCTGGGGGCATCCCTGCCCTAACGGGCGAGATCGATATCAGTATCGATCAAGCTTGTTTAACCCTTCAGATGCGGCGCTCAATAGCAAGCACCACATCGGAGTGGTTTTAGAGATGGAGGGGGCTCCCTGTCTCACCCCACCGGCACCCTGCGTAAGATCGCAGGGTGTCGGTGGCTTCTATGGCAGCCGGGGCACCTAATAAAGGCCCCCATGTCTGCCACTAGTTATGCCTGCTAGGCCATGAGAGAGGCATGGCCTAGCAGATGTCTGTCCGTTTTACACGGACAGGCACTAATACACTGCAAAACAAAAAGTATTGCAGTGTATTATAAAAGCGATCAGACGATCGCATAGTGAAGTCCACTAGTGGAACTAGTAAAAAAAATAAAAAATAAAAAATAAAAATATGAAAAACCCACTTTTTCCCCTTACAAAATGCTTTCCTTTTTTTTTTAAAAAGTTTAAAAGTTACACATATTTGGTATTGCCACGTCCATAACGAGCCCGACTATAAAGTTATTACATTATTTAACCCGCACGGTGAACGACGTACAAAATGAAATTAAAAACAATGCAAAAATTGCTGTTTTCTGTGAATCCTGCCTTAAAACATATGTGATAAAAAGTGATCAAAAAGTCAAACCTATTCCAAAATGATACAAATAAAAACTACAAGTCGCCCTGCAACAAAAAAAAAAGACCTCATACAGCTGCATTGGCGAAAAAATAAAGTTATGGCTCTTGAAATATGGAGATACAAAAACAAATAATTTTGAAAAAAAAAAAAAGTGTTTTCACTGTGTAAAAGTAGTAAAACATAAAAAAATCTACATATATTTGGTATCGCTGCAATTGTGTTAATTATACCACACGGTAAACAGCGTAAATTTAGGACGCAAAAGTGTGGCAAAATTGCTATTTTTTTTCTATCCCCACCCAAAAAAAGTTCAGAAAAGTTAATCAATAAATTCTATGTACCCCAAAATGGTGCTCTTAAAAAATACAACTTGTCCTGCAAAAAACAAGACCTTATACAGCTATGTCGACGCAAAAATAAAGAAGTTATAGCTCTTGGAACGAGACTATGGAAACTTAAAAATAGCTTGGTCATTAAGGTCTAAAATAGGCTGGTCACTAAGGGGTTAAACCTTCCCCCTTCACGCACTCCCAGGCAAACTTCACCTCTTTCTTGCTTGCGGTCGGAATATCTAACAGGCACCCCTGCCCTACCCAGTTTACCACCCAAAACCCTAGAGGCTTTGGGTGATCTATTCACCTCTGCAGAATTAAATGCAGCAATCTCTGCCCTTCCTCCAGGGAAAAGCCCGGGACCTGATGGTTGTACGGCTACATTTTTATAAACCTTTGTGCGACGAACTTGCTCTACTCATTCTTGCATCGTTTAACACCATCTCTGACCTGACCTCCTTGCCGCCATTGTTCGTACATGTTCATGTGACAGTGACCGCTAGGGAGGGTATGGACCCCCGCCCAAGTTAAAGGCCTATTCCACTCATTAACACAGATGCCAAATTATTTGCAAAACTCATAGCGACGCAACCGGGGGCCATACTTGGGGACCAGATGTGATTGGACCAAGTGGGATTTGTTCCTTCTAGAGAGGCTCAAGACAAAAACTCTCAAGACCTTCTCTGCTATATCTACTCATCTCCCATGCATGATGCTCTCTCTAGATGCAGAGAAAGCCTTTGACCGAGAGGACTCGGGATTCCTAACCAATATGTGTCAGGACTCGACTATGCTGTAACAGATTTTGCCCTTTGGAGTATGTTCAGACGGTATGTTTGCTGTCGGACCCCCATCAATCATATAATGATGACCTATCCTTTGGATAGGTCATCAGTATGAAAAACCGCCCTGCACCCGGGCAACCCCTTTAACCCCTTCCCGCTCCTTGACGTACTATTACGTCATGGCAGCTGTATCGTTCGCGCTCCATGCCGTAATAGTACGTCTCGGGAGTAACGGCCGTTTCGGCCGTCCTCCCGACACATACAGGAGCTGTGGCGCTGCTGTCTTGTTCAGCAGCTGTCACAGCTCCTACAGCGGGGACCGATCGCTGTGTCCCCGCTGATTAACCCCTTAAAAGCCGCGTTCTATAGAGATCGCGGCTTTTTAGGGGTTAAGCTGCCATCGCCGGCCTGCTACGCGATAGCGGCCGGCGATGGTGACTATGGCAACCGGACACCAAACAATGGCGTCCGGCTATGCCATAGACGGAAGCCTAGTGGGTCCTGACAACGTCAGGACCCACTATGCTTGCTGTCAGTGAGTAGCTGACAGTTCTAATACACTGCACTACGCATGTAGTGCAGTGTATTAGAATAGCGATTAGGGCCTCCTGCCCTCAAGTCCCCTAGTGGGACAAAGTAATAAAGTTAAAAAAAAGTTAAAAAAAGATGTGTAAAAATAAGAAAATAAAAGATTTAAAAGTAATAAAAGTAAAAATCACCCTTTTTCCCTTATCAGTCCTTTATTATTAATAAAAATATATAAACAAACAAATAAACTATACATAATTGGTATCGCCGCGTCCGTAACGGTCTGAACTACAAAATTATTTCATTATTTATCCCGCACGGTGAACGCCGTAAAATAAAATAATAATAAACCGACCACAATCACAATTCTTTGGTCACTTCACCTCCCAAAAAATGGAATAAAAAGAGATCAAAAAGTCGCATGTACCTAAAAATGGTCCTGATCGAAACTACAGTTCGTTACGCAAACAATAAGTCCTCGCACGGCTTTATTGATTGAAAAATAAAAACGTTCTGGCTCTTAGAATAAGGGAACACAAAAAGTGAATGATTGTTTACAAAACGTATTTTATTGTGCAAACGCCATAAGACATAAAAAAAAACTATAAACATCTGGTATCGCTGTAATCGTATCGCCCCGCAGAATAAAGTGAATGTGTCATTTATAGCGCACGGTGAACGCTGTAAAAAAACCGAAAAAAAAAACCAATCGTACAATTGCTGTTTTTTAGTCACCACGCCACCTAAAAATAGAATAAAAACTGATCAAAAAGCCGCATGCACCCCAAGAAAACTACAATGGATTCCTCAAGGGGTCTAGTTTCCAAATTGGGGTCACTTTTGGGGGGTTCCCAATGTTTTGGCACCACAAGACCTCTTCAAACCGGACATGGTGCCTAATAAAAAGGAGGCCTCAAAATCCACTAGGTGCTCCTTTGCTTCGGAGGCCGGCGCTTCAGTCCATTACCGCACTAGGGCCACATGTGGGATATTTCTCAAAACTGCAGAATCTGGGCAATAAGTATTGAGTTGCGTTTCACTGATAAATCCTTTTGTGTTATAAAAAAAATGGTATAAAAAGGATTTTCTGACAAAAAAAAAATGTAAATTTCACCTCTACTTTGCTCTAAATTTTTGTGAAACACCTAAAGGGTTCATAAACTTTCTAAATGCTGTTGTGAATACTTTGAGGGGTCTAGTTTCTAAAATGGGGTGTTTGATAGGGGTTTCTAATATATGGGCCCCTCAAAGCAACTTCAGAACTAAACTGGAACCTAAAAAAATAAATAAATGAGGCAATACTTCGCTTCTTACATTATACTGATAATGAGCCGTGCCCACCCCGAGATGGCGCCAGTTTTGACCGTTTGTATAAACGGAGACCCCTATTAGACCGTTCCAGTGCCCGGTTTTCCCAAGCATACACCCCCGAGAAGTGTATTTCTATTGATGAGTCCCTGGTACATTTTAAAGGGAGGGTTCAATTCCGCGAGTACCTGCCGGGTAAGAGGGCAAGGTATGGCGTGAAGATGTATAAGCTGTGAGAGTGCATCAGGGTATACCTACAGGTTTAGGATATATGAAGGAAAGGCCACCCCCAAACCAGACTGCATCCTGGACTACAATAGGTACATGGGAGGGATGGACTTGTAAGATCAAGCCCTGAAGCCCTACAGCGCCATGCGGTGTGGTATAAGAAGCTGGCCGGGCACATCATACAGATGGCATTGTACAATGCGTACATGCTACGTCGATGTGCAGGCCAGACGGGAACTTTCCTGGAATTTCAAAAGGTGATTATCAAGAACCTAATCTTTAGGGACCAAGAAGTGGGGGCACCCAGTACTTCTGGAAGCGAGCCCACACGCATCGTACCAGGGCAACACTTTCCAGGAGAAGTTCCCCAAACTGGCAAGAAGGGAAAAAGTCAAAAGAGGTGCAAAGTCTGCTATAAGAGGGCGATAATGGATGACACAATATATCTATGTGACACGTGTCCCGAATAACCAGAGCTCTGTATGAAAGTGTTTTAAAATTTATCATACATCCCTTGGTTTATAATTTACCCCAATTTTACTTACCCTGATGCACTCCACACAGCTTATCCCCCCTCGTCTTTCCCCTCTGGGCCCTGCTGTGTCTCCAGGCAGCTGATAACAGCCACATGTAGGGTATTGCCATACCCGGGAGAACCCACATTACAGTTTATGGGGTGTAGGTCTCCGGTCAAAATGCTCACTACACCTCTAGATGAATGCCTTAAAGAGGCTCTGTCACCAGATTTTGCAACCCCTATCTGCTATTGCAGCAGATAGGCGCTGCAATGTAGATTACAGTAACGTTTTTATTTTTAAAAAACGAGCATTTTTGGCCAAGTTATGACCATTTTCGTATTTATGCAAATGAGGCTCGCAAAAGTACAACTGGGCGTGTTGAAAAGTAAAAGTACAACTGGGCGTGTATTATGTGCGTACATCGGGGCGTGTTTACTACTTTTACTAGCTGGGCGTTGTGTATAGAAGTATCATCCACTTCTCTTCAGAACGCCCAGCTTCTGGCAGTGCAGATCTGTGACGTCACTCACAGGTCCTGCATTGTGTCGGCACCAGAGGCTACAGTTGATTCTGCAGCAGCATCAGCGTTTGCAGGTAAGTAGCTACATCGACTTACCTGCAAACGCCGATGCTGCTGCAGAATCATCTGTAGCCTCTGGTGCCGATGTGTCCTCGCTCGTCTGACACGATGCAGGACCTGTGAGTGACGTCACAGCGTGATCTCTGGAGAACACGGCTGTGTCTGCACTGCCAGAAGCTGGGCGTTGTGAAGAGAAGTGGATGATACTTCTATACACAACGCCCAGCTAGTAAAAGTAGTAAACACGCCCCGATGTAGGCACATAATACACGCCCAGTTGTACTTTTACTTTTCAACACGCCCAGTTGTACTTTTGCGAGCCTCATTTGCATAAATACGAAAATGGTCATAACTTGGCCAAAAATGCTCGTTTTTAAAAAATAAAGACGTTACTGTAATCTACATTGCAGCGCCTATCTGCTGCAATAGCAGATAGGGGTTGCAAAATCTGGTGACAGAGCCTCTTTAAGGGTGTAGTTTTTAAAACGGGGTCACTTCTTGCGGGTTTCAACTGTACTGGTACCTCAGGGGCTTCTGCATACATGACTTCGCACTAGAAAATCCCCAGTAGGCCAAATGGTGGTCCTTTCCTTCTGAGCCCTCCCATGGGCCCAAACGGCAGTTTATCACCACAAATGGGGTATTGCGGCACTCAGAACAAATTGCGCAACAGAATGGGGTATTTTGTTTCTTGTGAAAATAAGAAATTTTCTGCCAAAACTACATATTATTTGAAAAAAATAATTTTGTTTTCATTCCCAGCCCAATTCAAATAAGTTCTGTGAAAAAACTATGGGGTCAAAATGGTCACAACACCCATAAATGAATTCCTTGAGGGGTTTAGTTTCCAAAATGGGGTCATTTGTGGTGGGTTTCTATTGCTTTGATACCTCTGGGGCTCTGCAAATGCGACATGGCACCCGAAAACCAAACCAGCAAAATCTGTACTCCAAAGAACACACAGCGCTCCTTCCCTTCTGAGGCCTCCCATGGGCCCAAACGGCAGTTTATTGCCACAAATGGGGTATTGATGCACTCAGGAGAAATTGGGCAACAAAATTGAGTATTTTGTTCCCTGTGAAAATAAGAAATTTTGGTAAAAAATTACATCTTATTGGAAAAAATTTCATTTTTTTTAATGTCACAGCCCAATTGAAATAGGTGCTGTGAAAAAACTGTGTGGTCAAAATGCTAACAACAACCATAAATGAATTCCTTGAGGGGTGTAGTTTCCAAAATGGGGTCACTTTTGGTGGGTTTCCATTGCTTTGATACCTCTGAGGCTCTGCAAATGCGACATGGCACCCGAAAACCAATCCAACAAAATCTGGACTCCAACAAACATATAGCGCTCCTTTCCTTCTGAGCCCTCCCATGGGCCCAAACGGCAGTTTATCACCACAAATGGGGTATTGCCACACTAAGGACAAATTGGGCAACAAAATGGGGTATTTTGTTCCCTGTGAAAATAAGAAATTTTGATCACAAATGACATTTTATTGGAAAAAATGACATTTTTTTAATTTCAGAGCCCAATTCAAATACGTGCTGTGAAAAAACTGTGCGGTCAAAATGGTAACAACAACCCTAAATGAATTCCTTGAGGGGTGTAGTTTCCAAAATGGGGTCACTATTGGGGGATTCCTACTGTTTTGGCACCTCAACACCTCTTCAAACCTGGCATGCTGCCTAAAATATATTCTAATAAAAAAGAGGACTCAAAATGCACTAGGTGCTTCTTTGCTTCTGGGGCTTGTGTTTTAGTCCACGAGCGCAGTAGGGCCACATGTGGGACATTTCTAAAAACTGCAGAATCTGGACAATACATATTTAGTAGTGTTTCTCTGGTAAAACCTTCTGTGTTACAGAAAAAAAAATGAATAAAATTGAAATTCAGCAAGAAAAATGAAATTTGCAAATTTCACCTCCACTTTGCTTTAATTCCTGTGAAATGCCTGAAGGGTTAAAAAACTTTCTAACTGCTGTTTTGAATACTTTGAGGGGTCTAGTTTTTAAAATGGGGTGTTTTATCAGGGTTTCTAATACACAGGCCCCACAAAGCCACTTCAGAACTCAAGAGGTACCTTAAAAAAAAGGCTTTTGAAATTTTCTTAAAAATATGAGAAATTGCTGTTTATGTTCTAAGCCTTGTAACGTCCAAGAAAAATAAAAGAATGTTCAAAAAACGATGCCAATCTAAAGTAGACATATGGGGAATGTGAACTAGTAACTATTTTGGGTGGTATAACCGGCTGTTTTACAAGCAGATGCATTTAAATTCTGAAAAATGCAATTTTTTCAAAATTTTCTCTACATTTTGCAATTTTTCACCAATAAACACTGAATATATCGACCAAATTTTACCACGAACATGAAGCCCAATGTGTCACGAGAAAACAATCTCAGAATCGCTTGGGTAGGTTAAAGCATTCCGACGTTATTACCACATAAAGTGAAATATGTCAGATTTGAAAAATGGGCTCTGAGCCTTAAGGCCAAAACTAGGCTGCGTCCTTAAGGGGTTAAAGAGGCTCTGTCACCACATTATAAGTGCCCTATCTCCTAAATAAGGAGATGGGCGCTATAATGTAGGTGACAGCAGTGATTTTTATTTAGAAAAACTATCTATTTTTACCACGTTATTATTGATTTTAGCTTTATGCTAATGACTTTCTTAATGCCCAACTGGGTGTGTTTTTACTTTAGACCAAGTGGGCGTTGTACAGAGGAGTGTATGACGCTGACCAATCAGCGTCATACACTTCTCTCCATTCATTTACACAGCGAATAGGCATCCTGCTAGATCAGTATGTGCTGTCTTAGGGTATGTTCACATGGCCTATTTTCTGCCGTTTTTCGGGCCATAAACAGCCGCAAAACGGCCAAAAAATCGGAAGCCTCCAAACATCTGCCCATTGATTTTAATGGGAAAACGGCGTTCTGTTCCGACGGAACGTTTTTCACTGTGTTTTTTACTTGCAAAAAAACGGCAGCGAAAAAGAAGTGCAGGTCACTTCTTGGGACGTTTTTGGAGACGTTTTTCATTGACTATCAAAAAAACCTCCAAAAACGTCCGTAAAAAACGGCGCAAAAAACACAGCGAAAATCGCGAGTGGCACAAAAAATGTCTGAAAATCAGGAGTTTTCCCTTGAAAACAGCTCCGTATTTTGAGACGTTTTGGACTCTGCGTGTGAACATAACCCCTCATACTGACACATTAACGTTACTAAAGTGTTTAGACAGTGAATAGACATTCCTTCCAGCCAGGACGGGATGTCTATTCACAATCCCGACACTTCGCTAATGTTTCTCTGGTACTTACAGCAGAGCAAAGCGTAATCTCGCTGTAACCTGTCATTAACAGCGAGATCTCGCGAGATTACGCTTTGCTCTGCTGTAAGTCCCACAGAAACGTTAACGAAGTGTCGGGATTGTGAATAAACATCCCGTCCTGGCTGGAAGGATTGTCTATTCACTGGTTAAACACTTCAGTAACGTTAATGCGTCAGTATAAGACAGCACATACTGATCTAGAAGTATCCCTATGCGCTGTGTAAATGAATGGAGAGAAGTGTATGACGCTGATTGGTCAGCGTCATACACTCCTCTGTACAACGCCCACTTGGTCTAAAGTAAAAACACGCCCAGTTGGGCATTAAGAAAGTAATTGGCATAAAGCTAAAAAACAAAACAAAAAAAAACCAAAACAAACTCTAATAACGTGGTAAAAATAGATCGTTTTTCTAAATAAAAAGCATTACTGTCACCTACATTATAGCGCCGATCTCCTTATGTAGGAGATAGGGCACTTATAATGTGGTGACAGAGCCTCTTTAAGCACAAAGGTGACGTCACTCTCTGGCTGCTGTGTTGATCTTCAATTAATTTACGAGTATACGACACATCACTTGTGACATGCCATGTATGGGCTGTTCTGTTGTAACGCGCAGGCGCGGTCCCTGCTGTTATCTCGAGAACAGTAGGGACGTAGAGAACAGCAGGGACCGCGAGAACAGAAGGGACAGCGCATGCGCGTTACGGTTTGTGCAACAGAACAGCCCATATACGGCACAAGTGACGTGTCGTATACCCTGAAAGGAATTGAAGATCAACACAGCGGCCAGAGCAGAGAGTGACGTCACCCGTCAAGTTCCCCCCGGCAGGATCTGGAAACAAGGACACTTTGGAAAATATAAGTATATTACAAATGTATTTACATTTATAAATTACAAGCATTAACAGTCATTTTATCTCGGACAACCCCTTTAACTTTGCTCACCACGATTTAAGCTAGACTTGTCTGAAAGGGACCGGAAAGATTTTTCATGGATTGGTCGGGCTAATATTTTAAAAATGTATATTTAATTCGGTTTCAATTTATACCTGTCCTGTCCACCCAGATAATTTTTCTTGGCTACCTCCCAACTTTTCTGTCGTTTCATCTGGGCATGTTCACATCCCAAAATAGCTAAAACAATACTTATGAGGGCTAAATCTGGGCCCGACTAACAGCCTAAATGAATAACGTCACACTTACAGCACTCCCATGGACACTCTTTCCCGTCTATGCCCTCCCACAAGACTACTTGCTATGATATAACAGGTTTTCACACTCTTCATTTACATTGTATACAATATTTTGATACACAATAAGCAGAACGAATGGTTTCTATATATGGCTCGTACTTATGTAATAATATGTAATTACCGCAGACTATCAATGCCTTTTTTTGTTAGGCCCGATATTTCCCAAATTTTTATTTTCTTTATCCCTGTTTGACAAGCTTTAGGCTATGTTAGGCTATGTTCACACGGAGTATTTTGCAGGAGGAATATCTGCCTCAAAATTCCGTTTGGAAGTTTGAGGCTGATTTTCCTCTCCCTGCACGCCGATTTTCTCTGCGTTTTTCGCCCGCGGCCATTGAGCGCCGCATGCATAAAACACCGCGAAATACGCTTTCTCTGCCTCCCATTGAAGTCAATGGGAGGTCAGAGGCGGAAGCGCCCGAAGATAGGGCATGTCGCTTCTTTTTCCCGCGAGGCAGTTTTACTGCTCACGGGAAAAAGACGCCGACGCCTCCCATTGAAATCAATGGGAGGCATTTTCGGGCCGTTTTTGCCGAGTTTTGCGACGCGGTTTCCGCGTCAAAGAACTCGGCAAAATAGTCCGTGTGAACATAGGCTGGGTTCACACTGAGTTTTTTGCAGGAGGAAAATCTGCCTCAAAATTCTGTTTGGAATTGTGAGGCAGATTTTGCTCTGCCTGCACGCCGATTTTCGCAGCGTTTTTTGCGTAAATGCCCGAAGATAGGGAATGTCCCTTATTTTTCCGCTCGCGGGAAAAAAAAACGCCTCCGCCTCCCATTGAAATCAATGGGAGCCATTTTCGGCCGTTTTTTGGCGCATTTTCCAACGCAGTTTCAGCATCAAAAAACTTAGTGTAAACTGGCCCTTAGACGTCTTAATAAAGCTTTGAATAATTAACCCCTTCCCGCCGCAGCCCTTTTTCAGATTTTCATTTTCGTTTTTTCCTCCCCACCTTCCAAAAGCCATAACGTTTTTATTTTTCCGTCGATATAGTCCTATGAGGGCTTGATTTTTGCGGGACGAGTTGTAGTTTTTCGTAGCACCATTTATTTTGCCGTATAATGTACTAGGAAATCGTAAAAAATTATTTGTGGGGTAGAAAATGAAAAAAAAACAGCGATTCCTCCATTGTTTTTTGCGCATCGTTTTTACGGAATTCACTGCGCAATTAAAACAACATGTTAACTTTATTCTGCGGGTCAATGCGATTACGGTGATACCAAATATATATAGTTTTTTTCTATATTTTACTACTTTTACAAGTAAAAACCTAAGTGTAAAAAAGAAAATTTATTTTGTGTCGCCAAATTCCGAGAGCCATAACTTTTTTATTTTTCCGTCGATTAAGCGGTATGAGGGCTTATTTTTTGCGGGATAAGCTGTCGTTTTTAATTATACCATTTTGGTGTACATGCAACGTTTTGATCACTTTTTATTTCATTTTTTGTGGGAGATGAGGTGACCAAAAAATAGACATTCTGGCGTTTACAATTTTTTTTCTTTTACGGCGTTCACCATGCGGGTTAAATAATGATATATTGTAATAGTTCAAACTTTTACGGACGAGGCGATACCAATTATGTTTATTTATTTTTTTTACTATGCTCTAGGGGGAAAATGGGAAAAGGGGGGGTTTTTTGAACTTTTAATTTTTTTTACATAAAAGACAACAACTTTATTTAACTTATTTTTACTTTTATTACTCCCCCTAGGGGACTTCAACCAGCGATCGTTAGATCGCTTGCACGATATACTGAAATACTAATGTATTGCAGTATATCGTGATTCTGACAGGCATCTATTAAGCCGTGCCGGAGGCAGGGCTTAATAGGAGCACAAAGATGGCGGACCTGTGGTCCTTAATTAGGCCCACAGGCAACCATCGCCCCCCCCCCGCGATTGTGTTGCGGGGGGCGCGATGAGCTGCTAGAGTAGGTCGTCCCCCTCTTTCTAACGATTTAAATGCTGCGCTCGTTACCCTGAAGTGTCAGCTGTAACAAACAGCCGACACCGGCATCGTATGGGGCGGGTTCACTCCGTGAGCCCGTTCCATACTTCCCCTGCCCGACTTTGGCGTATGGATACGTCAAATGTCGGGAAGGGGTTAAAAAAAAGCAAATATGAAAACAATAATAAAACTAGATGAAGAGACAGACAGTTAAACGACTCATTTCACTCACTTCCTGCAGAAGACGGGTATCCAACAGCTGATGATAGGCCTGCGAGGACTCATCATAGCGGTCAAGCTTCTGTAGGTCCAAGGCCTTGTGATAAAGTGCAAATGCCTCTGCTTCCTACAAAGAGAATGACGAAACAATCATTCCGCACGTATGGGCACACTATGGCAACTTCAAAGGCTGCGCTCACCTGGGCCTCTTTGGTCTGCGTTTTGTGACTTTTAAAAGCTTCTTCATGTTCTCCTTCTACAGTAGAGGCTGCATTTAGGGCTGCTATACGAATCTAGTGACAAATAAGGCAAATATTTAGGATGTCAAACATTCGGTAATAATGTAAAACTTGACAGTAACTTGAATTACCATTCTGAATGATTCAGCGTGCGTTGTCACAGCTACAGACAGGTATCTATTCTGAATGATTCAGCGTGCGTTGTCACAGCTACAGACAGGTATCCATTCTGAATGATTCAGCGGGTGATGTCACAGCTACAGACAGGTATCCATTCTGAATGATTCAGCGTGTGATGTCACAGCTACAGACAGGTATCCATTCTGAATGATTCAGCGTGCGTTGTCACAGCTACAGACAGGTATCCATTCTAAAAGAAAGAAGCAAATTTAAATAATTGTTCCTGCGGTTAGAATCTCCACGAACGAGAACAATAGATAACAAAGAATTACAAGCATTTCATGATGGTGAGGACTGAAAAAAGATTTTGAAACATTGGAGATTTTTGGGCTGAAATTCTATTAAGCAACAAATGATCCAGGCGGTGTCAAAATAGAAATATCCGGTACAGTTAAAAAAATAATAATTAGTGAACAATCTGGATTCTTAGCCAAATTATTTTTGTGTGTATGGCACCATTGCTCATGGAAGATATAGACTATCCTTAAGCAGAAAAGCTGTCAAGGCATCCCGGCATGTATTTTCCAGCTTTTGCACACGTTGGGATATATAATACGGTCCTATGCAGTGCTGGACGGAGATGGAGCGATTGTGCATGATCGTTCTATGTGCTCTTCCTATACTGAAAGCCAGGGAGCCACACGGAATCAGTGGAAACCAAAGAAAACTAACTGACTGCCAATGCAGGTGTATGGAAATCTAGCTTTACATTTTAAAACCTGATGTACATTGCAGAAATGTAACACTGGCCAGGAGGAAGCCATAGAAACATGATGTATACGAACATAGGGCCAATATGGGTGGAAATACTCAGAAATATTATGAAAATTATGGTTTCAAATTAAAGAGATGATATAAAACGCAGGCAGTCACAGCCGACATCTGGATCCTGACCTTCCCCAAGGCTCATGGGGCAATCTCTCCTGCGACTTGCTGGCCTGGTGATAATAACATCACCCGCTAATTACTAATTAGACAGCTAGATATCATGTGACAGCACAGTGCAGAATGACAAGTCACTGGTGCTGCAGGGGAAGACATACATACAGGTGAAGAACCTCATAGGATAGATAGATAGATAGATAGATAGATAGATAGATAGATAGATAGATAGATAGATAGATAGATAGATCTGAGATAGATAATTATGAGAGATTTTGTGTTCGTATCAATAAAATTGGATTGATTTAAAAAAAAAGATAATTATGAGAGATAGATAGATCTGAGATCGATAGATAGATAGGATAGATCTGAGATAGATAGGTCATAGATAGATAGATCTGCTCCATATGTAAACACATGATATCTAGAAGTCAGCTGTATCTAGCTAGAAATGAAGCTCACACGTTACAATGTAATGATATAATACATAGTGCACACTGCTCTTGTATAAAACCGGCTCTCAATAAAGCTATGTCCAAGTGAATGAATGAGGGCGCTCGGCCTGGTAACGCCTCCCCCTCTCCTCTGTGCACCTGACAGCCGTCCAGGTTACCCAGCGCTCAGGGCTGCGTTAGCTCTTTCAGCAGGAAGAATTACCGGAAAGAAACCGTAAACCTCACCTCTGGTCACCACGGCAACCGTCTCCCGCACTCATCGGTGTAGGATCATTTGCACCCAGTAGTATCGCAGCGACCAGTAGGCTAGGCTCCCTGCCACAAAGTGGCCAATCACGGCATTCCTTTTTGCCAGCCAACCAAATGGAGAGGCGTACTGGTAGTCAATGCAGTACACCCGGAAAATCCTATGCCGTAAAAGAGTTGAAAGCAACATCGCCCTCTAGAGGAAGTCACTTGTTTTTGTTTTTCCGCTTTGCAGAATTGCACGTTTTTAGCGTAATGGGCAATGGGCGTAGTGTGCGCCAGAAAGCTGCCAGGATGCCAAGAATGCCATCATAACTTGGGCTTTTTATAGGTTGTCTTTTAGATGTTGTTCCTGGAAAGGCCCGAGGCCAAATACGGCTGCATTTTACGTAAACAACCGATGATCTGGATATGTTCACAGAGTTTTTTCAGGTGTATTTTGGAGCGTAAACGGTCCCATTGTACGCTTCGAAATACGCCTAAAAATGCCTACAAACCGCTTACCATTGTTTTCAATGGTTAAAAAACGGGTATTGCATACGAGGAGTAATTTTACGCTGAAAATGCAAAAAACTGCGTAAAATTGCGCTTTAAACGCCGTAAACATCTTAAAATACGGAGGCTGAACGCATCCAAACATCTGCCCATTGATGGGCACCGCTGTTTTTAAAAACGGCGCGTAAAAAAACGCTGTGTAAAAAAGAAGTGCATGTCACTTCTTGAGCCGCTTTTGGAGCCGCTTTTGGAGCCGTTTTACATTGTCTCAAATGAAGAACGTCTGTAAAAAACGCCTGATGCATGGCTGTAAATCAGAGGCTGTTTTCGCCTGAAAAACGGATGAAAATAGGCCGTGTGAACATACCCTTAAAGTTAATTTTGAAAACTTTCCACAGGTAATATAGGGTATGTTATAGATCAGTGTATTCCTGCTGTGCAAACGTGAGTGCAGAACTTTTCATATCTATACATTAGGGCTGGGCGATTATGACTGAAATCAGAACCACTATTAATTGAACTGGTAACCTCGAATAAGATTATTGAACGATTATTTCGACCACACCCCTTTTTTGCATGCTACGCCATTAAATTAATATTTATCCCCTGAGCCTGCTGTATACTACTGAATATAATATACCACCTGACACTGCCCCCCACACAGTATAATGCCCCATAGTGCTCCCCACACTGTATAATGCCCCATAGCTGCCCCCATATTTCATAATGCCCCCATAGCTGCCCTCTACACAGTATAATGCCCCCATTACTACCTTCCACACAGTATAATGCCCCCCATAGCTGCCCTCCACACAGTATAATGCCCCCCATAGCTGCCCTCCACACAGTATAATGCCCCCATTACTACCTTCCACACAGTATAATGCCCCCCATAGCTGCCCTCCACTCAATATAATGCCCCCCATAGCTGCCCTCCACACAGTATAATGCCCCCCATTGCTGACCTCCACACAGTATAATGCCCCCCATAGCTGCCCTCTACACAGTATAATGCCCCCATTACTACCTTCCACACAGTATAATGCCCCCCATAGCTGCCCTCCACACAGTATAATGCCCCCCATAGCTGCTCTCCACACAGTATAATGCCCCCATTACTACCTTCCACACAGTATAATGCCCCCCATAGCTGCCCTCCACACAATATAATGCCCCCCATAGCTGCCCTCCACACAGTATAATGCCCCCCATTGCTGACCTCCACACAGTATAATGCCCCCCATAGCTGCCCTCCACACAGTATAATGCCCCCATAGCTGTCCCCAAACAGTATAATGCCTCCATAACTACCCTCCACACAGTATAATGCCCCCCATAGCTACCCTCCACACAGTATAATGCCCCCCATAGCTGACCTCCACACAGTATAATGCCCCCCATAGCTGACCTCCACACAGTATAATGCCCCCCATAGCTACCCTCCACACAGTATAATGCCCCCCATAGCTGACCTCCACACAGTATAATGCCCCCCATAGCTGACCTCCACACAGTATAATGCCCCCCATAGCTGACCTCCACACAGTATAATGCCCCCCATAGCTGACCTCCACACAGTATAATGCCTCCATAACTACTCTTCACACAGTATAAAGTCCCCAATTGGATTCAACTGTATCTGCGTCCTGAAGATGCAGATAGTTCAAACCGGGAATTTTTTTTTATAAAACCGAAGGATGAAGTCGATTAATTGCACTGAATTTCGATTTTGGTTATTTTTCAATTAATTGCCCAGCTCTAATGTACGTGTTTTATGCCTATATGGAGAATATAGGAAAATGCAGTTGCACACATCTATCTATTTATGATATGGCCAGTGGAGAGACCTAATGCACGATACATATACGATGGGCGGATACATGTCGATGTTCCACCGTGGTCGCCCCCCTATTGGCTGCCTCTGATGTCCGTCGGAGGAGATGGGAGTTACTGCCCCTCTCCACCACATACCATTGGACAGTGCCGGTATGTTCTGATTGGCTCCTGGTGTGACTCACTGATTGGTCCGCCGGGATGTCGATCATGCCTGATGGGAGGCTTGGCCGTATTGACGGGTTGGGATTGGTCAGCCTGGTTGTCAGCTGTTCTTTCCGGGAAGCATAATACAGCTTCGTATTTTCGGTGCCCTATCAAAAAGCCCCTGAACCCCTGAGGACGCTGTCTAGCACAGCGAAACATGTCGCGGGGGGGGGCTCTGACACTCTATTTTAATCTAATATGTACCTCCGTTGGCCTCTGCTTATACCATCTGTTTGACCCGGCGTTCTGCAGCCGCCGAGCAATACTGACTAAACACACACATGGTCTTGTCTGCACTGCCTATTGTTACTCTTTAAACGGAGGAAATGTTACAACCTTTTAACCAATAAGTGTAGTTAGTCCTTTTGCTTAAAAATAAGCACAATAAAGTTAGTTCATTTATTTATTTATCTATGACAGTTGGAGCAGGAGGAATTTATCTGCTGGTAGCCGTTTTTGTAAATAAAATGACTATATGGAGAGCACCAAAAAAGCCAGAGTCAATTAATTCATAGTCCCAAAAAAGTATGTAATGAATAAATATCCTTGTTAATATATAATATATAATGTCTAAAGGGGAAAGACAGGGCTTACAAGCCCATCATAAGCATGGTCGTAGCGGTGAAACCACCCTCTTAATGAAACAATAACCTAAAAGACGGAGTCTGACACACCGAAAATTAATTAAAAAGTGAACATTTTTATTGGAACAAGTATACAAGAAATGACGAAAGACGCATTAAAATTAGAGATGATTGCCACAGTATGAGAGAATACCAGAGAGTAATGTGTGCAAATATAATGCACAGGATATATATACACGATACTATATCAATGTTAGAAGGATAGAACTGTGATGCATAATACCTTGCATCCAGAATATTTGGTAAAGATCACAAATAAATAACGAATATTAGTTAAAACGAAATGCAAAGGGTGCAAACACAGCAGCCAGATACATCCGTATGATAGGTAAACTAATGGATGTATATGGTAGGATAAAAGCACGGAAGGCAAAGGAAGCCTATATGAAAATAACTCTAGGTTAGAGCACCTTACCCATATCACAGTCAACGATTCTGGGGTTTTCAATTTATTTTTTTTACGCCGTTCACTGTGTGAGTCAAATAATACCATATTGTAATAGTTTCTGACTTTTACGGACGCAGCAATACCAGTTTTTTTAATTATTTTTACATTGTGCTTGGGGAAAACGGGAAAAGGTTATTGTTGTTTTTTTTAACTTTTACAATTTTATTACACTCCTAACCTGTTTTTTTTTTACACATTTTATTAGTTCCCCTAGGGGACTTGAACCCGCAATCATTAGATCATTGGTACAATACACTACAATCCATAGATGAGTTATGGAAACAGCGTAACTCCCATGGTAGTGAATGGCAGTTACAGAAGCAGCGTAGCATGCTATTGTAAAGGATCTGCCAGGCACAGCGGGGTTAACTCCCAGAACTAATCAGTCAGCACCTGAGAATACATCCCTGAGACTGACTCCTGCTTCCACCATTCAGGCTGGCAGGCTTAGGAATGGGAGAGCCTATCGTAACCTGGCCAGACTCAGCTAGCTCCCGCCCTCGGTCTATTTAAGCCTGCACTTCCTGTCCCTCTGTGCTTGTTATTGCTTGTGATTCTTTCCTTGTGGTTCCTGGCCCAGCTACAGCTCCTGCTATTTTTGATCCTGCTCCATACAGACCCTGGCTTACCGACTACTCTTCTGCTTTTCGTTTTGTTCCCCTGCAATTCCGGCTAAGGGTACTTAGGGAAAATCATGACTCCGCACTATGTGGCCATCCAGGCATCCTGGGTACCAAACACCTCATTACCAGAAATTATTGGTGGCCTGGGTTGCCTAAAGACGTTAAGGCCTACGTCGCCGCTTGTGAGGTTTGTGCTAGGTCCAAGACTCCCAGGTCCCGACCAGCGGGCTTACTGCGTTCGTTGCCCATTCCCCAGAGACCTTGGACACATATCTCCATGGATTTTATCACCGATTTGCCTCCATCCCAAGGCAAGTCGGTGGTGTGGGTGGTGGTGGACCGCTTCAGTAAGATGTGCCACTTTGTGCCCCTCAAGAAACTACCCAACGCCAAAACGTTGGCTACCTTGTTTGTCAAACACATCCTGCGTCTCCATGGGGTCCCTGTCAATATTGTTTCGGACAGAGGGGTACAATTTGTTTCATTGTTTTGGAGAGCCTTCTGTATGAAGTTGGGGATTGATCTGTCCTTCTCCTCTGCCTTCCATCCTGAAACCAATGGCCAAACGGAGAGGACTAATCAGTCTCTAGAACAATACTTAAGGTGTTTTGTCTCTGACTGTCAATTTGATTGGGTCTCTTTCATTCCCCTCGCCGAATTTTCCCTTAATAACCGGGTCAGTAACTCGTCAGGGGTCTCTCCTTTTTTTTGTAATTTTGGGTTTAATCCACGGTTCTCCTCCGTTTCACCTGGTAGTTCCAACAATCCTGAGGTAGAGGTCGTTCATCGGGAACTGTGCACAGTCTGGGCCCAGGTTCAGAAAAACCTAGAGGTGTCCCAGAGCGTACAAAAAACTCAGGCTGATAAAAAACGTTCTGCTAACCCCCTGTTTATGGTCGGGGATCTGGTGTGGTTGTCGTCTAGGAACTTGCGTCTCAAGGTTCCGTCCAAGAAGTTTGCTCCCCGGTTTATTGGGCCGTATAAGGTCATTGAGGTCCTCAATCCTGTCTCCTTCCGGCTGGAGTTACCCCCGTCTTTTCGGATACACGACGTGTTTCATGCCTCCCTCCTCAAACGCTGCTCCCCGTCCTTGGCTCCCTCGAGGAGACCTCCTGTTCCCATCCTCACCCCGGAGGGGGTGGAATTCGAGGTGGCCAGGATTGTGGACAGCAAGATGGTCCAAGGCTCCCTCCAGTACCTGGTCCATTGGAGAGGATACGGGCCCGAGGAGAGGACTTGGGTACCCGCCCGGGATGTTCACGCTGGGGTATTGGTCAGGAGGTTCCACCTGCGTTTCCCCAGTAAACCAGGTCCACTTAGAAAGGGTCCGGTGGCCCCTCATAAAAGGGGGGTACTGTAAAGGATCTGCCAGGCACAGCGGGGTTAACTCCCAGAACTAATCAGTCAGCACCTGAGAATACATCCCTGAGACTGACTCCTGCTTCCACCATTCAGGCTGGCAGGCTTAGGAGTGGGAGAGCCTATCGTAACCTGGCCAGACTCAGCTAGCTCCCGCCCTCGGTCTATTTAAGCCTGCACTTCCTGTCCCTCTGTGCTTGTTATTGCTTGTGATTCTTTCCTTGTGGTTCTTGGCCCAGCTACAGCTCCTGCTATTTTTGATCCTGCTCCATACAGACCCTGGCTTACCGACTACTCTTCTGCTTTTCGTTTTGTACCTCGCACACTCCTGGCTTGACTCGGCTCGTTCACCACTCTGGTTGCTCACGGTGTTGCCGTGGGCAACGGCCCCTTTTCCTTGCTTGTGTTCCTTGTATGTTTGTCGTGTTTGTCGTGCACTTACTGAGCGCAGGGACCGCCGCCCAGTTGTACCCCGTCGCCTAGGGCGGGTCGTTGCAAGTAGGCAGGGACAGAGTGGCGGGTAGATTAGGGCTCACTTGTCCGTCTCCCTACCCCCTGCCGTTACAGCTATGCTGTTTCCGTAACTACTATTCAGATCTAAGGGAGTTACGAAAACTGCGTAGCTCAGCAAGTTAGACGGTTTCCGTAACTCGACCATGTAACCAGGAAGTGGCCGGAAGACAGCGGAGCCGGGTAAGATAAAACGGGGTTTAGGGGGCCCATTCTAGAGATAGAGGTGGGACCCGCATCTATCTGACCTGTGGATATGTCATAAATGTCCTTCATGGGAAAACCACTATAAATGCCATGGTCGCTATTCACCGTGGCATTTAACTAGTTAAACGGCCAGGAACAGTGCCATGGCTGTTCCTGGCCGTTAGAGCAGCATGTCAGAAGCTGACACCTGCAGTGTATGGAGTGGGCTCAGCGTGTGAGCCCACTCCATACATCATCCCTTCCCCATGATTTGCCGGCACATCACGGGTCGGGAAGGGGGTTAAGGAGCGTTCAAGGGGCCGGTGCTGCCGGTTCCCTTGAGTGCCGACTATAAGATGCAGGGACTTTTTAGCAAGGTTTATTCTTGCTAAAAACTGCGTCTTATAGTCCGAAAAACACAGTACACCTATTTAACAAAAAAAATTTACCCATACCTATACTTTACAGTATCTTTTGGAAGGACACATCTGGACATCTTTTGTAGAGTACAGGATCCAGATTACACTCCATTGCATATCCATGCAGTGCTCCATTTCCATAAGGGATTTTTTTTTTTTATGTGGCTGTTGCTTATAGTGGGACACATTCCCGTTCCCCTGATCACAGAAAAAAAACAAAACACTGCTACTGATCCTTAATACATTTGACGTAAATTCTGCTCACTCCCATCAGCATGGTCCAAGTGTTTCTTATGTTTGGTGCTGTAATAGTAAAGATGTATTTCTATTGTACTTAAAGAGGCTCTGTCAACACATTATAAGTGGCCTATCTTGTATATACAGTGAAGGAAATAAGTATTTGATCCCTTGCTGATTTTGTAAGTTTTCCCACTGTCAAAGTCATGAACAGTCTAGAATTTTTAGGCTTGGTTAATTTTACCAGTGAGAGATAGATTATATTAAAAAAACAAAACAGAAAATCACATTCAAAATTATATATATTTATTTGCATTGTGCACAGAGGAATAAGTATTTGATCCCCTACCAACTATTAAGAGTTCAGCCTCCTCCAGACCAGTTACACGCTCCAAATCAACTGGTGCCTGCATAAAAGACAGCTGTCTTACATGGTCACCTGTATAAAAGACTCCTGTCCACAGACTCAATTAATCAGTCTGACTCTAACCTCTACAACATGGGCAAGACCAAAGAGCTTTCTAAGGATGTCAGGGACAAGATCATAGACCTGCACAAGGCTGGAATGGGCTACAAAACCATAAGTAAGACGCTGGGTGAGAAGGAGACAACTGTTGGTGCAATAGTAAGAAAATGGAAGACATACAAAATGACTGTCAATCGACATCTATCTGGGGCTCCATGCAAAATCTCACCACGTGGGGTATCCTTGATCCTGAGGAAGGTGAGAGCTCAGCCGAAAACTACACAGGGGGAACTTGTTAATGATCTCAAGGCAGCTGGGACCACAGTCACCAAGAAAACCATTGGTAACACATTACGCCGTAATGGATTAAAATCATGCAGTGCCCGCAAGGTCCCCCTGCTCAAGAAGGCACATGTACAGGCCCGTCTGAAGTTTGCAAATGAACATCTGGATAATTCTGAGAGTGATTGGGAGAAGGTGCTGTTGTCAGATGAGACTAAAATTGAGCTCTTTGGCATTAACTCAACTCGCCGTGTTTGGAGGAAGAGAAATGCTGCCTATGACCCAAAAAACACCGTCCCCACTGTCAAGCATGGAGGTGGAAACATTATGTTTTGTGGGTGTTTCTCTGCTAAGGGCACAGGACTACTTCACCGCATCAATGGGAGAATGGATGGAGCCATGTACCGTCAAATCCTGAGTGACAACCTCCTTCCCTCCACCAAGACATTAAAAATGGCTCGTGGCTGGGTCTTCCAGCACGACAATGACCCGAAACATACAGCCAAGGCAACAAAGGAGTGGCTCAAAAAGAAGCACATTAAGGTCATGGAGTGGCCTAGCCAGTCTCCAGACCTTAATCCCATCGAAAACTTATGGAGGGAGCTGAAGATCCGAGTTGCCAAGCGACAGCCTCGAAATCTTAATGATTTACAGATGATCTGCAAAGAGGAGTGGGCCAAAATTCCATCTAACATGTATGCAAACCTCATCATCAACTACAAAAAACGTCTGACTGATGTGCTTGCCAACAAGGGTTTGCCACCAAGTATTAAGTCTTGTTTGCCAAAGGGATCAAATATTTATTTCTCTGTGCACAATGCAAATAAATATATATAATTTTGACAATGTGATTTTATGTTTGTTTTTTTTTATATAATCTATCTCACACTGGTAAAATTAACCTAGCCTAAAAATTCTAGACTGTTCATGTCTTTGACAGTGGGCAAACTTACAAAATCAGCAAGGGATCAAATACTTATTTCCTTCACTGTGTAAAGGATCTGCCAGGCACAGCGGGGTTAACTCCCAGAACTAATCAATCAGCACCTGAGAATACATCCCTGAGACTGACTCCTGCTTCCACCATTCAGGCTGGCAGGCTTAGGAGTGGGAGAGCCTATCGTAACCTGGCCAGACTCAGCTAGCTCCCGCCCTCGGTCTATTTAAGCCTGCACTTCCTGTCCCTCTGTGCTTGTTATTGCTTGTGATTCTTTCCTTGTGGTTCCTGGCCCAGCTACAGCTCCTGCTATTTTTGATCCTGCTCCATACAGACCCTGGCTTACCGACTACTCTTCTGCTTTTCGTTTTGTACCTCGCACACTCCTGGCTTGACTCGGCTCGTTCACCACTCTGGTTGCTCACGGTGTTGCCGTGGGCAACGGCCCCTTTTCCTTGCTTGTGTTCCTTGTATGTTTGTCGTGTTTGTCGTGCACTTACTGAGCCCAGGGACCGCCGCCCAGTTGTACCCCGTCGCCTAGGGCGGGTCGTTGCAAGTAGGCAGGGACAGAGTGGCGGGTAGATTAGGGCTCACTTGTCCGTCTCCCTACCCCCTGCCGTTACATACGACCCGCCCTAGGCGACGGGGTACAACTGGGCGGCGGTCCCTGCGCTCAGTAAGTGCACGACAAACACGACAAACATACAAGGAACACAAGCAAGGAAAAGGGGCCGTTGCCCACGGCAACACCGTGAGCAACCAGAGTGGTGAACGAGCCGAGTCAAGCCAGGAGTGTGCGAGGTACAAAACGAAAAGCAGAAGAGTAGTCGGTAAGCCAGGGTCTGTATGGAGCAGGATCAAAAATAGCAGGAGCTGTAGCTGGGCCAGGAACCACAAGGAAAGAATCACAAGCAATAACAAGCACAGAGGGACAGGAAGTGCAGGCTTAAATAGACCGAGGGCGGGAGCTAGCTGAGTCTGGCCAGGTTACGATAGGCTCTCCCACTCCTAAGCCTGCCAGCCTGAATGGTGGAAGCAGGAGTCAGTCTCAGGGATGTATTCTCAGGTGCTGACTGATTAGTTCTGGGAGTTAACCCCGCTGTGCCTGGCAGATCCTTTACACACTGTATATACATCCCAGAGTGAGTACTCAGATGAGTCATTGATTGAATATTTGGAGGGGCTCACCTTCCCACAGTTATCGGGGGGAACATAGAGATCGCTTGGACGAGGCTGTTACCCTGGAAGAATTACAGACGGCTGTACAGGATTTAGCTAGTGGGAAATCGCCTGGGCCTGATGGGGTTCCTTTGGAGGTATATTCCAGATATTTGGAGATTATTGGTCCCGAATTGCTCCAGATGTATGCGACAGCCCTTGAAAGGGGAGTCTTACCCGCTTCCTTGTACGAGGCTACTATTATAATTTTGCTGAAGCCTGACAAAAATCCCATGGAGTGTGGATCATATAGACCTATCTCCTTACTCAATTTAGACTATAAGATTCTGACTAAAATATTGGCGAATCGACTTAATCCTATTATCACCTCATTGATACATGAGGATCAATCCAGCTTCATTCCTGGGAGATCCACTTCGGGGAATATTCGTAGGGTCCAGGCGGTTTCATAGGTAGGGGGGAATTTACATAAACAATGGGCGTTGGCGTCTCTTGATGCGGCCAAGGCCTTTGACTCTGTGGAGTGGAGGTATCTGCAAGCGGTATTGTCTAAATTTGGATTTGGATCTGGATTTTCCAAATGGATATCTATTTTATATAAGCACCCCAGGGCAAATCTATTGGTTAATGGTATGGGTACTGCCTTTTTTGATCTAAGTCGGGGCACTAGACAAGGATGCCCGTTATCCCCTCTTCTCTTTGCTTTAGCCATAGAACCTCTTGCCATTCACATCCGTCAGGATCACATATTTCAAGGAGTGCTAATTGGTAATAGAGAAAGCAGAATAGGCCTGTATGCGGACGATTTAGTTTTCTCTACATGTCCGAGGTTCATGATACTTTTCCACGGGTTATTGATATTGTGAACCGTTTTGGCCACTATTCTGGTCTACTGATCAACTGGGCTAAGTCGGCTCTAATGCCTTTGTGGGAGGTGAACTGGCCAGATGTGTATTATAATCTGACGGTGGTTACTAGCTTTAAATATCTAGGCATATACATCACAAAACTTCCTGAGAAGTCTCATGATAAGAATATATACCCCTTGGAGAGTCTCTTCGTTGAGAAATTTAAAGCATGGAAAACGTTGCCGTTGTCAGTGGTGGGACGGGTAAACTTGGTGAAGATGATCCTTTTACCAAAGGGATTATACTTACTGGAACACGCAAATGGTCCTATCCCGAGATCCTTTTTTGATAGGATGCACTCCTTAATGGCCAGTTTTGTTTGGGGGAAATCTCGTAGGAAACTTGCTTTGGTCAAGCTACAGCGTCCGAAGGTCAGGGGAGGACTGGCACTGCCTGATTTTTATATTTACTTTTTGAGTGGTCAACTACATCATGTATGGAAGGCAGCTAAGCTGCTGTGTGGCTTTGGGGATCTGGAGGAGGGGACACCATTGTGGGGAAATCCCATGTTCCCGCACTTACACACATTGGAGGGGTCTGAGTTTTGGAAGTCCAAAGGAGTTCTGTGTTTTGGGGATATTTATAAAGACTATGTGTTGTTATCATTTATTCAGATGATGGAGGGCTATAATTTACATCGTACCCAGTTTTTCAGGTACTTACAACTACGACATGCGTTGACTTCACAATTCAGGACACAGTCCCCGTCTCTTTCGAAGTTTCCATTGATTGGAGTTCTGAAGACACAGGGACCTAAGGGTATTATTTCGGCAATATACACTCACCTCTTGAATGCAAAAACCGAGTCGAGTGCTCTCCCTGTGCAGTCGGCATGGCAGACAGTTATCCCAGATTTGTCCGAGGAAGATTGGTCAGAGGCCCTGGAATCTCATTTATTGGTATATCCTTCCGTTAATAATAGACTGACCCAATTGTATATAATACACCAGTGTTATATTACACCAACTAGTCTGTACCGTATGGGTAGGATGCCTCATACAGAATGTCATAGATGTCACTCCTCGGGGGCAAACTTCATACATCTTATCTGGAGCTGTCAGTGTATTAGCTCCTTCTGGGATGGGGTACTCAAGGTTTTGAATGGAATTGTATCGGTGCATATACCCAAGACACCCGAAATTTGTTTGCTGGGACTGTTGCGGGAGAAGAATTGGCCATTCCACAATAAAGTATTTATTAGGGAAACTTTGTTCCTAGCTAGGAAAGCTATAGCCTTGAGATGGATGGCGGACAGGCCCCCCACGCTTACACAATGGAAATCTTTGGTTAATCAAGTCATCCCGTTTGAGAGAGTGGTGTATAGGAATAGGAAATATGACCATAAGTTTGGGAAGATTTGGGATGGGTGGCTATCCTCATCTGAGACATTGGACCCAGGAAATAATATGCAATCTCTCTCACATAGATTGTAAAGGGAGGGAGGGGAGTGAGAAATGTTTGAATAATGCACTTGAATACTGTGTAATACTCTTTTTGCATCTTTCTTGTAAGTGTATGTATATTTGGAAGTCAATTGCCTGATGTCATATGTATAAGTTGCCGACGTGTGGGTCGGATATAATGCCTGAAATGTATTTTGTGTTCGAAAATTAACCATTCTAATTCGTTGATGTATGATCTGCCTTAAACATTGTATATTCTTTGTTGCAAGCTTGAAGTTCAATAAAACGAGTTTAAAAAAAAATAGAGTTGTATTTTTCTGGTAAAACCTTCTGTGTTACACATTTTTTTTTTATTACAAATGAATTTCGGCAAAAAAAAGAGAAATTTGTAAATTTCCCCTCTACTTTGCTTTATTTCCTGTGAAACGCCTAAAGGGTTAAAATACTTTCTGAATGCTGTTTTGAATACTTTGAGGGGTGCAGTTTTTAAAATGGGGTGATTTATTGGGGTATTCTAATATATAAGGCCCTCAAAACCACTTCAGAACTGAACTGGTCCCTGTAAAAATAGCCTTTTGAAATTTACTTGAAAATGTGAGAAATTGCTGCTAAAGTTCTAAGCCTTGTAACGTCCTAGAAAAATAAAAGGATGTTAAAAAAACGATGCAAATATAAAGTACACATATGGGAAATGGTAACTAGTGACTATTTTGTGTGGTATTACTATCGGTTTTACAAGCAGATTCGTTTAAATTTAGAAAAATGCAAATTTTTGCAAATTTTCTCTAAATTTTGGTGTTTTTCACGAATAAATATTGAATTTATAGACCAAATTTTTCCACTATCATAAAGTACAATATGTCACGAGAAAACAATCTCAGAATCACTTGGATAGGTAAAAGCATTCCGGAGTTATTACCACATAAATTAACACATGTCAGATTTGAAAAAAATCGGCTGTGCCACAAGGCCAAAACAGGCTGTGTCCTTAAGGGTATGTGCACACGATAGCAGGCATTTACGTCTGAAAAGAGAGACTGTTTTCAGGAGAAACCAGCTGCCTCGTTTCAGTCGTAAATGCTCCTCCTCGCATTTTGCGAGGCTTCTCTGACAGCCGTAAATTTTGAGCTGCTCTTCATTGAGTTCAATGAACGGCTCAAATTATGTCTGAAAGAAGTGTCCTGCACTTCTTTTGACGAGGCTGTATTTTTACGCGTCGTCGTTTGACAGCTGTCAAACGACGACACGTAAATGACAGGTCGTCTGCACAGTATGTCGGCAAACCCATTCAAATGAATGGGCAGATGTTTGCCGACGTATTGTAGCCCTATTTTCAGACGTAAAACGAGGCATAATACAGCTTTTTTTGAGCCGTTTTTTCATTGATAATTAAAATCAGCTGCAAGAACGGCTCACGAAGTGACATGCTTTTTCTTTTTAAAAAGAGCAGCGTTAAAAAAAAACAAAACACTGAACTAAACACCTTTTTTCTCATGGAATTCAATGGGCAGATGCTTGTAGGCGTATAAGCTAGTATATTTCGATGCATTTACATCCTGAAATATGCCTGAAAAAACAAAAAGACCTGTGGGTTAACATACCCTTAGGGTATGTTCACACGGCCTATTTTTGGCCGTTTTTTCAGGCCGTAAACGTCCGAAAAATCGGAAGCAGAACGCCTCCAAACATCTGCCCATTGATTTCAATAGGAAAACCGGCGTCCTGTTCCGAAGGCCGCGTAAAAAAAAACCAGCACATTTTGAAAGACAGCCACGTAAAAAAAACGGCCACGAAAAAGTGCAGGCCACTTCTTGGGAGCGGTTTTTCATAGACTGTTGAAAACCGCTCCAAAGACAGGCGTATGTGCACACAATAACTGCAATTAAAGAGCTGTTTTCAGGAGAAAACAGCTCCTGATTTTCAGACGTAATTGCATGTACTTGCGTTTTGCGGGGTGTCTTTTACGGACGTAATTTGGAGCGGTTCTTCATTGGAGTCAGTGAAAAACCGGCTCCAATTACGTCCTGCACTTCTTTTGATGAGGCTGTAATTTTATGCGTCGTCTTTTGACAGCGACACGTAAAATGACAGGTCGTCGGCACAGTACATCGTAAAGCCCATTGAAAGTAATGGGCAGATGTTTGCCCACGTATTGGAGCCATTTTTTCAGACGTAATTCGAGGCGTAAAACGCCTCAATTACGTCTGAAAATAGGTCGTGTGAACCCAGCCTTACAGTGCGATTTAAATGCTTTAAGACCAGGATCACACACAGTCTGGATTCAGTTTTTGGGTTTGTGTTTTTTTTTTTTTTTAAAACACACAAAAATAGGAATTAGACCTACCGGTAATTGTATTTCCAGGAATCCATCATGACAGCACTACAGGAGGTTGCCCTATTGACCTCTGTAGGGACAGGAAGACAGAGGTTAAAAGGTCCCTCCCACCACCCACTTGCCAGTGTTTTTCAATTACTACACCAGGATGGATGCAACCCTATTTTATTTCTAGGGATAATAACTGACATGTTCATTGCACAAATCAGAATTCAATAAGGGAGGGAATGTAAGAGTGCTGTCATGATGGATTCCTGGAAATACAATTACCGGTAGGTCTAATTCCTATTTTCCAGTACATCCCTCATGACAGCACCACAGGAGCAATACCAGATTATAATGCTCAGGGCGGGACTACGGATTGAAGGACTTTCCGTCCAAAACTTAAATCCGTATCGGACAGAACAGCGAGCCTATGTTTGCAAAACGTATGATGGTTTGACCAAGTGGCAGCTCTGCAGATTTGGTCCATAGAGGCTTCTCTTCTTTCTGCCCAGGATGCCGAAACTGCCCTCGTTGAATGGGCTCTGATGCCTTGTGGGGCACATAGTCCTTGGGACTTGTAGGCTTCTTGTATGGTCGTTTTTACCCATCTCGCTATAGAGCCTTTTGAGGTTTTCTTTCCTCTATTCTTTCCCCCAAACAGGACAAATAGATTTTTATCTCGTCTCCAGGAGGAGGTTCTATCCAGATACTGAAGAATGGTTCGCCTGACATCCAGGCAATGGAATTTTTCTTCTTGTTGGTTTTTTGGATCTGGATAAAAGGAATGTAGAATTATTTCTTGTTCTCTATGGAAAGCAGTAGATACCTTTGGAATAAAGGAAGGATCCAGCTTTAGGATGATCTTATCCTCTTGTACTTTTAGGTACGGTTCTATGACTGACAGAGATTGGATTTCTCCAATCCTTCAAGCTGAAGTAATAGCGACTAAGAATGCAGCTTTTAGAGTTAAAAGGTGCATACTAATTGTGTCGAGCGGCTCAAAGGGGGGCTCACAAAGAGTTGTTAACACCACATTCAAATCCCAGGTAGGAACTGATTTCTTTAGGGAAGGTTTCAGTTTAGAGACCGCTTGAGTGAATCTTCTGATCCACCGATGTTCAGCCAGGGGAGTATTAAAAAAATTTCCTAAGGCTGAAATCTGTACTTTTAAGGTACTAGGACTAAGCCCTTTTTTGAATCCCGATTGTAAAAAATCTAGGATTTTTGCGATGTCGGGAGAAAAGGGGTCTGGTCCTGGGTCTCCATACCAGGAACAGAATTTCTTCCAAATTTTTTGATAGATTTTTGAGGTAACTTCTTTATGACTTGATAAGATAGTTGAAATTACCTCATCTGACAGACCGTGGTTCCTCAAGATCTGCCTTTCAGGATCCAGGCTGACAACTTCAGAGTTTCTATTCCCTGAAAGAATAAGGGACCCTGGGAGAGAAGATTCTCCCTGACTGGGAGCATGATAGGGTCTTCCAACGCTAGATATTTTACGATTGGAAACCAACTTCTTTTTGGCCAATAGGGAAGAATAATGATGAGCTTTATCAAATCTTCCTGGATTTTTCTTAATACCATTGGTATTAGAGGAAACGGAGGAAAGGCATAGGCCAGATCCATGCCCCAGGGTTGGGACAATGCATCTACTCCCAATGGGTTGTCTCTGAGATTTAGGGAGAAGAATGTCTCTACTTGGGAGTTTTTCCTCGTGGCAAACAGGTCTATTTGTGGATAACCCCACCTTCGGGTTAAGGACAGAAAGACTTCCCTGTTTAGGGACCATTCTCCAGGGTTTACTTTTTCCCCGACTCAGGAAATCTGCCGATAGGTTCTCTGAGCCTTTTAGGTGGACTGCAGAGACTGATAGGACATTTTCTTCTGCCCAACTGAAAATTTGTGTAGAGAGGGCCTGAAGAAGAGTGTGTCTTGTTCCCCCTTGATGGCGAAGAAAGGACACCGCTGTCGTGTTGTCCGATAAAATTCTTATATGCTTCCCTTTTATGATGGGTGAAGCTCATAAGTGTCTCCCATACGGCTTTTAGTTCTCTGAAGTTTGAGGACATCATCTTCATTTGAACAGGCCATGTGCCCTGAAAGTGCTGGTCTTGGATTACCGACCCCCAGCCGTGTTTGCTGGCATCTGTGGTAATCACTACATAAGGAGAAGTTCTCCAGGGGACTCCCTTGTCTATGTTGTTTGTGCAGAGCCACCACAGGAGGGATGATTTCACAGTCTTGGAAATTTGAATTCTTGAATTCAGGGAGCTCTGTTTTCGATCCCACTGGGACAAGATCAGATTCTGTAAGGGTCTGGAGTGAAATTGACTCCATGGAATAGATTGGATGCAAGACGTCATCATTCCCAACATCCGCATACATTCCCTTATGGAACAGGCGTCTTTCCCCCAAAATTTCCTTAATTCTGCCAGTAGGAGTATTTGTTTCTCTCTTGGGAGGAAGGAATGTTGAAGGGAGGAGTCTAGCAGTACTCCTAAGAAGACCTTCTGTTTTTGGGGAGGAAGACTCGACTTCTGAAAGTTGATTATCCATCCCAATTCCTGTAGTAGGGAAAGAACCTGTGACCGATTGACTGTCTAAGATAGACGGAGTATCTGCCGTCAACAAGAAGTCGTCTAGATATGGTATATTTACTATACCCCGACTTCTTATGAATGCCATGATCTCTGCCATAATTTTTGTAAAAATTCTGGGGGCGGAGGAAATGCCGAAGGGGAGGCAGACAAACTGGAAGTGGAGAATGGAAGGACCGTCCTGAATTGCGAATCTGAGGAATCTCTGGTACGCGGGGTGGATAGGAACGTGATAATACACATCCTTTAAATTGATCGTACACATTGATGCCTTTTCCCTTATTAGAGGAATAGTCGATCTGATAGACTCCATCTTGAATTTTCGATATTTCACCCATTTGTTTAGGACCTTCAGGTTGATTATTGTCCTGTAGGAACCGTTTGGTTTTTTGACTAAGAAGATTTTTGAATAGTGGCCTTTGCATATTTCGTTGTGGGGAACTGGAGAAATGGCTCTCAATTTGAGTAGTTTCTGGACGTCCTGGATAAGGATCTGATGAAGGTCTTTTGCTTGGTACTGGGTTATTAGAAATTTCTCTGGAGGAATGGAGGAAAATTCTATTTTGTACCCTTCTTCTATGATCTTTAGAACCCAGGGGTTCTGGGTTATTCTCGACCATTTGGGATAAAATTGTAGGAGTCTTCCTCCTATGCTCTTGGCGTCATTGCTTTGAGGGCTGGAATGAATTATTTGGGTTAAGGAGATATCCTCGACCCCTTTTTCCTTTGGGGTAACTCCAGCGACCGGACTTCCCTTTCCCACTGTAGTTCTGTAAGGTAGGATCCCTCTGTTGGCGAAACCTCCCAAACTGAAGGGTTTTTTTTGGTTTCTCTTCAGGAAACCCCTTTTTCCTATCTGCTGCATTCTCCAGCATGTTATCGAGGAGAGGACCGAACATCAGAGACCCTGTAAACGGGATAGAACACAATTTGTTCTTGGACTTCGTATCTCCTGACCACATTTTGAGCCATAATGCTCTTCTAGCAGCATTTGAGAGAGCCCCATTCCTGGCAGCAAATCTAATAGAGTCCGCTGAAGCGTCTACCAAGAATCCGGTTGCCATTTTTAGTAAGGGTAGAGATTCTAATAGATCTTGTCGTGATGTCTTCATCATCAAATGGGTCTCCAGCTGGTTTAACCATATAAACATTGCTCTTGCTACTGATGTGGCCGCGATATTAGTCGAGATCAAAGCAGAGGAAGATTCCCACGCTCTTTTCAGTAGTTCGTCTGCCTTTCGGTCCATGGCGTCCTTCAACTGCGAGGAATCTTCAAATGGGATTGCGGTTTTTTTAGCAACCCTGGCTACTGGGACATCTACTTTTGGGATCTCATCCCAAGGTTTAGTGTCTTCTGGATCAAAGAGAAGTCTGTTTTTAAAATCTCTTGAAACAAAGAGCCCTTTTTCTGAATCTTCCCATTCAGTTGTCACCATTCTTTTGAGATTTTCGTTTACCGGAAAAACCTTTGTTTTCTTTTCCGTTAGACCTCCAAATATCTCATCCTGGATGGTATGTGGTTGGTCTTCTTCGGGAATATCCATGGTTTCCCGTATTGCTTGAATTAAGGTATCAGACATCTCGGAAGAGAAGAAACATTTTTTCTCTTGAGTGGAAGAAGTTGAAGGCAAGAGTTCCTCTCCTCCTTCTAACTCATCCTCCGATAGGTAATAACACTCCTGCTCCGAGTCAGACCCCTGAGAGGGAGGACAATATTTTTGATCCACTTCCATCCATGGTCTTTTTGCCCAGGAGTGGGAGGGAGTTTGTTGAGGAGGGGCGAGGGAGGCTACTGACTGACCCACTTCTTCACGAATCATAGCCCTAAGTTCAGACATGAACGTTGGTTGTTCCTCCTTTAGTATTTTTGCAATACAATCCTGACAATTGTTTCCTATGTGAGTCTGGCAATTTTTTTGCACAAGTCACACATTTTTTAACCTTCTTTTTATCAGTTTGTCTCTGAGAGGAATCTTTATCCTAGAGAAAACAGAAGGAAGGTAAAGTATGGTGTACATACATAAGGAGTCATAACCCTTACCCCAAGGGTGAGACTCACGTGACCCTGGGACATATCTGGAGTTCCATCAGGACGAGGAAGTTCCATACCGCGACAGGCAACAGGCAATGCAATATGCAATCCACAAAATCAATCCAAGTTAGAGGTATCAGCTCTAACTACATACCTGTGCGTGTCACTTTAAATGCGGGCGTTTTGAATTTCCCGCCTTCCAAGATGGCCGTGGACCGGAAGTAGCCCGACGTCATTTCAGGTCGGCTATTCGTTCTTTCCTTGGAGTGCAGCCGCTATGCGGCGCAGCGAGGATCCCTGCCGGTGCGTCCACGTCTATGGAGTTGCCGGTCCCCGCCTGGTCCGCAGCCAGGCCGAAGCCTGCTTGGGAATCCCCAGCCCCCACACACTACCCGAACACTGCCTAGGATTCCTCCGGTAGGTGTCTCAGGGTGGGAGCTAAGGGACCCCTCATTCGAGGGGTGTTAGTCTGGGCTTTAGGGGGAAGAGAAGGGGGAGTGCACGGACCCCCAGATCTTGCCCCCTGCCCGAGTTTCTTTCCTGCATAATACAGGAGCGATGTCTCTCTGCTCCTGACCCTGTGGGGACAGGAAGAACACTGGCAAGTGGGTGGTGGGAGGGGCATTTTAACCTCTCTGTCTTCCTGTCCCTAAAGAGGTCAATAGGGCAACCTCCTGTAGTGCTGTCATGAGGGATGTACTGGAAAAAGGATATATGTATATATTTGTATATACAAAACCTGCATCAACAGGGAGGGTGTGATCCTGGCCCAATGGTTTAAGGCTCCATGCATAGCTACTTGCTGCGGAAAATAGTAAGTGTATGTTCACACGGCCTATTTACGGACGTAAATCGGGCGTTTTTGCCCCGAATTACGCCAGAAAATAGCGCCTCAATAGCGCTGACAAACATCTGCCCATTGAAAGCAATGGGCAGACGTTTGTCTGTTCACACGAGGCGTAAATTTACGCGCTGCTATCAAATGACGGCGCGTAAATAGACGCCCGCGTAGAAGAAGTGACCTGTCACTTCTTTGGCCGTAATTGGAGCCGCTATTCATTGACTCCAATGAATAGCAGCGCTAATTACGGCCGTATTTGACGCGGCGTTCAAGCGCCTGCACATGCCGGTACGGCTGAAATTACGGGGATGTTTTCAGGCTGAAACATCCCCGTAATTTCAGCCGTTACGGACCCCCGCCGTGTGAACATACCCTAACATTTTTAAAGGGGTTTTCCAATCCTTTTTTTTTTTTTTTAAATCAATGCAATGTTCCTCTATTAATATATTAGTGCACTCTGACTAGCTTTTTCTTGATAATAAATGGTTTTAGTAACATTACTCCCTATTGTTTACCTTGAGAGGTTTGTTTTGCTCAGTAAGTTCATTCCTCTTCTCTTCCTGTGTTTCTCCTCCCTGCATGCACTGCTCTAGTCCCAGCATGCAATGTGCATGCAGCAGTGCACTTGCTCCGCCTACTACACCCAGCTCTACTAACTTCTGCAATCTCAGTCTTCATTTTGGTGCTCTCATTCTATTACTGATAGCACAAGCTGAAATCACTGGATATCTGCGTTTTTAACCTCTTAACGCCGAAGGGCGGATATATCAGTCCTCTGCAGCTGCTAGTTCGCGCAGGAGGAGGGATATATCCGTCCTGTGATGGTGCGGGTACTGCCAGTGTACCCACACGATCAGCGGCAGGAGCACGGCTGTTATACACAGCCTGGCTCCTGCTGCAACTGCCGGAATCGAAGCGCGCTCCGATTCCGGCAGTTTAACCCATTAAATGCCGCTGTCAATAGTGACAGCGGCATCTAATGTGTTTGACAGAGGGAGGGAGCTCCCTCTGTTTTATACTGACAGGCAATAATGCTTTGGTATACGAAGTATACCAAAGCATTATATATGCGATCGGCACATCGCATAGTGAAGTCCCATGGTGGGACTAAAAAAAAAATGTCAATCCGTTAAATAAAGTTGGTGAAAAAACAAAAAAAAAATTACAGTGAAAATCAAATAAAACTACTTTTTTTGCCCAAAAAGTGTTTTTTTTAAAGTAAAAGTGTCAAAACAAATCACACATACACATATATGGTATCCCCGCGATCGGAACCACTTGAACAATAAAATTAACACATTAATTAAACCGCTGGATGAACGGCGTCCAAAAAAACAACGGCAAAATTCGTTCTTTTCTCCCATTCCCACCATAAAAAATTAAATAAAAATTAATCTAAGTCCTATGTACCCCAAAATAGTACTAATGAAAACTACACATTGTCCCGCAAAAATCAAGCCCACATACGGCCACATAGACGGAAAAATAAAACCGTTACGGCTCTTGGAACGCGGCGATGCAAAAACAAGTAATTTTTTTCTAAAATGGTTTTTATTGTGCAAACGTAGGAAAACATATAAAACCTTTACATATTTGGTATCCCCGTAACCGTGCCGAGCCATAGAATAAAGTTAACATGTTATTTACGCTGCATAGTAAACGGCGTAAATTTATAACGTGAAAATCAATGCTGGAATAGCTGCTTATTTTCAATTCTCTCCTAAAATAAAGTTAATAAAAGTTAATCGATATATTATAAATATAATGGTGGTTTCTCTTGGCTCAAATACCCACAAAATCTCTCTCAGACCGGAGCAGGCAAAACTAAATTGGGTATGATCCAACAAATACCCTAAATAGCATATATAAAGTACAGTGAAGTTTACCGCTCAGACGGCACTGGTAACAGTCCAATATCATTCAGTATAGACACTCTCTCCCAGAAAAATGCAGTGGACAGTCCGCAATCCAATGAGGGTGTGGATGGTAATTCTTATCCTTGTAGTTCCACCAAGCTCCTTATCGTCTCCCTCCACATTCAAAGAACTCCTGGTAGGAAAAGGATCTTATGTCTCTAATAGATGGAAAAAGGAAGACACATAGTGCAACACCCTCTGAAAAAGATTGCTCCACGCCAAGTTTAATCCATACTCACAGAAGTAACAAGAAATAAAAGCATCAAGGTAAGTAAAAATCTTTAAAATTTCTAGGCGGCACGCCAAACACTCTCGCCCGACCCTGGGTTTCGCCCTTCCGGCTTCCTCTGGGGGATGCCCCAGAGGAAGCCGGAAGGGCGAAACCCAGGGTCGGGCGAGAGTGTTTGGCGTGCCGCCTAGAAATTTTAAAGATTTTTTACTTACCTTGATGCTTTTATTTCTTGTTACTTCTGTGAGTATGGATTAAACTTGGCGTGGAGCAATCTTTTTCAGAGGGTGTTGCACTATGTGTCTTCCTTTTTCCATCTATTAGAGACATAAGATCCTTTTCCTACCAGGAGTTCTTTGAATGTGGAGGGAGACGATAAGGAGCTTGGTGGAACTACAAGGATATATTATAAGCATCTAAAAATGGTGGAATTACAAAATAAAACTCGTCCCGCAAAAAACAAGCCCTTATACGGCTATGTCGACGGAATAAAAAAAAAGTTACGACTCTTGGAATGTGACCGTGAAAAAAACAAAAATTATCCTTGGTCATTAACGTGCAAAATGGCCCGGTCATTAAGGGGTTAAACGGTTTGAAGAGGTCTTCTGGTACCAAAACAGTGGAAACCCCCAAAAGGTGCCCCCATTTTGGAAACTAGACCCCTTGAGGAATTCATTGTAGTTTTCATGGGGTGCATGCGGTTTTTTGATCAGTTTTTATTCTATTTTTAAGTGGCGTGGTGACTAAAAAAACAGCAATTCTACTATTGTTTTTTTATTCTATTTTTGTTACAGCGTCACCGTGCGCTATAAATGACATATTCACTTTATTCTGCGGGGCGATACGATTAGGGCTCATTTACACGAGCGTGTTATACATCCGTGCAACGCGCGTCGCAGGGACCTATGTTAGTCTATGGGGCCGTGCAGACAGGTGCGCGATTTTCACGCAGCGTATGTCCGCTGCGTGAAACGCACGACGTCCTATATTTGTGCGCTGTTCGCACATCACGCACCCATTGAAGTCAATGGGTGGGTGAAAACCACGCATGTCGCATGGAAGCAATTCCGTGGGACGCGCGTGATTCGCGCAACAGCACTGTAAAGGATGAATGAAAACAGAAAAGCACCACGTTCTTTTCTGTTTACAAACATCCAAACGGAGTGTCATAATGATGGCGGCTGCGCGAAAACCAGGCAGCCGCGCATCATAAAGGGCTGACACACGGAGCTGTTAATTGCCTTTTGCGCACGCAAAACGCCGCGCTTTTTGCTTGCACAAAATGCACACGCTCGTGTAAACTCGGCCTTACGGTGACACCAGATGTTTATAGTGCTTTTGTCTTATGGCGTTTGCACAATAAAATACGTTTTGTAAAAAATCATTCACTTTTTGTGTTACCTTATTCTAAGAGCCAGAACTTTATAATTTTTCCATCAATAAAGCCGTGCGAGGACTTATTTTTTGCATAACGAACTGTAGTTTCGATCAGGACCATTTTTAGGTACATGCGACTTTTTGATCTATTTTTAATAAATTTTTTGGGAGGTGAAGTGACCAAACAATTGTGATTTTGGTACGGTTTATTATTATTTTCTTTTACGGCGTTCACCGTGCGGGATAAATAACAAAATAATTTTGTAGTTCAGGCTGTTACGGACGCGGCGATACCAATTATGTATAGTTTATTTATTTATATATTTTTATTAATAAAAAAGGACTGATAAGGGAAAAAAAAGGGGATTTTTTTAAACTTTTATTTTCTTATTTTTACACATCTTTTTTTTTAACTTTATTACTTTGTCCCACAAGGGGACTTGAGGGCAGGAGGCCCTGATCGCTATTCTAATACTCTGCACTACATGCGTAGTGCAGTGTATTAGAACTGTCAGCTATTCACTGACAGCAAGCATAGTGGGTCCTGACTTTGTCAGGACCCATTAGGCTTCCGTCGATGGCATAGCCGGACGCCATTGTTTGGTGTCCGGTTGCCATAGTAACCATCGCCGGCCGCTATCGTGTAGCAGGCCGGCGATGGTAACTTAACCCCTAAAAAGCCGCGATCTCTATTGAACGCGGCTTTTAAGGGGTTAGACAGCGGGGACACAGCGATCGGTCCCCGCTGTAGGAGCTGCTGTACGAGACAGCAGCTGTCACAGCTCCTGCACCTGTCGGGAAGACGGCCATTATTCCCGCAACTTCGTATTCCGTCGGTAATTTATAAGGGGTTATAATTTCACAGAGCATGCGCGGTGGAGTGTGTTAACCACGCATGCTCTGAGATAAAGAAGCACATGGTACGGTTACGTCATTTGTGACGTAACCGTACAGTGTGAAAGCCGGAAGCAAGGCAGAAGACTAAATGGACGGGTCTGCACAGGAAGTGCAGATTTTGCTTCACTAAGGGGGCGGTGACGGAGGATATACGACGCTACAGCCATCTGATGAAACGTAAGTACATTGTAAAGTTATATCATTTTCATTGTTTTATTTAAATAAATGTAATTTTTTAGTTCCGGAATACCCCTTTAAGTTTTGCTGCGTAAATAGCTGCATTTTCATGCTGCGGTTTAGAAAATACACACCGCAGGTCAATGTATGTCCAGAAAAACACTGCAGCGTGTACATGAGACTACCTGGGATCTCATAGGCTTTGCTGGTACTGTATTATGCTACAGCTTTGCCTCACGCGAATATGCGCATTCAGCCTAAAGCTCTCTACTAAGCATTTGTCAGAGCACATTTAGATAAGACCAAGTAGTGTGGGGCAACTTGGCTGGATCTTCAAGTTTCTGTGGGAATAAATAGTGACATGTGGCAAAAAGCTGGTGGTCCATATGGACACTAGTGGATTATGGATTGCTGGTATATACGGTTAGGCTGGGTTCACACACCCTATTTACGGACGTAATTCTGGCGTTTTAGCCTTGAATTACGTCCGAAAATACAGCTCCAAATCGTCTGCAAACATCTGCCCATTCATTTGAATGGGCCTCACGATGTTCTGTGCTGACGGTAATTTTTTTTTTTTACGCGCCGCTATCAAAAGATGGCGCGAAAAAAAAAAAAAAATTAAAAAGGGGCCCGCGTCATAGTAGTGCCTGTCACTTCTTGGGACGTAATTGGAGCAGTTTTCCATTGACCCCATGGAAAAACAGCTCCAATTACAGCCGTAATGGACGCTGCGAAAAGCGCCTGCACATGCCATTACGTCTGAAATTCCGGAGCGGTTGTCTCCTGAAAACAGCTCCGTGATTTCAGCCGTTACGGACGTGAACATACCCTTACTCTTTATGGCTTGGACAAGAGCAGCGGGCAAATTTCTCCCTTGGATTTCACCTCCATGACATGCTCCAGGAGATGAAAGGTTTGCATCACCTTTGTCCAGATATGAATCTTTCAGTTCCTTATTAGAACCTATACATGAATATATGGAAAGAGAGCCGAGAAAAAAAAAACAAGCCATATTTATTTTTTATTGGATTATCCACTTTACAGCATATGTTTCAATCAAGTATTTAATTGTGCAGATAAAGGATGACTGCTGGGTTCATATTCATTACTTTGAGACATTTTCAAAATGTTCTGATGAGAACCTCTGATAAATGAAGCATGGTCCCATTATGGTCTACTGAAGGCATCACAAAAAGGTCATAACCGTTCCATTTTTTCCAATCTGCCAAGGCTCCAGAGGGTGAAAGCGTAGTAGAACCCTTAAGAAAATAAAAAAAAAAATAAAATTATACGTAAACGTTATAATCATAACAATTCCAGCATCCTTCACCTTTATCTGGAGCAGTGTTTCCAGTAATCAAGATCACACAGTGAGGCACCCTGCACGCGGCCAGTCAGTTATTACTGGCAGGGACGGCTGTGGACAAATCACCCGCATTTGCGGGCCATGAACCCAAGTATAGGAGCACAGTCCGTAAATGTAAAAAAAAATAAAAAAAAAAAATAAAAATATAGGACATGTCCTATTTTTTTGCAGATCCTTTCTACAGCCCGGACACCTTCCCATGAATATACAGGAAGGTGTCCATGCGCCATAAAAATTAATGGATCAGTATTTGAATCCACAATTACGGATGCGTAATTGCGGCTCAAAATTAAGGTAATGTGCATGGGGCCTTAGGCCCCATGCACACGACCATAAAAAAAAAACTCAGTTTTTGCGAACCGCAAAAATTGACCCATTCACTTTCATTGAACGCGGACACCTTTCCGTAGCGCTACAGAAGGGTGTCCGTGCCGTGGAAATGTTCCGAAGATTATGGAACATGTCCGTTCTTTTGCATTTTGCGGGCCGTGCTCCCATACTTTGTATGCGGCCCGAAAATGCGTCTGTCAGTCGGCGGCGGGCACGGTCGTGTGCATGGGGCTTTAGCCTGCATTCATACAACTGTATTACTATCTTGTGAGAACCATGGTACTGCTTGCCGAAAGAAGAACCAGATCCCTTCACAGAAAAGGAAAATCTTTCCCAAAAGAAAGGTTTTAAGGTTATACTTCTCATAGGATCTCAGCCATTTTTTAGGCAGCTCTTACATACGGTCAATATTGCTATGTGAATGCAGCTATATGCAGTGTTTGTTCTCTTCCAACAATTTTTAGGTACAGCATGATATGGTTACAAATGAGGGGGTCCACTCCTTGTGATCTAAAACTGAGAGCTTCAGCAAACAGCAGCTCCCACTCTGGAGGAGGAGGGAAAGAAAATGAAAAAAGAAAGATGTTCTTTACCTGTCTTGTCCCAAGTTTAGTTCTTCCGTAAGAAAGTCAAAGAACTTAGCGCTGTGCTCCTTGTTTTGCTCTGCAGTGCCAACAACTCCAATGGAAGAGATGATCAGTTGAGCACAAGGGGCGGATGAGCCACCTACCACCATTGACAATCCACTCCTCACGGTCGCATTGACTCTCTGGAGACAAATTATTTTTTTTTTTTCAAAAAAGTGGTTATTTCACAGAACACACTCCATGCTGCAGCATTTTATGTTACAACATTTAAATCATTGGGGGAAATGGGCGGTCGTTATCCAACTTCCCCCCCCAAAATGAATACATGTTAAAAAGTTGAGAGAACCATTCACTACCCCATACATGTGCAGCTGAGTTGTAACCTGTCATTTACAGCGAGATCTCGCGAGATTACGCTTCCTCTGCTGTAACTACCACAGACAGGAGTAACGAAGTGCAGAGATTGTGAATAGACATCCTGTGGAATGTCTATTCACTGTCTAAACACTTCAGTATCGTTAATTCGTTAGTATAAGACAGCGCATAAGGGTCTAAAAGGATCCCTATGGGCTGACTAAATTAATGGAGAGGAGTGCATGATGCTGATTGGTCAGCGTCATACACTCCTCTGTACAACGCCCACTTGGTCTAAAGTAAAAGCACATCCACTTGGGCATTAAGAAACTCATTAGCATAAATCTAAAATCGCTAATAAAGTGGTGAAAATAGATCGTTTTTCTAAATAAAAAGCATTACGGTCACCTACATTACAGCGCCGATCTCCTTATAATGCGGTGACAGAGTCTCTTTAAATACTGAATGCATAGACCACATTTCACCAGTAAAAAAGTAACCGCTTGGATAGATGAAAGCATTCCAAAGTTATTACCACATATAGTGACGTGTCAGATTTGAAAAATGGGGCTGCGGCCTGAACGTGCCAACTAGTCCAGTGGTTAAATAGCAAATGTTTTTCCCCAACATTTAACAACCACTTGTGAACTATCAAACATATGGCTGTTACATGGACCTCTAATATGCTCGGGTGAGAAAAAAAAAATTAAGGCCTCTTTCAGACGAGTGTATTTTACACGCGTATTCTATTTGTCTGTTTTTTCTCTCCGTAATTCAGAGCTAATGTTAAATCAATGAGGCAATTCACAAAGGCATATACAAAACATAGCATACACTACTTTCATCTGTATCGCAGTATTAATTAGACATACCCCATACCTCCCAACCATCCAGAATTCAGTGGGACAGTCCTGGATTCCAGGCGGTGTTCCCGCTGTAACAGGCGGCCGGTATGTCCCGGTTTCAACTGTATCTGCGTCCTCAGGATGCAGATACCATTGAATCCAATGCTTAAGCAGGGAACCATCAGCTCCATGCCTCAGCATTTACTGTGTGAAGCGGCCGTGAGCAGCTCGGCACAGACAGGCACGATGTAGTGATGTCATTGTGCTGAGCCACTCATAGCACAGAGCGGAGGAGCAGAGGGATCTCCGCAGTCATCGTGGGAATGGGGCTAAGTAAGTTTTTTTGTTTTTTTTTAATAGGCACAATAGGGCATTATGTCATATGGGGGCACCTGCATTATACTGTGTGGGGATAGCTATGGGGACATCTATTTGACATCATGTCATGTTGGCGGTACTATGGGGTATTATACTTTGTGAGGCGCAGCTATAGGGGCATTATACTGTGGGGAGGCACAAAACCAAATTTATATAGTTTTTGGTTATGAATTTAGTACCCAAAACTGTAGCATCGCCATATTATGACCCCCTTAACTTTTTTAAATGTCTGTGTATAGAGCGCCTTTTTGTACAGGGAAAATAGCTTTTATTGATACCATTTTGGGGATTGTTTGGCATCTCGATGACATAAAAAAAAAAAAAAAAATGGAGGAGCGAAGGATGGGGGCAAAAAACAAACAAAACTGCAATTCAGCCATTTTGATCTTTTTTTCCTGCTACGACAGTCACTGTATTTAGTAATTTTTTATTTATTCAGCCATTTTTGGACGTGGGGATACCTGATGTGTTAATGTTATCTAGGGAAGGTAGGCGATTTTAACTTTTGTATTTTTTTTTTTTACTATTTTTTAGTTCCCCCTGGGGGGGGGCTTGAACATGCGATCATTAGATCCCTTATGCCATAGACTGCAATATTACAGTCTATGGTATAATCAGTGCATTGCTATTGGGACCTGCCACTGACAGAGCTCAATAGAAATATTCCAATAGCAGCCCTGGGAGCGTTCAGAAGACCCCCAGCTGTTAGAGGAAGACACCGGCTCCGAAGTGAAAGCAAAAATACCTCAGATGCCGTGTTCACATCTGACCCCAGCATCTGAGGGGCTAAATGCTCGCAATCAAAGAGGTCTCTGATCACAAGCATTGACACTGGGTCCCTTGCTGTGTAATATGACAAAAGACCCAGCAGAGAGAGATATAGATATATACACACACACCTTAGAAAGTAAATATCTAGGGACAGTGTACTGATGAGTCGGTGTATCTAAACTGACGTATTCTAGAAGTTATGGTGTTCTATATTTTTGGGGTGGGGGCAGAACACATGCCTTAGGGTTCATGCCCCTGATTTTTCTACATCCTAGCAAACTCCTGGTGTGAAGTATATAAAAAAATGAAACAAGCTGATCTCAGCCTGCTGTAATAATAAGAGAACTGATCACATGCCACACTATTACACAGCCTTTTACTTACTTCTTTAGGTTTGCCCAGAATTGATGCCGCAGCTGAGCACAGCTTTCCAGCAAAGTCCTCTGGTATACTTTGCTGGGGAAGACTGGTATCAAAATCCAAGAAAGGCATGATGAGATTCAGCCGTAAAGTGACCTGCAGCTGGTCTTACATGCGGCAAAGGGCAGACTGGAAGCTTCTGATTGGCTAATTCCTGATACGCCTCTCAGCTACTCCACTGCATGCTTCCTCTTAAAGATACAGACACATGGAAAGGAGAACTGTGGTTATCAGTATATATAAAATCGATTGATCGCTCGAGATTGGGTTAATTTGCAAGCAGTGTTTTTAGAGTAAATATGCTCAATTATGAGTTAACTATTTGTAACAAACTTACCCTGCCGCAATCCAACACCGTCTCTCCCTGCTGGCCACCGCCGTATGAATACGTGTACGGGGCTGGCAGAGATGTCGGGCAGGGCATGCACACAGCCGTCCGATCAGTCAGATAGCTGGGCACTTTATATCGTCAGAACGCCGCTCTTAGTGCCAGTTCTAGGCTTTACTTTTTCCCTATCCTGTTGTGCTATTTCCCTGTGTCTGACCTTGTATTTGAACTTTTCTGTTGTGACCTGTTTTGTCCCTCATAATTCTCTTGTCTCATCCTCTGTATTTTCCTCCGTTGCAGAACCCTGGATTGCTGATCCTGACCACTGCTCCTGTGTTTAGTTCCAGCTCTGCTATATAACAAACCCTGAATTGCTTGACTTCTCTGTGTTATATTTCTGGCACACATTAAACTTTTGTGGCTGTTACCCTTAGGCCTTATTCACACGAACATGTCCGTTTTGCGCGCGCAAAAGTTCAGTGTGACGTGTATATGGTGCTTGGATGCGTGATTTTCGTGCAGCCGGCATCATTATGACACTCCCTTTTTATGTGACGACACAGTAAAGAAGGAGGGGACTTTATGTTTCCCTTCTTTACCAGCTGTAGCACGAATCATGCGCGTCACCCGGAAGTGCTTCCGTGTGGCGTGTGCGATTTGCACGCACCCATTGACTTCAATGGGTGCGTGCTGTGCGAAACACGGGCAAGTATAGGACATGTCGTGGGTTTTACGCAGCGCACATACTCTGCGTGAAAATCACTGACAGTCTGAACGGCCCATTCACTAACATAGGTCCGTGCGACGCGCGTGAAAATCACGCGCGTATCACGGACGTATAATACGTTCGTGTGAATGAGGCCTTAGGCCTAATTCACACGAGCGTGTTCGGTCAGTGATATACGGTCCGTATGTCAGCCGCATTTCCCGGACCGAACACAGTGCAGGGAGCCGGGCTCCTAGCGTCATAGTTATATATGATGCTAGGAGTCCCTGCCTCGTGCGGGACAACTGTCCTGTACTGTAATTATGTTTTCAGCACGGGACAGTAGTTCCACGGACAGGCAGTGGCACCTAGCGTCGTAGATAAGTATGATATTAGGAGCCCGGCTCCCTGCACTGTGTTCGGTCCGGGAAATGCGGCTGACATACGGACCGTATATCACTGACCGAACACGCTCGTGTGAATTAGGCCTTAGGCTTCGTTCACATCTGCGCTGGGGGCTCCGCTCCGATGTTCTAGACACAAATAGAAACCGTTGATTTCAATGGTGATGGATCCGGTGCCAATGGTTTCCGTTTGTCTCCGTTGTGCAAGGGTTCCGTTGTTTTGACGGAATGAATAGCGTAGTCGACTACGGTATTGATTCTATCAAGACGACGGAACCCTTACACAACTGAGACAAACCATTGGCACCGGATCCGTCACCATTGAAATCAGTTGTGATGGAAACGGAAACCTACAGTTTCCGTTTGTGTCTGCCAGGGCTCCGTTCTGACGGAAAGCTCCGTCGGAACGGAGCCCTAGCGCAGATGGGAACGAAGCCTTAGCAACTAGATTTTGTACTGTTTTCCTTACCAATGACGTTATCCAGAGAACCTATCGACGGACTCGCTAGAGGCACTGAAGTCCTAGGGTCAGCTGAGTACCTCGACCCTAACCAAAGTAGTGGGAAAGTGGGGTAAAGTTGTGCTGTCTTGGTTCTTTCTCTGAGTATTGTATAAACCAGATCGTAACAATATTATTTCACATTTACCCATTTACAGACCCATTATAAGTCAGAACAGAACGCCGCATTTCCCATTGAAATCAATGGGCAGATGTTAGTAGGCGTTCTGCTTCCCATTTTTTTACGCCTCATTTTCAAAAAAACGGCACGTAAAAAGACTCCCGCGCAAAACATCTCCGTATTTTGAGACGTTTTTTATTTTGTGTGTGCACATACCCTAACGGTATTGTAGAGGAGGGTAACCTGTTTCAGGAGTGTCGTTTCAATTTGTGCTTACTGTCTCCTTTTGTAGAGATATTCGTTTCATTTGGTTTATGCTAATGAGCATTTAGGTGGCCCCTGCCAATCAATGTAACAGGGGAGGGAGGGGGGTTGAACTGGGGAGCGAAGTAAGAGCATTTAGGAGCAACGGTGACGCCCTCGTTGCACCTAAATTATCATTTTCTCTATTATTCAGTCAATGGGAGATGGACTAAAAATAAATGATGCAAACTGATGTTGGTTTGTGTTGGGCTCTTTTCACACTTGCGTTACTTTTTCCATTGTTCTTCTCTGTCATAGAAGCAGAAAAACGAAAATAACAGAAGCGCCGGATCCGTCACATGACGGGCACCCATGCTGCTTCATGGGATCCATTTACTTTTATTGATTCCATCGGATTCCTGTCATGATTTCCTTCTTTGCCAGATAAAATAGTGCTGCATGCTGCGCTATTTTGTCCGGCAAATATGATGGTATCCAATGCAGATGTAAACTGAGCGCAGCTAATGTAAGACTGTTCACACTGGTGTAATATGTGCTGTGTACAATAAGTCATGCCATTAAAGTTTAATTTTGTAAAAGATCCCAACAAAACCTGATGGATACCATTCAATCGAAATGCGGTTTGTCAGTTGTCTGACGGGGTTCCACTAGTTTTGACTGCAAAGCTATCACTATAGAATTTGCTATTCAAGAATGCCGGAACAGAGCCTAACTAAGGCATCATTCTGCCCTCATGCACACGACCGTAAAAACACCCGTTATTACGGGTCGTAATTACGACCCGAAATAACGGGCCCATAGACTTCTGTTGGCCACGGGTACCTTCCCGTTTTCTCACGGGAAGGTGCCCGTGCCCTTGAAAAAGATAGAACATGTTCTATTTTTTTCTTTTACGCGCCGTGCTACTATACTTTATAATGGGAGCACGGCTCGGAATAATGGCCAGCTGCCCGTGGCCGGCCGTGCCCGGCCATGCTCGTAATTACGAGTCGTAATTACGAGCACGGTCGTGTGCATGGGGTCTTACACGAGCGTAATATACGCGCGTGCGACGCGTGTGCTTTTCACGCGTTTCGTACGCACCTATATTAGGCTATGGGGCAGTGCAGACAGTGCGTGAATTTTGCGCAGCGCGAGTGCGTTGCGTAAAACTCACGACATGTCCTTTCTTTGTGCGCTGTTCGCGCATCACGCACCCATTGAAGTCATTGGGTGCGTGAAAACCATGCAGGTCGCACGGAAGCACTTCCGTGCGAACTGCGTGATTCGCGCAACAGCTGTCAAACTCTGAATGTAAACAGAAAAGCACCACGTGCTTTTCTGTTTACAACCATCCAAACGGAGTGTCAAAAGGATGGCGGTGAGAAAATCACGCAGCCGTTCATCATACACTGATGTCACACGCAGCTGTTAAGTGCCTTTTGCGCACGCAAAACGCCGCGTTTTTTGCGTGCGCAAAACGCACATGCTCGTGTAAATCAGGCCTTAGGCTAAGTTCACATCTGCGTTGGAAGCTCCGTTAGGACCCCTTCGTAGCAGAATCTGTCAAATTCCAGAGAAAATAGCGCTGCATGCAGTTCTTTTTTTTTTCCTATAAAGTAAACGAAAAATACAATGGAAATCATTAAAGTCAATGGGTTCCGGCGAGTGCCGATGGTGTCCATCATATATGTATACACATGTATATATATATATATATATATATATATATATATATATATATATATATATATTAAAGAAAAAAATTGCAGCACTCCAATAGCAGTTTAAAGTACAAAAAGTGGTAAATTCATCCATGTGAAGGCTACGTTTCAGCACGCTCACAGGGCCTTTCTCAAGCAATGTGATATACAAACAGCCTGGGTTTTATACCCACGTTAGGCCGGATTTACACGAGCGTGTGCGTTTTGCCCGTGCAAAAGAGTGCGGCGTTTTGCGCTCGCAAAAGGTACATAACAGCTCCGTGTGTCATCAGTGTATGATGCGTGGCTGCGTGATTTTTGCGCAGCCGCCATCATTATGAAACTCTGTATGTTTGTAAACAGAAAAGCACGTGGTGCTTTTCTATTTTCATTCATACTTTTTACTGCTGTTGCGCGAATCACGCACGTCACACGGAAGTGCTTCTGTGTGCTGCGCGTGATTTTCACGCACCCATTAACTTCAATGGGTGCGTGATGCGCGAACAACGCACAAATATAGGACATGTGAGTTTTATGCAGCGGACACACGCTGCGTGAAACTCACGGACGGTCTGCACGGACCCATAGACTAACATAGGAATCACGCGCGTTGCACGGACGTATTACACGTTCGTCTAAATAAGCCCTAAGGCAAATAAATCATCAACTGTGATTTAATACAAATCATCCAATATCATATACAATATATCAACTACATATACATAAAATACATATCTGTATCGCACCTGTGTCCATCGTACAAAAATTCTCATATTTAGGGTATGTTCACACGCTGAGTCAAAAACGTCTGAAAATACGGAGCTGTTTTCAAGGGAAAACAGCTACTGACTTTCAGACGTCTTTTAAGCCACTCGCGATTTTCATGGGTTGTTTACAGCCGTTTTTGGAGCTGTTTTCAATAGAGTCTATGAAAAACGGCTCTAAAAACGTCCCAAGAAGTGACCCGCACTTCTTTTTCGTGGCCGTTTTTTTACGCTGCCGTTTTTCAAAACGGCCGCGTATAAAAACGGCCCATCGAAGCAGAGCGCCGTTTTTCCCATTGCAATCAATGAGCAGATGTTTCGAAGCGTTCTGCTTCCGATTTTTCAGGCGTTTACAGCCCAAAAACGGCCGAAAATAGGCCATGTGAACATACCCTAAGGCTGGGTTCACACACACTATTTACGGACGTTTTAGCCCCGAATTACGTCTGCGGCTCAAAAGCGTCGGCAAACATCTGCCCATTCATTTGAATGGGTCTTACGATGTTCTGTGCCGACGGTCACTTTTTTTAAGCACCGCTGTCAAAAGGCGGCGCGTAAAAAAGACGCCCGCGTCAAAGAAGTGCCGGTCACTTCTTCAAATGTAAATGGAGCCGTTTTCCATGGACTCCATGGAAAAACAGCTCCAATTACGTCCGTAATGGACGCAGCGAAAGACGCCTGCACATGCCATTACGGCTGAAATTACGGTGCTGTTTTCTCCTGAAAACAGCACTGTAATTTCAGCCGTAACGGACGCTGCCGTGTGAACATACCCTAAGGCTGGGTTCACACAACCTATTTTCAGACGTAAACGAGACGTATTATGCCTCGTTTTACGTCTGAAAATAGGGCTACAATACGTCGGCAAACATCTGCCCATTCATTTGAATGGGTTTGCCGACGTACTGTGCAGACGACCTGTTATTTACGCGTCATCGTTTGACAGCTGTCAAACGACGACGCGTAAAAATACAGCCTCGTCAAAAGAAGTGCAGGACACTTCTTTCAGACGTAATTTGAGCCGTTCTTCATTGAACTCAATGAAGCACAGCTCAAAATTTACGGCTGTCAGAGAAGCCTCGCAAAATGCGAGGAGGAGCATTTACGACTGAAACGACGCAGCTGTTTTCTCTTGAAAAGGTAGCTAGCGTGTGAACATACCCTAATAGTGAATCGTGATAAAAACATTGTACAAAATTTAATAGTCAATTGTGTATACACCGCATTCCAAATTATTATGCAAATGTGATTTGTCGCTGATTTTCCTAAATAGTCGATGCAAATGACAGTCAGTATAATCTTCAAGCCATCAACCGTTGGAGTATAATGCAAATTTGATTGAACAAATCTCCTAATGATAACAGATTTTTTTTTAGAAGTAAAAAAAACTCAAAATGCACTGTTTCACATTATTATGCACAACAGAGATCAAAACATTTTAAAGGTTGTAAAGAGAACTAAAATGGTAATTTGTTGAATTTGCAGCATCAGGAGGTCATATTTACAGAAATCAAAAGCTCTTTCAATCAAAAAAAACTTAACAGGCCAAGTTACATGTTAACATAGGACCCCTTCTTTGATATCACCTTCACAATTCTTGCATCCATTGAATTTGTGAGTATTTGGACAATTTCTGCTTGAATATCTTTGCAGGATGTCAGAATAGCCTCCCAGAGCTTCTGTTTTGATGTGAACTGCCTCCCACCCTCATAGATATTTTGCTTGAGGATGCTCCAAAGGTTCTCAATAGGGTTGAGGTCAGGGGAACATGGGGGCCACACATGAGTTTCTCTCCTTTTATGTCCATAGCAGCCGATGACACAGAGGTATTCTTTGCAGCATGATAATTTTGCTACGGAAGGCACGGTTCTTCTTTTTGTACCACGGAAGAAAGTGGTCAGTCATAAACTCTGCGTACTTTGCAGAGGTCATTTTCACACCATCAGGGACCCTAAAGGGGCCTACCAGCTCTCTCCCCATGATTCCAGCCCAAAACATGACTCCGCCACCTCCTTGCTGACGTCGCAGCCTTGTTGGGACATGGTGGCCATTCATCAACCATCCACTACTCCATCCATCTGGACCATCCAGGGTTGTACAGCACTCATCAGTAAACAACACGGTTTGAAAATTAGTCTTCATGTATTTCTGAGCCCGCTGCAACCGTTTCTGCTTGTGAGCATTGTTTAGGGGTGGCCGAATAATAGCTTTATGCACACTTGCAAACCTCTGGAGGATCCTACACCTTGAGGTTCGCGGGACTCCAGAAGCACCAGCGGCTTCAAATACCTGTTTGCTGCTTTGCAATGGCATTTTAGCAGCTGCTCTCCTAATCCTATTAATTTGTCTGGCAGAAACCTTCCTCATTATGCCTTTATCTGAACGAACCCGTCTGTGCTCTGCATCAGCCACAAATCTTTTCACAGTACGATGATCACGCTTAAGTTTTCTTGAAATAGCCAATGTTTTCATACCTTGTCCAAGGTATTGCACTATTTCACGCTTTTCGGCAGCAGAGATATCCTTTTTCTTTCCCATATTGCTTGAAACCTGTGGCCTGCTTAATAATGTGGAACGTCCTTCTTAAAGAGGTTCTGTCACCAGATTCTCAAATCCCTATCTCCTATTGCATGTGATCGGCGCTGCAATGTAGATAACAGTAACGTGTTTTTTTTTTTTAAAAACAATCATTTTTGCCCAAGTTATGAGCAATTTTATATTTATGCAAATGAGCTTTTCAATGGACAACTGGGCGTGTTTTCTCGTTTTACCAACTGGGCATGTATTGTGTTTTTACCAACTGGGCGTTGTGAATAGAAGTGTATAATGCTGACGAATCAGCATCATACACTTCTCATCGTTCCCACCCAGCTTCTTTCACAGCAGACAGCGTGACGTCACCCACAGGTCCTTCAACCTTGTCGTCGGGAGTTGTAGTATTACAACTGATGGAGTAGCGAAGGTTGCTTTCCCCTGATCTAGGATATATTATAAATGCTTTATAGAGAATATGTCCGACTAATGGATTTTCAAAATATGAAACCACATCTGAGGTAAATGGATTTTCCGTATAAAGTAACAGTAAATGCGCCTTTATCTGCTCGCTGCGCGTCTGTGAACGTGGATACACTTCTATTCACAACGCCCAGTTGGTAAAAACACAATACACGCCCAGTTGGTAAAAACACAATACACGCCCAGTTGGTAAAACGAGAAAACACGCCCAGTTGTCCATTGAAAAGCTAATTTGCATAAATATAAAATTGCTCATAACTTGGGCAAAAATTATCGTTTTTAAAAAAAACAAAAACTTTACTGTTATCTACATTGCAGCGCCGATCACATGCAATAGGAGATAGGGATTTGATAATCTGGTGACAGAGCCGTTTTAACATAGGACCCCTTCTTTGATATCACCTTCACAATTCTTGCATCCATTGAATTTGTGAGTATTTGGACAGTTTCTGCTTGAATATCTTTGCAGGATGTCAGAATAGCCTCCCAGAGCTTCTGTTTTGATGTGAACTGCCTCCCCCCCTCATAGATATTTTGCTTGAGGATGCTCCAAAGGTTCTCAATAGGGTTGAGGTCAGGGGAACATGGGGGCCACACCATGAGTTTCTCTCCTTTTATTCCCATAGCAGCCAATGACACAGAGGTATTCTTTGCAGCATGAGATGGTGCATTGTCATGCATGAAGATAATTTTGCTACGGAAGGCACGGTTCTTCTTTTTGTACCACGGAAGAAATTGGTCAGTCATAAACTCTACGTACTTTGCAGAGGTCATTCTCACACCGTCAGGGACCCTAAAGGAGCCTACCAGCTCTCTTCCCATGATTCCAGCCCAAAACATGACTCTGCCACCTCCTTGCTGACGTCGCAGCCTTGTTGGGACATGGTGGCCATTCACCAACCATCCACTACTCTATTCATCTGGACCATCCAGGGTTGCACGGCACTCATCAGTAAACAACACGGTTTGAAAATTAGTCTTCATGTATTTCTGAGCCCACTGAAACCATTTCTGCTTGTGAGCATTGTTTAGGGGTGGCCGAATAATAGCTTTATGCACACTTGCAAACCTCTGGAGGATCCTACACTTTGAGGTTCGCGGGACTCCAGAGGCACCAGCGGCTTCAAATACCTGTTTGCTGCTTTGCAATGGCATTTTAGCAGCTGCTCTCCTAATCCTATTAATTTGTCTGGCAGAAACCTTCCTCATTATGGTATTATCTGAACGAACCCGTCTGTGCTCTGAATCAGCCACAAATCTTTTCACAGTACGATGATCACGCCTAAGTTTTCTTGAAATATCCAATGTTTTCATACCTTGTCCAAGGTATTGCATTATTTCACGCTTTTCTTCAGCAGAGAGATCCTTTTTCTTTCCTATATTGATTGAAACCTGTGGCCTGCTTAATAATGTGGAACGTCCTTCTTAAGTAGTTTTCCTTTGATTGGGCACACCTGGCAAACTAATTATCACAGGTGTCTGAGATTGATTACAATGATCCAAAGAGCCCTAAGACACAATACCATCCATGAGTTTAATTGAAAAACTAATAATTAAATGTTTATGACACTTAAATCCAATGTGCATAATAATTTGGAACACGGTGTATATGGACAGTGACGTGAAGTGCTCCTCTGGAACGTAATCCCCGGCCAGAGCATTGGCATCGCTCTGGCTGGGGATTCCACTGCTAGAGGGAGCCCCAATGGCGCTGTCTACAGGGAGAGGGCTGTAACGCTATCTACAGGGTGGAATGTGTGTGGCACTATTTACAAGGAGGTGTGTGTGGCTTTATCTACAGGGGGTGTGTGTGGCATTATCTACAGGGGATGTGTGTGGCATTATCTACAGGGGGCTGTGTGGCAAAATCTACAGGAGGCTGTGTGGCATTATTGTGCTTTGCGAGTGGCAGTCGCAAAGCACTACTTTTTTTTTTTTTCCCAAAGGATTTGATGCGCAAATCACGCACCGCACAGGTGTGCATTCCTGGTTTTTACGCACCCATTGACTTCAATGGGCACATAGGTGTGTGAAAACGCACCAATATAGGATATGCAGTGAGTTCAGGGCTGGCGTCAGCGCCTGGTGAACCCGGGGCAAGTGCCAGGGCCCACTACCGTTGGGGGGCCCACTCGACCGCAGGGCGCTGTCTCTGCCGTCATCACTGGATCACTGTCCATATATGGACAGTGATGTCAGGAGGAGAGAAGGAGTCCCAGGCAGAGCGCTAGCGGCTCTTCTCCGGGACTCCATCTCTTGGGAAGCCCCTGACATCACTGTTCATATATGGACAGTGATGTCAGAGGGAGAGAAGGAGTCCCAGGCAGAGCGCTAGCGGCTGTGCTCCGGGGTTCCATCTCGGGGGAAGCCCCTGATATCACTGTCCTTATATGGACAGTGATGTCAGAGAGAGAGAGAGAAGGAGTTCCAGGCAGAGTGCTAGTGGCTCTGCTCCGGAACTCCGACTCTGGGGTAGCCCCTGACATCACTGTCCATATATGGACAGTGATGTCAGAGGGAGAGAAGGAGTCCCAGGCAGAGCGCTACAAGGGGCTCTGCTCCGGGACTCTGTCTCTGGGGAAGCCCCTGACAACACTGTTCATATATGGACAGTGATGTCAGAGGGAGAGAAGGAGTCCCAGGCAGAGCGCTTCAAGTGGCTCTGCTCTGGGACTCCATCTCTGGGGAAGCCCTTGACATCACTGTTCATATATGGATAGTGATGTCAGGAGGAGAAGAGTCACAGGCAGAGCGCTAGCGGCTCTGCCCCGGGAATCTGTCTCTGGGGAAGCCCCATATATGGACAGTGATGTCAGGAGGAGAGAAAAAGTCCCAGGCAGAGCGCTAGCGGCTCTGCTCCGGGACTCTGTCTTTGGGGAAGCCCCTGACATCACTGTCCTTATATGGACAGAGGGAAAGAAGGAGTCCCAGGCAGAGCGTTAGCGGCTCTGCTCTGGGATTCTGTCTCTGGGGAAGCCCCTGACATCACTGTCCATATATGGACAGTGATATCAAAGGTAGAAAAGGAGTCCTAGGCAGAGTGCTACAAGCGGCTCTGCTCCAGGACTCCGTCTCTGGGGAAGCCCCTGACATCACTGTCCATACATGGACAGTGATGTCAGGAGGAGAGGAGTCCCAGGCAGAGCGCTAGCAGCTCTGCTCTGGGACTCCGTACTAGGGAAGCCCGTGACATCACTGTCCATATATGGACAGTGATGTCAGAGGCTTCCCCAGAGACGGAGTCCCGGAGCACAGCCACTAGCGCTCTGCCTGGGACTCTTATTCTGTACAAGCAGCTATGCTCCGGGAGTCCATCTCTGGGGAAGCCCCTGACATCACTGTCCATATATGGACACTGATGTCAGGAGCAGAGCAGTGTCCCAGGCAGAGTGCTAGTAGAACACTGCACGTGACTTTGGCTCTGGCATTTGCCCCGACATCACAAGCCGTATATGTACAGTGATGTCAGGGGCTTCCCCAGAGCTGGAGTACTGAAGCAGAGCCTTTACTAGCTCTCTGCCCGGGACTTCAGCTCTGCTCCGGACATCACTATCCATATATGAACAGTGATGTCAGGAGCAGAGCAGGAGTCCCAGGCAAAGTGCTAGTAGTGCTCTGCCCGGGACTATGACTCTAGGGTTGCCCCTGACCACGTCTGGGGTTTCTCCTGAAGCGGAATCCCCAGCCAGAGAGAAAGCAATGCTCTGGCTGGAGATTTCATTCCTAGAGGGAACCCCAAAGGCGCTATCTACAGTGAGGGAGGCTGTGTGGTACTATCAGGGAGGATGGCTGTGTGGCACTACCAAGGAGGGGGCTGTGTGACACTACCAGTGAGGGGGCTGTGTGGCACTACCTGGAAGGAGGGGCTGTATTTCACTTTCTACAGAGGGCACTACATTTATGGGGGTACAAACTGGGGGCCTAACTTCTATAAGGGGGCAAAAACAGGGCCTAACGTCTATATGGGGCACAAAGTGAAAACTCATGCATGTGTATATAGCCCCATTGAAATCAATTTCAACTTACATATAGTCTCATTGTTTCAATGCACAACACACGGACGAGATTCACGTTCGTGTGAATGGGCCCTGAAAATCTTAACAAGGATAAGGCATCATGTTACTTGCAACACGTTTACATGTTCTATCTGCACAATCCAATAGCTATATACACACGAACCATATGTAGCAATTCATGTTTTAAAGGGAACCTGTCACCAGCATTTTAGCTATAAAGCCAGCAATACCTGGTGAAAGTGGGTGAAAAATCATTGTCATCTAAGCTATAAATATGTTCTAAGTAAGCTCTGTAGCTTTAGTATTCCGTTTTTCAGTGGTCCCAAGCCGTATGCAAATGGGCAGAAAAGAGTCAAATCTTCATCTGAAAAGAGTCAGATTTTCGTTCCTCCAGCATCTCAGAGTGGACTCCACCTACTTCTTTTTGATTGACAGCTCCTTAGCCAGTCAGGGCCGGACAGGTGGTGGCAGTGGGTGTGGTTAAGAAGCTGCATCCCAGAGGGAAAAATAATTACCATAAAAGGCGGGAAGAGTTTAAACGACGATATTTACAGACAGAGGAGGACTTCAGGAAAGAAGAGAATAGGAACGAACTCTGGACAGCTGCGGCCATTGAGGGGTCAGGCTAGTTTAACAGGTAAGATGTTGATGACAGGATCCCTTTAAGGATAAACTGCAACAAGGGAAGTTACTCTGTAAAGTGAAGAAAATAACTCCACCATGTAAAGTACCATGTGCCTGTAATCTTAAGAATATGTTTATGACCGGGTCATTGCGATACATCCCACATCTATCATGTAGATTGCATTACAAGCTCCATGCCACCAAGGCACAAAATCTACACCAGGGGTCTCAAACTCGGCCGGGTAAGTGGGCCACATATAGAAAAAATGGGAAGTTGACAGGCCGCATTACTTTCAAATTTGATACAATACAAAATTATTGTTAATCAATTAGTTATTTGATTTATTATAACACTATATTACTATAATAATAATAATAATAATAATAATACGACGACATTAGTATAATAATACCGCTAGGTTTAAAATTTGAGATTTTTCTCCACGTGCTTATTTCAACAATCCAGTTTTCCATTTTAAGTGTCGCTAAATGCAGTCTGGCGGCTCAGTTAGCAGTGTTTGATAGACACACGTCAAGATTGGGCAGCCCCTGTAGATACTGCCACAGTGCCCTCTGTAGATGCTACCACAGAGTCCTCTGTAGATGCTGCCACAGTGCCCTCTGCAGATAATGCCACAGTGCCCTCTGTAGATAATGCCACAGTGCCCTCTGTGGATAATGCAACACACCCCTAGATAATGCCTCAGTATCCTCTGTAGATGCTGCCACAGTGCCCTCTGTAGATGCTGCCACAGTGCCCTCTGTAGATGCAGCCACAGTGCCTTCCGCAGATGCTGCCACAGTGCCCTCTGTAGATGCTGCCACAGAGTCCTCTGTAGATGCTGCCACAGTGCCCTCTGCAGATAATGCCACAGTGCCCTCTGTAGATAATGCCACAGTGCCCTCTGTAGATGCTGCCACAGTCTCCTCTGTAGATGCTGACACAGTGCCCTCTGTAGAGGCTACCACGGTGCCCTCTGTAGATGCTGCCACAGTGCCCTCTGCAGATAATGCCACAGTGCCCTCTGTAGATAATGCCACAGTGCCCTCTGTAGATAATGCCACAGTGCTGTAAAGGATCTGCCAGACACAGCTTCTGTGTCGTCGCCCGTGGGTAATCAGTCTGCACCTGCTCCTATGTCTGTGAGACTGACTCCATCTTCCACCACTCAGGATGGCAGGCTTAGGAGTGAGAGAGCATATCACAGCCTGGCCAGACGGAGCTAGCTCCCGCCCACTGTCTATTTATACCTGCCTTTCCTGTTCCTCCTTTGCCTGTGATTCTGCTCTGCTTGTTTCCTGGCTCTGCTGCTGCTGCTGCTTGAACTACTGATCCTCTGCTTGTTATTGACCTTGGCTTACTGACCACTCTCCTGCTCTGTGTTTTGTACCTCGTGCACTCCTGGTTTGACTCGGCTCGTTCACTACTCTCGTTGCTCACGGTGTCTCCGTGGGCAGCTGCCCCGTTTCCCTAGCTTCTGTGTACCCTTGTCTGTTTGTCTGTCGTGCACTTACTGAGCGTAGGGATCGTCGCCCAGTGGTACCCCGTCGCCTAGGACGGGTCGTTGCAAGTAGGCAGGGACTGAGTGGCGGGTAGATTAGGGCTCACCTGTCTGTCTCCCTACCCCGTCATTACAGGTGCCCTCTGTAGATGCTGCCACAGTGCCCTCTGTAGATGCTGCCACAGTGCCCTCTGTAGATGCTGCCACAGAGTACTCTGTAGATGCTACCACAGTGCCCTCTGCAGATAATGCCACAGTGCCCTCTGCAGATGATGCCACAGTGCCCTCTGTGGATAATCCAACACACCCCTAGATAATACCACAGTATCCTCTGTAGATGCTGCCAGAGTGCCCTCTGTAGATGCTGCCAGAGTGCCCTCTGTAGATGCTGCCAGAGTGCCCTCTGTAGATGCTGCCAGAGTGCCCTCTGTAGATGCTGCCAGAGTGCCCTCTGTAGATGCTGCCAGAGTGCCCTCTGTAGATGCTGCCAGAGTGCCCTCTGTAGATGCTGCCAGAGTGCCCTCTGTAGATGCTGCCAGAGTGCCCTCTGTAGATGCTGCCAGAGTGCCCTCTGTAGATAATGCCACAGTGCCCTCTGCAGATAATACCACAGTGCCCTCTGCAGATGATGCCACAGTGCCCTCTGCAGATGATGCCACAGTGCCCTCTGTAGATGCTGCCACAGTGCCCTCTGTAGATGCTGCCACAGTGCCCTCTGTAGATGCTGCCACAGTGCCCTCCGCAGATGCTGCCACAGTGCCCTCTGTAGATTCTGCCACAGAGTCCTCTGTAGATGCTGCCACAGTGCCCTCTGTAGATGCTGTCACAAAGTCCTCTGTAGATGCTACAACAGTGCCCTCTGCAGATAATGCCACAGTGCCCTCTGCAGATAATGCCACAGTGTCCTCTGCAGATAATGCCACAGTGATGCCACAGTGCCCTCTGTGGATAATGCAACACACCCATAGATAATGCCTCAGTATCCTCTGTAGATGCTGCCACAGTGCCCTCTGTAGATGCAGCCACAGTGCCTTCCGCAGATGCTGCCACAGTGCCCTCTGTAGATGCTGCCACAGAGTCCTCTGTAGATGCTGCCACAGTGCCCTCTGCAGATAATGCCACAGTGCCCTCTGTAGATAATGCCACAGTGCCCTCTGTAGATGCTGCCACAGTGTCCTCTGTAGATGCTGACACAGTGCCCTCTGTAGAGGCTACCACGGTGCCCTCTGTAGATGCTGCCACGGTGCCCTCTGCAGATGCTGCCACGGTGCCCTCTGTAGATGCAGCCACAGTGCCCTCTGTAGATGCTGCCACAGAATCCTCTGTAGATGCTGCCACAGTGCCCTCTGCAGATAATGCCACAGTGCCCTCTGCAGATAATACCACAGTGCCCTCTGCAGATGATGCCACAGTGCCCTCTGCAGATGATGCCACAGTGCCCTCTGTAGATGCTGCCACAGTGCTCTCCGCAGATGCTGCCACAGTGCCCTCCACAGATGCTACCACAGTGCCCTCCGCAGATAATGCCACACACACTCCAAGTAGATAGCTCCATTAGGGCTCCATCTAGGAGTGGAATCCCCAGCCAGAGCGTTGCCGAAGCTTTGGCTGGGGATTCCTCTACTGTTGGAGCCCCTGACGTCACTGTCCATACATAGTGACGTCAGGGGATCCTCCTGGACCAGAGTGTGATATCAGGGGCAACCCCAGAGCCAGAGTCCCGGAGCAGAGCACTAGTATAGGCTCTGCGCCGGAACTTTGGGGAAGCCATTAACATCAGTGTCCATATAGGGACAGTGATCTCAGGGGCTTGCCCAGAGATGGAGTCCCGGAGCAGAGCCGCTTCTAGCACTCTGCCTGGGATTTCAGCTCTGCTCCTGACATCACTGTCCATATATGGACATGGATGTCAGGGGAAACCCAAGAGCTGGAGTCCCGGGCAGAGCGCCAGTGGGCTCTTCCTGGGACTCCAGTTGTGCTCCTGACATCACTGGGACTCCTGCTCTGGGGATGCCCCTGACATCACTGTCAATGTATGGACAGCGATGTCAGAAGCTTCCCCAGAGTCCCAGAGCAGAGCCTATACTAGCGCTCTGCCCGGGACTCCAGCTCTGGGGAAGCCCCAGACATCGCTGTCCATATGTGGGCAGATGTGGGTGGCAATATACTGTAGGGGCAGCTACGGGGGAGATTATACTGTGGGGGCAGCTATAGGGGACATTATACTGAGCAATTACAAGAGCTGCAGGTCCAAGGGGGGGGAGGCGCTGTGTAGCACTATATACAAGGGGGGGGGGGGTGGCTCTGTGTGGCACTATATACAAGGGGGGATTGCTGTATAGCACTATATAAAAGGGGGGAGCGCTGTGTATCACTATGTCTAAGGCAGGATTGCTGTGTAACACTATATACAAGGGGGGCTGTGTGGCACTATATACAAGAGGGGAGGGCTGTGTGACGCTATTTACAGCGGTCTGTGTATAGCGCTATCTACAACAGGGGGGCAGTGTGGCGCTATTTAAAGAGGGGGAGGGCTGTGTAGCGCTATTTACAGGGGTCTCTGTAGCGCTATCTACAGTGGCATTGTGTGGCTCTATCTACAGGGGTCTGTGTGTGTAGCTATCTACAGGGGGCTGTGTGTGATGCTATCTACAGGGGGTCTGTGTGACGCTATCTACATGGGGCTGTGTATGACGCTATCTATAGGGGCTGCGTGTGACGCTATCTGCAGGGGGTGTGGTGCTATCTGCAGGGGGTGTGGTGCTATCTACAGGGGGTTGTGTGTGGCGATATATCTATAGGTAGGGCTGTGTGTAATGCTATCTACAGGGGGATGTGTGTGGCGCTACCCACAGGGGGGGTGTGGCGCTATCCACAGGGGGGTGGCGCTATACACAGGGGAATGTGTGTGCCGCTCTCTACGGGGGAGTGTGGTGCTATCCACAGGGGGTGTGTGGCGCTATCTATAGGGGGGTGTGTGGCGCGATCTACAGGGGGGTGTATGTGTGATGATATCCACAAGGTCTGTGTGTGGCGCTATGTTCAGGGGGCTGTGTGTGGCGCTATCTACGGGGGCTGTGTGTATGTGGTTCTTTACTTTACAGTGTTTGACACAATTATATTCAGGAGCGCAGTCTATGGTGCTATTATATTTGGGGGCACAGCGTTTGGTACTATTTTATTCAGGGGCACAGTGTTTGGTGCTATTATATTTAGGGGCACAGTGTGTGGCACCATTATAATTTTATTTGTTTGTTTATAGGTGTGGAAATGTTGGAAAAGTGAGGAGCCGAAGACATCTGAGTGCCAAACTGTACAGAAATGGCTCATGGCCGGGAGAATTCATCATGAATTCTGGACCGGATGGAGTAGAAAAGAGTAAAAAAAACTACGTAGTCATCCAGGGGCGTAGCTAAAGGCTCATGGGCCCGGGTGCAAGAATTCAGCTTGGGCCCCCCTACCACTCCCCAACACCATCATCATCATCAGACCCCAGACGCCTTGCCCAACAGCCCCCATAGTATAATGCCCCCACACAGTATAATGCTCACATAGCTGCCTCCCACAGTATAATGCTCCCATAGCTGCCCCCACACAGTATAATGCCCCATAACGTATAATGCCCCCCATTACAGCCACATACCGTATAAAGCTCCCCATATCAGCCCCCCATACAGTATAGTGCCCCCCATATCCGTTCCCCATACAGTATAATGCCCCCATATGTGCATAATATAAAAATAGCATAATTACTTACCTATCCCCGTTCCCACGTCGGGTGGAGGATCCTTTGCCTCCTTCGGTGTGTGCTATGAGTGACTCAGCGCAGACAGGCGTGATGATGTCGCTACATCCCGCCTGCCTGCGTCGAGCCGCTCAGGGCACAGTGAATGCTGGATCAAGGAGATGTCAGCTCCTTGCTCCAGCATTGAATGGAACCGGGACCTCGGTGAGTGACTCACGACCCCCCGGAGGTCTTCACACAGGGAGACGCGACCCACAGTGTAGGGATGTCACGATACCAAAATTTGGACTTCGATACCGATACTTCGTTTACTTTGCCAACAGTAATAAAAAAAAAAAAAGTTCTTCCATTTTCTGATGTGAGGTGCGAGGTGCAATGAATTTTGAATGTGCCCCACATTAATAGTAATTAATCCCATCATGTTTCTCAGTCATAATGGCTTAATGTGTGAGGTACATGATGGGGTTAATTACTAGTAATGTGAGGCACATGGAGGTTAAATTCATCATCGCACCTTGTGCCTCACAATTAGGCCCCATGCACACGACCGTAAATAACCTCAGTTTTTGCGGACCGCAATAGCGGTCCGCAAAAATGGACCCATTCACTTTCATTGAGCGCGGACACATTTCCGCAGCGCTACGGAAGGGTGTCTGTGCTGTAGAAATGTTCAGAAAATTATGGAACATGTCCGTTCTTTTGCATTTTGCGGGCCGTGCTCCCATACTTTGTATGGGAGCACGTCCCGAAAATGCGGGTGGCAGTCGGCGGCCGGCCGTGCCCGCAATCGCGGGTCGTGATTGCGGGCACGGTCATGTGAATGGGGCTTAAGTGATAGAAAGCAATTGTTTTATTTTTTTTACAGAGTACACATCATAAATGATGCAAAAAAAAAGGTTATTACGGCCGCGCCAATACTGATTATGTGTATATTTTATGTATTGAGACTTTATGTTTATTGTAAAAAAGGTGAATGTGTATTTTTTAAAATTTAACATTACTTTGTTTTTACTTTATTTTTAAACTTTAATGTACTGGCATATGTCTATATACTGATAGTACACAGGCATATATCTATATGCCAGTACATTAGCCTGTGTACTGATAGCACACAGGCAGTTAGGACATACCTCAGTATGCCCTAACAACAGGAAATAGGGTAGGACAGCCCTGGGCTCCGTCAATAGACCCTGGGCTGTCTGCCCATATATGGTATGTCCCTTAATCGCGTCACAGGGATTTTCTGTGACGCGATCCAAGGGGCATTCCCCCTTCTCACTTTCCTCTTGAATGCTGCAGTCAGCTTTGATCACAGCATTTAGGGGACATGTAGCGTAAGGCAGGGACATGGTCAGGAAGCAATCCAAGTTTGTTACACAAATAAATAGCAGTAGTTAGTAGAGTAAAGGCTACATTCACACGAACATAGCCCAGTTTTCCACCTCCGAGGTGGACCCGTGCGGGATGCGTTGTCATGGATACCCCACAGACTACAGTCTATGGAGGGAAGCGTGACACGCAGTAAAATAGGACATGTCCTATTTTTCAACGGAGTGTTCAAACGCTCCATTGAAACAATGGTCGTGTGAACTGCCCCATTAAAATGCATGAGTCCGTGTGATGGCCGTTGTTTTAACGGCCATCACACGGTTGAGATTCACGCTCGTGTGAATGAGGCCTAAAGCACAAGGAACTGGACTAGAGGCAGGAAGCTCAAGAGTTTTGCACGGAGGAAGCGCAAGGGCTGGGAAGCAAAAGGGATGAGACTAATCAGGCAATAAAGGCAAGAATCAAGAGAACTTAGACAATAGATTCAACATTGCAGCTGTCCCGCAGCACCAGAAGCTTATTTTTATACTAATGTCTCTCTCGATGTCTCAACCACATAAATATAGGAAGCACAGAAGGTGTATGTGTGGGGCCTCTTTGGGCACTCAGGTTAAAAAAGAGAATTACAAGGATATAAACTCTCTGCTGGCATGTTGTATAAAAAGTTCATAAACAGTCAGCTGCTCAAGGTAAACTAACTTCTTTAAGAGATGAATTGAAAGATATTTTTAATCAAAAGCTGGCAAAATTTATATAGAAATAAAGAAAAAGCCTTTGATAGGGTTGCTTGGAATATTATGAAACATGTTCTCTATAGTACGTCATACGCTTGAATAAAAGTTAATGGCGTTTTCTCATCCCCCTTCTCGATCACAAACGGCACTAGACAGGGATGCCCGCTATCACCTACTCTTTTTGTTTTAACTTTTGAGACACTCCTACAGAAATTCTGACAATATTAATAAAGGTCTGCAGATTGGGATGCATACCAATTTAGTGGCAGCCTTTGCGCTGATCTACTTTTGATGATCACTTACCCACAACAAGCCTTGTCACGAGTTCAAACTATCTTTGAAGAATATGGGGGCGTTCCCATTTCCATAATAACAACAAATCTGAAATACTTAAAGGGGTTTTCCCATGAAGGACATTTATGACATATCCAAGGGATGTCATAAATGTCAGATAGATGCGGGTCCCACCTCTGGGACCCGCACCTATCTCTTGAACATGACACCCTAAACCCAATTATAGCTTTTTGCTCACACTGCATCCCAGCCACTTACTGATTACACGGTCGGCATAGCTTGCATGCTACGCTACTTCTGTAATTGCTATTCACTACTATGGAAGTTACATTAACAGCGTAGCTCAGCGAGTTACGCTGTTTCTGTAATTCCCGACCATGTAATCAGGAAGTGGCCGGGAGGCAGCGTGAGCATAAAAATCTAGAATGGGGATTAGAGGGTCCCGTTCTAGAGATAGGTGCGGGTCCAAGAAGTGGGACCCGCATCTATCTGACATTTATGACATATCCTGTGGATATGTCATAAATGTCCTTCATGGGAAAACCCCTTTAATAGAAAGAAAGTTGGAGTAAGATGTAACACATTTATTAAGAGGCGAAAGCCAAATGTGTCGCATCTTTCAGCCGACTGTCTGCCAAAATGGTGGTGCAGCAACCGCGGCAGTGCACCATCTATTCCATACTTCCCATCCGCCGTAAAGTATAAAAAACATACTCGCCTCACCGCTCAACGTCATTAGTGCTGCATCACATACAATGTATGAGCCGCAACATGCTGAGGGAGCCTTAGGGGACCCAGAGAAGAGAAGCGGTGAGGTGAGCATTATTATTTTCTTTTTTTATTTCATTTTTCATCTGATATAGCGCAAGATGTACAAGGAGACTCTCCTTTTTCCTGGCCTTCCCATTCCCTCAAATACCTAGGTGTCCAGATCCCTAGTATTTAGAAGATCTTTTTAAAGTAAATCATCAGCCGCTTTTACAAAAACTTTCAGCTCAACTTACTTCTTACCTCATACCTTTTATTTCCTGGATGGGACGAAAAAAACCTTTTACAGACATATATTACCAATACTCTTATGTTATGTAATTGGTTACATAGTTACATAATTCATACGGTTGAAAAAAGACATATGTCCATCAAGTTCAACCAAGGGATGGGAAAAGGGAAGTAAAAAATGTCTACACATAGGAGCTTATATTTTTTTGTTCTAGGAAATTATCTAAGCCTTTTTTTAAAGCCATCTACTGTCCCTGCTGTGTCCAGCTCCTACGGTAGACTATTCCATAGATTCACAGTTCTCACAGTAAAAAAGGCTTGTCGCCTCTGCAGATTGAACCTTTTTTTCTCCAGACGGAGGGAGTGCCCCCTTGTTTTTTGAGGGGGTTTTACAGGATTTCACCATATTTTTTGTATGTGCCATTAATATATTTATACAAGTTAATCATGTCCCCCCTTAGTCGTCTTTTTTTCAAGGCTAAATAGGTTTAGTTTTTTTAATCTTTCCTCATAACTTAGATTCTCCATGCCCCTTATTAGCTTCGTTGCTCTTCTTTGTATTTTTTCTAACTCCAGGGCATCCTTTCTATGAACTAGAGCCCAGAACTGAACTGCATATTCTAGATGAGGCCTCACTAATACTTTGTAAAGTGGTAATATTACATCCCTGTCCCGCGAGTCCATGCCTCTTTAAATACACAACAATATCTTGCTGGCCTTTGAAGCAGCTGATTGACATTGCATGCTGTTATTTAGTTTATGATTTACAAGTACACCCAGATCCTTCTCAACAAGTGACTCCCCCAGTGTAGCTCCCCCTAGGACATATGATGCATGCAGGTTGTTCGTACCCAGGTACATAATTTCACATTTATCTACATTAACCAGTTCAGGATCGGGCTATTTTGCGCCTTCAGGACCAGACACCGTTTAGCCATTTTTAGCACGTGTTAGTTAAATGGCTATAACTTTTTTATTTGTTGGGCTAACGACGTGATTTTTGCGGGTTTCTTTTTTTTATTGTTTTTATACACACCTTTTTTGCTATTTTAGAATTTTTATTCATAAAGTTTGAAAATAATAGTAAAAAAATAAGCTTTTTTACATTTCAGCTATTTTTTTTTGGTAATAACATAGTTTTACCCTAAAATAGACCTTTTATGGGGGGCGTGGCTTAGCGGCGCATGTGAGTGGAGGCATAAACCGGAGCTCCCGCTGCCGATATCCTGCAGAATCATCCTAAGACTCACTTCTCCTACCGGAGACATACCTGAGGAGAGAGGGGAAACTGTGGTGATCAGGGAGACGTAATTCTGGATGCATCGGAGGTTGTGATGACCCGGTCCAGGAGATCCAAGACGGCAGAGGACGGTGAGCTGGGGGCTTAAGATGGCGCTGACATGTGCTCCTATGCAGTGAGCAGGGATGTGAGAGGGGCGGCGGCATCGCGGCTGGAACGCTTTGCCAGAAGAACCCCTGTGAAAAGTGATAAGAGGGAAAGGATGGCGGATAGAGGGAAGGAGCAGGCTGGCCGTTCCGGATCCAGATTTGAACCGCTGCGAGCGCAAATGGAGGCAGAGGAGGAAGAGAATGGGGAGACTGTTGCAGATGACTCAGGAGGAGGATTGGATCGAGGCGTACAGACCCTGGACAAACCGGGCCCAACGCTGGCAGATGTTTTTTCGGCGGTAAGCCTGAGCAATAGCACGCTAGCTAAACTTACCTGCCAGGTGGGGGGAATTAAGGAAGATTTGTCCATAATACGGCATGATCTTCAAAAAGTGTCGGAACGCACGACAGCGGTGGAGGGTCGAGTCAGCGAATTAGAAGACAGTATACTGCCTATGAGAAGAGAGGTGAATGCTGTGGCGGTGGATGTTACGTATCTTTTATCAAAAACCGATGACCTGGAGAACCGCTTGCGTCGAAACAATGTCAGGATGGTGGGCATCCCTGAAAAAGTTGAGGGGTCCAATCCAGATGCCTTCTTCGAAAAATGGCTATTGGAGGTTTTTGGCAAGGAATCGCTAACCCCATTGTTTGCGGTGGAAAGAGCCCATAGAGTGCCCACACGACCGGGCCCACCTGGAAGGCCACCGAGACCGGTGCTAGTGAAATTGCTTCATTATAAGGACAGAGATCTGATTCTTCGGCAGGCCCGAGAAAGGCAAGATATAAGAGTGAACGGGGTGAAAGTGTCGTTCTATCCGGATTTCTCTGCGGAGATACAGAAACGGAGGATGCAATTCCTGGACATTAAAAGACGACTGAGGAATCTTCGAGTTCAGTACTCCATGTTGTATCCGGCTAAGCTCCGAGTGGCGGCATTAGGATCCGTACAGTTCTTTGAAAATCCGAAAGATGCGTTACGGTGGCTGGATAGTCACGAGGCTCGCCTACGACATGATCCGGAGGAAGCGGCGGCGTGATCAACAAGTGGATGGATGAAGTCGGGACTCTGCTATGGTGGAAGGAAGATGACTTGCGCAAGAATATAAGGCATTATTTTCTGCATTTATATGATGATTTTTGTTAAGATGATGTCTATATCTCATCGTTGGTGGGAGGAGAGGAAAGATGCTGTCAGTTTAAAGGCAGAATTGAATATAGGAGTCATTAAAATGCTACTTGTTTATTGAGGAGAAGGTGGCGGGAGGTTCTTGGTTTTGGAGGTTAAATTGTGGAAACAGATGGATTTCTACAATGTGAAAGGGAAGCTGTATGGTCATAGTGGTGAAGTTTTCTTCACCAGCCCGGGCCCTCTAAGGAGGGTATGTTTATGGAAAGTTGAGTGGGAGGGGGTGGTGGGAGGGGGGATGTTTGGGAGGGAAAGGGAGTTTGAAACGCAGTACGCTCTGATTGTCATTGGGAGTAATGGAAATAGCCACTGTCAAATGCAAAAAAGATTCAGATGGGGGGTAGGGTAAAACTTCTGTCCTGGAATGTGAGAGGTATGGGAGAGGTAACAAAAAGGCGAGCTATCTTTGAATACCTGAAAGGACAGTCTGCTGGAGTGATGGGTTTGCAGGAAACTCATCTTACTACTGACACGGTGCAACAAGCGCATAGGGTTTGGATCCGACATAGTTTTCATTCCTTTCATTCTACATACTCAAGGGGGGTTAGCCTCCTGGTTCATAGGGATGTGCCTTTTAGCTGTATAGATTCCTTTAAAGATAGGGCAGGTAGATATGTTGGGGTGCACTGTAAATTGTTTAACTGGGAATGTATAATTGTGGTGTTATATGTGCCTCCCCCGTACTCTGTGGGTCCGATGAGAGAGGTGCTGGAGAAACTGGCTGGGTGGCCTCTGATACCGACTATATTGATGGGAGATTTCAACAACATAATGAACAAAGGGTGGGATAAATTTCCAAAAGGGGGAGGGGTGGGGGATACTGGCCTGACGAGATTTGGACAGTACACGATGGAGGCTGGGTTTACAGATATTTGGCGGGCAAAATGGCCCTCTGCTACGCAATATTCGTGTGTATCATCTACATATGGATCATTATCACGAATAGACCTAATGTTTAATAATGGAATGGGGATGGAATGTGTGGAAGGGGTGGAATACTTACCACGAGCACTGTCTGATCACTCCCCAATGTTACTTAAGCTCCGAACAAGCTCAGAGATGGGGGGTTTGAGAATGCACTGGAGGTTGAACCCGTTCTGGATACGGTTAGTGGGAGAGGAGATAATAAATATGAGTCTGCGAGAATACTTTGAGTTTAATAAAGGTACGGTCCCTACGGATATTTTATGGGATGCTATGAAGGCGACTATAAGGGGAGTGTATATACGGGAGATCTCGCTCATTAAAACTAAGTCGCGACAAATGGGTCAACATTTGACAGATAGGGTCACAGTAACAGAGGAGAGGCACGTTACTAATAACACTGCGGAAACACTAGCCCAATGGAAGGTTGCTCAGAAATTGCTTAGGGAACATCAGCTGGAGCAAGCGGCTAATAAAAGACTATTTTTACAACAAAAATACTATGAGGAGGGTGAAATGGCGGGCAGACTGTTAGCAAATATGGCACGGCCGATGCGGGAAAGTGCGTTCATTCATCAGTTACAGACAGTGCACGGGACTCTGGTTGGAGAAACAGGGGATATATTAGAGGTGTTAACATCATTCTACATGGAACTGTATCGTACTAAGGTGGACTACTCGGAGGATCTGCTGTCAGAATATCTGGCAGAAATGACATGGGTTACCCTGGGGGAGGAGGAGAGAGAGGGATTGGAAGAGCCAATTACGCTAGAGGAAATACAGGAAGCGTTAAGTTCTATGGCAAACGAAAAGGCTCCAGGGATAGATGGTATACCAACTGAATTGTATAAAACATATGGGGAGACGGTTCTGCCGGAGTTATTGGAAGTGTTCCAGGATAGTTTCACCAGGGGGCGTTTACCGCAGACAATGTACGAAGCCGTTATAGTCGTAATCCCCAAGGAAGGGAAAGACCGGAAATAACCTGACTCATACAGACCGATATCTCTATTAACCACGGACATTAAAATTTTAGCGAAAGTACTGGCTAATAGGCTGTCGCGAGTAGTGACTAAAATTGTGGGGACGGATCAGTCGGGATTCATGCCATCGCGCTCTACAGCAGTTAATCTACGTAGACTTTTCCTGAATTTGCAGACAGATGCTCCGGATGCACGGTGTAGAGCAGTGCTGTCTTTAGATGCCGCCAAGGCGTTTGATAGTGTGGAGTGGGGGTATCTGTGGGCTGTCTTGGAACGGATTGGCTTTGGAAAGAAATTTATAAAATGGGTACAATTATTATATAAGGAGCCGGTAGCTAGGATAAGAGCAAATGGAAGGATGTCAGATTCCTTCAGACTGGAGAGGGGGACGCGACAGGGATGCCCACTTTCGCCACTACTATTTGCGTTGGCAATTGAACCCCTAGCCAATATGGTAAGACAGCATCCAGGGATAGAAGGGTTTCGTTGTGGGGAGCTGGAGGAGCGCATAGCATTATATGCGGACGATATCTTGATGTTCTTGGGGGAAATAAATTACTCACTGCCAGCGATAATGAATGTATTGGAGCGCTTTGGTAGATTCTCAGGACTAAAAATTAATTGGAATAAGTCGGTGTTGTTGCCACTCCAGCCAGTAGATACGCCGTTGGTGATTGGAGGAATTGAGGTACCGTGCGTACAGAAATTTAAGTACCTGGGAATCATGATATCGGCGAGGGTGCAGGACTTTATTGAACTAAATGTGATACCATTGTTGAGCAAACTCACGGATAAGACCAAAATATGGCTCGGGCTACCACTGTCAGCATTGGGTCGAGCAAATCTCATCAAAATGATTCTGATGCCCCAGGTTCTTTATGTGGTGCACAATGCCCCAGTGTGGTTGCCTAAATACTGGTTCAGGAGAATCCATAACTTGTTTAGGGACTTGATTTGGAAAAGGGGGATCCCCAGGATAAAACTGGACAAGCTACAACTACCAGTGGAACAGGGAGGGTTAGCTATTCCGAATGCATGGATATATTATCTAGCGGCCCAATTACAACACTTTAAGGGCTGGAAGAATAGGGAGGAGTGGGATTCTAGTGGGAAACTGGTGTATTATCTGGGTCAGAGAACGGATGTATTAGAGGCCATGGAATCTCATAAATTAAGGAGGGAGGCAAGAGGGAAGCCGACTTTACTATTAATACATAGAGTTTGGTGGGAAAGTAAGAAATTATTGGGGGTTACAGGATGCTCCAATTATATGCCTTTATGGGGCAATCCATACCTATGGGAATTTAATATGCTGGAAGGATTTCAAGACTGGGAACAAGCAGGGATTAGATATGTATACCAGCTGTATGAAGGAGGTGTTTTTAAGCCCTTTGCTCGAATACAGGAGGAGTTTGGACTCCCACATCGGCTGTTCTACCAATATCTTCAATTAAGGCATGCGGCGCAGGCTCAAGAGAGACTGGTGGATTTGAGCTGTTCCACCATGGGAGGGATGGAGCAGGTACTAGGGGCAAAAGACACTAAAGGGATTATCTCGGTGCTATATAATACGCTACTCTCTAGTTTTCTGGGAGACCCGTTGGTGGAGATCAGACGTAAATGGGAAGAGGATGTAGGGCCTATAGGGGATGAAGACTGGGAGGAGGTACTGGGATCATCTAAAAAACTCTCTATTAGTGTAACGCACAGGAGGTCACAACTTTTTCTATTACACAGGGTGTATAGGACGCCTAAGGTGCTATGGCAAATGCGCATTAGATCAACTAAGGAATGTCCCAGGTGCATGTTTGATGGGGCGGACATAAAGCATATGTTTTGGAGCTGCCCGCTGCTAGAAGGCTATTGGAAGGAAGTTAAAAGTATGGTGTCTAAAGTATATGGGAGAGATTTCCCAATAGAACCTAAAATATTCTTACTGGGCTGCATTGGGGAGGAAGGAGGGGATGGAGTGGAGCTACTGTCTATTAAAAAGATTTTGTATCATGCTAGGAAACTAATCGCAAAATATTGGCTGCAGGCGGATCCCCCGGAGGTAGCTGAACTGGTTGGATATGTTAACCACACGGTATCACTGGAACATCGGATATATCTGAAAAGAGGGACAATTCAGAAATACGAGAAACAATGGGGTAAATGGGTACACGCCTATGGCAATGCGGATCACTAGAGCAGATTTGGAGGGGGGATGACACACATACATGTTTAAGGTCTGGTGGAATATCGGTTTACTATGGAGGAGACATGGAGGAGGAGTGGTGGAAAAATCAGGAAAGAGAGGGGGTACTGCAAGGGAGGGGGGTAGTTCAGTTGGGGGGAGAAATAGGTGACAGTGTAACCAAAGATGTTGTATACATGCCATAAAGCACTTGAAGAAATTTTGCACTACTTAAGTGATGTTATGTTATTTTTATTTGTTTTCTGTAAAGTACTGTAAGAAATGTACAGGCTGTATAACAGATGTTGTATTATCAATAAAAATTGTTTGATTAAAAAAAAAAATATAGACCTTTTATTTGTGATCGTCATTGTCTACCGTAAATTTTAATATATTACATATTTATATTAGGATAATTGGGTCAGCCCTAGCATTACAACAATGATTGGCGGGGGGGATATATTTTTTTTTGGGGTGGGTATTTTATGTGTATTTATTATTTTTTTTTTTTTTTGCACTTTACTTTACTATTTTTTTATTACTATGATCTGTCCCTCAAAGGTCAAAAAAGACCTTTGGGGAACTTTATATATTTTTTTTCTTTCTTTTACACCATGTTTTTCCGCTGTAACTGGGGCTGCACAGCAGCCCCAGTTACAGGGGAATTCAGCCCTCTCATAGTGACGATTGTCACTAATAGGGCTGTGCTGGGTCTTGTAAGACCCAGCAGCAGTCTCTCAGCAACGGCACCAGGTGATCATGTCAAGTCACATGATCACCGGGAGGAATAGAGACAGCGCCGCTGCTGCTGTCTCTATTCCTATACACAGCGTTCATTGAGCGCTGTGTAAAAATACATCGGAAAAGACAGAAGCAGCGAAAGCTACTTCTATCTTCTCCTCAGGGTCCCCGGCAGTCACTGACAGCCGGAGACCCGACATTAAGCTGCCCGATCGCGCGGGCAGCAAGATAAAGCCCGAGCCGTAAAAAGTCTATGGCTCGGGTTTTAAGGACCCTGACCGCTGGCCGTAAAAATACAGCCAGCGGTCGGGAACCAGTTAAACCTCATTTGCCTGGTGGACGCCCAAACACTCAGTTTGCTTAAATCCGCTTGCAATTCACGAACATCTTCCATAGACTGAACATTACTACATAGCTTGGTGCCATCTGCAAAAATAGAAATAGTGCTATTAATCCCATCCTCTATATCATTAATAAATAAGTTGAATAATAGTGGACCCAGCACTGAACCTTGGGGTACACCACTTATAACCGGGGACCATTCAGAGTAGGAATCACTGACCACAGCTCTCTGGATACGGTCCTTGAGCCAATTCTCAATCCAATTACAAACGATACTTTCTAAACCTATAGTCCTTAATTTACCCATTAGACGTTTATGAGGGACAGTGTCAAATGCCTTTGCAAAGTCCAAAAACACTATCCACAGCTGCCCGCCTGTCTAGGCTTCTGCTCAGCTCTTCATAAAAACAAATCAAGTTGGTTTGACAGCTTCTGTCCTTAGTAAAACCGTTCTGGCTGTCACTTGTAATACTACTTTTTGTCACATAATTCTGTATATAGTCCCTCAATAGCCCCTCAAACATTTTCCCCACAATGGATTTTAAGCTTACTGGTCTATAATTACCCGGGGAAGACCTAGATCCCTTTTTGAAAATAGGCACCACATTTGCCCTGCGCCAATCCCTTGTCACTATACCAGTCACTAGAGAATCTCTAAATATTATGAAATAACTGAACTAAGCTCTTTAAGAACTCTAGGGTGTAACCCATCTGGTCCCAGGGCCTCGTGTACATTTATTTTGTTTCATTTAGCTTGGACCATCTCTACATTCATCCAATTCAGTATATACACTGATATATTAACAGCACTGGCACCGGCTACATCAGCTGTTCTTTCTTCTATTGTATATACAGAGCTGAAGAACCCATTTAGTAACTCTGCCTTCTCTTGATCCCCTGTGACCAACTCCCTATTACCACTATCTAGGGGTCCTACATGTTCAGACCTTGGCTTTTTTGCATTTATATACTTGAAGAATTTTTGGGGATTTGTTTTACTATCCTTGGCCACATGCCTTTCATTTTGTATTTTTGCAGATTTTATTACCTTTTTACAAATTTTATTAAGCTCTTTATAATTTACAGAGGCTACAGCTGTACCCTCAGATTTGTATTTTTCAAATGCCCTTTTCTTGTCATGTATTGATCCCTTTTTACAGAAGGTGTAAGCCATGTGGGGTTTAATTTTAGTCGTTTATACTTGTTACCTATAGGAATACATTTTGCACTATAATTACCCAAAGTAGATTTGAAAATCTCCCATTTATTATTTGTACCATTATTTGACATTAGTTCTTCCCAGTCTATATCCTGAATTGCAGTCCTCAACCTGTGGAAATTGGCTTTCTTAAAATTAAGTGTTTTTGCCCTCCCAGCCTGTGTTTGTTTTTTACAGTATATGTAAAATATAACTATATTATGATCACTGTTACCGAGGTTTTCACGAACGTTGACGTTCCCAACAAGCTCTGCATTATTAGAAATGACCAGATCCAATAGAGCTTCACCTCTAGTCGGGTCTTCCACAAACTGGCCCAATGAAATTTTTCGTGCAACTGATTGAGGAAATGTCTTCCCTTTGCAGTTTAAGCTGAACCATGACACCAATTAATATCCCAGTAATTCAAATCTTCCACTACAGTACCCGCCTGTGCAGCCCGCTCCATCTGTTTATATAGCTGAACTTCCATCTCCTCAGTTATATTAGGGGGTCTATACATTACACCAAAAGTAATTTTTTCAGTGTTTACCTCCCTTTGTAATTCCACCCACAAGGTTTCAACCTCCTCACAATCTTCACCCTCTAATGTCTCTTTCACACTCAGCTTCATATCACTTCTCACATACAGACATACAACACCACCTTTCCTATTTGTACTGTCTTTCGGAAAAAGTGTAAAACCCTGTAGATTTACAGCCCAGTCATGAGAAGAATCTAGCCATGTCTCAGCAACACCAACCATATCTATATTTTCTTCCAGTACCAAGGCCTCCAGCTTCCCCATTTTGCTTGCTAGACTTCTGGCATTTGTGAACATACACTTTAACTTGCCTTTAAATGTTTCACTTTCATTATCAGAAATGTGATTATTTGGGCATTTTTATTTTCATTGCTGTTTTGTAACGAAAGGATCTCCTTATCTTGTTGCCTACTCCTCTCCCCACAGTCTGTTTCTCCCCCCACCAATATAGTCTGACCCCTCTCTAACCTAACTACCCCTTTATTTTCTACATTGACCTCCCACCTCAGCCCTAGTTTAAATACTCCGCCACCCCAGCTAGAATTCTCTCCCCCAGCACAGCGGACCCCCTTCCATTTAGGTGCAAATCATCTGCAGAATACAGTTTGTACCCTAATGAAATGTCAGCCCAGTGCTCTAGGAACCCAAAGCCTTCTCCTCTACACCAAGACTTAAGCCATGCATTTAACTCTGTGAGCTCCCGCTGTCTTACCTGTGATGCGCATGGCACAGACAGTATTCCTGAGAATACTACTTTGGAGGTCCTTCCCTTCAGCTTGTAGCCTAGTTCTTTAAAATTATTCTTAAGGCTCCTCCACCTACCATTTATTCTGTCGTTGGTACCCACATGGACCACGACAGCTGGATCATTACCAGCCCCTCCCAGCAATTTTTCCACCCGTTCCACCACATGCCGAACCCTGGCACCAGGGAGACAGCAAACCATTCGGTTGAGGCGGTCTTGGCGACAAATTATTCTATCCGTCTTCCTGATTATAGAATCCCCTACAACTATCAATTGTCTTGCCTTACCTGCATTACCATCCCGCCGACTACTAGCTGGGCTGTTCCCCCGGCTGTTATGGAAATCAGTATCCACTAGGGCTGCCATTTCTGAGACCGACACCCTTGCATCATCACCCAACTTGGCAATTTTGCTTGGAATATCAGAAACAGTATTGGCCTTCCCTTTCTTGGATCCCTATCTACTGTCCCTAACTACATTAATCCAGCTACTTGCCTGATCCCGCTGACACATGTCTTCACCCTCCAGATCTACCCCACTAACTGCGTTCTCCGTGAGAAGCATGCTCCGCTCAAGATTGTCTATGCCTCAGTGTTGCATTCTGCTCCTCCAGATCTCTAATGCGAGCTTCCAGGTGAACAACATGCTCACATCTGCCACAGAGGTATTTACCCTGGAACTCTGGCTCCAGTCGTACATACATATGGCAAACTGTGCACTGAAGAAAACCTCCAATCTTGCTGTCCATTATCCCAGTTACAAAAAAACAGGGAAAAATTGAAAAAGTAAAAGAAGAGTACTTACCAGGGGCTTTAACTCCTCTTTCTAACTCCTGTTTTATAACTCCACTTATATCATAAGCCACTTAATTCAGTTAGCTCAGAACAGAGCTAGCTCAGAGTGAGTTCTGCAGGCTAATTTATATCACCTGAGAGAAATAAACCACTCCCCCTTGTCAGCTGCTCAGCAGGAAGGAAGCTGCAAAGAAAAAAAGGTTTTTAAATTGTGTCAGTTTTTGCAAGTTTCTATTTCTAAGCACTCAATTCAGTTATCTCGCACAGATTCACACACAGAACACAGCAACACAATCCGGTTTTATAACTTCACTTATATCACAAGCCAATTAATTCAGCTAGCTCAGAATCCAATTCCGATCTACTTACCAAAAAGTTTTTTCTTAGCAGTGAGACGCCTCGTTTCGTCATTTTTATGGAAACAATGTAGACCACATTTATCATACAAGATGTTATCACAGAGGAGGGATAGGGATGGATCGGGCTTACTGGATGTGGAGATCTATTACAGGGCTATACATCTTCAGAGATAGTTAGACCTCATCTCACCAGGCAAATTAGCTTGGTGTACATCAGTAGAGACGATCACTCTTGGTGAGGTGATATCAAGATTATTGTGGCTTCCAAGCCAGATAGATTTAAAATCTACTACGAAACTAGGTGTATTAAACTACAAGAGAATCATTACAAGCTACTTACACGATAGTCTAAAACACCAGAACAGTTGTTCCATCTAGGTCTATCTAATTCTAAGTTATGTTGGAGGTGTCATGATTCCACATGAACTCTGTCTCACATATGGTGGCACTGCCCGCTGGTTAAAGACCATTGGAAAGAAGTGGGTATTATGATTAATAAGGCATGCAATTCAAATATTTTACTTTCTATTGAATAAATAGCCCTAGCATTACCTACTACAGATTTTGAGCCTCCTAAATCACATTTGATTGCTGCCGCCAAATATCTAATTCCACTCTATTGGCTTCAGACCTCCCCACCCTTTAAACAACAGTGGACTGATCGAGTCTATAAACTTTGTAGACTTGAAGAACTGACCAGCTGGCAGGACCATGTCTAATTTCTTTGCATTTGGAAACCATGGATCATTTATAAAACCCAACTGACATAGTATGTTCTCTATTTTAATGGATGCTACGTTGTAAAACACATTGGAATCAATGGGAATTTTAAAAACGTTAATGTTATGGCTATCTAACTGTATGGTATTATAACCCCACCCCCTCTACTTTCCCACCTCTTCCATAACCTTGTTGGTTTTGAAAGTTTATTGTATGTATATCTTCCTGAAATTGCAACGACATGCTCCATAATTCCCGGCACAGTTCTACGGCATGGACATCTATCCGTAGCGATACGGAAAGGTGTGTTGTGGAAGTCAATGGCTCAAAATATATATTAGACTGAAATTTAGACGAGTGTTCCAACAGACACTCATGCCAGGAACTTTATCCAGCATCCTAATCAGGAGATTTCATACCGATATATATCGAGAGAGGAGAAATAACACACAGATGCTGCTGATATGCTCAAAATACTCCTCTGGGAGTTTATTGCCAAACTCAATTACAATAATATCATTCTAAAGGGGTGTAGGCTTGAGGTTAACCAATCAGAGGATCAGAGGCAATGTGACAATAATTCTCAGCCAATAGCAGATCATAAGAATATTTCAAGTACATAATTATAATTCTTCATTAAAATGCTGACATCAGGTAACACCTGGAGACAAGCATGCAATGGGGTAGTGTTAACTGTTCTTTCCCATGAGGGAGTTTGTTGCGATAACGACAAATAGTTGCATTTTATGTCTGGGCGTTCAGCCAACCCGCTAGCCATGGATGCATGAAGGTCACACGAAGATCACATAAAGATAACACATTTCTTTGAGACTTGAGCAGAACTATGTAGAGGAAAGGTCATTAAAATAATGGAGAATATACAATACCATCCTTCACAGGTGTCCGCGGCCAATAGAACTGAATGGGTCCGCAATTACGGAGATTTTTTTACGGTCGTGTGCATGGGGCGCAAGTATTGTAGATCTTCTGAGAACACCATTGATTTATACAGGCCTCTACTTTTCTGCATGGGCAAGTTCAACAAGAACATACTAGTCCTTCTCTATGAATTAGAATATCATCAAAAACTTAGTTTATTTCAGTAATTCAATTCAAAAAGTGATATATACATAGATATATTACATAGATTCAGTACACACAGTGTGATCTATTTACAGCATTTTTTTCATTTAATGTTGATGATTATGGCTAACAGTTAAGGAAAACCCAAAATTTTGTGTCTCAGAAAAGTTGAATATTATATAAGCCCGAATTCAAAAATGATTTTTAATACCGAAATGTTGGCCTACTGAAAAGTATGTACAGTATATGCACTTAATACTCAACCTGGGCTTCCATAACACCTCAGCAGTGCCACAGGCTGATCGCCTCCATGCCACGCCGCATTGATGCAGTAATTCATGCAAAAGAAGCCCCAACCAAGTATTGAGTGTGTCGCTGCAGAATTTACATTGTCCATTAACGTTGGACATTATCTGCATTTGTCTATGAGCTCCAAATTAATGAATGCTCTCTCAATGGTGGATCTGAGAGAGGCGGCCGGAGAGACCATGACACGCAGCTTCAGTGTTCAAATGATCTCTGCCCTAGGGGGCGGATCCATCTTTATTTATAGGAAAATGAGAGTAGGTGGTAACCTGATACTTGCAAACATAAACATTCTATATATGGTAATATCCCAAAACTGAAAACTCCTTCATTATCTGTCAAAATAAGGGAGTGCACTCTGCCACAAGAAACTTGCAAAACTCGTGTAGTCTGTGGTCTGTCCAGCGGTAGGAGGACAGGTGATGGCTCCAGGATATATTCATAACCTTTAGTTCGATCTCTTCGGCTTCTATGGAAACCTATTTGCGAATCCTTATTTAATCCCATTCCCCACACCTTTGTGAGATCACTTGTCTTTGACGATAGCAGTGTAAAGCCATAACCACAGGCTGCAGATGAGATCTGTAAATCTCTCCTTCAACAATTCGTCTTGCACACTGTCCATATGAATTATTTCAATGCATTATAATAATACTTCACTCTCCAAGCCCCAGGTGGCCTGAACCTTGTCCCATGGGAGGGACACACATTTCAGATACACAAGTTAATGTGTCTACTTCTTATCTCACTAGAGAATGGAGACTGCAGATAAGTTTAAATTAATTAAACAGAGGGCTTCTTCCAAGGCTGACATATGGTAAACAGTCATTGTCCATTCCACCAAGGCTATTTGATCTGCTCCTTACAAGAGTAATAAAACATTCAATTCAAGAACACAACATAGAATTGCTTCAAGACATCTGCTGACATTTACTTTTTACTTATTAACCTCAAGATGGCTCCTTCAGGCCAAAAGATAGATTCCAATGATCCAAAATGGATGCCTACCATACAAGATGGAGTCCATGCAAAATGTTATCTTTTAAAACATATTCTAATCACCTTCACAAAAGCAATATATGTTCACACATATAAAGATAATTAAAATATTTTTGACAATTGCATATACTGTACATACTTTTCAGTAGGCCAAAATTTCGGTATTAAAAATCATTTTTGAAATTGGGCTTATTTAATATTCTAATTTTCTGAGATACTAAACTGTTAGACATAATCATCAACATTAAAGAAAAAAAATGTTGGAAATAGATCACTCTGTGTGTAATAAATCTATATAATATATGAGTTTCACTTTTTTTAATTGAATTACTGAAATAAATTAACTTTTTGATGATATTCTAATTCATTGAGAAGGACTAGTATATGCTCACGGTTACACTCATTTATTGTAAGACTTTACTTGTCAAATGTATCTATACAATGTTCTATGTTTTACATGGTTTATATGTTTTGTCTTTTTACTGAATAAAAAAATATTTGACAAACAAAGAATGATGACAGTCTGAGTTCTACTGTAATAATGTCACAATGCTACTGGTATAGGTTGTACTTTGATGAAGTCACAATGGTATTTGTCCTTGTTTCTAACGTGATGATTTCACAAAGATGTTCGCCAAGTTTCTACTGTGATGATGTTGGACTGTTGCTAGACTGGGTTTTATCATTATGGTTATTTCTACTGTGATGATGTCACAATGGTGCTGGCCTTGGTTATATTATCATGATGTCACAATTAGGGCCAGCTCTAGGTTTATGTGGGCCCTTGAGCGACAGAGCCTTAGTGTGCCCCTTTGCGATGTAACTCACACAGCGGTGTCAGTAAAACAGCAGAAACTAGACGAGTATAAAAAATGTGCCCCTATGTATTAGTTAGGCTCCCTTTGTGCCACCATATATTAGCAAGGCCTCCTTTGTGCCCCCCTAAAGAAATTAGGTCGCCTTTATGCCGCCATACAGAAGTTAGGCCCTCAGTTCGTGCCCCCATATAGAAGTTAGGCCCCCTTATAGATGTTAGGCCCTCAGTTTGTGCACCCATATAGAAGTTAGGCCCCCACTTTGTGCTCCCTTATAGAAGTTAGGCCCCGTTTATGCCCCCATATAAAAGTTAGGCCCCCTTTATGTCCCCATATAGAAGTTAGGCCCCCTGTTTGTGCCCCCACATAGAAGTTAGGCCCCCTTTGCGCCAATAAGGGTAAACTCACCTTACCCATTCCCACGATGAGCCTGTGCAGTGATGTAATCATGTCACGCTCTGGTGACTACGCCACCTGCCCTGGGACGCTGATGTCCCTCGCGTGAGCGGCGGGGCAGAGCGTCGGCTCTGCATTAGTAAGCAAAGCTTGCTGATGCAGTGCAGCGGCTTAACCCACCAGAGGATCCCCCGGTGGGCCAGTCTGCTGCCGCGCTCACCGCTATGTAAAGCGGCAACGTAAAGCACCTGGAGGGTGCGGACGCCGGCCATGGTGACAATGCTGCTGGCTTTGGGTTCTACTATGATGATACTTCAATGGTGCCGGTTTGGGTTCTATTGTGATGATGTCACACTGTTGCTGGCCTGGGTTGTATTGTGATGATTTCACAATGGTGTGGATATGTATTCTACTGCGATATTGAAAACATGGTGAAACAACTATAGCAAAACACTTTTTTGAAGTGAAACACAAAGTATTCGAAGTGAAATGGTGTATACTAGAAGACATAGAGGGCAACGACGTAGATCACATTAGAACTAAATTACTTCAAAGAGAAGTGTACTGGATCTATACAGTAAAAACAATTCTGTCTAGTCTGCTAGGTCTAAATGAACAACGTAACTTCAAAATCTTTCATTAAGAGAATAATCCTAGTTTTAATTACGATAGATATTCTTGCATATTTATACTGTAATACAGAATCATTAAATTTTTCATCATTATTGCATTTATATATTAATAAACCATGATAGACTGAAGATTGAATATCCTTTGAACGAAAGACTATTAATATCTGCCTTTCATTCCATGACCACACAATGTAAACCTATTGGAGTATATCATTCTTTAGTATTATATTCAGGGCCGCCATCAGTGCAGTACTAGGGGTACTGCTGTCAGGGGCCCGGACCAAATCAAATTAAGGAGGGGGCCCACCAGCTTCTCCGCCTCTGGGCTACAGATAGCAGAACTTTCCGAGCAGGGGGGGCTGCGTGCAGCGTCCAAGCCCCCACCCCTAATCATGGGGGGCCGGCCGATGCCTGTCCCCCCTCGTAAACTTCTGCAGAGCCTCCTGTCCGCTCGCCCCCTCTACTTCTACTGACCTCCTATTCCACATAATAGTGCGTAGCTGCGTGAGAAGAGGAGGAGTCAAGTCCCAATTCATAAAGCGGCAGCCGGGCGTTCTCGGAGCCCACCGCCATTTTCTGGAGCCTGGGCCTGTGTGCTGGAGCCAGAGGTCTGCATCATCGCTGGGAACCAGGACAAGGACTGGAGTGGGAGTCAGCAGCTCTTCTGACACTGTAAGTAACCAGTGTGAAAGTGCTGAGTAAGGTCTAGTCCACACGTAGCGTAAATACTGCGGATTTTCCGCAAAGTTTTTTGTTGCGGAAAATCTGCAGCATAATATAGTAGCAGAGGAGTGGATGAGACTTTAAGAAATCTCATTCACACGCTGTATACGTGATATGCAGAGTTTCCGCACACAAATTGACCTGCGGTGAGTTGTTTTTTTAAGCCGCAGCATGTCAGTTGTGTTTGCAGAATCGCTGCTATTTTGTTGCGGGTTTTCCCCATTGAATTCAGTGGGGATCTAAGACCCGCAACAAACATTCAGGGTATGTTCACACGACCTATTTTCAGACGTAAACGAGGCGTATAATGCCTCGTTTTACGTCTGAAAATAGGGCTGCAATACGTCGGCAAACATCTGCCCATTCATTTGAATGGGTTTGCCGACGTACTGTGCAGACGACCTGTAATTTACGCGTCGTCGTTTGACAGCTGTCAAACGATGACGCGTAAATTTACTGCCTCGGCAAAGAAGTGCAGGGCACTTCTTTGCCACGTAATTTGAGCCGTTCTTCATTGAAATCAATGAAGCACGGCTCAAGGTTTACGAGCATCTCAGACGCCTCGTAAATTACGAGGAGGAGCTTTTACGTGTGAAACGAGGCAGCTGTTAACAGTCTGTCTTTTCACACGTAACTGCCTCTCAGCGTGTGAACATACCCTAAAGTGTTATGACTTTGCAAAAAAACAAAAAAACACCTTATGATTATCTCTGACATTCTGCAGGCCAGCCCGCTGGGATGACATTTCCTCCCATGTGACTGCTGCAGCGGGCTCCTGGGATGAAACGTAAATTCTAGTTTCCCGCAGCGGACATTCCGGGTGAAAAACCACCACAATTTGGTGCAGTTTTTCACCTGGAATTCCCTGCGGCCACCTGGGCGAATACACTGTGTACCTTTATGCGGCGTATCAGCCCTGTGTGAACTTAGCCTAAAGGTTTTATTAAGACGAACGTGTAATATGTCCGTGCAACGCGCGTGATTTTCACGCGCCTCGCACAGACCTATGTTAGTTTATGGGGCGGTGCAGGCTGTCTGTGACATGTCCGTTATGTGTGCGTTGTTCGCGCATCACGCACCCATTGAAGTCAATGGGTGCGTGAAAATCACTCGCAGCACACGGAAGCACTTCCGTGTGACACGCGTGATTCGCGCAACAGCAGTAAAAACTATGAATGAAAACAGAAAAGCACCACGTGCTTTTCTGTTTACAAACATACAAACAGAGTGTCATAATGATGGCGGCTGCGCGAAAATCACACAGCCATGCATCATACGCTGCTGACACACAGAGCTTTTAAGTACCTTTTGCGCGCGCAAAACGCACACGCTCGTGTAAATCCGGCCTAAGTGTTACTATTAGGGTACGTTCACATGTAGTGTAAACACTGCGGATTTTCCACCATGAATTTCATTGCGGAAAATCTGTAGCGTAATACAGTAGCAGCGGATGAGATTTCAGTGACCTACTTTTAATGTGACCGCTGGTAACCCGGTCACATTGAACTCTGCATTCATAAGAAATTTACGACCTATCCTCAGGATAGGCCAGCAATATCTGATCGGTGGGGTCCGATCCTGGCACCACCACTGATCAGCTGCTTTGAAGGAACAGCAACGCTTGTACGCCGCTGATTGCCCTTTATTCCCTTTTTCTACTGTGATCCCTTGTTATGTTTGTAGCAGGGGCTCACAGTATTACAGCCTTCTCCCATTCAAGTGAATGCTGTAAGGCCTCATTTACACGAGCGTGTGCATTTTGCGTGCGCAAAAAGCACTTAACAGCTCCATGTGTCATCAGCGTATGATGAGCGGCTGCGTGATTTTCGCGCTGCCGCCATCATTATGACACTCCGTTTGGATATTTGTAAACAGAAAAGCACGTGGTGCTTTTCTGTTTACATTCAGAGTTTGACAGCTGTTGCGCGAATCACACTGTTCACACGGAAGAGCTTCCGTGTGACATGCGTGTTTTCACGCACCCATTGACTTCAATGGGTGCGTGAAGCGTGAAAATATTTGTGTGCAATAATAGAAACTACAGTTCCTTGACGTCTAATTTAATTTTTTTTTTTTTTAAATAAGATGGTGAAAGATGGTTGTGTGGGGGAGATTTTACTTCAATAACAAATTATATTCTTATGTCTCTGTGCGTTTTTTTAAATACTTTATTAGCGCCTTAGTAATGGCAGTTGTCTGTATGATGACGTCCACGTCTATTACTAAAGCTGGGCTTAGTGTTAGCCAGTAAAAAGGCCCCCCCCTTTTCTGTTATTACCCCGATACTTACCGCCACCAGGGGTATCGGGAAGAGTCAGTTATGATCCAGTACCTGACCATCAGCCGCAGGCTGCGGCTGGTTTATTGTATCTGGCTGGTTATAAAAATGGAGGGTCCCCACGTTGTTTTGTTTAAAAAAAAAAAAACAACAACAAATAATCGACGAATATGACGTGTGGTACCCCCCATTTTCATGACTGACCAGCTACCCCAGTGCCCAACTGACACTACAGATGGTCAGGTACTGGATCGTACCCGGCTCTTCCCGATACCCCTGGTGGTGGTGGGTATTGGGGTAATAATAAGGGGGGGTTAGTGCTAGCCTTTTTACTGGCTAACATTAAGCATTGGCGTAGCTAGGGGGGCAGGCGGGGCATGTGCCCCAGGCGCAACTAAGAGGGAAGATGGGGGGCACAAGGAGCACATTGTCCATGACGGCGGCCTGCTGCCTTTCTGAGGGGGCGGAGGGTCCCCTGAAACCAGCCGCCGCCTCCTGCACTGTAGGTCGATGAACGGCCGGGTACGTTTCGTGCCCTGCCAATCAGTGCCTTTCAAAGACGCAAGCGGCGTGATGATGGCATCATGCCGCTTGCGTCTATGAAAGGCGCTGATTGGCAGGGCAGAATGACAGCGGGTGTGCGTCACAGTGTATGGGGCTATTATAATTAGAGGTGCAGTGTATGGTGCTATTATAATGAGGTGCAGTGTATGGTGCTATTATAATGAGGTGCAGTGTATGGTGCTATTATAATGAGGTGCAGTGTATGGTGCTATTATATTTAAGTGTCTGGCACCATGATAAATTTATATTTGTTTATTGGTGCAGAAATGTTTGAACAGTGAGAAGCTGAAGACATCTGAGTTGCAAACTGCAGAAAAAAGCTGTGGCCGGGAGAAATCATCATAGAGGTCTTGACCGGATGGAAAAAAAAAAAAAGAGAACACGAACAACTAGAATCTGAGATCGTCACCGGTGAGTCACTTAATGTAAATGTTTATTCTGCCTCTAATCAGTACTGTAGTCACTGTATGATCTACAGCGAGATGACGGGTGGTATGATTTTTTTTATTTTTTTTTGTGAAACAGCAACTCCCAGCATATCCTTATCATTGTTTGGGCCATGCTGGGAGCTGTATACAATTTAGTGCAAACCTATACTGCAGGGGTTGCACTAAATTGAGCACTATTCGTGCTGGTGTTGTATTTATGTGCTGAACTTGGTTCTCAGGCTGTATTTATGTACTGAGCTTTGTTCTGGCGTTGTATATATGTACTGAGATTTGTTCTAGTGCTGTATATATGTAATTAGCTTTGTTCTGGTGCTGTATATAGAACTATATTGCTTGCAAAATGTACAAATGGCCTTATGCTTGAGTTACATAAAAAAAAATCTGGAAAATAAATGACACCTCATTGATTGTTAGGAAAAACAAACATGGCGAGGCGGAAGGAGATGTTGGGAAAGAGGTTTGGGGGAGTGGCGCCAAACTGAATCTTTGCCCCAGGTGCTGGAGAAACTAGCTACGCCTCTGCATTAAGCCCCACCTTAGTAATGAACGTTGTCATACAGACAACTGCCAGTACAAAGGCACTAATAAAGTATTACAGAAATGCAGACATAAGAAAATATTTTTTTATTTAAATAAAAACTCCCTCACAAAACCCTCATTACCCATTTTATAAAAAACAAAAAAAAAAACCACAACAAAACAACGTAGATGTAAGTAGTCCAACGAATCTACGACGTAGTCCAAATGGTCCAGCAAAACAAAAAAAATTAAAGTTAGTAATATGAAAAAAAATATATAATTATACTCTCCTACAGCAGACTTCTGATCTTGTTCTCACGCTCACGACGTCAAAATCTTTCAGTCAAATCAAGTTATTAGTTATGCATCACACAAAGAGCGTGATCTGGTGCTGGACGAGAAACCGCTAATAGACGGTGCCACAGGAAGGGGCCCCCCAGACAGTTGTTTTTTTTTTTGGGGCCTAAAATTCTCAATAGCGGCCCTGATTATATTGATAATATGGTCATAGACACATAAAAATATAAACCCTTGTTCATTATAGTGTAGATTACAGTCCTTTTGTATACCATCTTCTATAGAGTGGATTAGATCTGAATTTTTGTTTAAATATTGGGTTTTATAAAAAAAACACAAAAAAAAAAAAACAAAAAAAAAAAAAAACCCTTCATCATGTGAACACAGCTTACACCAAGCTTAATATAAAACACATATAAAACAAATTTTCTGATCTTTATCCTTCTCCATGCTTTTAATAGTGCTTATTACTAATTTTCACTTTTTATACGTTAAATAAGAACGACAGTTGGTACTCAAATTTTTGGCTTGTAGCGGTTATCTGCTTTACACCAAGGCTGGGTTCATACGACCTATTTTCAGACGTAAACGAGTCGTATTATGCCTCGTTTTACATCTGAAAATAGGGCTACAATACGTCGGCAAACATCTGCCCATTCATTTGAATGGGGTTGCCGACGTACTGTGCAGACGACCTGTCATTTATGCGTCGTCGTTTGACAGGTGTCAAACGATGACGCGTAAAATTACTGCCTCGGCAAAGAAGTGCAGGGCACTTCTTTGCAACGTAATTTGAGCCGTTCTTCATTGAAGTCAATGAAGAGCAGCTCAAGATTTACGAGTGTCAAAGACGCCTCGCATAATGCGAGGAGGAGCTTTTACGTCTGAAACGACACAGCTGTTTTCTCCTGAAAACAGTCTGTCTTTTCAGACGTAAAAGCCACTTCTCGTGTGCACATACCCTAACACTATGGTTGTCGTGAGACGCCCACCACATCCTTCACGTGAAGTCTCTGCAGCTAGTCCTGGAAACCGAAGAAATCTAACCGGATCTTCTAAATGTTCAACAGAATATGTACTTAGAGCATATATCAAACCATCAGGTATGACAAAGATAATCAGAAATCCAAAAATATACCTGATGTAAACAATAATAACACCAAGTAGGCACAAAAAAATAAAATATGTAAATCTTTATTATCCCATACGGGAAAAGTTACCCACAAAAAACATACATTTAAAATACAAAAAACTAAAAACACCCCAGATGGGAATGTGCCTCAAGTCCCACGGAAATGACCATATGTTATGACAGAATGATAGCATGAGACATATCAGAAAAATAGCCAGTATTCCCTATACTCAAATATTCAACTAGGATGGCAGGATATGAATCTATATAAATGCAGAAAGTACATCACTAGTCATTTACCTGGAGTGGACATATCGGAGAGACACACACCGATCTAAGGACCACCTCGACGCGCATTTCGCTTCCTTCGTCAGGAGATGAGGTATGCCTGATATTTCCCCTCTTAAATACACCTCCAAATGAGGTGATGTGCAGCGGCGCATAGCAGGCCACGCCAATCCACAAGCGTCAGACCATCCGCGTCACGGCCGGAAGTTCGTACCTGGAAACCAGGACTCGTTCTCAAACCCAGAGCCAACTTCCGGTCCGACGCATGAGAGATCACGTGACCCGCATGCGCACCCATCAAGTACCCAACAGGTGAAGTAGGAGGCATACTGTCATAAGGGGAAAGTGTCCTAAGTCATTCCGATCCCTGGAACTATACTAATGCTATCTATAATGCACATACACATGAAGACAGAACCGGAAAATTACGACGATATCATAAATACATTTAACATTATTAAATCAATCAAACAATTATTAAATAAATAAATTATTTAGATAAATACACATGGCTAACCACAATTACCCTAATTATATATTGATTCACAACAAATATATAAAGAAAATATATAAATATAAATATATATAGAAATCACTTATGATGTATCGCACACATAATAATAGATGTGATAAAATGCAACATCCAAATCCAACATAAATTGTCATGCGTATTCAACCCTAAAAAAATATATAATAATTAAGAGGACCAAAAAACGGACCAGACCCTAAATTGAATAAAATATAAAGTGCACAATGGTAAGTAATTGGATTCATAGATGCTGATCCCAAACGAAACCCGCAACAGAAATTGTTCACGGGTACCGATCAGGATGAGCAGCATGGATCCAAAAATAAAGTGAAATTAACATACACTACGTTACATACACATAATTCAATAATATATAATATATTTAAAGAATTAATATTACAATGACAAACACATATACATACTTATACATACATATCCCCCACAGTGATAACCGTCAATATTACATATACATATATATAAAATTCAGCTCAAAAATTTAATATAAATAAACCCATAAATTTATACAGAGTAATTATCAAAAAATTAATAAATAAATAAATATCCAATCAGTGTAGATACACATAAAAAACTATTTTAGTGTCAAAATCCGAAAAGATACTTGTTAGATGTGGAGGGAACATAATGACTCCTAACCAATATGTCACGAAGGTTAGGACTACGCCGCGGTGTCATAGCCGGACCAGGGGTAATGATTCTAGACAGACGCTTATCGGTTTTTAGAATCGACCAATGTCTATTAAAAATCCCTCGCATGATGTTCCATTGCTTATTATACCCTGATATGTATCTTACCACATTATCCGCATCTTTTCTTCTCTTCACTTGAGATTTAACCCCTTCCCGACATTTGACGTACATGTACGTCATGGAAAGCATTGACTTCCCGCAAAATGCCGTACATGTACGTCAAACGTTTGGCACCGGCTCAGAAGCTGAGTCGGTGCCATCATCGTCGGATCTCAGCTGTATCTTACAGCTGACATCCGACTGTAACGGCGGGGACCGAAATTAGCTTCGATCCCCGCCATTAACCCCTTAAGTGCAGCGCTCAAACGCGATCGCTGCACTTAAGGTGTTTGCAGCTCATCGGAGCCCCAGCAATGAAATTGCCGGGGTTCCGGTGGCTGCAATGGCAACCGGAGGCCTAATACTGGCCTCCCGGTCTGCCTAGCACCGAAGCCGGTCAAGATCCGCCCGGCGGCGGAGCCTGATCGGCTTCCGTAGCTGCCGGCAAGATGGCGCCGGGTCAGGAGCTGATCCGGCGTCATCAGCGGTGGAGGTCAGCTGTACTGTACAGCTGACATCCACCTGTAACGGCAGGAACCGGAGCTAGCTCAGATCCCTGCCATTAACACCTTCGATGCAGCAATCGAAAGCGATTGCTGCATCGTAGCGGTTACTAGCAGATCGCCAGCCCTGATAGGCAATCGGGACTGGCGACTGCTGTTATGGCAACAGGAGACACAATGGTCTCCTGCTCTGCCATTACGGAAGCCGATTTAGGCCCCGCCGGGAGGCGAAGCCTAAACGGCTTGCTGTCAGTGAATGACTGACAGATCTAATACATTGCACTACATAGGTAGTGCAATGTATTAGAAAAAAAAAAATCTGACCGTTGGACCTTCAAGTCCCCTAGTGGGACTTGAGAAAAAGTGTAAAAAAAGTATAAAAAAGTGTAAAAAAAAGTGCAAAAAATAAAAGTTTGAAAACAATAAAAGTTTCAAGTAATCAAATAACACACAATCCCCCTTTTACTCTTATCAAGTCCTTTATTATTGAAAAATAATAAACCATATGTATTTGGTATCGCCACGACCGTAACGACCGGAGGTATCAAAATATTATATTATTTATTGCACGCGGTGAACAGCGTAAAAAAAACCCGTAAAAAACTTTACCAGAGTTTCTGTTTTTTGGTCACTTTGCTCTACAAATATTACAATAAAAAGTGATCAAAAAGTCGCACGTATCCAAAAATAGTACCTATAAAAACTATAGCTCGTCCCGCAAAAAACAAGCCCTCATACAACTCCGTCGACAAAAAAATTAAAAAGTTATGGTTCTCACAACTTGGCGACAGAAAAAATACATTCTTTTTACAAAAGTAATTTTATTGCGCAAAAAGTAGTAAAACATAAGAAAGTGCTATAAATTAGGTATCGCCGGAATCGTACTGACCCGCAGAATAAAGTTAACATGTAGTTTATAATGCGTGGTGAACGCTGTATAAAAAAAACAAAAAAAGCTGTGCCAGAATTGCGTTTTTTTGTTTACCTAGCATCCCGAAAAATAGGATAAAAGGTGATCAAAAAGTCGCATGTACCCCAAAATGGTACCAATAATAACTACAGCTCGTCCCGCAACAAACCAGCCCTCATACCGCTACGTCTATGAAAAATAAAATTAGTTATGGCTCCAATAAGTCAGGAAATAAAAAAATATGCAGTTGTGCCCGAGGGGAACATTTCTTCTGTTTCAAGAGGCGATTTATCAAGGACCTAAAATTAGGGGAGGGCCCAAACATATCCGCTGGAAGCGACGGTGCCCGTATTATACCAGGACAACACTTTCCCAGCAAAATTCCCCAAACTACAAAGGCGCGGAGTGTGGACCAAAAGGGGGATAAGAAATGACACCATTTATCAGTGCGACACCGGCCTGTGCAGAAAGGATTGCTTCACAGCGTAACACACATCTATGGATTATTTTTATTTTTTTATACCACCTGACTATGCCCCTTATAAACTCCGCCCCGCTTACATGTACCCCCACATTATAAAACACCAGCAATACTCAAACAAATATAGTACCAAGCAAAATCCGCTCTCCAAAAGCCAAATGGTGCTCCCTCGGCCCTGAACCCTACAGCGTCCCCAAACAGCAGTTTCCTTCAACATATATGGCATCGTCATACCCGGGAGAACCCTTTTAACAATTTTTGGGGTGTGTGTCTCCAGCGTCATAAGCTGGGCATGACATATTTGCCACTGAATGGCATATCTAGGGAAAAATATAAATTTTTAACTTGCACCATCCGCAGCGCATTCATTTATGGAAAAGACCTGTGGGGTGAAAATGCTCACTACACCCCTTAATTAATGCCTTGAGGGGTGCAGTTCCATAGTGGGGGTCACTTATCAGGGGTTTCTTTTTATTATTTCACATCTGAGCCTCTGCAGTTGTGAACCAATACTTTGTAAATCGCCAAATTAGGCCTCCACTCCGCATGGTACTCTTCACTTCTGAGCCCTGTCATATGTCCAGACAAAAGATTAGGGCCACATGTAGGGTGTTTCTAAAACCGGGAAACACCGCATAATAATTAGAGAGCTGTCTTGTTATGGTGGCACAAGCCGGGCACCACATATTGGCATATCTATGGAAAAAAAATCCCATTTTCACTCTGCAACATTGAGCGCACACTAATTTCTACCAAACACCTGCAGGGTTAAAATGCTTACTACACCCCTTGGTAAATGCATTGAGGGGTGTAGTTTCCAAAATGGGGTCACTTCTGGGGGGTTTCCACTGTTTTGGGCCCACAGGTGCCCAGAAACCAATCCAGCAACATCTGCACTCCAAATGGCGGTCCTTGCCATCTGAGCCCTGCGGTTTGCCCAAACAGCAGTTTATGACCACATATGGGGTATTGCCGTACTCGGGAGAAATAGCTTTACAAATGTTGGGTTCTTTTTTTCCTTTATTTGTTGAGAAAATGAAAAAATTTGCGCTAAAGCTACGTCTTATTGAAGAAAAAGGACTGTTTTTATTTTCACTGCCTAATTCTAATAAATTCTATGAAACATCTGTGGGGTCAAAATGCTCACTACACCCCTAGATGCATTCCTCAAGAGGTGTAGTTTCCTAAATCGAGTCCCTTTTTGGGCGTTTTCATTGTTTTGTCCCCTCAGGGGCTTTGCAAATGTGACATGGCCTCCGCAAATCATTCCTGCTAAATGTGATCTCAAAAAGCCAAATAGCGCTCTTTCCCTTCTAAGCCCTGCCGTGTGTCCAAACAGCCGTTTATTACCACATGTGGGGTATTGTTTTACTCGGGAGAAATTGCTTTACAAATTTTGTGGTGCTTTTTCTCCTTCAGTCCTTCTGGAAATGAGAAAAAATTAGCTAAACCTACATTTTCTTTGAAAAAATGTAGATTATTATTTTCAGGGCCTACTTCCAATAATTTCTGCAAAAAAACTGTGGTGTCAAATCGTTCACTATACCCCTAGATAATTTCCTCAATGGGTGTAGTTTCCAAAATGGGGTCACTTGTGGGGGGTTTCCACTGTTTTATCCCCTCAGGGGCTTTGTAAATGTGACATGGCCTCCGCAAACCATTCCTGCTAAATGTGAACTCCAAAAGCCAAATAGCGCTCTTTCCCTTCTCAGCCACGCCGTGTCTCCAAACAACCGTTTATTACCACATGTGAGGTATTGTTTTACTCGGGAGAAATTGCTTTACAAATTTTGCGGTGCTTTTTTTCCTTTAGTCCTTGTGGAAATGAGAAAAAAAATCGCTAAACCTACATTTTATTTGAAGAAATGTTGATTTTAATTTTCACGGCCTACTTCCAATAATTTCTGTAAAAAACCTGTGCGGTCAAAATGCTCACTACACCCCTAGATAATTTCCTTGAGGTGTCTAGTTTCCCAGATGGGGTCACTTTTGGGGGATTTTGACTGTTTTGGCACCGCAAGAGCCCTTCAAACCTGACATGGTGCCTAAAATATATTCTAACAAAAATAAGGCCCCAATATCCTCTAGGTGCTCCTTTGCTTCTGAGGCCGGTGCTTCAGTCCAGTAGCACGCTACGGCCACATGTGGGATATTTCCTAAAACTGCTGAAACTGGGCAACAAATATTGAGTTGCATTTCTCTGGTAAAACCTTCTGTGTTATAAAAAAAATTGTATTAAAAATGTATTTCTGCAGAAAAATATGAAATTTGTAAATTTCACCTCTACTTTGCTTTAATTCCTGTGAAATGTGTAAAGGGTTAAGACATTTTCTAAATGCTGTTTTGAATACTTTGAGGGGTGAAGTTTTTAAAATGGGGTGACTTTTTGGGGGTTTCTAATATATAAGGCCCTCAAAGCCACTTCACAACTGAACTGGCCCCTGTAAAAATAGCCTTTTGAAATTTTCTTGAAAATGTGAGAAATTGCTGCTAAAGTTCTAAGCCTTGTGAGGTCATAGAAAAATAAAAGGATGTTCAAAAAACGATGCCAATCTAAAGTAGACATATGGGTGATGTTAATTAGCAACAATTTTGTGTGGTATAACTGCCTGTCTTACAAGCAGATACATTTAAATTGAGAAAAATGCTAATTTTTGCAATTTTTCGCTAATTTTTGGTGTTTTTCACAATTAAATACTGAACGTATCGAGCAAATTTTGCAAGTAACATAAAGTCCAATGTGTCACGAGAAAACAATCTCAGAATCGCTTGGATAGGTGAAAGCATTCCGGAGTTATTACCACATAAAGTGACACATGTCAGATTTGAAAAATTAGGCTCTGTCAGGAAGGTCAAAAGTGGCTAAAGAGGGAAGGGGTTAAGTAGGTCTATACCGATATTTTTAGAAAAAACACTTCTGTGAATTCTTACTTAACGGCTGACTCCTCCCACCCCAAACACATCATTAAGGCTATCCCTAGGGGACAATTTCTTCGGGCTAGGAGGATTTGCTCCACTGAAGATGGGTTTGAGCATCGATCCAAGGATCTGATGAACAGATTTCTCAATAGAGGCTATCAAGAAGCAGACGTGAAACGTGAATATGAGTATGCCAAAACAAAGACTAGAACCGACCTACTTAAATCTCAAGTGAAGAGAAGAAAAGATGCGGATAATGTGGTAAGATACATATCAGGGTATAATAAGCAATGGAACATCATGCGAGGGATTTTTAATAGACATTGGTCCATTCTAAAAACCGATAAGCGTTTGTCTAGAATCATTACCCCTGGTCCGGCTATGACACCGCGGCGTAGTCCTAACCTTCGTGACATATTGGTTAGGAGTCATTATGTTCCCTCCACATCTAACAAGTATCTTTTCGGATCAAGGGGGCCCAAATGGGGCAACGTGTCATGTGGTAGATGTGGAGCCTGTCAAAATATGGAGAGAACTGATTCATTTTCCGGCTCAGATTGCACTAAAGTGTATAAAATTGTACACTTTATCAATTGCAATACTAGGAACGTCATCTACCACGCACGTTGTCCTTGTAACAAGATATATATAGGAATGACCTCAAGGGACCTAAAAATACGGATAATGGAACACATTAGGGACATTAAAGGTATTCAATATAGACACGATGGTCCCGATGATGCTCTTTTTGGTGATAGGAGTAAGCCTCTTGCAAGGCACTTCAAAGATTTTCATGATAGCAATTGGAGACTCTTGAAGGTTAAGGGCATTGACCGGATCTATCCTGGGAACCGCGGGGGGGATATTGGGAAGAATCTAATGAGAAAGGAAATGAAATGGATTGTCACATTGGACACCATGTCCCCTAGGGGTTTGAACGAATCACAAAGTTTTGCATCCTTTTTGTAAATTACTATATGTAAGACTAATGCGGTTTTTAATTTTGCTGTTAGTGTCTATATAATGGATCCTTGTCGAGAGTGATACTGAGAATGAAACTGCTATATATGGACTAGCACTGATGATCATATAAGCTGGAAGAGGCGAAGACTTGAATATAATACATGGCTGTATCTGTATGAAGTATATATGTGTATGATTTTATATAAGTATGAGTGGTCATATTAATTGTATATTTATATGTATGTATGAGATGTGGAATATATTTGTATACTATTTAATAATAAACTTTGTCACAATAAATTTTGACACTAAAATAGTTTTTTATGTGTATCTACACTGATTGGATATTTATTTATTTATTAATTTTTTGATAATTACTCTGTATAAATTTATGGGTTTATTTATATTACATTTTTGAGCTGAATTTGATATATATGTATATGTAATATTGACGGTTATCACTGTGGGGGATATGTATGTATAAGTATGTATATGTGTTTGTCATTATAATATTAATTCTTTAAATATATTATATATTATTGAATTATGTGTATGTAACGTAGTGTATGTTAATTTCACTTTATTTTTGGATCCATGCTGCTCATCCTGATCGGTACCCGTGAACAATTTCTGTTGCGGGTTTCGTTTGGGATCAGGTTCTATGAATCCAATTACTTACCATTGTGCACTATATTTTATTCAATTTAGGGTCTGGTCCGTTTTTTGGTCCTCTTAATTATTATATATTTTTTTAGGGTTGAATACACATGACAATTTATGTTGGATTTGGATGTTGCGTTTTATCACATCTATTATTATGTGTGCGATACATCATAAGTGATTTCTATATATATTTATATTTATATATTTGTTGTGAATCAATATATAATTAGGGTCATTGTGGTTAGCCATGTGTATTTATCTAAATAATTTATTTATTTAATAATTGTTTGATTTAATAATGTTAAATGTATTTATGATATCGTCGTAATTTTCCGATTCTGTCTTCATGTGTATGTGCATTATACATAGCATTAGTATAGTTCCAGGGATCGGAATGACTTAGGACACTTTCCCCTTATGACAGTATGCCTCCTACTTCACCTGTTGGGTACTTGGGCGCATGCGGGTCACGTGATCTCTCATGCGTCGGACCGGAAGTTGTCTCTGGGTCTGAGAACGAGTCCTGGTTTCCAGGTACGAACTTCCGGCCGTGACGCGGATGGTCTGACGCTTGTGGATTGGCGTGGCCTGCTATGCGCCGCTGCACATCACCTCATTTGGAGGTGTATTTAAGAGGGGAAATATCAGGCATACCTCACCTCCTGACGAAGGAAGCGAAACGCGCGTCGAGGTGGTCCTTAGATCGGTGTGTGCCTCTCCGATATGTCCACTCCAGGTAAATGACTGGTGATATACTTTCTGCATTTATATAGATTCATATCCTGCCGTCCTAGTTGAATATTTGAGTATAGGGAATACTGGCTATTTTTCTGATATGTCTCATGCTATCATTCTGTCATAACATATGGTCATTTCCGTGGGACTTGAGGCACATTCCCATCTGGGGTGTTTTTAGTTTTTTTGTATTTTAAATGAATGTTTTTTGTGGGTAACTTTTCCCGTATGGGATAATAAAGATTTACATATTTTATTTTTTTGTGCCTACTTGGTGTTATTATTGTTTACATCAGGTATATTTTTGGATTTCGGATCTTCTAAATGGTCTATGGCACAATGGGTGAAATCACTTTTTGCTATATATTTTTTTTCAAGAGTATGTCCTTTTGATATATTTTATTCATAGAAAAAAGTAGTATTTTGATAAAAAACTAAAAAAAAAAAAAACACAAAACGAATGAGAATCATTTTTCCGTGCTTTTCTTTTTATACTATGAATTTTACTGCGATATTGTCATAATGGTCATGGCCTTTGTTCTACGGTGCTGATGAAACAATAACACCATCGTGACAAGTGTGATTATAGCACTTGATAAAGGTGCTCACCAAGGCTCTACTGTGGCAATGTCATAATAGTGCTGGCTTGGGTTCTACTGTGATAATGTCACAATAGTGCTGGCCTTGGTTTTACTATGTTGATGTCACAATGCTGCCGGTTTGGATTCTATTGTGATGATGTCAAAACGGTACTGCCCTGGGTTCTACTTTGAAGATGACACAATAGTGCTGCCCTTGGTTCTACTGTGAGAGCGGCAGAAAGGTGCTAGCTTGGGTTCTCCTTAGATATTGTCACAGTTGTGCTGATCTGGGTTATATAGTTCTGCTCACAGTGTTGCTGGCCTGGGTTCTACGGTGATGATGTTACAATGGTGCTGGCATAAGTTCTACTTTGATGATGTGACAATGATGCTAACCGGAGTTCTACAGTAATGCTACAATGATGCAGGCCTAGGTTCTACGGTGAGCGACTTAAATGCCTCAAAAGTTGCAATTTTTGTATGCAAATTGCCACTTTAGAGGTATTTGCGACTTTCTCCATCACAAAACTGGTGTAGAACCAATAATAAATCCCCCCCGCTGTGTTTTTCCTAGTGTTTTATTAGCAATTAACTTTGCGGCCTAACGTTAGCTGTCAATAGGCAAAAACAAAACACACGATTAACAGTGCGTTTTTTGTGTTTTTCCTCACTTTTGTGCGTTTTTTTGGCTTCAAGCCTTTTTTTTTTTTTTTTAAAACACAGCATGCTCTAGGTGTGGTGTTTTTTTCATGAATTTTTTCATAAGCTTTTCTACAGGGAATAAATAATGCCTGAAAAAAAACGCACAAAAACAAAGTGTGAATAAAGAACCACCACTGGATAAAACAAACAAAAACTAGAAAATAAAATCAATAAGCGCAGTTTTTGTAAACAAGCCCCAAAAAAAGGGTGTGTGTGATAGACACCTAAGGGATTATTCACATGGTGCGGTTTTATCACAAGGCCAAAAAAACACATGTTTTTCAATGTGGTTTTTGGGTGCACGGCACAAAACCCAGTAAAACCGCACCATGTGAATACACCCCTAACTCTTGAGTCTTGGGTTAAGTGTGTGAAGCATTGGATCAAACAGCATAGGCACCTCTATAGAGGTACACTTTATGGACAAGAGTATAGGGACACCTACCAGAGCTTTTATGACAGCCTATTCAGGATCCACCGGCATTAAATATAGCGTTGTTCCCCTTTTGCAGCCAAAACAACTTCCACTCTTCTAGGAAGACATTCTACAAGATTTTGGAGTTTTTCTGTGGGAATTTTTGCTATGCAGCCGGCAGAGCATTTGTGAAGCCGGACACTGATGTTGGACGAGAGGGGCTGGCTCGCAATCTGGGTTCTAATTTATCCCAAAAACATTCAATGGGGTTGAGATCAGCACTCTGTGTGGGCCTGTCAAATTCCTCCACACCAAACTCACCCAACGCTGCCTTTATGGAGCTTGCTTTGTGCGCTGGGGCATAGTCATGCTGGAACAGACAAGTGCCTTCCCCAAACCATTCCAATCCATTTTGAAGCATACAATCATCTAAAACTTGATTTCCCTTCACTTGAACTAAGAGGCCCAGACGAACCCCTCAGAAACAAACCCACAGCATTATCCCTCCTTAGCACATTGCAGGCAGGCAGGTAACATTCTCCTGGCATTCGTCAAACCCAGACCAACCCATCAGACAGCCAGATAGACACATGATTCGTAACGCCACAGAAAACGTTTCCACTTCTCCAGAGTCCAGTGGCAGCGTGCTTTACAACACTTCCTCCGAAGCTTGGCATTGCAATGTAAGGCTTGCATGCAGGAGCTCGGCCATGAAAACCCATGCCATTAAGCTCCTGGCACACAGTTTGTGTGGATGTTAATGCCAGAAGAGGTTTGGAACTTATTATTATTAGTTATTGAGTCAGCAGCTAGTTGGCAACTTTTATGCACTATGCACCTCAGCACTCTGCACTGTAACATTCTGTGCAGTTAAACTTTCGGCTGCTGTACCCATGGACCAAAACTTCAGCCAGGCCATCCTGCTGATAGCGATAATAGAAGCCAAAAGCACGAGAAGCATGGAAAGAGGTTTCACACAGTAAGGGTGTATTTAGACGAACGTGATATACGTCCGTGCAACGCGCGTGATTTTCACGCGCCTCGCACAGACCCTTGTTAGTCTATGGGGCCGTACAGACTGTTCGTGAGTTTCACGCAGCGTGTGTCCGCTGCGTAAAACTCACGACATGTCCTATATTTGAGCGTTGTTCGCGCATCACGCACCCATTGAAGTCAATGGGTGCGTGACAATCACGCGCAGCACTCGGAATCACTTCCGTGTGACGCACATGAGTCGCACGACAGCAGTAAAAACTATGAATGAAAACAGAAAAGCAACACGTCCTTTTCTGTTTACAAACATAGTGTCATAATGATGGCGACTGCGCGACAATCACGCAGCCACGCATCATACGCGGCTGACCCACGGAGCTGTTATGCACCTTTTGCGTGCGCAAAACGCACACGCTCGTGTAAATCCGGCCTTACTTTGTCACATTAGACAGGTGGTGGTGGTAAAGATCAACCAACTCTACCTGAGGAGCTTAGGCGAGGAGACCTTGACAGTGTTGTCAAGTCCATTCAGTGGAAGCTCTACTGACTCAGGTCATAGCAAACTTTAGGTGCAAGGCGAAGCCAGGGGCCTCAAAAGCGGATTTGGAAAAAGACACGTGTCAATCCAGGGAGATGTGGAACGAAGTTGCATTAGCCGTAGTTAAAGAGGACTTGTCAGTAGATCAAGTTAAAGAGGCTCTGTCACCAGATTTTGCAACCCCTATCTGCTATTGCAGCAGATCGGCGCTGCAATGTAGATTACAGTAACGTTTTTATTTTTAAAAAACGAGCATTTTTGGCCAAGTTATGACCATTTTTGTATTTATGCAAATGAGGCTTGCAAAAGTCCAAGTGGGTGTGTTTAAAGTAAAAGTCCAAGTGGGCGTGTATTATGTGCGTACATCGGGGCGTTTTTACTACTTTTACTAGCTGGGCGTTCTGACGAGAAGTATCATCCACTTCTCTTCAGAACGCCCAGCTTCTGGCAGTGCAGACACACAGCGTGTTCTCGAGAGATCACGCTGTGTCGTCACTCACAGGTCCTGCATCGTGTCGGACGAGCGAGGACACATCGGCACCAGAGGCTACAGTTGATTCTGCAGCAGCATCGGCGTTTGCAGGTAAGTCGATGTAGCTACTTACCTGCAAACGCCGATGCTGCTGCAGAATCAACTGTAGCCTCTGGTGCCGATGTGTCCTCGCTCGTCCGACACGATGCAGGACCTGGGGCAGGAAGTGACGTCACAGCGTGATCTCTCGAGAACACGCTGTGTGTCTGCACTGCCAGAAGCTGGGCGTTGTGAAGAGAAGTGGATGATGCTGATTCGTCACCGCTACATGCTAAGGGGACAAAAGGATTTATAAAGGGAATAGGAATGGATAAGTTACAAATAATTAATTTATCGGAACACAATCTGAGTCCATCTGAGATCATGCTTTTAGAGGAGGGACTTTCATTTGTCCCCACAGTAAAATTTGATTCATTTACCTGGATCAAGGATTTGAATTTGTTTGCTCGTAAATTAAAATGGATTAAGTTTTTCAAACATTACAACAGGAAAAAATGTCTGGAAATGGGTCTAGAGGAATCTGATTTAGAAGGACTAGAAGGGTTACTTGAAGAATCAAGTAGAACCCCAGGACTGGGTCCTTTTACTAATCTAAGAACTAGAAGTAGGAAGTTGCCGCCATTGGGAGATTTTACCAACGTAGATCTGTTCGTAGATTTGGTGGGTGAAGAGATCAAAGCTTTGAGTCAGGATATGAGGGGCATTGATAACAATCTGTCTTGGTCTGAACGTGTAGCTCTTACCACTTTGGAAAAAAGACGTAATATCATTCTAAAAGCATCTGATAAGGGTGGGAACATTGTGGTTATGAGTCGAGAAGACTATAAGAAAATGTGTGAGGACATATTGCTCAATCCTGACTGTTACACCATTCTAAAAGATAACCCCACAGCAGTGTTCAAGAAGGAGCTTTTAGGTATCCTGCGGGATGCAAAGAGCAGGTCTTTGATCAGTGCTAGCGAATTCAACTTTCTATTTCCTCAATTTCTTATTCTGGCATGCTTTTATAGCCTGCCAAAAATCCACAAGGGCTATCCTCCCCTACGTGGTAGACCCATTGTATCAGGTATAAATAATCTAACCCAGAATGTGAGTACATACATAGACCAGGTGCTGCGTCCGTTTGTGCTAGGTCTCACATCATATGTACGTGATACCATGGATGTTTTAAAACAAATTGAGGGTATCACTTTGGAACAAAATACATTTCTGGCGAGTTTGGATGTGGAGGCTTTGTATTCCTCCATTCCACATAGACTTGGCTGTGAAGCAGTGGAATACTTTCTAAAATCTAGGGGCACTCAATATGTGGCTCATAGCCAGCTTGCTTTGCAATTATTACACTTTGTGTTAGAAAGGAATGTTTTTATCTTTGAAGACCGTATTTTTCATCAGCAACGTGGTACAGCAATGGGGAGTCCCACTGCTCCCACTTATGCAAACTTGTTTCTTGGCTGGTGGGAAGAGACAGTTGTCTTTGGGGATAAATTTGTCAAATGGACTTCATCAATAGGTATCTGGATTAGATATATTGATGACGTGTTGTTGCTCTGGAATTCCACAGTGGAGGAATTCAAGAATTTTGTGGCAGCCCTTAATACAAACGATCTAGGGCTCAGGTTCACATGTGAAATCAGTGATCAGGAATTATCTTTTTTAGATCTTAAGATAATTAAAACTAAGGAAGGCACAATATGTACTAAAGTACACCGAAAGGAGACAGCAACCAATAGTTTCCTACAATGGAACAGTTGTCACCCTTATCCCCTCAAACGTGGGATTCCCAGAGGCCAATTCATGAGAGTACGCCGAAATTGTAGTTCAATTGACGATTTTGAGTCACAGGCACATGACCTCACAAACAGATTGAAGGAGAGGGGCTTCCCTAAGGGGGTAATTAGAAAGGCCTATGAGGGAGCGAGGGATGCAGATAGGCAGAGCCTTTTAGTCCCTAGACAACGTCAAGAGGAAAGGGTCACTAGGCTCATAGGTACTTTTGACTCCAAACAATCTGAGATCATGGAAATCCTCAAGAGGTATTGGCGTATCCTAGGAGCCGATGCGGACTTGGCAGATCAGATAACACAATGGCCTTCAGTCACGTTCCGTAGAGGTAAAAACATCAGGGATAGGGTGATGCAGAGTTGTTTTGATCCAATAATCCAAAAGGGTACTTGGTTAGACAGGCAGATACCGGGTACACACAGATGTGGTAGTTGTAGAGCCTGTGATTTCATTCAAAGTGGAAAAAAATTCAAAAGTGTTACCACCAAGGTTGAGTATGATATCCGAGATTTTGTGAACTGCAAAACGGCTGGAGTTGTCTATTTAATCACATGTCCGTGCCCACTGAATTACGTGGGCAAGACGATATGGCAGTTTCGGCGCCGGATTAGGGAACATGTTGGAGATTTTACAAATGAAAGAGATACTTCCATATCAAAACATGTGCATGCAAAACATCAAGGCAGGGCAGAATGTTTAAAATTTCAGGCAATTGAATTGGTACGTCCTCCTAAACGGGGAGGGGATTGGGATAACCTCATTCTGCGTAAAGAGGCCCAATGGATCTACAGACTGGCTTGCGTACATCCTGAAGGTTTAACCCCTTGCGTACCTTCGCTGTAATAGTACGTCGCTGGCCGCATATTCCAGCGTACCTTCGCCGTACTATTACGTTGAAGGATCAAACTGTCACTATGTGAAATCACAAAGTGATAGCGACATGGCGGCAGCTGTCAGTGATAGCTGACCGCCTCTGTTGCCGGGCTGGGGACAGATCTGCATGTCCCGATGTCGGCGATTGCTGTGATTGGTCCGTCTTTAGAGACTGACCAATGACCGCTATCTATGACGTAGGAAACCGGGCTCCTGTCAGCGTATCTGATCTCCTCATTTCTGTGAGAACTGTGAGGAGATCGGAGAGTGACAGAAATACAGTCGAAAAACAGTGAAAAAACATCGTTTTTAGTGCCCATCTGCCGTTTTTAGTGCCCATCTGCCCTTTATAGTGCCCATCTGCCCTTTATAGTGCCCATCATCCCTCAGAATATAACTAATAATATTCTTTAGTGCCCATTAGGGCCCAGCAGCCCTCTCCAGTGCCCACCAGCCATCTTTAGTGCCCACCAGCCATTTTAGTGCCCACCAGCAATCTTTAGTGCCCACCAGCCCCCTTTGCTGCTCATTATAGTGCCCATCAGTCCTCCCTAGTAACAATCAAACCTATATAATACTTTTCTTTAGTGCCCATCAGTATATTAGCCCCCTTTAGTGCCCATCAGCCCTCTTTACTGCCCTATCCTTTAGTTCTTCATAGAAAAAATACAAAAAAAAAATAAAAAAAAATTAAAAAAAAAAAAAAATTAAAAAAAAGTTTTAGTAATTTAGTAGTAATTTTGTGTGCTACTTTTGCACGTCACAGTTTCCTTGCCAATACTGTTCAGGAATTTAGTTTTGCACGTCAGGGTTAGTGCAGTGTTATTACACACCCATAATGTCTCGTCTATTTAGCGTGGAGGAGGCATATGCCATTTTATGTTCAGATACAGATACAGAAAGCGCCAGTGAGGGTGGATCTGAGTTTGTGTTATCCTCCTCCAGTGATGATGAGGAACCCCCTCAGAAATGAAGCAGGGCTAGTGATCCGAATGAGCCCAGCACAAGTGACCCCAGCACCAGTGACCCCATATAAGCTACCGCCTACCTCTTACACACCTGAAATTCCTGCGTTTACCTCTGCCCCTGGCATAAAAATAAATCCAACTGACTTTCAGGAAATAGATTTTTTTAAATGTTTTTTTTCGGATACTTTAGTTGACCTAATGGTTGTGCAAACAAATTTATATGCACAACAATTCTTAGGCAAAAATCCGACATCCCATTATGCCAGAACCCAAGCTTGGCACCCAACCAATGCAAATTAAATTGCAACCTTCTGGGGGCTCTTGCTCCACATGGGCCTTGTAAAAAAGCCAACCATCAAATCGTATTGGTCCACAGATATTTTGTACGATACACCTGTATTCCGTGCTGTGATGCCGCGAAAACGTTTTGAGGCCCTTTTAAAGTTTTTGCACTTTGCTGACAATGAGCAGCGCCCCCCCCCCCCCGGATCATCCAAATTTTGATAGGCTGTTCAAAATTAGGCCCATCATCACATATTTTAATTTTTTTTTTGCAGAAGTTTATGTTCCTGAAAAAAACATAGCCATTGACGAATCTTTAGTCCATTTCAAAGGACGGCTTCATTTCCGACAATATTTGCCAAACAAAAGAGCCAGATATGGCATAAAAATATATAAACTGTCCGAGAGCCAGTCTGGATACACACACTCCTTTCGTGTGTACGAGGGGAAAGACAAACAGATTAGTCCCCCAGAGTGCCCCCCAGTTCTTGGCACAAACGGTAAAATAGTGTGGGACCTGCTGCATCCTCTGATGGATAATGGGTACCACCTATACCTCGACAACTTCTATACCAGCGTTCCGCTTTTTAAGTGCCTTGTTGAAAGGAAAACAATGGCCTGTGGCACTGCTCGCAGGAATCTAAAATACCTCCCAAAGCCTTTTCTTGCTGAGAAACTGTCAGTTGGCGAAACCAGGGCACGGTATGATGAAAATGTGCTCCTTGTCAAATTCAGGGACAAAAAAGACGTCCTCATGCTCTCCACAATGCATGGCAACACCACAAACCCAGTTTCAGTGCGTGGAACAAGCACCACTGTTTCAAAGCCTGTATGCATACAGGCCTACAACAAGCATATGGGAGGGGTGGATTTGGGAGATAAACTAATGAAGCCATACTGTGCCATGCGAAAGACGAAAGTATGGTACAAAAAACTGTCCGTATATTTAATTGAAATGGCCCTCCTCAATTCTTTTATTTTGTACCGAAGTGCTGGAAATCATTCTAGGTACCTCGAGTACCTTGAAAAAGTAATTAAAAAATTAATTTTTAAAGACCAAGAGGAAGGAGCGAGTAGCAGGGCTTCAGGAAGTGAGGCAAATAGAATTGTCCCTGGCCAGCACTTCCCCAGTGAAGTCCCCCCAACGGAAAAAAGAGCCATCCACAAAAACGATGTCGCGTGTGCGCGAAGAGGGGTATCCGAAAGGATACAATATATCAATGCAGCACTTGCCCCTCCAAACCAGGGCTTTGCATGAAAGAATGTTTCAGAATTTACCATTCTTCAGTGGACTACTAATTTTTTTCATGCCATTTTCAGGATGTCCATATAAACTTCATCTTAAATTTTATGTCACCTTCATTTAAAAATTGTCCACTTGTGCACCAATTGGATATATAAAACAAAACAAAAAATCATTATACCCCTAGATGAATACCACCATGGTGGCCCAAAATCACCCAAGCAAAAACTAGGCCTTGAAGAGCCTCATGGTACACCTTCACTTCCGGGCCTCACCGTGTGCCTCAATACAAAAAGGTCCTATATAGGGTATCAATGAACACAGGAAAAAAAAATGAATGAATTGTGAGTTCTTTTTTTTCTCATTGGTGCTTGATACATCCCCAAAATGTTTCATCAAACTCACGCGTTTGTAAAATAAATAAAAAATTCTACCAATTTTGTTTTAATTCCTAATCTGAAAAGTAAAATTTCTCACTATACCCCTAGATGAATACCTTGAGCGGTGTCGTTTTCTTAATTGGGTCACATCTTGTGAGTTTCCTCTATATTGGTACCTCATGGGCTCTGAAAACACAATATGATGCGTGAAAAATTTTCCAGCAGAATCTGTTATCAAAAACCAAATGGTGCTCCCTCCTTTCTGACCCTTGCCATGTGCCCATATAGCAGTTTACAGCCACATATGGGGTATTGCTGTAATCAAGAGAAAATGGGTAACAAATTGAGCAGTGCTCTTTCTCCTATTGCCCCTTGTATAAATGAAAAGTTTGGGGCTTAATCGACTTTTTATTGGAAAAAATGAAATTTTTCATTTTCACTGCCCAATGTTTATGAATTCTATGAAACATCTGTGGAGTCCAAATGCTCACTACACCCCTAAAACAAAATCCTCAATGGCTGTAGTTTCCAAAATGGGGTCACTTCTTGGGGGTTTCCACTGTACTAATACCTCAGGGGCTCTTCAAATGCAACATGGCGCCTGAAAACCATTCCAGCAAAATCTGCGCTCCAAAATCCAAATGGTGCTCCTTCCCTTCTGAGCAGAAGTTTATGACCACATATGGGGTATTTCCGTAATCAGGAGAAATTGCTTTACAAATGTTGGGGTGATTTTTCTCCTTTTTTCCTTGTAAAAATGTGAAAATTCTATGTTTTTTCAGAAAAAAAGTATATTTTCATCTTCACAGAGTAATTTCAATAAATGCAGCGAAAAACCTGTGGGGTCAAAATGCTAACTATACCGCTAGAAAAATTCCTTGAGGGGTATAGTTTCCAAAATGGGGTCACTTTTGGGGGGGGGTTTCCACTGTTTAGGTCCCTCCAGGGCATTGCAAACATAACACGGCACCGAAAACCATTCCAGTAAAATCAGCACTCCAAAATCCAAATGGCGTTCCTTCCCTTCTGAGCCCTGCTGTGGGTCCAAACAACAGTTTATTACCACATATGGGGTATTGCCGTAATCGGGAGAAATTGCTTTACAAATGTTGGGGTGCTTTTTGTCCTTTATTCCTTGCAAAAATTCGACATTTCTACATTTTTCCAGAAAAAAAGTAGATTTTCATTTTCACAGACGAACTCCAACATAGCAAAATACCTGTGGGGTCAAAATGCTAACTATACCCCTAGATAAATTCCCTGAGGGGTGTAGTTTAAAAAATAAGGTCACTTTTGGGTGTTTCCACTGTTTTGACACCACAAGACCTTTTCAAACCTGACATAGTGCCTAAAATATATTCTAAAAAAAGCAGGCCCCAAAATCCACTAGGTGCTCCTTTGCTTCTGAGGCCTGTGTTTCAGTCCATTATCACACTAGGGCCACATGTGGGATATTTCTAAAAACTGCAGAATCTGGGCAATAAATATTGAGATGCGTTTCTCAGGTAAAACTTTGTGGTACAGAAAAAAATGTATTACAAATGAATTTTGTAAAAAAAAAATGAAATTTTCAAATTTCAGCTCTACTTTCCTTCAATTCCTGTAAGACGCCTAAAGGGTTGAAACACTTTCTGAATGCTGTTTTGAATACTTTGAGTGGTGCAGTTTTCAAAATGTATTTTTTTTATGGGGGTTTCTAATATATAAGGCCCTCAAAACCCCTTCAGAACTGAACTGGCCCCTGTAAAAAGAGCCTTTTGAAATTTTCTTGAAAATTTGAGAAATTGCTGCTAAAGTTCTAAGCCTTGTAACGTCGTAGAAAAATAAAAGGATGTTCAAAAAACGATGCAAACAAAGTAGACATATGGGAAATGTGAAATAGTAACTATTTTGTGTGGTATTACTATCTGTTTTACAAGCAGATACATTTAAAATGTGAAAAATCATAATTTCTTCATATTTTCTCTAAATTTTGGTGTTTTTCACAAATAAGCAATAAATTTCTCGACAAAATTTTTTCACTAACCTAAAGTACAATATGTCACGAGAAAACAATCTCAGAATCAATTGGATAGGTAAAAGCATTCCGGAGTTATTACCACATAAAGTGACACGTCAGATTTGAAAAAATGGGTCTGGTCCTCAAGGCCAAAATGAGCTGGGTACTCAAGGGGTTAAACAAGCAAACAAATTATACCTGTTTTATTTAATATACAATCCATATCAAGTCATAGGGCTTTTTTGGTCCTCTGGGTGGGGGTATGGTAATGCATTCCTAGTCCCAGTGTAGTCACTTGCAATATATCAATCAATAAGTAGCAGGTATGACAATTGAGTCCAGGATTGTGTCAAATGTTTCAAGTGAGGTTTACAATTACGTCGTTCTTCCATCCATATATTATGTATTTTCAGTGTAGGTGCTCCTATCGTGGTAGTCCAATTGCGGTCCTGAGCTGATCCGCAACATATATCCAACCTAATAGTGTTATACTCTATCCTTGAATAGCATGAGGCTGTGCGTAGCAAACAGATACTTCTACAGCCTCCCATTGAGTCAGCATGCTCTGTTGTTGTTTACATTGTTACTTCCGGGTATGTCAGCTGACAGCCGGGGGTCACATGGTTGAGCATCATGGATGTGCTGGGCCGGTGTGATTGGCTGTTTGATGTACGCTGCCGGAGCCAGGGGTCAGAGTATTCAGTTCATAGTGACTCAGAGTCCCAGAGTGAAGCATGCCGCTGACATCTATGCGCGCATGCTTCCGTGTTGTGCAGTAGAATACCTGCTGCTGAAGATATATCGCTGGCAATGTTATACGCCGATTCCATATTTTGATATCTCTGTTTACATTCCCAGTCACAAAGGGTTCGCAAACGAACTAGGACTGGGAGTATTCTGTTTAATACGTTTTTAAATACACGGTTGGGCTTTTCACAGTGGTGATTGTACCCCTGTTTTTAGATAGCTATGAAATAAAAATTATACATTTTACTCATTTATCACTTCAGTGAATTTTCAAATGTTCATATTTGTGGGAGCACAATATATATCGTTAAAATACAGTGAATTACAGGTAAGTCGATGTCGCTACCTGCAAACGCTGATGCAGAATCAACTGTAGCCTCTGGTGCCGATGTGGCCGACACGATGCAGGACCTGGGGCAGGAAGCGAGTGCCGTCACAGCGTGATCTCGAGAACACGGCTGTGTCTGCACTGCCAGAAGCTGGGCGTTCTGAAGAGAAGTGGATGATACTTCTCGTCAGAACGCCCAACTAGTAAAAGTAGTAAAACCGCCCCGATGTACGCACATAATACACGCCCACTTGGACTTTTGCAAGCCTCATTTGCATAAATACAAAAATGGTCATAACTTGGCCAAAAATGCTCGTTTTTTAAAAATAAAAACATTACTGTAATCTACATTGCAGCACCGATCTGCTGCAATAGCAGATAGTGTTGCAAAATCTGGTGACAGAGCCTCTTTAAACTCGTTTACAGACCTGAATATCACAGTCTCCCTGATTCCAGATATTTTATTTTTTCTAGACACCCCCATTCCAGGGATATGGACCACTGTATTTTTTGGGGGGGTATGTTGAAACTAAATTTTATTGACAACTGGTGTAGTAGACAGGTACAGAACAAGTCAAAGATCATCTGACTTGGTTCAGCGTTTACCCCACTTTGAAGAAACCCTTTTCCAAAAAGGTTACATACCATCCAACCAGCTAGAGTGAGAACTTGTCAGGATGTTTTCTCAACTTCCAGATCCCACCCTCAAGCTCAGAGTGAGCAAAAAAAAAAAAAAACTCCTACAACTCGAGGCTGAAAAAACCCAACAACTCAGGGGACAGCACAGTATTTGTGACCAGTAAGGTGTCACGAACATCTTGATCTAGCCCGCTTCTGGGGTCTGAAATGCAAGAAAGACGGAGAGTTCGAAGATGGCTTATCAGAAAAGCGAACCAAGATGACCATCATGGACTAGGTGATGCTAGTGAGAGAGTGGGAAGGAGAGAGTGGGAAGAATAGACCAAACCCTCAAAACACCACAATTGGACGATGACAGTCTTGTGCCTACAGACAACCAATCCTAGTGATGGGCTATCCCTCCTGAAAAAGCTGGACTCAAATTCTTGAACTCTAAAGAACCCACCCTCAGAACAAAAAAAAAAAAGCCCCTGTTCTACCATCACCGCTGGTGCTCATGGATGGAGAAAATACCTCAGCAAGTAAGGCTGGATTCACACGAGCACATCTCGTCCGTAATGGACGGAACGTATTTCGGCCACAAGTCACGGACCGAACACACTGCAGGGAGCCGGGCTCTTAGCATCATAGTTATGTACGACGCTAGGAGTCCCTGTCTTACATGTATCAGTGATGCATACCATATGATAAATTGGTCACATCTTGCCAGATAATTTTCAGTTCCTTGATTGACTTGGTTTTGTTTTTTCAGCAAATTTTGGCACAAAAAGCAACACACCCTTTTCAAGACACTTTTGCAAAATATCTAAGGTGCAAACGTGTTTTGTGCGCATTTTCTCCATAAATAGGGCTAAAACTAGATGCAACATTACGCACTAGTGATGTCACATACTGGTGCATTTTATGACTAGGTCTAGATGCTATCACATTAGTAAATCTGCTCCATAGTTGCCACCAATACATACACATTAGGGTATGTTCACACAGTGAGCAAAAAAGTCTGAAAATACAGGAGTTGTTTTCAGATGAAACTAGCTCCTGATTTTCAGACGTTTTTGTAGCAACTTGCATTCTTTTGCAGCGTTTTTTACGGCCATTTTTGGAGCTGTTTTTCAATGAAAAACGCCTCCAAAAACGTCCCAAGAAGTGTCCTGCACTTCTTTTGACAGTCATTTTACGCGCTGTATTTTGACAGCGATTTGTAAAATAAAGGCTCGTGTGAATAGAACATTGTAATCCCATTGCAAGCAATGGGCAGATGTTTGTAGGCATAATGGAGCAGTTTCAGGCATAACGCGAGGCATAAAACGCCCAAATTACGCCTGAAAACACTGCGTGTGAACATACCCTTACTAGAATAGTTGTTTAGTAGGAGGAAAGGGATTTAAGAAAAAATAAAAAGCTCCTCACTAATGGGATATATCACATGCAATGAGAATCTTCCTACTGGTTAGAATGGCTCATTTATTACACATTCAGCATTTAACAAGAGATTTTATATCCATTACAGAAGCTTTATCAGCGAGTGAAAAATTCTAGTCTGGCTTTAAGTCGCTCTTTGAGCTCTGGAGGGACTGGTTGACACTCCTTGAGATGCAGTAATGCCTCATGTGCTTCATTGAGTAGATCTGCTCCAATTGCCTCCTCCACTCTTTTCTTCCAAGCAGACAGCTTGGGTTTGTCCTCAAAAACATCAACCCCAGATCCAGTTGGCTGTGAAAGACAAGAGGTTGTGAAAGACAAGAGGTTGTGAATAGAAAACTGGAATTCAATAAGCCATGCTGTAGACTGGCACGTGTGGACTTCCCTTAGAACGGTCAGATATTCCACAACAAATCCTCTGAAGAATCCACACAGAATTATGTGGATTTTGTTATGGATTTACCTCTGCAGATTTCACTTATGGTAAGGAAAGACTGGTGGATTTGCAGTGCAGATTCCACACTGCAGATCCACAGCAATTCAAAGTGTAATACAAGTGGGTGGGGTGCTCAAAAAAACATCCACATGTAGCTGAAAAAAAGTTCGGGAATTAGAGCATGCTCATTCTTGTGCGGACAAAAGTTTTTGTTTTTTTTACAGTAGATGTCACCTTCAATAAATAGGGTAAAATTCATTTGATTGCAGAAATGTTTGGAATCCCTATTTGGGTAGGAACACACAGCGTATTCAGGGCACATACTGTGTCAAGCTGCGCAGCGTATTCTCCTATAACACTGCAGGAAGCATTGCCAAGAAAAAAAAAATAAAAAAAAATAGTTCCTGCTTAGCCCCTCAGTGCGTAGTCCGGCCTCCGTGGATGATGTTGCAGGCCATGTGATGCTGCAGCCTGTGATTGGCTGCAGTGGTCACTTGGCCTGCAAGGTCATCCAGGGGGGCTGGACTGGAGAAGCAGGGAACTTAAAGAGGCTCTGTCACCAGATTTTGCAACCCCTATCTGCTATTGCAGCAGATAGGCGCTGCAATGTAGATTACAGTAACGTTTTTATTTTTAAAAAACGAGCATTTTTGGCCAAGTTATGACCATTTTCGTATTTATGCAAATGAGGCTTGCAAAAGTACAACTGGGCGTGTTGAAAAGTAAAACTGGGCGTGTATTATGTGCGTACATCGGGGCGTGTTTACTACTTTTACTAGCTGGGCGTTGTGTATAGAAGTGTCATCCACTTCTCTTCACAACGCCCAGCTTCTGGCAGTGCAGCACTGTGACGTCACTCACAGGTCCTGCATCGTGTCGGCACCAGAGGCTACAGATGATTCTGCAGCAGCATCGGCGTTTGCAGGTAAGTCGATGTAGCTACTTACCTGCAAACGCCGATGCTGCTGCAGAATCAAGTGTAGCCTCTGGTGCAGACACGATGCAGGACCTGTGAGTGACGTCACAGTGCTGCACTGCCAGAAGCTGGGCGTTGTGAAGAGAAGTGGATGACACTTCTATACACAACGCCCAGCTAGTAATAGTAGTAAACACGCCCCGATGTACGCACATAATACACGCCCAGTTGTACTTTTACTTTTCAACACGCCCAGTTGTACTTTTGCAAGCCTCATTTGCATAAATACGAAAATGGTCATAACTTGGCCAAAAATGCTCGTTTTTTAAAAATAAAAACGTTACTGTAATCTACATTGCAGCGCCTATCTGCTGCAATAGCAGATAGGGGCTGCAAAATCTGGTGACAGCCTCTTTAATGGACATGCTGCTGTTGTAAAAAAAAAAACAAAAAACTCACCGCAAGTTAATTTGTGCGTTTTCTACAGCATGTTTCTGCAGTGTGGGGATTTGATTTGTTGAAATCTCACCCACACTGGATTTTCTGCAATGAGTCTGTTGCGGACAATCGACAGTGTTTATGCAGTCTGTCTGTTCGTACCCTGTTCACACAGGTTTTTTTTGCAGATTTTAATCTGCCTGCACACTCTTTGGAGTTTTTGCCAACGGCCATTGAGCGAAAACGCAGCGAAATATGCTTTCTCTGCCTCCCATTGACATCAATGGGAGGTCAGAGACGTAAATGCCTGAAGATGGGGCAGGTCGCTTTTTCCCAGAAGACAGTTTTTCTGCTAGTGCGAAAAAAAAGCCTCCGCCTCATTGAAATTAATGGGAGGCATTTTCTGCTGGCATTTGGGGTGTTTTCCACGTAACAAAAAACCCAGTGTGAACAGGGTCTTAAAGTCCAGGGCAAAAATCAGTATCAAACCTGCAAACAATCTTCAAAAGGATTGACATGAAGCATTAAAGACCACACACCACTGGTCAATATCTGCATGGAAGATTGCAGCTTGGGGAGAAGTAATCCACTGAAGATTTTACCATAAGGCAGAGTTCCCACGTAGTGTAAACGCTGCGTAATTACTGCAACAGAGCGGTGTGCGTAAATTCTGCAGCATTTACAGTAGCAGCAAAGGGGGTGATATCTAGTAAATCTGATGTCCACGCTGTGGAAAAAAAATGCAACGTGAACTTAACCTGCGGTGCGGAGTTTAATTCTGCAGCATGTCAACATATACTGCATTTTTGTTGTTTCCGTTGCGGGTTTTCCCCATTGAATTAAATAGGGATGCAAAACGCGTAACAGTAAGCCAAGCGTTGCAACTTTTGCAGTGTAATCGCAGCATTTACGCTGCAAAAATTGCAACACTGGAAGAGAAATAAAAATATATACATTTTGCCCTCCCTTCTGCAGTCTGGCCTCCTGGGATGATGTTTCATCCCATGTGACTGCTGCAGCCAATCACAAGCTGAAGCGTCACATGGCCTGCAACATCATCCAGGGAGGACGGAGCGGACCTCAGAGAAGGGAGGGGGTAAGTATGAACAGTTTTCTTCCACAGTGGAACTTCCGTCCGAAAAAGTAATTGCACCACGACGTTTTTGACGTAATGTCCTGAGGGTTCCAGGTTGGACACGCTGCGTGACTTTTTACGCAGTGTATCCGTCCTGTGGGAAGCCGGCCTAATAGATTAAATAATTATTCAGATTATAGCAAACAGCAAGGATATATTAAATCAAGCACAAGAGAGATTTCAATAAATAAATCAGAAAGGATTTACTCACCTGCATAATCTCTACAAAAGCTACTAAATCAGCAATGGAGATCTCATCACCAGCCAAGAATAGTTTGTCCTGCAGGAATTTGTTTTGTATAGCTGTCAAAGTGGCATTAAACTCCGAAAGAGCAGGATTTAACTTCTCAGGTGTGGCTTCATGACCAAGGAGATATGGTGTCATTGCCTGGAGCGCAAAAAAAAAAGAAAAAAAAAAAAAAAAAGAAGAAGACTACTTTGATATGTGCATGCCACAGTCAACATAGAATGCCCAACCAGTGGCAAACAGGTGAGTGTTTTTTGTGGAGGATGAGGGGGGGGGGGGGGGGGGGGGGGGAGCTAAAAAAAATAAATAAATAAAGTTTTCATAAAAACAGTGCGAGGACCACCCTTGGAGAGGTTTCCCTATCCTGTCCCCATTTCAGATTTACAATAAAATACTAATGATCTTAACTTTTATGCGACTGGGTTACCACGTAACAAATGCTGTGGAGTGGATGTGTAAGAAAATCTCATGCCCACACAAACCACAGCATAAATGTTAATTTGACCTGCGGTGCGGAATTTAAATCCGCAGCATGTCAATTTATGCTGAGTTCGTTGCTTTTCTGTTGCAGGTTTTCCCCATTGAAATCAATGGAGATGCAAAACCCAAAACAGAAAGCCATGTTTTGCAACGGAATTTCAGCGATTCTGCTGTAAAATTCACAATTCAGAAAAATAAATAATAATTACCCAGAACTCTTCTGGCCTCCTGGCATGATGTTGTAGCCAATCACAGACTGCAGTGTCACACGGCCTGCAATGTCACCTTAGGAGGCCTGGACTACGTGCTGAGAAGAGTATGTGCACACAATAACTGCAATTACGTCTGAAATTACGGAGCTGTTTTCAGGAGAAAACAGCTCCTGCATTTCAGATGTAATTGCTCGTACTCGCGTTTTGCGGGGCATCTTTTACGGACGTAATTTGGAGCTGTTCTTCATTGGAGTCAATGAAAAACGACTCCAATTACGCCCCAAGAAGTGTCCTGCACTTTTTGACGGCTGTAATTTTTCACGCCGTCTTGACAGCGACGCGTAAAATGACAGGTCGTCGGCACAGTACATCGTAAAGCCCATTTAAAGTAATGGGCAGATGTTTGCCGACGTATTGGAGCAGTTTTTCGAGGCCTAAAACTCCTCCATTATGTCTGAAAATAAGTTGTGTGACCCCAGCCTAAGGGTATGTGCACACACAAAGTAACATCTGAAAATATGGAGCGGTTTTCAAAGGCAAACAGCTCCTGATTTTCAGCTGTTTTTCTATCAAACTCACATTTTTCGCAGCGTTTTTAACAGCTGTTTTTCTATAGCGTCTGAGGCTCCAAAAACAGCAGTGGCATGCACTTTTTCGCAGCCGGTTTGAAAAACGGCCGCGTACAAAATGCGCTGTCAGAACAGAATGCTGTATTTCCCACTGAAATCAATAGCCAGATGTTTGTAGGTGTTCTGCTTCCTATTTGTCAGCCGTTTTTCGGGACGTTTACGGCCCCGAAAAATGTCTGAAAACACTGTGTGTACATACCCAAAGTATAACTGTCCCCCACCCCAAACACTCCTGCAGCAGAAATTCCATTAAAAAAAAACTGCACAACAATGTGGTGCGGTTTTTTGGACGGAATGTGCTGCGGGCTGCAAGTCAGATAAACTGTGCAGTTTTTATGCAGAGTATCTGACCCTTGGGAACCCAGCCTTATGCAGAAGATCCGCAGCACATCTTGTGTGTAGGAACATACCCTTAGGCCAGGTTCCCACATGTCAAATACACTGCAAGAAAACTGCGCAGCGTATCTGACCTGGAACCCGCAGCACATTCAGTCCGAAACACTGCACCACATTTTGCATTTTTTCTAACTGAACTTCCACTGCGAAAGGCAGCGGCAGAAGACCGCTGCACCGGTCACATGGGATGAAACGTCATCCCAGGAGGCTGGACTGGAGGAAGAAGCAGGGAGTTCTGGGTAAGTATGATAATATTTTTTTTTTTCTGAGTTGAGATTATTGCGGCAGAGATAATGCTGCAACAATTGGCTTTCTGATGCAGGTTTTCCATCCATTAAATTCAATGGAGAAACCCGAAACAGAAAATGCAGCATAAATTGACATGCTGTAAGTTTAAATTCCACACTGTTGGAAAAAAGTAGCTAAAATGTCAATTGACCAACAGCGTGGGCATGAGATTTTCAAAATCTCATCCACTTGGCTGAAATTCCATTGCAGAAAATCCAGTGTTCACACTACGTGGGAACCCAGCCTTAAGGTGAAGGACTTGTCGGATATCCCCTGCTCACCTCATGAGCAGTTTGGACCGCCCGTTTTACCATAGGCCCCACAATGCTGACAAACACATGCAGGTGGAAAACAGGCCTAACACTGACCTTCTCTTATCCAATGGAACAAGCACTTTTGCTGGATGTATTGGTGGGGTCCTAATTCAGGATGGCCTCCAGCCTCGTTTAGATTGTTGGGATGGGACCACCCAATTCATATATCTAATTCCAATCATCCGTGTTCCCAAATAAATTTGTATCAACTAAAGACATGCTTACCTTGACCCAAAACAGCCTGGAGCCATGTGGACGGGTATTTGTATGTTGCCAAGCAATGTACTCATCTACGCGAGCACGTTTCTGGAGGTCTGATGGATACCAGTGGTCAGGGGTCTTGTACTTGTTGGCTAAATATAAGAGCATTGCAGTGCTAACGTAGAGAAAGATAAAAAGGTAAGCAAATAAGAGTCTGTAAAAGTAGCTTTATATGTAGGAGTATTAACGCACACAGTATTAATAGAACATTACTAAGAGGGGGGGGGGGGGGGAAGAGTAACCAGTAAGACTAGAGTACCTCTCAGTAGGCAGCCAAGAATAAGATATTCGGTTAATGCCTTTTAATTGGGAAGAGGGGGGGGGGGGGTTATCAATCTCTGCTTTGTTTTCTTCTAGTACTGCGAGATTCGAGGTTATTGGGTTTAACAATATTATCCAAGCAAATCTTTTGGCTTTGGTTACATGGCAACAACGGGGTAGATTATTCCGTTCTTAAATTTAGACAGCTTGAGGCCAGGATCACACAGTACTGATGCAGTTTTTGGCTCAGTTTTGAGTCAGTCAAAAGTGGATCCAAATGGAAGAAAACAAAGAAAAGACTGATGAATCTCCTCAACTCCTATGTTTGGCTCAAAATACTGCATCAAAGTTGGCAGAAAAGTGCCACATTTCAGTGGCGCACACTGAGAATTAACGCATCTGGCTAGGTTACACATTTTTCCTTTACACTTCTGCTTCGGTTAATCCAGTATTTCGCACCAAAATTGTGGCACATGCCATTAATAAAATCGCATTATAGCACCACACTTGACCATGCCCCATTTTCTAGACACTTTTCAAAACTGTCTAATGAGCCGCAAAATAGGAATTAAACCTACTGGTAATTGTATTTCCAGGAATCCATCAGGACAGCACCACAGGAGGTTGCCATATTGACCTCTATAGGGACAGGAAGACAGAGGTTAAAAGGCCCCTCCCACCACCCACTTGCCAGTGTTTTTCAATTACTACACCAGTATGGATGCAACCCTATTTTATTTCTAGGGATAATAACTGACATGTTAATTGCACAAATCAGAATTTCAATAAGGGAGGGAATGGGAATGTAAGGGTGCTGTCAGGATGGATTTCTGGAAATACAATTACCGGTAGGTCTAATTCCTATTTTCCAGTACAATCGCTCATGACAGCACCACAGGAGCAATACCAAATTATAATGCTCAGGGCAGGACTATGGATTGGAGGACTTTCCGTCCAAAACTTAAATCCGTATTGGACAGAACATAGAGCCTATAATGTTTGCAAAATGTATGATGGCTTGACCAAGTGGCAGCTCTGCAGATTTGGTCCATAGAGGCTTCTCTTTCTGCCCAGGATGCTGAAACGGCCCTCGTTGAATGGGCCCTGATGCCTTGTGGGGCACATAGTCCTTGGGACTTGTAGGCTTCTTGTATGGTAGTTTTTACCCATCTCGCTAGAGAGCCTTTTGAGGCTCTTTCCTCTATTCTTTCCCCCAAACAGGACAAATAGATTTTTATCTTGTCTCCAGGAGGAGGTTCTATCCAGATACTGAATTGCTCGCCTGACATCCAGGCAATGGAATTTTTGTTGTTTTTTTGGATCTGGATAAAAAAGGGAGGTAGAATTATTTCTTGTTCGATGGAAAGCAGTAGATACCTTTGGAATAAAGGAAGGATCCAGCTTTAGATCCTATTCTCTTGTACTTTTAGGTAGGGTTCTATAACCGACAGATTGGATTTCTCCAATCCTTCTAGAATGCTGAAATAGCAACTAAGAATGCAGCTTTTAGAGTTAAAAAATGCATACTAATCGTGTCGAGTGGCTCAAAGGGGGGGGGGGGGGGGGGGAAATCACAAAGAGTCATTAACACTACATTCAAATCCCAGGTAGGAATGGATTTCTTCTTTAGGGAAGGTTTCAGTTTAGAGACCGCTTGAGTGAATCTTCTGATCCACCGATGTTCAGCCAGGGGAATGTTAAAAAAAAAATTACCTAAGGCTGAAATCTGCACTTAAGGTACTAGGGCTAAGCCCTTTTTTGAATCCCGATTGTAAAAAATCTAGGATTTTCACGATGTTGGGAGAAAAGGGATCTGGTCCTGGGTCTCCATACCAGGAACAGAATTTCTTCCAAATTTTTTGATAGATTTTTGAGAAAGCTTCTTTATGACTTGATAAGATAGTTGAAATTACCTCATCTGACAGACTGGTTTCTCAAGATCTGCCTTTCAGGATCCAGGCTGACAACTTCAGAGTTTCTATTCCCTGAAAGAATAAGGGACCCTGGGAGAGAAGATTCTCCCTGACTGGGAGCATGATAGGGTCTTACAACGCTAGATATTTTACGACTGGAAACCAACTTTTTGGCCAATAGGGAAGAATGATGCTTTGTCAGATCTTCCTGGATTTTTCTTAATACCATTGGTATTAGAGGAAACGGAGGAAAGGCATAGGCCAGATCATGTCCCAGGGTTGGGACAATGCATCTACTCCCAATGGGTTGTCTGAGATTTAGGGAGAAGAATGTCTATACTTGGGAGTATTTCCTTGTGGCACACAGGTCTATTTGTGGATAACCCCAATTTCGGGTTAGGGACAGAAAGACTTCCCTGTTTAGGGACCATTCTCCAAGGGTTTACTTTTTCCCGACTCAGGAAATCTGCCGATAGGTTCTCTGAGCCTTTTAGGTGGACTGCAGAGACTGATAGGACATTTTCTTCTGCCCAACTGAAAATTTGTGTAGAGATGGCCTGAAGAAGAGTGTGTCTTGTTCCCCCTTGATGGCGAAGAAAGGACACCGCTGTCGTGTTGTCCGATAAAATTCTTATATGCTTTCCTTTTATAATGGGTGAAGCTCTTATAAGTGTCTCCCATACGGCTTAGTTCTCTGAAGTTTGAGGACATCATCTTCATTTGAACAGGCCATGTGCCCTGAAAGTGCTTGTCTTCGATTACCGACCCCCAGCCGTGTTTGCTGGCATCTGTGGCAATCACTACATAAGGAGAAGTTCTCCAGGGGACTCCCTTGTCTATGTTTGTGCAGAGCCACCACAGGAAGGATGATTTCACAGTGTCGGAAATTTGAATTCAGGGAGTTCTGTTTGATCCCACTGGGAGAAGATCAGATTGTGTAAGGGTCTGGAGTGAAATGGACTCCATGGAATAGATTGGATGCAAGACATCATCATTCCCAACATCCGCATACATTCCCTTATGGAACAGGCGTCTTTCCCCAAAAAATGTCCTTACTTCTGCCAGAAGGAGTATTTGTTCCTCTCTTGGGAGGAAGGAATGTTGAAGGAAGGAGTCTAGTAGTACTCCTAAGAAGACCTTCTGTTTTTGGGGAGGAAGACTTGACTTCTGAAAGTTGATTATCCTGTGACCGATGACTGTCTACGATAGACCGAGTATCTGCTGTCAAGAAGTAGTCTAGATATGGGATAATTACTATGCCCTGACTTCTTACGAATGCCATGATCTCTGCCATAATTTTGTAAAAATTCTGGGGGCGGAGGAAATGCCAAATGGGAGGCAGACAAACTGGAAGTGGAGAATGGAAGGACCGTTCTGAATTGCGAATCTGAGGAATCTCTGGTAAGCGGGGTGGATAGGAACGTGATAATACGCATCCTTTAAAATCGATCGTACACATTGCCTCTTCCCTTATTAGAGGAATAGTCGATCTGATAGACTCCATTTTGAATTTTCGATATTTCAACCACTTGTTTAGGACCTTCAGGTTGATTATTGTCCTGTAGGAAGAGTTTGTTTTTTTGACTAAGAAGATTTTTGAATAGTGGCCTTTGACTTTTTCGTTGTGGGGAACTGGAGTAATGGATCTCAATTTGAGTAGTTTCTGGACGTCCCGGATAAGGATCTGATGAAGGTCTTTTGCTTGGTACTGGATTAGAAATTTCTCTGGAGGAATGGAGGAAAATTCTATTTTGAACCCTTCTTCTATGATCTTTAGAACCCAGGGGTTCTGGGTTATTCTCGACCATTTGGGATAAAATTGTAGGAGTCTTCCCCCCCCCCACACTCTTGGCGTCATTGCTTTGAGGGCTGAAAGGAATTATTGGGGTTGAGATATCCTCGACCCCTTCTTCCTTTGGGGTAACTCCAGCGACCGGACTTCCCTTTCCCGCTGTAGTTCTGTAAGGTAGGATCCCTCTGTTGTCGAAACCTCCCAAACTGAGGGTTTTTTTTTGGTTTCTCTTCAGGAAACCCCTTTTTCCCATCTGCTGCATTCTCCAGCATGTTATCCAGGAGAGGACCGAACATCAGAGACCCTGTAAACGGGATAGAACATAATTCGTTCTTGGACTTCGTATCTTCTGACCACATCTTGAGCCATAATGCTCTTCTAGCAGCATTTGAGAGAGCCCCATTCCTGGCAGCAAATCTAATAGATTCCGCTGAAGCGTCTACCAAGAATCCGGTTGCCATCTTTAGTAAGGGTGAAATTCTAATAGATCTTGTCGTGATGTCTTCATCATCAAATGGGTCTCCAGCTGGTTTAACCATATAAACATTGCTCTTGCTACTGATGTGGCCGCGATATTAGTCGAGATCAAAGCAGAGGAAGATTCCCACGCTCTTTTCAGTAGCCCGTCTGCCTTTCGGTCCATGGCGTCCTTCAACTGAGAGGAATCTTCAAATGGGATTGCGTTTTTTTTAGCAACCCTGGCTACTGGGACATCTACTTTTGGGATCTCATCCCAAGGTTTAGTGTCTTCTGGATCAAAGAGAAGTCTGTTTTTAAAATCTCTTGAAACGAAGAGCCTTTTTTCTGAATCCTCCCATTCAGTTGTCACCATTCTTTTGAGATTTTCGTTTAACGGAAAAAAACCTTAGTTAGACATCCAAACATCTCATCCTGGATGGTATGTGGTTGGTCTTCTTCGGGAATATCCATGGTTTCCCGTATTGCCTGAATTAAGGTATCAGACATCTCTGAAGAGAAGAACATGTTTTTCTCTTGAGTGGATGAAGTTGAAGGCAAGAGTTCCTCTCCTTCTAACTCACCCTCCGATAGGTAATAACACTCCTGCTCTGACCCCTGAGAAGGAAGACAATATTTTTGATCCACTTCAATCCATGGTCTTTTTCCCGGGAGTGTGAGGGAGTTTGAGGAGGGGCGAGGGAGGCTACTGACTGACTCACTTCTTCACGAATCATAGCCCCAAGTTCAGACAAACGTTGGTTGTTCCTCTTCGTATTTTTGCAATACAATCCTGACAATTGTTTCCTATGGGACGGGCCATTTTTTTGCACAAGTCGCACATTTTTTAACCTTTTAATCAGTTTGTCTCAGAGGATTCTTTATCCTAGAGAAAACAGAAGGTAGGTAAAGTATGGTGTGCATACATAAGGAGTCATAACCCTTACCCCAAGGGTGAGACTTACGTGACCCTGGGACATATCTGGAGTTCCGTCAGGACGAGGAAGTTCCATACTGCGAAAGGTAACAGGCAATGCAATATGCAATCCACAAAATCAATCCAAGTTAGAGGTATCAGCTCTAACTACATACCTGTGCGTGTCCCTTTAAATGTGGGCGTTTTGAATTTCCCGCCTTCCAAGATGGCCACGGACCGGAAGTTGCCCGAAGTAATTTCCGGTCGGCTATTTGTTGAGGTGCAGCCGCTCATAGCAGATGACTGAGGCTTGCTATGCGGCGCAGCGAGGATACCCTGCCGGTGCGTCCAACCCTATGGAGCTGCCGGTCCCCGCCTGGTCACGCAGCCAGGCCGAAACCTGCTTGGGAATCCCGAACCCCACACACTACCGGAACCGTGCCTAGGATTCCTCCAGTATGTGTCTTAGGTTGGGAGCTAAGGGACCTCTCGTTAGAGGGGTGTTAGCCTAGGCTTTAGGGGGACGAGAAGGGGGAGTGCACGGACCCCCCGATCTTGCCCCCTGCCCGAGTTTTTTTCCCTCTGCAGTAACAGGAGCGACGTCTCTGCAGACAGGAAGAACACTGGCAAGTGGGTGGTGGGAGGGGCCTTTTAACCTCTGTCTTCCTGTCCCTACAGAGGTCAATAGGGCAACCTACCGTGGTGCCATCATGAGGGATGTACTGGAAAGAGGGTCTAAAATACATAATAAAACTACAGATTTTTGGTGCAATTTGAGACAGAATTCTGGGGCATATGGCTCACTAAATCCACCCCAGTGTGTATGGAAGACTGGAGTCACAAGCATTAAATTCTATGGTAAAATATAAAATGCACTGCATACAACTGCTTTTGTGGCATCTCCGAAGCAATTTTGTGTTCAGTAGCATTTGCAACATGCTTGGAGTATGGCATTTATAACAAAAAAAAAAAAAAAGTTTCTCATATGCTTCTTGATATTACATAAAAAAACAGGAAAAAAAAGAAATTACAAAATGATACTCAATTTAAGACGCACAATACATTTTAATTATGGACAGGGTTTTTTTTATAGACGCTTTGAAAAAGATCTGTGTGTAAAGGAGGCCTAACAGATGCAATAGGAGCCAGAACACTGCCTGAGCAAGCTTACAGTCTAAAGTACCAATACTCCAGAAAGATCTGTAGCTTTAAGAGTCCTGATCAATCTGGAAAGTTAGTTTTTATTGTACTATTGTTGAACACTTCTACACAAGCACATCATTAGCAATGGGGTCCTATGATCACACCACACAAATGTATAAATAAAATAGGTTGAGCCAAGACTACATGGTTTAGAAAGCAAACTTAGTGTAGAAATGTCATAACTGATGCAAAAAAAAAAAAAAAAAAAGTGCACTCTTTTACAGCAAGAATAAATGAGCCCTGTCATCAGGGAGAGAATAATCCAATAGGACGTATCCCCCCCCATACAATACTTTTGTTTTCCTGAGATTGCACTGTCTGGAAACATTTCATCTCCTATTCCACTAAAACGACATACTGAACATGAATTTCAGTAGAGGAGATCCAGACAGATAACTGGGAAAAACAGTTCTTCGGCTTATAACCAGCTTAGAATACTCTAGTTTTATTACCTCTCAGACATTGTGAAGTCTCCATCCTTGAGAGCTGGTATCTTACAAAGTGGGTTAACTTTGCGGAAATCTTCAGCCAATTGTTCTCCTAAAGAAAAGGACCCAGAAATGGTTATCTATCATGAAATCACGATCACCAGAAATATAAGGGGGTATACATGGCAGCTTTGTCAGAATTATTGTAATTGTGCTTAGACCCTTAAAGGGGTATTCCCATCTTAGACATTTATGGCGTACCCACAGCTGTCAGATATTCATAGAAGAAATATCTACCCCTTTAAAGGGTCTATTGACACGAGTTTATTTCTAAACATGATGCGTTCAAAAATGGTGCGGTTATGCCACAATCATAATAATGGTGACAAAATCTACTCACGTACTTTACTATAGACCACATCGGCATAGTTCGTGCCGCTGTATGGGGCGTCCACTCAGCACCGTATTATGGGAATATTCTTCCATAGAAACAATGCTTACGATTCAATATGGCTTCAAGTGTGCTCCTAGTTACAGGCAACAAGAGTGATTGGTCTCTGAAGGATTTCAAAGATTCATAATTAAACTCATTGCAAATGTAACAAGTATTTTTAATATATATGAGAACAAGTAAGCAGCCATTTATCCATCAGAGAAGTCAACATCTAGGATCTGTGGTGCTGCTGCATCTGTAAGGTGGGGGCCTGGATGGGGTATAGCCCCTACTGGCATGTTGCAGTAAACATGGTATGAAGCAGGCAAATAAAACTCAGCCTTTATTCGGCCAGCCCCGATCGTGTTATTTGTGTGCACAAAGGCCAGATTCCCTTATAGCGTAAATACCGCGGATTTCACGCAACAGATTTAGCTGCAGAAAATCAGCAGCAGAATACAATAGCAGCAGAGTGGATGAGGTTTGAACAAATCTCACACCGCATAAATAAGCACAAAAACAGCTCAGAAATTGACCTGCAGAGAGTTTTTTTTTTTTTTAATCCGCAGCATAGGGCCAGGCAATTAATCGAAAATAAAAAAAACGAATCCGATATTCAGCACAATTAACAGTAGTAAACTTACAAATTTCAGTTTTGAATTTTTTCTTCCCCATTTAAAGAGGCTCGGTCACCAGATTTTCAAACCCCTATCTCGTATTGCAGCAGATTGGCGCTGCAATGTAGATAACAGTAACCATTTTTTTTTTTCAAAAACGAGCATTTTTGGCCAAGTTATGAGCATTTTTATATTTATGTAAATGAGCCTTTCTTAAGTCCAACTGGGCGTGTTTAAAGTTATGTACAAGTGGGCGTGTATTGTGTGTGTACATCTGGGCGTTTTTACTTGTTTTACTAGCTGGGCGTTGTGAATAGAAGTGTATGATGCTGACAAATCAGCATCATCCACTTCTCTTCGTTACCACCCAGCTTCTGGCAGTGCACAGACACACAGCGTGTTCTCGAGAGATCACGCTGTGACGTCACTTCCTGCCCCAGGTCCTGCATCGTGTCGGACGAGCGAGGACACATCGGCACCAGACGACAGAGGCTACAGTTGATTCTGCAGCATCATCGGCGTTTGCAGGTAAGTCGATCTAGCCTCTGTCGCCTGGTGCCGATGTGTCCTCACTCGTCCGACACGATGCAGGACCTGGGGCAGGAAGTGACGTCACAGCGTGATCTCTCGAGAACACGCTGTGTGTCTGTGCACTGCCAGAAGCTGGGTGGTAACGAAGAGAAGTGGATGATGCTGATTTGTCAGCATCATACACTTCTATTCACAACGCCCAGCTAGTAAAACAAGTAAAAACGCCCAGATGTACACACACAATACACGCCCACTTGTACATAACTTTAAACACGCCCAGTTGTACTTAAGGCTCATTTGAATAAATATAAAAATGGTCATAACTTGGCCAAAAATGCTCGTTTTTGAAAAAAAAAAAAACGTTACTGTAATCTACATTGCAGGGCCGATCTGCTGCAATACGAGATAGGGGTTTGAAAATCTGGTGACAGAGCCTCTTTAAACTATCTGCATCTTCAGGACGCATATACAGTTGAATACAGTGGTACAGCAGGGAGCCGCAAGATCCCTGCTCTACCATTCACTATGTATCGCTGGACGCAAGACAGGGACGTCATCGCACCTGCCTGCACAGAGCCACAGACCGGAAGAGCAGAGCGATATCCTCCACGTTTTGGAATGGGGTTAGGCACGTATGTAGATGATTAGGCATTATTGGGGCTGTGGGGAGGGCAGCTATGGGGGGCAGTATACTGTGTGGGGTGCACTACAGGGCAATAAAAATTGTGTGGTGGCAGGGTCAGGGGTTATATTATATACAGCAAGCACGGGATAATTATTAATTAAATGGCGTAGCATGCATATAGAAGGGGGGAATGCAAAAAGGGGTTTGGACTAAATAGTTCGATAGTAATTGAGGTTACATGTTTAAATCATCGTGATTTTCTTTTAGGTCGCAATCTCCCAGCCCAACCACAGAATGTCAATTGTATTTGCGCAACTGCTGCTTTTTAGTTGCAGGGCTTCCCTGTTTAATTCAATGGGGAGGTGAAACTAAGATGGCTGTGGAGCCAAAGGGTTAAGGGTGGGTGTTCTATCCCCCTCTCCCATCAGGCAGATGACCACATCAGTATTTTGCTTCAGTATTTGGAAGCCAAAACCAGTAGTGGAACAAAGCGAAGACCTATAAAAAAAAAATAATGTGCATCTCTTCTGTATTTTGGACCCACTCCTGGCTTTGGCTGCCAAATACGGAAGCAAAAACTGACCAGAATACTGACGCTTGCATGAGGCCTAAATAAACGAACGGCAGAAAATGTGCATAGAGCTTCAATTGAATGTAGCAGGCGTTCTGCGAGTATGGTCACACCCATGGGAGAGTTTACAGCTCATGATGCAATTGTGTTCTTAGTTCCACAATGTATGAAAAGTACTGGCTGAAAATTCTCAAGATAAATATAAAAAAAAACAAAAAAAACACTAAGCTCCATTACTGGAAATTCCAGCCTGTTGGCATTTGAAAAAAAAAAAAAAAAAAAAATAAATCTACATACACATATATATATATATATATATAAATAAATAATGTATTTGCTAGATTAGGACGTATATAAAGCATTGAGTGGGGTACCTGCTTGGTACACATTTACATGAGTCAGAGGGGGGAGCTGCTCACTATGCGACAGAAATGCTGTTGATGTCCCGAAGCATTTCTGCAGAAAACTATGCACGTTTAGGTGTCGTTCACAGTGCAGATTTGGCATGTATTTTATAAGCCAAAACCAGGAACAGAATATATACAGTAAGGTCTTATAGGCCTGCTGTCTTGAGTGAAATTCTGGTTTGGGCGTAAAAATACATGCAAAATCTAAGACCTTAACGTGCGTATCTTGCTGCGGATTTCACCTCTTCTATATTGAAAAAACTGAAATCCGCACTGTACAGAACGAGCAGGTTGCACTTCTGAATATCTGCAGCATGCTCCGATTTTTGCCCTGTGTGAATGCAGCCTTAACACAACCATGCATGGCCCATAATCAATCTATGCACCTTTGCTGGACCTTTTAGGCAGAGTTCACGCAGAGTTTAGGCTGGTTTTTTTCCTTCAAATTTTTGACCGTGACGTGAACCCAGGCTAAACTGTACATCCACACGGGACAGAAAAATTCACCTGAACCGCATCGGAAGTCCTTGGTGAAAAGGACATGCTTTAGTTACAAAAACATTTTTTTTTTTAAATTAAGCAAAAACACAAAAACTATTTCGTATTCCTTAGGCTATGTTCACACGGAGTATTTTGGGGGAGGAATATCTGCCTCAAAGTTCCAAACGGAATTTTGAGGCAGATATTCCTCCCCCAAAATACTCCGTGTGAACAGCAATTATCGCGCCGTTTTTCGCCCGCGGCCATTGAGCGCCGCGGGCATAAAACGCGCTTTCTCCTGCCTCCCATTGAAGTCAATGGGAGGTCGGAGGCGGAAGCGCCCGAAGATAGGGCATGTCGCTTCTTTTTCCCGCGAGGCAGTTTTACTGCTCGCGGGAAAAACACGCCGACGCCTCCCATTGAAATCAATGGGAGGCGTTCTCGGGCCGTTTCTGCCGAGTTTTGCGACGCGGTTTCCGCGTCAAAAAACTCGGCAAAAGACCCCGTGTGAACATAGCCGGGATATTGGATCTGAAGATTTGCTCATAGCTTCAAACCACAAATTGTTGTACTAGTCTTTAGTGCATATTATTGTTAAATAAATGCAAACAGTGTTGTTGAGGGTAAATACATATAATTCATACAAAGCCTGAACTAACGATCTCTTCTGTTTGCATTACCATTACGATAGTTTCTATTTGGCTTTCAGTTCTGAACGGAATAGATGAAGGGAAGCCAGCGCCGATGTCAACATAATTACTCTTGCACACGACCGAGTTCGTGCCTTGGAAAACGGTCCGTGCGTCGGCCGCATGTCTCAGCCCGACCGCGGTACAGGTGAACAGGGCTCCGGCTATCATAGACATTTATGACGGTAGGAGTCTGACTCCACATGGAACTGCTGTTCAGTACTGAACAAAATTACACAGTACAGCAATTCCATGGGAGACTCACCCCCACACACATGCAGCGTTTTTGCTAGGCGTATACGCAGATAACGATTTAATGCACGGCAAATTGTCAGTAGTTTTCTATTGGATTAAAGTTAAAGACATTAAAAGCAGCATTTTTTCACATAACACTTTCCACAGTATATAAGCTACAAGTCTCTCGAAGTTTCATGAAAGATTGTAATTCGTGAAGCAAACACTGCCCAGCCGGCCCCAACCGCAGGACGCTAGACTGACCTTTAAAAAGCCGCACCTCCTGGTACTTGAAGGGAATATTGTTAGCCTTGGCGAAGATGTATACAGACCGGCAGGGCTGGGAGAGCAAGTCCAGGTAAAGCGTTAGGTCCGACATGATAACCGTACACCACTCAGTTCACACTGACAATGAGAGGCTCCGGAGAAGGGTCGCTGTATTTCTGCACAGTAACCACGCCCCCAAAACAGAGCGCCGCCCACTTACTTTTGGCCAGGATTTCAGCTTCATATAAAATTACTTCGTGTCACCTTTGCACGGCTTGTGGTCGGCTCAGAGTTTACCAACGTGTCCATACTGTTATGTCAGTCCTACACATCATGGCTGAAAAGTGACAGCAGAAATGTGGGACTGACACTTGGCGAACGCAAATTGTATTCCTGCTCTTATTATGTGTAATGTTTGGTGAATATAAGTCACTTCCATGTTGTTATCCATGACTAGCAGGAAACCTTCACACAGGTCCCTTTAAGTACTATACATACAGGGCCGACCTTAGGATAGATGGCGCCCCGTGGGAAATTATCTTTCGGCGCCCCACCCCATCATAAAAAAATGTCCCATAAAAAAAGTATAATGCCCCCCCACAGTATAATGCCCTAGATAGTATATTATAACCCCTTCAAGGACAAAGTATTTTGTGCTCTAATTGTGCCCACACAGTATTATGCCCCCCTAAGTGCCACACACAGTATATTGCCCCCTTGTAGTACCCCCACACAGTATAATGCCCCCTCCCCTGGCTGCCACACACAGTCCCCCTTGTAGATAGTGCCGTCCTGTAGATTGTGCCATACAGCCTCCCTGTAGGCAGTGCCATAATCCCCCACCTCCTCCTTGTAGATCATGCTATACAGCCCCCCACCTCCCCCTTGTAGTCAGTGCCCTCAAACTATTTTTTTTACTCAACTAGAACCCGTTCCCATGACGAACTGAGCTGCTCCACGACGGGATCCTTGCGTAGGCCGGCGTGATCCTGTAGCCTAGTACAGAGTTTCCCAACCTTTTCGGACTCGAGGCTCCACTGGAAAAATAAAATTTCCTCAGGGCATCCCTACCAATTTTTTTTCGAGAAAGACAGAATACGGCTAAAAACAAGTACTACACACAGCGTTTCTTGTGAGGCAAAAAAAATCTGCCTCAAAATTCCTTCAGGAACTTTGAAGCAGATTTTGAATTGACAGCGTTGTTTGACCTTTTTTTTTTTTTTGCGTTCTTTTTAAGCCATTGCAAAAGCTTTTGAAGCTAATGCAAAAGACACAGGCAAAAAAGCACCAAACGGGCGACGCAGGTATTTTCTGCCTCCTATTAATTTCAATTGGAGCTCAGAGGTGGAAACCACTTGAAGATTATCAGCCCCCCGCTCACAGTAAAATGACCATCAGCACCCCGCTCACAGTAAAATGACCATCAGCACCCCACTCACAGTAAAATGACCATCAGCCCCCCCACTCACAGTAAAATGACCATCAGCCCCCCACTCACAGTAAAATGACCTTCAGCCCCCCCACTCACAGTAAAATGACCATCAGCCCCCCACTCACAGTAAAATGACCTTCAGCCCCCCCACTCACAGTAAAATGACCATCAGCCCCCCACTCACAGTAAAATGACCATCAGCCCCCCACTCACAGTAAAATGACCATCAGCCCGTCCACTCACAGTAAAATGACCATCAGCCCGTCCACTCACAGTAAAATGACCATCAGCCCGTCCACTCACAGTAAAATGACCATCAGCCCCCCACTCACAGTAAAATGACCATCAGCCCCCCACTCACAGTAAAATGACCATCAGCCTCCACTCACAGTAAAATTACCATTAGCCCCCCACTCACAGTAAAATAACCATCAGCCTCCACTCACAGTAAAATGACCATCAGCCCCCCACTCACAGTAAAATGACCATCAGCCCCCCACTCACAGTAAAATGACCATCAGCCCCCCACTCACAGTAAAATGACCATCAGCCCCCCACTCACAGTAAAATGACCATCAGCCCACACTCGCAGTAAAATAATCATCAGCCCCCCACTCACAGTAAAATGACCATCAGCCCCCCACTCACAGTAAAATTACCATTAGCCCCCCACTCACAGTAAAATGACCATCAGCCCCCACTCAAAGTAAAATGACCACCAGCCCACCACTCACAGTAAAATGACCATCAGCCCGCCACTCACAGTAAAATTACCATTAGCCCCCCACTCACAGTAAAATGACCATCAGCCCCCACTCAAAGTAAAATGACCACCAGCCCACCACTCACAGTAAAATGACCATCAGCCCGCCACTCACATTCCCCCTGTAGATAGTGCCCCACAGCGCCCTTGTAGGCAGTGCCACACAGCCCCATGTAGATAGTGCCACACAGCCCCCTGTAGATATTGCCACACAGCCCCTTGTAGGTAGTGCCACACAGCCCTCTGTAGGTAGTGTCACACAGCCCCCTTGTAGGTAGTGCCACACAGCCACCTTGTAGGTAGTGCCACACAGCCCACTTTAGATAGTGCCACACAGCCCCTTGTAGGTAGTGCCACACAGCCCTTTGTAGGTAGTGCCACACAGCCCCCTTGTAGGTAGTGCCACACAGCCCCCTTGTAGGTAGTGCCACACAGCACCCTGTAGGTAGTGCCACACAGCACTCTTGGTAGGTAGTGCCACACAGCACCCTGTAGGTAGTGCTACACAGCACCCTGGTAGGTAGGGCCCCACAGCCCCCTTGTAGGTAGCGCCGCACAGCCCCCTTGTAGGTAGTGTTAATCAGCCCACAGCCTCCTTATAGATAGCACCCACCCTTCCTGTAGATAGCGCCACTGTAGCTCCCTGAAGGAGCGGAATCCCCCTGTGGCCGGGGATTCCACGCCTGGAGCGCTCCGCGTGATGTCTCTGTCCATATTGTCACGGCGCGGGGTGTGCACCCACTGGGCCGTACCGCGTAGCGGAGTAGCAGCTGGCCAACAAGGTACAAAACAATGTCTATAGTTCAGAACGGGTACCAGAGGCAAATGTAGACAGTAGCGGGAGCACGACTTGACTTTCACAGCAGGTTACACCGCGGATGCAGCGGGAAGGCACGACTTGACTTTCACAGCAAGTGACGCCGCGGATGCAGCGGGAAGGCACGACTTGACTCTCACTTGTAGATACAATAGCACGGGATACAGGTAGCAGGAACGGATAACAGTGGGAACTGGAAAACACTGTGAGACCTTTTGCAAGACAAACTAGGGTATACAACAGCCCTCAGGCAAGGAACCAGTGGGCAGGGCCCCTTATTATAGTCCAGCAGCCATTTGGGCTGATAATTGATGTTAGACAGCTGGACGCGTACTGGCCCTTTAAGGCCGTGCACGCGTTGACGCGCGCGCCCTGCGGGAAACAGTCCGAGGACCCGGAAGAGAGTGCCGGCGTCTCCCTGGAGGGAGCGGATGCCGAGAAGAGAGGCGTCCATGGCCGGGATCGTCAAGGGGTAAGTCTGAACGACGACGTTCACATATATCGACAGTGACATCAAGGGAGCTCCGGCAGTGTTGCCGATGCTGTGACCGGGAATTCCACTCCAAGAGAATACCCTGTCGTCTGTGTCGATTTATTGATAGTGACGTCACTGGCTTCTCCTGGAGTGGAATCCCCGGTCACAGGATCGGAGATTCAACTCCAGGAGAAGCCCCTGATGTCTCTGTCCATTTATGGACAGTGACGTTAAGGGCTTCTCCTGGAGTGGAATCCCCGGTCACAGAGTCGGCAATGCTGGGGACGGGGATACCGCTTCAGGAGTTGCCCCTGATGTCACTGTCCAAATATGGACAGAGACATCAAGCGCTGCATCCCGGAGCGGAATCCCCGGCCACACGGGGATTCCGCTCCTTCAGGGAGCTGCAGTGGTGCTAGTAGATAGCAGAGCAGGGAGATACCTCTCTGCTCTGCTATCGTAGCACCCTCATGCCCAGTGTCGCCGCTAACAGCCACTATGGCTTCTACAGCGGTAGTGACGCCACTGAGTGAAGAAGCGCCCGGGTGGAAAGGCGGCTGCTGAGTCGCCGGACGCTTCTGAAACAAGCAGGGGAAGGGAGCCAGCGCAGCGCAATGGCACAGGTCGCATAACCCTAAGGCCGGCCCTGTATACATATTGTTCCAGTCCGCTGAACTAAGATGCAACAAATTTATTAACGTGACTAAATTTGTCGCATCTCGGGCTGTCCACATGGCCGGCCTTAGGTACGTGCGACCAGTGCGGTCGCACAGGGCGCCGCCCAGCGCACTGTAAGGGGGGCACCACCGGGAGTACATGCCCCGCGCCATGGCCTCTAGTCGGGACGCCAGCGAGTCAGGTACCACTCACTTACTGCACCGACCTCATACTGCTGCCCCGCGCCCTGTCCACCGCTTGTCCGCTCACCCTGTCCTGCGTCCTGAATGACGAGACAGGCGTGATGACATCATTCAGGACGCAAGACAGGGAGGAGACACCGCGCTTCCTGTGCGCTTCCAGGGCTGGTGGAGACACTGAGGGAACGTTTTCTCCAGGGCGGCTCCAGCTCCAGCAGGCAGTGTTTACCAGAAGCCCAGCAGGTAAGTCACTGACTGGACTTTGTTTGAATGTGGGAACTGATGGGGTTCTAAAAAGGGCAATGATGGCAAATGGACTCAATAATGGGCAATAAGGGCAATAATGGCAAAGAGGATTCAGTGCCACCTTGGTGCCCATTTGCCACTTATTGCCCCTTTAGTGTCCTTCTATTCAGTGCCCCCTTGATGCCCATTTGCCATTTTACAGAGGCATAGCTTGGTTCTCCTGCACCCGGGGCAAAGATTCAGCTTGGCGCCCCCCCCCTCCCAAACTCTTTCCCGACATATTCCTTCCCACTCACCATGTTTGCTTTCTCAACCAATCAATGAGGTGTGACTTTTTTTTTCACTTTTATTTTAATGTAGCCATTTGCACATTTTACAAGCAGTATAGTTCTATGTGCGGTCGTTGTTTTGCGGATCCGTGATATGCAGCCGTATAAATGGCAACAGATGTGTGCTTGAGGCCTAAGGCCATGTGATTTTCGGGTCGGCCGGCAGCGGACTGTCAGCCGCAAGCCGCCCGCAAATCGCGGGCCATGCACATGGCCGCGGCCATTATTTTCAATGAGCCTGGACCGCTGAAGACGGCCGTAATAAGTCCGTTCTTTTTGCGGTGTGGGCTCCCGGGCCATGCATGGACCGTAAAAACTACGGTTGTGTGCATGGCCCCATAGAAATGAATGGGGCCGCAATTCTCCCGTGGATTTCAGGGCCACACTGTATACACACACACACACACACACACACTGTATATACACACACACACACGCACACACACACACACACACACACACACACACACACACACTATATACACGAACACGCACACAATGTATATATACACACACACACACTGTATATATACACACACACACACACACACACACACACACACACACACACACAGCTGTACTTATCAGTCTGGAGCTCCGTGGAGGGATCTTCATGTTGTCAGCGGTCACACGTTGCAGGCAGTAGGAGAGCTGTGTGTAAGGGTATGTGCACACACACTAATTACGTCCGTAAATGACGGACGTATTTCGGCCGCAAGTAGTGGACCGAACACAGTGCAGGGAGCCGGGCTCCTAGCATCATACTTATGTACGATGCTAGGAGTCCCTGCCTCTCCGTGGAACTACTGTCCCGTACTGAAAACATGATTACAGTACGGGACAGTTGTCCTGCAGAGAGGCAGGGACTCCTAGCGTCGTACATAACTATGATGCTAGGAGCCCGGCTCCCTGCACTGTGTTGGGTCCGGGACTTGCGGCCGAAATACGTCCGTATATTTTGGACGTATTTATTGTTGGGTGCACATACCCTCAGACTGCTCCTCCCCAGCCCTCTCTTCCTCCATCCTCCCTGCCTGTCTGTCTGCTAGGTGGGGCTGAACACTTCAATGGTGTTCTCTTCACAGGCAGAGTGTATGGCCGGCTGCATTATATGACGTCGGAGTCCCATAGGTTTACGTTTGCATCACCATTGATTTCAATGGTGACGTATTCGGTGCAAATGGTTTGCGTTTGTCTCCGTTGTGCAAGGGTTCCGTCGTTTTGACAGAATCAAAAGCGCAGTCGACTACAATATTGATTCAGTCAGGGCTCCGTTCTGACGGAAAGCTCAGATGGAACGCCTGAACGGAGCCCTGACGCACATGTGAACAGAGCCTTATTAAACTATTTTTACTTTTTGAGATACAGCTGTTTTGTATTCTGTATACAGAGCAGCCGTATCTAGCGCTGAGACCTGAGTTCGTCAGGTCAGTGGGACTGACGGGTTCAGTCTCAGCGGGTCCTGTGTGTCAACGGTTCATAACTTAGATGTGATCGATAACAGGTGGATCCTGCGTGTCAGAGACACAGGACGTGCTGATACTGAACCCGTCAGTCCCACTGGCCTGATGGATTAAGGTCTCAGCGCTAGATATGTCTGCTCTGTATACAGAATACAAAGCAGCTGTATCTCAAAAAGTAAAAATTGTTTTAATAAAAAGTATTTATTTAGAAAGTTGCACAAAACACACTGATAATTAAAAAAAAACAAAACTATTTCAAAGGTGGGCATAGCCTTTAAAGTGGTTGTCCGGAATACAAATTAAACATTTTGTTGAAGCAGCAGGAGGAGTTAAAAAAAATAAAAAAAAATTATACTTACCTCTCTCCTCCCAGACGTTCCTGCGCTGGGGACTCTCGTCAGAACTGTTCTCTGTTTGTATGTAGCGGTGACATCATGTTGACCGTACACCTTCGCTGCAGCCTATTAATAGCCTCAGCTGCGTTCAGCTGAGACCAATAATTAGCTGCGGAGGTGATATACTACTGTCTACGTGATTTCACCGCTGCAGTCACTCTGTGTACACACAGAACAGAGATGACAGAAGCCCCCAGCGCAGGAACGTCTGGGAGGAGAGCGGTAAGTATCAGGGCCGGTTCCAGGTTTATGTGGGCCCTTGGGCGACACAAGACTTAGTGGGCCCCTTTGTGGGGGAACTCACGGCAGCAGTAAAATGGCAGAAAATTTCACTTTGTGCCCCCATATAGACGTTAGGCCCTGTTTATGCCCCCATATAGAAGTTAGGCCCCCAGTTTGTACCCCCATAAGTTTAGCACCCTCTGTAGATAGTGCCACACAGCCCCCCTTCCAGGTAATGCCACACAGCCCCCCTCCCAGGTAGTGCCACACAGCCCCCCTCCCAGGTAATGCCACACAGCCCCCTCTCCCAGGTAGTGCCACACAGCCCCCCTCCCTGGTAGATCCACACAGCCCCCTCCCTGGTAGTTCCACACTGCCACCCTCCCTGTAGGTTGTGCCTTTGGGGTTCCCTCTAGGAGTGGAATCCCTAGCCAGAGCATTGCCGACACTCTGGGTGGGGATTCCGCTTCAGGAGCAGCCCTCACGTCACTGTCCATATATGGACAGTGTTTTCCGATGCAGCCCCAGAGCCATAGTCCTGGGAAGAGCACTAGTAGCACTCTGCCCCGGTTCTCCTGCTCCTGACATCACTGTTCATATATGGACAGTGATGCCATGACGCCGGCCCTGGTAAGTATGGGCTACTTTTTTATTTGAAGCCCTCCTCTCCTGCTGCCACATAAAAAGTTTAAACCCGGACAATCCCTTTAATCTCTTAACACCATCCATGTATGTATGGCGGATGTGCATTCCAACAATATTGCATGTGCCACTGTCTGTTATCTGTGGTGTTACGTAGGACTGCAGGTAACACTAATACATTATCTGTATTCAGAGAGTTATCACTGTGTGTTATCTGTGATGTTACATAGGATTGCGGGTAACACTACTACATTATCTGTACTCAGAGAGTTATCACTGTGTGTTATGTGTGGTATTACGTAGGACTGCAGGTAACACTAATACATTAAAGGGTTATTCCCAAGTTGAGTCAAATTTTTTTTTTTAGACATTCTAAGCTGGAATTAAATAATAAAACATTTGCTGTGAATTTTTTTTAAAAATTAATTCCCTAACTACCTTTTTTTTACACTTGATAACTCAGCTAGTGCTGGTTATCTTTTCTAAAAAGGGGCGTGAGAGGCTCGATGTCAATCAAGCCGCTCTGCAGTGCGCGCGCTCCCGACGTTGCTAGATACTGTAGTTCTAGCAACATCGAGAGAATGTTCGTCTCAACCAGGCATGGTAAGCCTGGTTGAGACGAACACACCGTGAATGTCAACAACACGCAACCCTTCTATGCAACACTCTATTCACCCCGTTTTGGCAAGCCACTTCTCCCCCCCAGCTAAGCTGCCCCCCTCTCACCCCATGTAATATCTTTAGCCGCCGCACCAGTGCTGCATCAGCACCCGGCGAACAACAGAAAATATATATTAAAAAAAAACTCACCTAAGACGTTCCTACGGAGATCTGAACGGTCCCGTCACTTTCCATCTTACTGCTACTTGGCGCCGCTCGCATTCACAGTAACAATGCGTTGTATGCATGTATGTGTGTATGTATGTGTGTATGTGTGTGTGTATGTATGTATGTATGTATGTATGTGCCACGAGTAGCTCGGAGCAGGCAGGTGCCATGTAGTGACGTCATAGCGCCAGTTTGCACGAGTCACTCACAGCACACTGCAGAGGAGGAGAAGGATCCTCCACCCGTCGTGGGAACGGGGATAGGTAAGTAATTACAGTAAAGGAAATAAGTATTTGATCCCTTGCTGATTTTGTAAGTTTGCCCACTGTCAAAGACATGAACAGTCTAGAATTTTTAGGCTAGGTTAATTTTACCAGTGAGAGATAGATTATATATAAAAAAAAAAAAAAAGAAAATCACATTGTCAAAATTATATATATTTATTTGCATTGTGCACAGAGAAATAAGTATTTGATCCCTTTGGCAAACAAGACTTAATACTTGGTGGCAAAACCCTTGTTGGCAAGCACAGCAGTCAGACGTTTTTTTGTAGTTGATGATGAGGTTTGCACACATGTTAGATGGAATTTTGGCCCACTCCTCTTTGCAGATCATCTGTAAATCATTAAGATTTCGAGGCTGTCGCTTGGCAACACGAATCTTCAGCTCCCTCCATAAGTTTTCGATGGGATTAAGGTCTGGAGACTGGCTAGGCCACTCCATGAGCTTAATGTGCTTCTTTTTGAGCCTCTCCTTTGTTGCCTTGGCTGTATGTTTCGGGTCATTGTCGTGCTGGAAGACCCAGCCACGAGCCATTTTTAATGTCCTGGTGGAGGGAAGGAGGTTGTCACTCAGGATTTGACGGTACATGGCTCCATCCATTCTCCCATTGATGCGGTGAAGTAGTCCTGTGCCCTTAGCAGAGAAACACCCCCAAAACATAATGTTTCCACCTCCATGATTGACAGTGGGGACGGTGTTCTTTGGGTCATAGGCAGCATTTCTCTTCCTCCAAACACGGCGAGTTGAGTTAATGCCAAAGAGCTCAATTTTAGTCTCATCTGACCACAGCACCTTCTCCCAATCACTCTCAGAATCATCCAGATGTTCATTTGCAAACTTCAGACGGGCCTGTACATGTGCCTTCTTGAGCAGGGGGACCTTGGGGGCACTGCAGGATTTTAATCCATTACGGCGTAATAAGTTACCAATGGTTTTCTTGGTGACAGTGGTCCCAGCTGCCTTGAGATCATTAACAAGTTCCCCCCGTGTAGTTTTCGGCTGAGCTCTCACCTTCCTCAGGATCAAGGATACCCCACGAGGTGAGATTTTACATGAAGCCCCAGATCGATGTCGATTGACAGTCATTTTGTATGTCTTCCATTTTCTTACTATTGCACCAACAGTTGTCTCCTTCTCACCCAGCGTCTTACTTATGGTTTTGTAGCCCATTCTAGCCTTGTGCAGGTCTATGATCTTGTCCCTGACATCCTTAGAAAGCTCTTTGGTCTTGCCCATGTTGTAGAGGTTAGAGTCAGACTGATTAATTGAGTCTGTGGACAGGAGTCTTTTATACAGGTGACCAAGTAAGACAGCTGTCTTTAATGCAGGCACCAAGTTGATTTGGAGCGTGTAACTGGTCTGGAGGAGGCTGAACTCTTAATGGTTGGTAAGGGATCAAATACTTATTTCTCTGTGCACAATGCAAATAAATATATATAATTTTGACTGTGATTTTCTTTTTTTTTTTTTTTTAATATAGTCTATCTCTCACTGGTAAAATTAACCTAGCCTAAAAATTCTAGACTGTTCATGACTTTGACAGTGGGCAAACTTACAAAATCAGCAAGGGATCAAATACTTATTTCCTTCACTGTATGTTTGTATGTATGTATGTTTGAATGTATGTATGTTTGCATGTATGTATGTATGTATGTATGTATGTATGTACACCGTGTTCCAAATTATTATGCACATTGGATTTAACTGTCATAAAAATTAAATTATTAATTTTTCAATTAAACTCATGGATGGTATTGTGTCTTAGGGCTCTTTGGATCATTGTAATCAATCTCAGACACTTGTGATAATTAGTTTGCCAGGTGTGCCAAATCAAAGGAAAACTACTTAAGAAGGACGTTCCACATTATTAAACAGGCCACAGGTTTCAAGTAATATGGGAAAGAAAAAGAATCTCTCTGCTGCCGAAAAGTGTGAAATAGTGCAATACCTTGGACATGGTATGAAAACATTAGATATTTCAAGAAAACGTAAGCGTGATCATCGTACTGTGAAAAGATTTGTGGCTGATTCAGAGCACAGACGGGTTCGTTTAGATAAAGGCATAATGAGGAAGGTTTCTGCCAGACAAACAGGTATTTGAAGCCGCTGGTGCCTCTGGAGTCCCGCAAACCTCAAGCTGTACAAACACACACACACACATACACAAACACACACATATACACACACATATACATACACACAAACACATACACACAAACACACACATATACACACAAACATATACACTACCGTTCAAAAGTTTGGGGTCACCCAGACAATTATATTTATCAAATGAGTTGCAAAATGACTAGAAAATATAGTCAAGACATTGACAAGGTTAGAAATAATGATTTTTATTTGAAATAATAATTTTCTCCTTCAAACTTTGCTTTCATCAAAGAATTGCCCCATTTGCAGCAATTACAGCATTGCAGACCTTTGGCATTCTAGCTGTTAATTTGCTGAGGTAATCGGGAGAAATTTCACCCCATGCTTCCAGAAAGCCCTCCCACAAGTTGGATTGGCTTGATGGGCACTTCTTGCGTACCATACGGTCAAGCTGCTCCCACAACAGCTCTATGGGGTTGAGCTCTTGTGACTGCACTGGCCACTTCATTACAGATAGAATACCAGCTGCCTGCTTCTTCCCTAAATAGTTCTTGCATAATTTGGAGGTGTGCTTTGGGTCAATGTCCTGTTGTAGGATGAAATTGGCTCCAATCAAGCGCTGTCCACAGGGTATGGCATGGCGTTGCAAAATGGAGTGATAGCTTTCCTTATTCAAAATCCCTTTTACCTTGTACAAATCTCCCACTTTACCAGCACCAAAGTAACCCCAGACCATCACATTACCTCCACCATGCTTGACAGATGGCGTCAGGCACTCTTCCAGCATCTTTTCAGTTGTTCTGCGTCTCACAAATGTTCTTCTGTGTGATCCAAACATCTCAAACTTCGATTTGTCTGTCCATAACACTTTTGTGGGTACTATTTAATGAAGCTGCCAGTTGAGGACCTGTGAGGTGTCTATTTCTCAAACTAGAGACTCTAATGTACTTGTCTTGTTGCTCAGTTGTGCAGCGGGGCCTCCCACTTCTCTTTCTACTCTGGTTAGAGCCTGTGTGTGCTGTCCCCTGAAGGGAGTAGTACACACCGTTGTAGGAAATCTTCAATTTCTTGGCAATTTCTCACATGGAATAGCCTTCATTTCTAAGAACAAGAATAGAATGTCGAGTTTCACATGAAAGCTCTCTTTTTCTAGCCATTTTGAGAGTTTAATCGAACCCACAAATGTAATGCTCCACATTCTCAACTAGCTCAAAGGAAGGTCAGTTTTGTAGCTCCTCTAAACAGCAAAACTGTTTACAGCGGTGCTAACATAATTGCACAAGGGTTTTCAAGTGTTTTCTAATCATCCATTAGCCTTTTAACACAGTTAGCAAACACAATGTACCATTAGAACGCTGGAGTGATGGTTGCTGGAAATGGGCCTCTATACACCTATGTAGATATTGCATTAAAAACCAGACATTTGCAGCTAGAATAGTCATTGTCACGATGCGGGGTGTGGACCCACTGGGCCGTAACGCGTAGCGGGAATGGCAGCTGGCCAAACCGGAAAGTACACAGTTCAATGGTTCAGCGAGAGTACCTGAGGCAATCGTAGGCAGTGGCGAGGCGAACACGTCCAGAACCAGGCGGTGGGAAGTCGTTCGGTGAGGTGTAGCAGGGTCGCGTAGACTGTAGCACAGCACGGTAGGTAGCGCAGCACGGCAATAGCACTAGGTAGCACGGAAATAGGATACGGGATACGGAATACAGGAGCAAGGTACACTGGGAGGCTGGAAGACACTGGGAGACCATAAGCAAGACGAACAACGGGAAAACTAACAACGCTCTGGCAAAGGGCAAGAGGGCAGAGCCCTTTTTATAGCCCAGGGCATCCTGGGCCAGATTGCAGTTTTTGCAAAACGCGCGCACTGGCCCTTTAAGGCCGTGCACGCACGGGCGCGCGCACCCGCCGGAGACACTCGGGACCCGGAAGAGAGTGCCGGCGCCTGACTGGAGGACGACGCTGCAGGCAGGTAAGCTGTCCATGGCCACGGCCGTCGGGGTTAACGACCGATCGACCGGCCGTGACCATAGACGTTACAGTATCCCCCCTCTTACGCCCCCTCTTCTTGGGACCAGAGCGAGAGAGAAACTTCCTCACAAGGACAGGGGCATCGATGTTCTCCTCTGGCTCCCAAGACCTCTCTTCTGGGCTGAACCCCCTCCAGTCCACCAAATAAAATGTCCTTCCTCCCACCTTCTTGGTAGCCAGAATCTCCTTTACCTCGAAAGTCCCAGATGGGCCGCCAGGAACCACTGTGGGACTAGGAGTCCTGGAGTAGCGGTTCAGGACCACCGGTTTTAGCAGGGAGATGTGAAAGGAGTTAGGAATCCTGAGAGTGGGGGGGAGCCGCAGCTTGTAGGATACCGGGTTAATTTGTAGCAGGACTTCAAAGGGACCAAGGAACCTCGGGGCAAATTTGCATGACGGCACCTTCAGCCGGATATTCCTAGAAGACAGCCAGACTTTAGTCCCTGGAAGGAACTGCGGAGAAACCCGTCTTCTTGTATCTGCCTTTCTCTTCATGCGGTCCACCGCCAAGAGGATAGAAGATCGGGTCTGTTGCCATATCTGTAGAAAGTCCCTGAAGGTGGAGTCGGCTGCAGGCACCTGGGACATTGTAGAAACAGGAAGAGGTATACGAGGATATTGGCCGTAGACGATGAAAAATGGACTGGATGTGGTCGACTCACTGGTGTGGTTGTTATAGGAGAACTCTGCCCATGGGAGCAACTGCACCCAATCATCATGGCGCCTGGACACAAAGTGACGTAGGTAGTTCTCCATAATCTGGTTAACTCTCTCGACTTGCCCGTTGGACTGGGGATGATAGGCCGAAGAGAAGTCCAATTTCACACCAAGGAGCCCGCAGAGTGCTCTCCAAAACTTCGAGGTGAACTGGACACCTCTGTCCGAGACAATATGCAGGGGCAATCTGTGCAGACGGAAGATGTGCTGTATGAAGAGGTCAGCCAACCGCGTAGCAGACGGCAGAGCGGTCAACGGGATGAAGTGAGCCATCTTGAAAAATCGATCCACCACCACCCAGATCACACTGCAACTCGCAGAAGGAGGAAGATCCGTGACGAAGTCCATAGCGACATGTTGCCACGGGGCAACGGGCTCAGGCAGTGGTTGGAGCAGGCCCGCAGGTCTGGAGTGAGCAACTTTATTTGCTGCACAGACTGTGCAAGAGGAGACAAAGTCCATGACATCTTTGGGCAGCGTGGGCCACCAGAACTGACGGGTGATTAAATCTTGGGTCTTACGAGCACCCGCGTGAACTGCCAGCTTAGAGTTGTGACCCCAGCGAAGAATTCTTCCTAGGTCAACCAGACGCACAAAAGTCCTACCCGGAGGAATGTCTCTGACTTGCAGGGGATTCACAGAGAAGATACAGGATGGGTCAATGATATTCTGTGGAGATTCCATGGTGTCCTCGGTTTCGAAAGATCTAGACAAGGCATCGGCCCTCACATTCTTGTCGGCGGGACGGTAGTGGAGTTCGAACCGGAACCGAGCAAAGAACAATGACCACCTGACTTGACGAGGATTCAACCGCTGGGCCGTCTGTATGTAGGTCAAATTCTTGTGATCCGTGAAGATCAGGATAGGGTGAACCGCGCCTTCCAGTAGGTGTCTCCACTCCTGCAGAGCCAGTTTGATGGCCAGTAACTCCCGGTCCCCAATCGAGTAGTTACGCTCTGCGGGAGAAAACAGCTTGGAATAGTAGCCGCATACCACGGCCTTGCCTTTCGGTCTTTTCTGGAACAACAGTGCACCAGCACCCACCGAGGAGGCGTCCACCTCTAACGAAAACTGTAAGGATACGTCCGGATGGTGCAGAATGGAGGCAGATGTGAAGGCTTTCTTTAAGGATTCAAATGCGGCTTCAGCCTCCGGGGTCCACATCTTGGCATTCATACCTTTCTTAGTGAGGGTGGAGATAGGTGCTGTCAAAGATGAGAAGTTGGGGATGAAGAGTCGGTAAAAGTTGGCGAATCCTAGAAAGCGTTGGATGGCCCTTAAGCCTTGGGGGCGTGGCCACTCCAGGACGGCCTTTACCTTCTGGGGATCCGTCTTGAGACCCTGATCTGAGATAATATAGCCCAGGAAGGATAGAGACTTCTTCTCGAACACACACTTCTCCAATTTGGCGTAAAGTCGGTTCTCTCTTAGACGGAGCAACACCTGGCGGACATGACTTTTCAGCGAGAGTACCTGAGGCAATCGTAGGCAGTGGCGAGGCGAACACGTCCAGAACCAGGCGGTGGGAAGTTGTTCGGTGAGGCGTAGCAGGGTAGTGTAGACTGTAGCACAGCACGGTAGGTAGCGCAGCACGGCAATAGCACTAGGTAGCACGGAAACAGGATACGGATACGGAATACAGGAGCAAGGTACACTGGGAGGCTGGAAGACACTGGGAGACCATAAGCAAGACGAACAACGGGAAAACTAACAACGCTCTGGCAAAGGGCAAGAGGGCAGAGCCCTTTTTATAGCCCAGGGCATCCTGGGCCAGATTGCAGTTTTTGAAAAACGCGCGCACTGGCCCTTTAAGGCCGTGCACGCGCACCCGCCGGAGACACTCGGGACCCGGAAGAGAGTGCCGGCGCCTGACTGGAGGACGACGCTGCAGGCAGGTAAGCTGTCCATGGCCACGGCCGTCGGTGTTAACGACCGATCGACGGGCCGTGGCCATAGACGTTACAGTCATTTAGCACATTAACAATGTATAAAGTGTATTTCTGATTAATTTAGTGTTATCTTCATTGAAAAAAACTGTGCTTTTCTTTAAAAAATAAGGACATTTCTAAGTGACCCTAAACTTTTGAATGGTATTGTAGGTGAGGTTCTTGTGGTCAGTATATATCAGGATGGGATGAGCTGCACCCTCTGGTAGATGTCTCTACTCCTCCGGAGCCAACTTGATGGCCAGTAACTCCCGATCCCCAATAGAGTAATTGCGTTCTGCGGGAGAAAGAAGTCTAGAGTAATAACCACATACCACTGTCTTCCCTTTGGAACCTCTCTGGAACAGAAGTGCACCTGCACCAACAGAGGAGGCGTCCACCTCCAATGAAAACTGTCGAGACACGTCAGGATGATGGAGGGTTGAGGCTGTCGTGAAGGCACTGAATGCATATTCTGCCTCTGGAGTCCAAACCTTGGCGTTCATACCTTTTTTGGTGAGGGTAGAGATGGGAGCCGTCAGTGAAGAGAAGTTTGGGATAAACTGCAGGTAGAAGTTGGCAAATCCCAAAAAAACGCTGTATAGACCTCAGGCCTTGAGGACGTGGCCATTCCAGAATGGACTTTATCTTCTCAGGATCCATCTTGAGGCCTTGATCCGAGATGATGTAGCCCAGGAAGGGTAGAGAATTCTTCTAAAAAATGCACTCCAGCTTGGCATACAGAAGTTTCTCCCTTAATTGTAGCAGAACTTGACGGACATGCCTTCGATGAGTCGTCGGATCCGGAGAAAAAAAATGAAAATATCAATGAGATAGACCACAACACAGACATAGAGGAGATCTCGGAAGATATCATTGACAAATTCTTGGAAGACCGCGGGAGCATTACACAGACCGAAGGGCATTACCAGGTATTCATAGTGCCCATCTCAAGTGTTGAATCCCGTCTTCCATTCATCACCCTGGCAGATCAGGATCAAATTGTAAGCCCCACACAAGTCTAGTTTAGAAAAAATCTTGGCTCCTTCTATGCAGTCAAATAGTTCGGAAATTAGTGGCAGCGTACATTTGTTCTTGACCGTGATTTGATAGAGACCACGACGGTAGTCAATGCAAGGTCGAAGAGATCTGTCTTTTTTCTTGACAAAGAAGAACACGGCCGGGGAGGATTTTTGTATGAAACCCCTCTTCAAATTTTCCTTGATATAGGCCGACATGGACTGAGACTCTGGCAAGGAAAGAGGGTATAACCGTCCACGGGGAGGAGACGCATTTGGCAGAGGCGTAGCTAGGTTCTCCAGCACCCGGGGCAAAGATTCAGTTTGGCGCCCCCCCCCCAACCTCTTTCCCGACATCTCCTTCCCCCTCGCCGTGTTTGTTTTCCCTACCAATCAACGTGTCATTTATTTTTATGTAACGCGAGCATAAAATTATTTGTACATTTCACAAGCAATATGGTTCTATACACAACACCAGAACCAAGCTCGGTACATATATACAGCCCCAGAACAAATACAGCTCAATTTAGTGAAACCCCTGCCGTATAGGTTTGTACGGCGTAAAACTACAGCTCCCAGCATGGACCGAACAATAGTAAGGATATGCTGGGAGATGCCGTTTCACAAAAAATAAATCCTATCATAATCATACCACCCATCATCTCACTGCAGATCATACAGTGACTACAGTGCTGATTAGAGGCAGAATGAACATTTACATTAAGTGACTCACCGGTGACGTCTCAGATTCTAGCTCTTTTTCTCCATCCGGTCCAGACCTCTATGATGACTTCTCCCGGTCACAGCCCATTTCTGCAGTTTGCCGCTGACATGTCTTCAGCTTCTCACTTTTCCAACATTTCTGCACCTATAAAAAAATATACAGTTATCATTATACCACACACTACACCCCAAAATATAATAGCGCCATACACTGCACCTCTAATTATAATAGCACCATACACCATGTCCCACACACACACACACTGTGCCCCCTGTAGATAGTGCCTGCCATAGAGCCCCCTGTAGATAGTGCCTGCCATAGAGCCCCCTGTAGATAGTGCCTGCCATAGAGCCCCCTGTAGATAGTGCCTGCCATAGAGCCCCCTGTAGATAGTGCCCCCATATAGACCACCCCTGTATATAGTGTCCCACAAATAACTCCCCCTATAGTGCTCTACAGATAGCCCACCCCTGTATATAGCCCCCTGTAGATATAGCCCACCCCTGTATATAGAGCTCTACAGATAGCCCAACCATGTATGTAGCCCCCCTGTAGATATAGCCCACCCCTGTATATAGTGCTCCACATATAGTCCACCCCTGTATATAGTGTTTCACAGATAGCCCACCCCTGTATATAGCCCCCCCTTGTACATATAGTCCACCCCTGTATATATAGTGCTCCACTAGATAGTCCACCCCTGTATATAGTGCTCCACAGATAGCCCACCCCTGTATATACTATATACAGGGGTGGGCTATCTGTGGAGCACTATATACAAGTGTGGACTATATGTACAACGGGGCTATATACAGGGGTGGGCTTTCTGTGGAGCACTATAGGGGGAGCTATTTGTGGGATACTATTTACAGGGGTGGGCTATATCTGCAGGGGGACTATATACAGGGGTGGGCCATATCTACAGGCGGACCATATCTACAGGGGGACCATATCTACAGGGGGACCATATCTACAGGGCTGGGATATACACAGGGCTGGGATATACACAGGGCTGGGATATACACAGGGGGGCTATATCTACAGGGGTGGGCTATACACAGGGGGGCTATATCTACAGGGGTGGGCTATACACAGGGGGGCTATATACAGGGGGAATATATCTACAGGGGGCTATATCTACAGGGCTGGGCTATATACAGGGCGACTATATCTACAGGGGGGCTATATACTGGGGTGGGCTATCTATGGAGCACCATATACAGGGGTGGGCTATATCTACAGGAAGCTATATACTATATAGCCCACCCCTGTATATGGTGCTCTATAGACAGCCCACTCCAGTATATAGCCCCCCTGTAGATATAGTCCCCCTGTATATAGCCCAGCAGATATAGTCCCCCTGTATATAGCCCCCCTGTAGATATAGTCCCCCTGTAGATATAGTCCCCCTGTATATAGCCCAGCCCTGTAGATATAGTCCCCCTGTATATAGCCCCCTGTAGATATAGTCCCCCTGTAGATATAGTCCCCCTGTAGATAGCCCAGCAGATATAGTCCCCCTGTATATAGCCCAGCAGATATAGTCCCCCTGTATATAGCCCAGCCCTGTAGATATAGTCCCCCTGTATATAGCCCCCCTGTAGATATAGTCCCCCTGTATATAGCCCCCCTGTAGATATAGTCCCCCTGTATATAGCCCAGCCCTGTAGATATAGTCCCCCTGTATATAGCCCAGCCCTGTAGATATAGTCCCCCTGTATATAGCCCAGCCCTGTAGATATAGTCCCCCTGTAGATAGACACCCCCCGTAGATAAAGTCCTCCGTGTAGACAAAGTCCCCCCCCCCCCCCGCAGATACAGCCACACTTCTATTACAATTAAAAAAAATAAAAAAATTCAAACTCACCTTATTCCCGCTCCCACGCCGTCCGGCAGCCATGGAGACCTGCTCTCTTCTGCGCAGGTCTCCAGGGGGTTGAACGCAGCATCTATGAAAGGCGCTGATTGGCTGGGCAGGATGACTTTCCCTGTCAGTCAGTCAGCGCCTTTCATCGACGGAAGCGTCACTGGTACAAAAGGTACCAGTCGCTTCATTCGTGGAGAGGCGCTGAATGGCCGGGCACGGAACGTGCCCGGTCATTCATTGCTTCTAATTGTACCTGTGTCCTTGCGACACAGGTACAATTATAGTGCAGGAGGAGGGGGCGCTGGCGCCCCCCTCTGAACTGCGCCCGGGGCACGTGCCCCGCCTGCCCCCGCCTAGCTACGCCCCTGCATTTGGAACCAGTTCAATGGGACAGTCATTAGCCCGGTTTGGGGGAAGTGTGGGGGAAGTTTCTCAGCCTCCTTCTTGCTGAAGACATCCGCAAACTGAGAGAAATGAGGAGGTAATCCTGCTAAATAAATATATAATACTCTCTTATCCCTAAAGAGTGCCTTGAATATTTCTTGTCTTTTTTCTTTTTTGTATTGTCAAATATTTCACATGTTTCCAGGAATGGCACCGTGCAATATATATTGCATTTCTCGTTTAGGGAATTCTATTGGATAAACAACCCCTACGTTTTTTCTTGTTTATAAGGGAAGTGGTCTTTTCTTCACCGTTTTTTTCTATATCCCTTAGTAAATACTTTTTCTTGGTGGTATTAATCTGTGGTCTCCCTGATCAATCTTTTTTGTTTATTAGATATTTTGATTTATTTTTCAATTATATAATTTTTTATTTAATTTTTGCACCTTTCTCATTATAGCATACCGCTTGGATGCGGAGGTTGATGCGCATATTACCGCCTTTCTAAGTTAAGAGATCAACAAAAACACTGAGGAATCAAATAGAGATGTATTTGGTTTGTTTAAAAATCATAGAAAATTAACTTTAAGTCATCTACATAGAAAATGGGATATTCAAAGCCTAGAGGCTTATAAAAAATCAGGAATTACTCCAAGGGGGCAGCGCAGACGCATTATCCCAGCAACACATCATAAAATTACTGGGTTTTAAAAAAAAAAAAAAATGAGATTATGAATGCTTAAAGGAACAGTGTCACCCCAAAAATTTTTTTTATATCAGTTTGATGTTAGTGTTTTATTAAAAACTTTTATATTTATTTGTGTGTTTGTGTGTTACTTTTTTTTATTTTTTTACTTTTTCTTCCCTATGGGGGCTGCCATTTTTTTTCTCCATTTCTGTATGTGTCGATTAACGACACATACAGACATGGAATACGGCAGCTACAGTCCCATAGTGAATGCGAACGGGGCCCGTTAAATCCACTATGGTGTACGCCGTCTGTGTGGTAACGGCGCATGCGCCGCTCCCACACAGTCCAAGTTGAACTGAGCGCCGTCCGGCGCCATTTTCCTGTAGACCGGAAGTCGCGGCCGGACAGTAAGATTACTACTTCCGGTCGCGGCTTCCGGACTTGTGCACTTGGAGCAGTGGCAGCAGACGGAGTGTAGGAGGTTTGACCGTTCAATCCCCTCGTTTCTCCCGGCACTAGCCAGGATAAAGGAGGGGGGGATTCTGAGAGCTCACTAGAGCGAGGGATTTTTTTCCAATTTTGCAGCATAAAGCAATGTGGTTGCTTTACCACATGCAATGCTGCAATTTTGGGAATTGCTCCATCTAGTGACCAGAACTGGGAAATGTTATAAATTAGAATCTAATTTATAATATTTCCTGACTCGTGAAAAAAATAAAAAAAATTAGAACAATGTTTAATCACCTACACACTAATTGTTTAACTAAAAAAAAACACATTCCCTTTAAATCATTCGAAAAAACTAATGGATTTGATTATTGAAGAAGAAAAGGTACTTCTGGGGTCTCTTACTACTGATATTGAAACTAGTGTCCAAAAGCTGGATGAATTCAGTACTCATCCAGATTTTGAAAAATTGAATATCAATCTTAACCCCTTAACGCTCAGCGGTGTAATAATCCGTCGCGCTAAGTGTATCGTTCGCGCTCAGCGACGGACTATTACGTCGCGGGAGTAACGGCCAATTCGGCCGTCCTCCCGACACATGCAGGAGCTATGACAGCTGCTGTCTCATACAGCAGCTGCCTTAGCTCCTACAGCGGGAACCGATCGCTGTGTCCCCGCTGATTAACCCCTTAAAAGCCGTTTTCAATAGTGATCACGGCTTTTTAGGGGTTAAGCTACAATCGCCAGCCTTCTACACGATAGCGGCCGGCGATGGTGACTATGGCAACCGGACACCAAACAATGGCGTCCGGCTATGCCATCGACGGAAGCCTAGTGGGTCCTGACGAAGTCAGGACCCACTATGCTTGCTGTCAGTGAGTAGCTGACAGCTCTAATACACTGCACTACGCATGTAGGGCAGTGTATTAGAATAGCGATCAGGGCCTCCTGCCCTCAAGTAATAAAGTTAAAAAAAGTTAAAAAAAGATGTGTAAAAATAAGAAAATAAAAGTTTTAAAAGTAATAAAACTAAAAATCCCTCCTCAGTCCTTTATTATTAATAAAAATATATAAACAAACAAATAAACTATACATAATTGGTATCGCCGCGTCCGTAACGGCCTGAACTACAAAATTATTTAGTTATTTAACCCGCGCGGTGAACGCCGTAAAAGAAAATAATAAAAAACCGTACCAGAATCACAATTGTTTGGTCACTTCACCTCCCAAAAAATGGAATAAAAAGAGTTCAAAAAGTCGCATGTACCTAAAAATGGTGCTGATCGAAACTACAGTTCGTTACGCAAAAAATTAAGTTATGGCTCTTAGAATAAGGTAACACAAAAATTAAATGATTTTTTACGAAAAGTATTTTATTGTGCAAACGCCATAAGACATACAAAAACTCTAAACATTTGGTATCGCTGTAATCGTATCGCCCCGCAGAATAAAGTGAATATGCCATTTATAGCGCACGGTGAACGCTGTAAAAAAAAAAAATAGAATAAAAAACAATAGTAGAATTGCGTTTTTTTTAGTCACCACGCCACTTAAAAATAGAATAAAAACGGATCAAAAAGCTGCATGCACCCCATGAAAACTGCAATGAATTCCTCAAGGGGTCTAGTTTCCAAAATGGGGTCACTTTGGGGGGTTTCCACTGTTTTGGCACCACAAGACCTCTTCAAACCGGACATGGTGCCTAATAAAAAGGACGGCTCAAAATCCACTAGGTGCACCTTTGCTTCGTAGGCCGGTGCTTCAGTCCATTACCGCACTAGGGCCACATGTGGGATATTTCTCAAAACTGCAGCATCTGGGCAATAAGTATTGAGTTGTGTTTCTCTGGTGAAACCTTTTGTGTTATAAAAAAAATGGTATAAAGAGGATTTTCTGACAAAAAAAAAATGTACATTTCACTTCTACTTTGCTCTTAATTCCTGTGAAACACCTAAAGGGTTCATAAACTTTCTAAATGCTGTTGTGAATACTTTGAGGGGTCTAGTTTCTAAAATGGGGTGTTTCATAGGGGTTTCTAATATATGGGCCCCTCAAAGCAACTTCAGAACTGAACTGGAACCTAAAAAAATAAATAAATTAGGCAATACTTTGCTTCTTACATTATACTGATAATGAGCCGTGCCCACCCCGAGATGACCCCAGTTTTGACCGTTTGTATAAACGGAGACCCCTATTAGACCATTTCAGTGCCCGTTTTCCTAAGCATACACCCCCGAGAAGTGTATTTCTATTGATGAGTCCTTGGTACATTTTAAAGGGAGGGTTCAATTCCGCGAGTACCTGCCGAGTAAGAGGGCAAGGTATGGCGTGAAGATGTATAAGCTGTGCGAGAGTGCATCAGGGTATACCTACACATTTAGGATATATAAAGGGAAGGACACCAGCATTCAACCCCCAGAATGCCCCCCCCCCCTTACTGGGAGATAATGCAAAAATTGTGTGGGATTTGGTGCACCCACTGCTGGACCAGGGTTACCACCTCTACCTGGATAATCTTTATACCAGCGTCCCACTCTTCAGGTGCCTCGCTTCCAGTCCTGCGGCATGCGGCACTGCTAGAAGAAATCTGAGAGGCCTCCCTAAGACTTTGCTTGGGCAAACAAGAAGGGGTGAGAAGAGGGCACAATCCAGCAGCAACATATTGTGTGTCAAGTACAAGACAAGAGAGATGTCACACCAGTACCCATGTACCTGTACGAGGTACCAGTACAGAGACCCCCAAACCAGACTGCATCCTGGACCACAAAAGGTACATGGGAGGGGTGGACTTGTCAGCTCAAGTCCTGAAGCCCCACAGCGCCATGCGGTGTGGTATAAGAAGCTGGCCGTGCACATCATACAGATGGCATTGTACAATGCGTACGTGCTATGTCGATGTGCAGCCCAGACAGGAACTTTCCTGGAATTTCAAGAGGTGATTATCAAGAACCTAATCTTTAGGGACCAAGAAGGGGGACACCCAGTACTTCTGGAAGCGAGGCCACACGCATCGTACCATGGCAACACTTTCCAGGAGAAGTTCCCCAAACTGGCAAGAAGGGAAAAAGTCAAAAGAGGTGCAAAGTCTGCTATAAGAGGGGGATAAGGGAGGACACAATATATCAATGTGACACGTGTCCCGAAAAACCAGAGCTCTGTATGAAAGTGTTTTAAAATGTATCATACATCGCTTGGTTTAAAATTTACCCCACTTTTACTTACCCTGATATACTCCGCACAGCTTATCCCCTCTCGTCTTTCCCTTCTGAGCCCTGCTGTGTGCCTAGGCAGCTGATAACAGCCACATGTAGGGTATTGTCGTACCCGTGAGAACCAACATTACAGTTTATGGGGTGTATGTCTCCGGTCAAAATGCTCACTACACCTCTAGATGATTAAGGGTGTAGGGGGTCACTTCTTTCGAGTTTCAACTGTACTGTTACCTCAGGGGCTCCTGCATACATGACTTCGCACCAGAAAATCCCCAGTAGGCCAAATGGTGATCCTTTCGTTCTGATCCCTCCCATGGGCCCAAACGGCAGTTTATCACCACAAATGGGGTATTGCTGCACTCAGGACAAATTGCACAACAGAATGGGGTATTTTATTTCTTGTGAAAATAAGAAATTTTCAGCCAAAACTACATATTATTGGAAAAAATTAATTTTGTTTTAATTCCCAGCCCAATTCAAATAAGTTCTGTAAAAAAACTATGGGGTCAAAATGGTCACAACACCCATAAATGAATTCCTTGAGGGGTGTAGTTTCCAAAATTTGGTCACTTCTGGTGGGTTTCCATTGCTTTTATACCTCTGGGGCTCTGCAAATGCGACATGGCACCCGAAAACCAATCCAGCAAAATCTGGACCCCAAAGAACAAATAGCGCTCCTTTCCTTCTGAGCTCTCCCATGGGCCCAAACGGAAGTTTATCAACACAAATAGGGTATTGCCGCACTCAGGACAAATTGGGCAACAAAATTTTATGTTTTATTTTTTGTGAAAATAAGGATTTTTGAGCTAAAACGACATATTATTGGAAAAAATATATTTTTTTTAAATTCCCAGCCCAATTCAAATAAGTTCTGTGAAGAAACTATGGTGTCTAAATGGTCACATTACCCATAAATGAATTCCTTGAGGGGTTTAGTTTCCAAAATGGGGTCACTTCTGGTGGGTTTCCCTTCTGAGGCCTCCCATGGGCCCAAACGGCCGTTTATCACCACAAATGGGGTATTGCTGCACTCAGGACAAATTGGGCAACAAAATGGTGTATTTTGTTTCCTGTGAAAATAAGAAATTTTGATAAAATTCAATTCAAATAGGTGCTGTGAAAAAACTGTGCGGTCAAAATGGTAACAACAACCATAAATTAATTCCTTGAGGGGTGCAGTTTCCGAAATGGGGTCACTATTGGGGGATTTCTACTGCTTTGGCACCTCAACACCTTTTCAAACCTGGCATGCTGCCTAAAATATATTCTAATAAAAAAGAGGCCTCAAAATGCACTAGGTGCTTCTTTGCTTCTGGGGCTTGTGTTTTAGTCCTCGAGCGCACTAGAGACACATGTGGGACATTTCTAAAAACGGCAGAATCCGGACAATACATATTTAGTAGTATTTCTCTGGTAAAATCTTCTGTGTTACAGAAAAAAAAAATTAATAAAATTGAAATTCAGCAAGAAAAATGAAATTTGCAAATTTCACCTCCACTTTGCTTTAATTCTTGTGAAATGCCTGAAGGGTTAAAAAAACTTTCTAAATGCTGTTTTGAATACTTTGAGGGGTCTAGTTTTTAAAATTGGGTGTTTTATTAGGGTTTCTAGTACATAGGCCCCTCAAAGCCACTTCAGAACTGAACAGGTACCTTAAAAAAAAGGCTTTTGAAATTTTCTTCAAAATATGAGAAATTGCTGTTTATGTTCTAAGCCTTGTAACGTCCAAGAAAAATAAAAGAATGTTCAAAAAACGATGCCAATCTAAAGTAGACATATGGGAAATGTGAACTAGTAACTATTTGGGGTGGTATAACCGTCTGTTTTACAAGCAGATGCATTTAAATTCTGAAAAATTCTATTTTTTCAAAATTTTCCCTACATTTTGCAATGTTTCACCAATAAACACTGAATATATCGACCAAATTTTACCACCAACATGAAACCCAATGTGTCACGAAAAAACAATCTCAGAATCGCTTGGATAGGTTTAAGCATTCCGACGTTATTACCATATAAATTGAAATATGTCAGATTTGAAAAATGGGCTCTGAGCCTTAAAGAGGCTCTGTCACCAGATTTTGCAGCCCCTATCTGCTATTGCAGCAGATAGGCGCTGCAATGTAGATTACAGTAACGTTTTTATTTTTAAAAAACGAGCATTTTTGGCCAAGTTATGACCATTTTTGTAGTTATGCAAATGAGGCTTGCAAAAGTCCAAGTGGGTGTGTTTAAAAGTAAAAGTCCAAGTGGGCGTGTATTATGTGTGTACATTGGGGCGTTTTTAATACTTTCACTAGCTGGGCGTTCTGATGAGAAGTATCATCCACTTCTCTTCAGAACGCCCAGCTTCTGGCAGTGCAGACACAGCCGTGTTCTCGAGAGATCACGCTGTGACGTCACTCACAGGTCCTGCATCGTGTCAGACGAGCGAGGACCCCGGCACCAGAGGCTACAGTTGATTCTGCAGCAGCATCAGCGTTTGCAGGTAAGTAGCTACATCGACTTACCTGCTAACGCCGATGCTGCTGCAGAATAAAATGAAGCCTCTGGTGCCGGTGTCCTCGCTCGTCTGACAGGATGCAGGACCTGTGAGTGATGTCACAGCGTGATCTCTCGAGAACACGGCTGTGTCTGCACTGCCAGAAGCTGGGCGTTCTGAAGAGAAGTGGATGATACTTCTCATCAGAACGCCCAGCTAGTGAAAGTATTAAAAACGCCCCGATGTACGCACATAATACACGCCCACTTGGACTTTTACTTTTAAACACACCCACTTGGACTTTTGCAAGCCTCATTTGCATAACTACAAAAATGGTCATAACTTGGCCAAAAATGCTCGTTTTTTAAAAATAAAAACGTTACTGTAATCTACATTGCAGCGCCGATCTGCTGCAATAGCAGATAGGGGTTGCAAAATCTGGTGACAGAGCCTCTTTAAGGCCAAAACTAGGCTGCGTCCTTAAGGGGTTAAAAAGGAAGTGGAATATGAGCTAAAGGAGATCTCCATCCGTAAAAGAAAGACATTTCAGAGGGATGTCTTTGATTTTGAACAAGATCAGGTTTTCTCCTTTGCATTAAAAAAGGAGGGATTTGGTAAACGTAGACTAGTAACAAGGCGAAACACATGTAGTTCAACAGATGGGGAAACAACTAGTGATGTATCAAGTGACAATGAGATAGGGAAAAACAATCAATTTGAGGATACACACAATAAAGTATCTTTTTTAGGGGATTGAAACAGAGAAAAACACAGGTGAGGAAAAATTAGTGGGGAAAAAAGGAGGACCGAATACAAGACAACGCAGGGGCAGATAGGGGACAATGCGAATAATGTTATTAATTTGACAGACTTTATTTTATCCCCTGACCACATCTCCTTACTAAATCGAGGTTTAGGATTCTCACCTGTTACTTCTGGGAATGAGTTTGAGATCTATAAAGATTGACACCTTTTCTTGAGAAAAATTATTTTGAGACTGTGGCATGGTAAGGATTCAGAAATTCTATGTCCAGAAGTTCAAATCGAATCAACTGATTTGAATACCTTCAGCATTGTGAGAAACTAGACATGGACCGCACAATCCACAGTATATACGTTGATCTGAGTCGCTAGGCATAATTTAGAAACATGAACATGAGGTTCTTTGTAAACATTTTGATCAAACTGTATATGCCCACTTGCCACTTCACGGCGACCTCTTTAAAGTGGGTCCCTACTCTAGCGGTTGCAGCACCGCATGGCGGCTACCACCACCGCAGCACCGCTCCTGCAGAGGGAGCAACCCAGCGGCCCAAAAGCACCCATGCCTTCAGACCGTGCCAAGCCTCCTTGGCTCTGGGCCACGTCCCCCCACAAGTGCAGCACTACAGCAACAGACACCACCATACAGCACCACAACATGTGAACAGATGGAATGAGCTCACCTTGCCATGCGCCCCCAGTGGCCAACTGAGAGCACAAGCAAGAGCAGGAAAACTTATGAGGTCATTCTGGAATTAAAATCAGCTGGGTATTTTTTCAAATGCGTGGAGTGCTGGTACCAAGTAAAACAAAGGAAATGAGGAGGATAGACTATACAATATCAGCATTGTGAGAAACTAGACATGGACCGCACAATCCACAGTATATACGTTGATCTGAGCCGCTAGGCATAATTTAGAAACATGAACATGAGGTTCTTTGTAAACATTTTGATCAAACTGTATAAGCCCACTTGCCACTTCACGGCGACCTATTTAAAGTGGGTCCCTACTCTAGCGGTTGCAGCACCGCATGGCGGCTACCACCACCGCAGCACCGCTCCTGCAGAGGGAGCAACCCAGCGGCCCAAAAGCACCCATGCCTTCAGACTGTGCCAAGCCCCCTTGGCTCTGGGCCACGTCCCCCCACAAGTGCAGCACTACAGCAACAGACACCACCATACAGCACCACAACATGTGAACAGATGGAATGAGCTCACCTTGCCATGCGCCCCCAGTGGCCAACTGAGAGCACAAGCAAGAGCAGGAAAACTTATGAGGTCATTCTGGAATTAAAATCAGCTGGGTATTTTTTCAAATGCGTGGAGTGCTGGTACCAAGTAAAACAAAGAAAATGAGGAGGATAGACTATACAATATCAGCATTGTGAGAAACTAGACATGGACCGCACAATCCACAGTATATACGTTGATCTGAGCCGCTAGGCATAATTTAGAAACATGAACATGAGGTTCTTTGTAAACATTTTGATCAAACTGTATAAGCCCACTTGCCACTTCACGGCGACCTATTTAAAGTGGGTCCCTACTCTAGCGGTTGCAGCACCGCATGGCGGCTACCACCACCGCAGCACCGCTCCTGCAGAGGGAGCAACCCAGCGGCCCAAAAGCACCCATGCCTTCAGACCGTGCCAAGCCTCCTTGGCTCTGGGCCACGTCCCCCCACAAGTGCAGCACTACAGCAACAGACACCACCATACAGCACCACAACATGTGAACAGATGGAATGAGCTCACCTTGCCATGCGCCCCCAGTGGCCAACTGAGAGCACAAGCAAGAGCAGAGAAAAACACAGGTGAGGAAAAATTAGTGGGGAAAAAAGGAGGACCGAATACAAGACAACGCAGGGGCAGATAGGGGACAATGCGAATAATGTTATTAATTTGACAGACTTTATTTTATCCCCTGACCACATCTCCTTACTAAATCGAGTTTAGGATTCTCACCTGTTACTTCTGGGAATGAGTTTGAGATCTATAAAGATTTACACCTTTTCTTGAGAAAAATTATTTTGAGACTGTGGCATGGTAAGGATTCAGAAATTCTATGTCCAGAAGTTCAAATCGAATCAACTGATTTGAATACCTTAGCGGATTGAACGAACTTTGGAATGAGAATTATTTCCCAGATGGAAGAGATAGAATGGAAATAACCCAGAGTAACATTATTCCTGAATTTACTGAATTACGTAAGAAAAGTATTATAATGCCTAGTGTCTACTCTAATAGATGCACGCATGCCTTCATTGAAGCCATGCAAAGGGACATTGGTCTCATCGACTGGTCTTCCTTCCTGAGTGAGGACAACTTAACTAAAAAAGAAAGAAAATCTCTAAAAGAATTACGAAAATTAGATAAAATCATGATCAAACCAAGTGACAAGGGTGGGAATGTTGTCCTACTCAGGGAGGAATACTATGTCGGTGAGATTAAAAGATAACTTGATACAAGATTTTATACCCCTTTAAGCGGTAACCCTATTGCAGACATAACAAATATTTTGAACAGAAAACAGAAAACTTATGTTTGCACTCGATGAGGGCTTAGTAAATAAACATGAATTCCAATACTTAGAAGTTAAGGAACCACGCATGCCTACTATATATATGCTTCCTAAAGTGCATAAAAACAAAGTTAATCCACTAGGCACACCAATTATCTCTGGCTGCGATGGCCCTACTGATCATTTAGGAAAATATATAGATGAAAAGCTGAAACCATTTGTCCATATGCTTCCCTCTTTTGTTCCGGATACTGGAGATCTACAGTGGAAAATTGAGAATTTAACAATTGAAGGAGTTTTCCTACTAGTTGGCTTGTATGAGGAATCATTGTATACCCCAATTCCTCATCATGTCGGATTGAGAGCCGCTGCACACTTTCTGGAGAAAAGAGGAGGAAACTGGGCTCATCAAAATGAATTAATTGTAGAGATGTTAGAATTTGTACTAAGTTATAACTGCTTTTCCTTTGATGGAAAATATTATAGGCAGATACAGGGAACTGCCATGGTATCATCCTGTGCACCATCCTATGCATGTCTACACCTGGGATGGTGGGAGGAATTTATTGTGTATCCTCATCCTCTCTTCAGAAAGTGTGCAGCCTGCTGGTTTAGATACATGGATGATATTCTCCTATGTTGGAAAGGATCTGTACAGGCCTTTATTCAAGATCTTAATAAAAATAGTCTGAGTATTTTTCTCACTTCTACTTATAGTAATTCATAATTAGCTTTCTGGATCTGAACATCTATAGAGAAGCAAATGGACTGAGGACCACTACCTTTCGTAAACCCACAGCTGGTAATACTCTGTTAGCAGCAAGTAGTCATCATTCCCCCTCTCAAATTAAGGGAATTCCAATAAGCCAATTCCTTAGAATGAGAGAGACAAAATTGTTTAAAATTCGAGGATTTTAGGAATGAGGCTCAGGACTTAACGATACGATTTGGAAATAGAGGGTATTCCAAAAAGGTTATAAAAAAGGGTTATAATAGGGGAATGAGAAGCAATATAAAGGATATTTTGGAAAGATCAAAAAAGGATGGTGGTGACAATAGAGTACGATTCATCTCTAGATATGGATCTCACTGGAGCCTGCTGAGGAATTTGATGATAAAAAACTGGCCACATTTGACATTAGATAAGAGAATCGGATCAATAGTAGGCGATAGTCCCAGTATGGTTCCAAAAAGGGCCCAGACGTTAAAGGATATCTTAGTAAATTCTGAGTTTAAAAGTAAGACCCCAAACAACCAATCTTGGTTAATGAACTGCCCAAAAGGGATGTATATGTGTGGCTCATGCAATTCCTGCAAATATGTCTTGAAATCTGATGCCTTTTATGATAGTAAATCTAAGAGAGAATTTAAAGTCCACAACTTTATCAATTGTCGCTCTACTATGGTTGTATGTCTAATCATGTGCCCATGTGGAAAACAATATATTGGAAAAACAAAATCAGAGCTACAAATGCGTAGAGGTGAACATATATATGATATTACGAGGGGGAAATGAAAAATCCATTGGCTGCACACTTTAAAATACACCATAAACAATCACCATCTGGATTGAAATTTATAGGGATTTATCAGTTGTCTAGCGATAGGAGAGGTGGGGATAGAAACCGTCTACTCCTACAAAAAGAAACTATGTGGATTTATACCTTGGATACACTATCCCCTAAGGTTCTAAATAATGAAATAAAATTCAATATGTTCCTTTGAATAAGTTGATGGCAAGGGATGCACAGATGTTTTCTCGGGATGGCTGCATACCGGTGTTCTGGGTCATCTTTGTGCATCCATGGCCATTTAAAACTCATTCCTTCCTTCTGCATAATCAACTTACTTTCTCTACCACAAAAAATTCTCTAAATAAAATTAATTTGTACATTATTCATAAGAATATCTAGGACACCAAGCTATTGGGACCTATTCAGATAGAGGTGCTTTTTAGTGCAGCTTTTGGATCTGCTCTGGGCTGGTGGGGACCCGGCCCCCGTCCTGGTTTAGAAGCTCGGACTCTATCCCTGAGCAGACCTTTAGTCTACATATATTTTGAGTTATTTTATAATAATTTTTTTGTCTTATTTTGTTTTAATTATTTTTATTTTTATCTTCATATTTATTTTTAATTTTTATTTATCTTTATTATTTATATTACTACTTATTTTTGTTTTTATTTATTTATTATTTATTTATATCTTATTTTTTCTTCTTTAGTTTATTTTATTTTTATTCTTATTATTTTGACTCTTTCTTTTACTTTTATTATTTTTGTTGGTTGAACAGGGACCCCTCTGATTATTTACAAATGCAATGTGAAACTATATTGTAAGTTTTACCATTTAAATGTTTCTTGGATGATTATATGTGTGAACATGTACTTTAAATTGTTTAACATTTCTATTAAGAATGCATTGGGGGAGGAAAACAAAGGAGGAATAAAAAGAAACATATGTGTATATTTAGGAAATCGTTTTTCTAGTAAAAGTCTGATTGCAGGCTTTTTGACTTTTTCCAAAAATTTGGGCTCGGTCCAAAGAATTTGAAGGATTAAAACCATCTGCCCTAGGTTTTCCTTAGCTTTGAAAGTAGCCTGAAAGGAAAGTACTACTTGGGAGTGTCAGAAAACACAGTTTGAAATCGCAACTCAGGATCAGATGAGCACACTTGGCTACTTTCTGCATTTTGTATTTTATACCTGTGCCTTGTTCAAAGGCTGGTTGGTTCTGTGCCACAGTAATATCTTGAAATTATTTTTGGCAGTATTAAAATTAAATCACAAGTGTAAATGAAATCAAGCACTTGGTGCCATAACCTCTATTTGAGTCGGGACTGACCATGCCGATCTACGATCATAAGAACCTATCTTTAAGATGTGAATGAAGCGCTATAACTTTTTGGTATAGGAGTGAACAAATATGAACTTGCTTTTTGCATTAAGTTATTTTCCCTCCATATATATTTACACATAAAATGTATTGCATCCTTGCTGGGTGCGTTGTCTTATGTATTTATATGTAATTGTTGTAGAACCTGGCTGTTAAGGATCGGCCAGGCACAGCTTCTGTGTATACACCCATAGGTAATCAGTCTGCACCTGCTTCTATGTCTGTGAGACTGACTCCATCTTCCACCACTCAGGATGGCAGGCTTAGGAGTGGGAGAGCCTATCACAGCCTGGCCAGACGGAGCTAGCTCCCGCCCTCTGTCTATTTATACCTGCCTTTCCTGTTCCTCCTTGCTTGTGATTCTTCTCTGTTGGTTTCCTGGCCCTGCTGCAGCTTCTTGAACTACTTGTCCCTGCTTCGTATTGACCCTGGCTTACTGACTACTCTTCTGCTCTGCGTCTCCAGGAAGGGCCCCAAGAATGGGCCTTCTCCTTGGCGCCTGACGCCCCTGAACTTTCCTCCGTTGATCATTTATTTTCTGCTCTCAGACTCATTTATGACAAGACTGACAGGACTGCCTTTGCCGAGAGTCAGCTGGTGACCTTACGTCAGGGTAAGAGACCTGTGGAGGAGAATTGTTCTGACTTTAGGAAGTGGTGCGTAGCTTCTCGGTGGAATGACCCTGCCTTAAGGTGCCAGTTTAGGTTGGGTCTGTCGAACGGCCTGAAAGACCTGCTAGTTAGTTATCCCTCTTCTGACTCCCTAGACCAGGTTATGGCTTTAGCGGTACGACTTGACCGACGTCTCAGGGAATGACAACTTGAACGTTTTTGTGTTTTCCCCTCTGACTTCCCCATGATGCCTCCCGAGGTTCCGTTGCTTCGCTCTTCCACGGAAGACTCGGAGGTACCTATGCAACTCGGGGCCTCCATGTCCCCCCGATAACATAGTTACATAGTTACATAGTTTGTACGGTTGAAAAAAGACACATGTCCATCAAGTTCAACCAAGGGATGGAAAAGGGGAAGTGGGATGGGAAAGGGGAAGTAAAAAATTTCTACACATAGCAGTTAATATTTTTTTGTTCTAGGAAATTATCTAAGCCTTTTTTAAAGCCATCTACTGTCCCTGCTGTGACCAGCTCCTGCGGTAGGCTATTCCATAGATTCACAGTTCTCACAGTAAAGAAGGCTTGTCGCCTCTGCAGGTTGAACCTTTTTTTCTCCAGACGGAGGGAGTGCCCCCTTGTTTTTTGAGGGGGTTTTACATGGAACAGGATTTCACCATATTTTTTGTATGTGCCATTCATATATTTATATAAGTTAATCATGTCCCCCCTTAGTCGTCTTTTCTCAAGGCTAAATAGGTTTAGTTCTTTTAATCTTTCCTCATAACTTAGATTCTCCATGCCCCTTATTAGCTTCGTTGCTCTTCTTTGTATTTTTTCCAACTCCAGGGCATCCTTTCTATGAACTGGAGCACAGAACTGGACTGCATATTCTAGATGAGGCCTCACTAATGCTTTGTAAAGTGGTAATATTACATCCCTGTCCCGCGAGTCCATGCCTCTTTTGATACACGACAATATTTTGCTGGCCTTTGAAGCAGCTGATTGACACTGCATGCTGAAATTTAGTTTATGATTTACAAGTACACCCAGATCCTTCTCAACAATTGACTCCCCCCCCAGTGTAGCTCCCCCTAGGACATATGATGCTTGCAGGTTTTTCGTACCCAAATGCATAACTTTACATTTATCTACATTAAACTTCATTTGCCAAGTGGACGCCCAAACACTTAGTTTGTTTAAATCTGCCTGCAATTCACAAACATCTTCCATAGTCTGAACTATATTGCATAGCTTGGTGTCATCTGCAAAAATAGAAATAGTGCTATTAATCCCATCCTCTATATCATTAATAAATAAGTTGAATAAGAGTGGTCCCAGCACTGAACCCTGGGGTACACCACTTATAACTGGGGACCATTCAGAGTAGGAATCATTGACCACAACTCTCTGGATACGGTCCTTGAGCCAATTCTCAATCTAATTACAAACTATACTTTCTAAACCTATAGTCCTTAATTTACCCATTAGATGTCTATGAGGGACAGTGTCAAATACCTTTGCAAAGTCCAAAAACACTATATCCACAGCGGCCCCTCTGTCTAGGCTTCTGCTTACCTCTTCATAAAAACAAATCAGGTTGGTTTGACAGCTTCTGTCCTTTGTAAAACCATGCTGGCTGTCACTTATAATTCTATTTATTGTCACATAATTCTGTATATAGTCCCTCAATAGCCCCTCAAACATTTTCCCCACAATTGATGTTAAGCTTACTGGTCTATAATTACCCGGCGAAGACCTAGTGCCCTTTTTGAAAATAGGCACCACATTTGCCCTGCGCCAGTCCCTTGGCACTATACCACTCATGAGAGACTCTCTAAATATTATGAAGAGGGGGACAGAAATAACTGAACCTTTAAGCTCTTTAAGAACTCTAGGGTGTAACCCATCTGGTCCCGGGGCCTTGTGTACATTTATTTTATTTAATTTAGCTTGGACCATATCTACATTCATCCAATTCAGTATATCAACTGATATATTAACAGCACTGGCACCGGCTACATCAGCTGCTCCTTCTTCTGTTGTATATACAGAGCGGAAGAACCCATTTAGTAACTCTGCCTTCTCTTGATCCCCTGTGACCAACTCCCCATTACCACTATCTAAGGGTCCTACATGTTCAGACCTGGGCTTTTTTGCATTTATATGCTTGAAGAATTTTTTAGGATTTGTTTTACTATCCTTGGCCACCTGCCTTTCATTTTGTATTTTTGCTGATTTTATTACATTTTTACAGATTTTATTAAGCTCTTTATATTTTACAAAGGCTGCAGATGTACCCTCAGATTTGTATTTTTTAAATGCCCTTTTTTTGTCATGTATTGCCCCTTTCACAGAAGGTGTAAGCCATGTGGGGTTTAATTTTAGTCGTTTATACTTGTTACCTGTAGGAATACATTTTGCACTATAATTACCCAAAGTAGATTTGAAAATCTCCCATTTATCATTTGTCCCATTATTTGACATTAGTTCTTCCCAGTCTATATCCTGAATTGCCGCCCTCATCCTGGGGAAATTGGCTTTCTTAAAATTAAATGTTTTTGCCCTCCCAGCCTGCGTTTGTTTTTTACAGTATAGGTAAAATATAACTATATTGTGATCACTGTTACCAAGGTTTTCACGAACATTGACATTCCCAACAAGCTCTGCATTATTAGAAATGACCAGATCCAACAGAGCTTCACCTCTAGTCGGGTCTTCCACAAACTGGCACATAAAATTTTCCTGCAACAGGTTGAGGAAATGTCTCCCCTTTGCAGTTGAAGCCGAACCATGACACCAATTAATATCCCGATAATTAAAATCTCACATTATCACAACAGTACCCGCCTATGCAGCCCGCTCCATTTGTTTATATATTTGACCTTCTATCTCTTCAGTTATATTGGGGGGTCTATAGATTACACCAAAAGTAATTTTTTCAGTGTTTACTTCCCTTTGTAATTCCACCCACAAGGTTTCAACCTCCTCACAGTCTTCACCCTCTAATGTCTCATTTACACTCACCTTCATATCGCTTCTCACATACAGACATACACCACCACCTTTCCTATTTGCCCTGTCTTTCCGAAACAGTGTAAAACCCTGTAGATTTACAGCCCAGTCATGTGAAGAGTCCAGCCATGTTTCAGCAACACCAACTATATCTATATCTTCTTCCAGTATTAAGGCCTCCAGCTCCCCCATTTTGCTTGCTAGACTTCTGGCATTTGTGAACATATACTTTAACTTGCCTTTAAATGTTTCACTTTCACTATCAGAAATGTGATTATTTGACATTTGGGCCTTTTTATTTTCACTGCTGTTTTGTAACGAAAGAATCTCCTTATCTTGTTGCCTAGTCCTCTCCCCACCGTCTGTTTCTCCCCCCACCAATATAGTCTGACCCCTCTCTAACCTAACTACCCCTTTATTTCCTACATTGGCCTCCCTCCTCAGCCCTAGTTTAAACACTCCGCCACCCCAGCTAGAATTCTCTCCCCCAGCACAGCGGACCCCCTTCCATTTAGGTGCAAATCATCTGCAGAATACAGTTTGTACCCCAATGAAAAGTCAGCCCAGTGCTCTAGGAACCCAAATCCTTCTCCTCTACACCAAGACTTAAGCCATGCATTTAACTCCCTGAGCTCCCGCTGTCTTTCCTGTGATGCGCATGGCACAGGCAGTATTCCTGAGAATACTACTTTGGAGGTCCTTCCCTTCAGCTTGTAGCCTAGTTCTTTAAAATTATTCTTAAGGCTCCTCCACCTACCATTTATTCTGTCATTGGTACCGACATGGACCACAACAGCTGGATCATCACCAGCCCCTCCCAGCAATTTGTCCACCCGTTCCACCACATGCCGAACCCTGGCACCAGGGAGACAGCAAACCATTCGGTTGAGGCGGTCTTGGCGACAAATTATTCTATCCGTCTTCCTGATTATAGAATCCCCTACAACTATCAATTGTCTTGGCTTACCTGCATTACCATCCCGCCGACTACTAGCTGGGCTGTTCTCCCGGCTGTTAGGGAGATCAGTATCCACTAGGGCAGCCTTTTCTGAGACTGACACCCTCGCATCATCACCCAACCTGGCAATTTTGCTTGGAATGCCAGAAACCGGATCGGCCTTCCTTGTCTTTGACCCCTTTCTACTGCCCCTAACGACATTAACCCAGCTACTTACCTGATCCTGCTCACCCATGTCTTCACCCTCCAGTTCTAACCCACTAACTGCATGCTCCGTGAGCAGCAAGCTCAGCTCAAGATTGTCTATCCTCCTCAGTGTTGCATTCTGCTCCTCCAGATCTCTAATGCGAGCTTCCAGGTGAACAACATGGTCACATCTGCCACAGAGATATTCACCCTGGAACTCCGGCTCCAGTCGTGTATACATATGACAAACTGTGCACTGAAGAAAACCTCCAATATTGCTATCCATTATCCAAGTTACACCAAAACAGCGAACAATTGTCAAAGTAAAAGAAAAGAAGAGTACTTACTGGGGCTTCAACTCCTCTTTTCAACTCCGGTTTTAGAATTCCACTTAGTTCACAAGCCACTTAAACCACCAAGCTCAACGTAGAGAGTTCCGCAGGAAGAATGGTCTCTGCTTCTATTGTGGGGATGACAAGCATCAAGTGAACACCTGTCCTAGGCGTAAGAATAAGCAGCCGGAAAACTTCCGCGCCTAAGTGATCATCGGGGAGGTCACTTGGGCGCACAGGTATTTCCCGTAAATATGAAACGTAATAAAATCTTGCTTCCCTTTCAGGTCTCTTTTGGTGGTAGGTCTGCTACCGGCAGTGCCTTCGTGGATTCAGGGTCTTCTGCAAATATCATGTCTGTGCAATTTGCTATGTCTCTAGCTATGCCTTTGTTTGATTTGCCTAAACCTGTCCCGGTAGTGGGTATCGACTCCACTCCTCTTGCTAATGGTTATTTTACACAGCATACCCCTATTTTTGAACTCCTTGTTGGCTCCATGCATTTGGAGCAGTGCTCTGTACTGTTGATGCAGGGATTATCGTCCGATTTGGTTTTAGGTCTTCCCTGGTTGCAGTTGCATAATCCCACGTTTGACTGGAATACTGGGGAGCTTACCAAATGGGGTAATGAATGCTTCACGTCATGTTTTTCTGTTAATTCTATTTCTCCCCCTGAGGAGGTGAACACGCTACCTGAGTTTGTTCAGGACTTCACTGATGTTTTCTCTAAGGAGGCCTCTGAGGTGTTACCTCCTCATAGAGAATACGATTGCGCCATCGATTTGGTACCAGGAGCTAAGCTCCCTAAGGGTAAGATATTTAATCTCTCTTGTCTAGAACGTGAAGCCATGAGAGAGTATATCCAGGAATGCCTGGCCAAGGGTTACATTCGCCCCTCTACTTCTCCGGTAGGTGCTGGCTTCTTCTTCGTAGGGAAGAAGGATGGTGGTCTTAGGCCATGCATTGACTACCGTAACTTGAATAAGGTCACTGTAAGGAACCAGTATCCCCTTCCTTTGATTCCTAATCTCTTTAATGGTTCTCTAAGTTTGATCTACGAGGGGCGTATAACCTTATCCGCATCAAAGTGGGGGATGAGTGGAAGACTGCGTTTAACACGCCCGAAGGTCATTTCGAATACCTCGTCATGCCCTTTGGGTTGTGTAATGCTCCCGCGGTCTTCCAGAATTTCATAAATGAGATTTTAAGAGATTACCTGGGGGTATTTCTTGTAGTGTACCTTGATGACATACTTGTGTTTTCCAAGGACTGGTCCTCCCACATTGAGCATGTCAGGAAGGTGCTCCAGGTCCTTCGGGAAAACAAACTGTTTGCGAAGACCGAAAAATGTGTGTTTGGGGTGCAGGAGATACCATTTTTGGGTCAAATCCTCACTCCTCATGAATTCCGCATGGACCCCGCCAAGGTCCAGGCTGTGGCGGAATGGGTCCAACCTGCCTCCCTGAAGGCGTTACAGTGCTTCTTGGGGTTCCCTAATTATTACAGGAGATTTATTGCTAACTTCTCGGTCATCGTTAAGCCTCTTACGGACCTCACTCGCAAAGGTGCTGATCTCCTCCACTGGCCTCCTGAGGCTGTCCAGGCTTTTGAGGTCCTTAAGAAGTGCTTTATCTCGGCCCCGGTGCTGGTTCAGCCCAACCAAATGGAGCCATTTGTCGTGGAGGTTGACGCGTCCGAGGTGGGAGTGGGGGCTGTCTTGTCCCAGGGTACCAGGTCCCTCACCAATCTCCGTTCCTGTGCCTACTTCTCCAGGAATTTTTCGCCCACTGAGAGTAACTATGATATTGGCAACCGCGAACTCTTAGCCATTAAATGGGCATTTGAAGAGTGGCGCCACTTCCTGGAGGGGGCTAGGCACCAGGTAAGTGTCCTTACCGACCACAAGAATCTGGTTTTCCTAGAATCTGCCCGGAGGCTAAACCCGAGACAACCTCGATGGGCGTTATTTTTTACCAGATTCAACTTTTTGGTTACCTATAGGGCTGGGTCTAAAAATATTAAGGCTGATGCACTGTCGCGTAGTTTCATGGCCAGCCCTCCTTCGGAGGAAGATCCTGCTTGTATTTTGCCTCCAGGTATAATCATTTCCTCTATTGATTCTGATTTAGTCTCTGATATTGCTGCTGATCAAGGTTCAGCTCCCAGGAACCTTCCTGAGAACAAGCTGTTTGTTCCCCTGCAATTCCGGCTAAGGTTACTTAGGGAAAATCATGACTCCGCACTATCTGGTCATCCAGGCATCCTGGGTACCAAGCACCTCATTGCCAGAAAGTATTGGTGGCCTGGGTTGCCTAAAGACGTTAAGGCCTACGTCGCCGCTTGTGAGGTTTGTGCTAGGTCCAAGACTCCCAGGTCCCGACCAGCGGGCTTACTACGTTCTTTGCCCATTCCCCAGAGAACTTGGACCCATATCTCCATGGATTTTATCCCCGATTTGCCTCCATCTCAAGGCAAGTCAGTGGTGTGGGTTGTAGTAGACCGCTTCAGTAAGATGTGCCACTTTGTGCCCCTCAAGAAACTACCCAATGCTAAGACGTTAGCTACCTTGTTTGTCAAACACATCCTGCGTCTTCATTGGGTCCCTGTCAATATTGTTTCTGACAGAAGGGTACAATTTGTTTCTTTGTTTTGGAGAGCTTTCTGTAAAAAGTTGGAGATTGATCTGTCCTTCTCCTCTGCCTTCCCTCCTGAAACTAATGGCCAAACCGAGAGGACTAATCGGTCTCTAGAACAATATTTAAGGTGTTTTATCTCTGACTGTCAATATGATTGGGTCTCATTCATTCCCCTCGCCGAATTTTCCCTTAATAACCGGGTCAGTAACTCATCAGGGGTCTCCCCTTTTTTCTGTAATTTTGGGTTTAATCCACGGTTCTCCTCCATTTCACCTGGTAGTTCCAACAATCCCGAGGTAGAGGTCATTCACCGGGAACTGTGCACAGTCTGGGCCCAGGTTCAGAAGAACCTAAAGGCGTCCCAGAGCATACAAAAAACTCTGGCAGATAGAAGACGTTCTGCTAACCCCTTGTTTATGGTCGGGGATCTGGTGTGGCTATTGTCTAAGAACTTGCGCCTTAAAGTCCCATCCAAGAAGTTTGCTCCCCGGTTTATAGGGCCGTACAAGGTCATTGAAGTCCTCAATCCTGTCTCCTTCCGACTGGAGTTGCCCCCATCTTTTCGAGTACACGACGTGTTTCATGCCTCCCTCCTTAAACGCTGCTCCCCGTCCTTGGCTCCCTCGAGGAAACCTTCTGTCCCCGTTCTCACCCCTGAAGGGGTAGAATTCGAGGTGGCCAAGATTGTGGACAGCAAGATGGTCCAAGGCTCCCTCCAGTACCTGGTCCATTGGAGAGGATATGGGCCGGAGGAGAGGACTTGGGTACCCGCCCGGGATGTTCACGCTGGGGTATTGGTCAGGAGGTTACACCTTCGTTTCCCCAATAAACCAGGTCCATCTAGAAAGGGTCCGGTGGCCCCTCATAAAAGGGGGGGGGGTACTGTTAAGGATCTGCCAGGCACAGCTTCTGTGTATACACCCATAGGTAATCAGTCTGCACCTGCTTCTATGTCTGTGAGACTGACTCCATCTTCCACCACTCAGGATGGCAGGCTTAGGAGTGGGAGAGCCTATCATAGCCTGGCCAGACGGAGCTAGCGCCCGCCCTCTGTCTATTTATACCTGCCTTTCCTGTTCCTCCTTGCTTGTGATTCTTCTCTGTTGGTTTCCTGGCCCTGCTGCAGCTTCTTGAACTACTTGTCCCTGCTTCGTATTGACCCTGGCTTACTGACTACTCTTCTGCTCTGCGTTTGGTACCTCGTACACTCCTGGTTTGACTCGGCTTGTTCACTACTCTCCTGCTCTGCGTTTGGCACCTCGTACTCTCCTGGTTGGACTCGGCTCGTTTACTACTCTTGTTGCTCACGGTGTTGCCGTGGGCAACTGCCCCATTTCCCTTTGCTTCTGTGTACCCTTGTCTGTTTGTCTGTCGTGCACTTACTGAGCTTAGGGACCGTCGCCCAGTTGTACCTCGTCACCTAGGGCGGGTCGTTGCAAGTAGGCAGGGACTGAGTGGCGGGTAGATTAGGGTTCACTTGTCTGTTTCCCTACCCCCATCATTACACTGGCCAGGTAATATGCTCTGCTTTTATTATAATATTTAAAATTTATTGAAAGAGTATTACTAGTTTTGCAAAAAAATAACTTTTTCTACAAAAAAATTCAATTTAATTAATTCAGAATAAATAAATATATAATATTTTATTATTCCGAAAGAGTGCCTTGAATATTTCTGGACTTTGTCTGTAATGACGGGGTGAGGAGACAGACAGGTGAGCCCTAATCTACCCACCACTCAGTCCCTGCCTACTTGCACGACCCGTCCTAGGCGACCGCGTACAACTGGGTGACGGTCCCTACGCTCAATACGTGCACGAGAGACAAACAGACAGGGGTACACAGAAGCTAAGGGAAATGGGCCAGTTGCCCATGGCAACACCGTGAGCAACAAGAGTAGTAAACGAGCCGAGTCAAACCAGGAGTGTACGAGGTACCAAACGCAGAGCAGGAGCATAGTCAGTAAAGCCAGGGTCAAAATGAAGCTGAGCTCAATAGTAATAGCTCGAACAGCAGAGCCAGGAAACAAGAGAGAATCACAGGCAAAGACAAGAAGCAAATGAAGGCATACATAGACCGAGGGCAGGAGCTAGAACCGTCTGGCCAGGCTGTGATAGGTTCTCCCACTCCTCAGCCTACCAGCCTGAGTGGTAGCAGATCGAGTCACTCTAACAGACCTAGGAGCAGATGCAGACTGATTAACCACGGGCGTCAACACAGAAGCTGTGTCTGGCAGATCCTTTACATTGTCTCTTTTCTTTTTTGTATTGTCGAATATTTCACGTGTTTCCAGGAATGGCACTGTGCAATATATATATATATTGCCTTTCTCGTTTAGGGAATTCTATTGGATAAATAACCCCTAAGTTTTTTCTAATCCTGCCAATGACTGAGGCAGAGGAAGCTTGACCGGATGGATCTGTGACAGACAGCGGTTGAGACATTTGGAGCCCCATTGGAGAACCTCTCCAGACGTCCAGTCCAGGACTGGGCCATGTAACCGGAGCCAAGGCAGACCCAGTAGGACAGGATTGACGGCTTTAGGCAAAACAAGAAGCTAAATCAGTTCAGTATGAAGGGCTCCAACTTGGAGCTTCAGCGGCTTGGTTTCAGATACGATCGGGTCGGGCAGAGGCAGTCCATTCACTGAGGCAACAGCCAGTCTCCAGGGGGACCGTGGGCAACTGTACATGATCCACTAGGTCTTTTTGGATGAAGTTTGCCGCGGACCCTGAGTCCAGATAGACAGGGACCTGATGCGTCTTTTCGCCGGACACTATGGTGATGGGGATGGACAGTTTAGAAGAGATTTTTTTATTCAGCGCCGTTCCGCCTAGGGTTGTCTCTCCAACCAATCCTAGGCACTAAAGTTTTTTGGCTTCTGGGGACACAAACGCACAACATGGCCTCCGAGGCCGCAATACAAAGTCCCGAAGTGCGTCTGTGTTGTTTCTCCTGGGCTGACAATTTGAGTCCGTCCACCTGCATAGGCTCCTCTGGTGGAACAACTGGTGAGGGCAACAGGGATTGCTGGAAAGTAGGAGCTAGCCCGGGAAATCTTCTCTCCCGATGAACCATTTAGGAGAATTTTCCATTCATATCAATAAAAATTAAAGGATTCATCTGAATAAGTGGAATAGGCGCTTCTTGTGTTTTTGCGGCAAGGAGACAAATGGCACATCAGCAGTTGTCTAGTCTTCATCACATAAGCACAAGTTTATATACACATATCAAGGCGTATTGTGATTTAGACCAACTGAAAACCGTTTGTGGCTTTCCTGTCATATGAAATGTTTAACACTTCAGAATGAAATTAGGCCACAGTTGAACTTCCTCTGGAGATCCCAATCTCTTTATTGAGAAGTTCAACTGCCTCACACACTTGATATCAGTTTATCTTTAAAAGCATATTTAACACTTTGTCAGCTAAAACATTTCCTGAGAAGCTTGCATAGCTTAATGTCCATTACATGAAGTAAGAATAAATATAGAATAAAACTTTCCTAACATTCCCCCTGTTGTAAATTTGTCAAGGAATGTTCTGCGAGACATCCAGGACAGGTTCTCTTCTTAAGTCTTAAACCAATCCTTTCATACTTCAGAATCTTGGTAGTCATCATGGGTGTTTCCAAGTCATCATATACGTCCTTACTTGGAATCTCTTGGTACATAGTCTTTGTCCTCTTATGCAGGGTATCGCACAACATCCACAAAAAGTCAATATACTGGCAACAACGGCAATAGTCATGAGTACAGAGGTTACCAGGCCAGTCCATTTTCCAAACCACCCCTCAATCCATGAGGTGATGATGTCATTTATTCCAGAGTTTCCGCAAGCTCTTCGGACAGGGAATTGAGTCCTTCCAATGCCTTGGTAATACTACCATCAGGAGCTGTATTATTGGGAATAAAAGTAAAACAGAAGGTACCAAACATTTTGCAGACACCCCATTTTTTTGCTAGTAACATATCCAGGGCCATTCTATTTTACCATGTCTTTAAAGATGTAGGTCCAAACTGATCTGCAATGCCCTTTATTGGATCTCTGGTATAATAAACAAATCTCTGTTGATTGTGATAAATGTAATTAATCCAGTCGACATTCTTATTTATCGTAGACCACCAGCATGATGCAATCTGATTTTGGGTCTTAAACTCATTTGGCACCCCTCGGGGTACTCCTATTTCATCTATGTATATTCTATGGTCAAAGGAACCTCAAGGGGTAGACTGCTTATAGCAATTCAGATAGTCTCCAGGGCTTTTTCTTATTCTCTGAAACTCAGGGGCTGAAAACAAGTGCAATTGCATCAGAAGCTGAACCAGACAGAGTACAGCCTCCCTGCCACTTGGCCTTCCTGTCTCCACATAGCCACCAGAGATCAGTCCTTGCCCTTGTCTGGTTGGTAAACCAATTAGAGGAGTAATTACTATTATCAGTACCAATATCTATGGTGGTCTCGCAAAACTCTTCAGTGAGGTTCCCTACTTTCTTACCTTGCCCATTTCTCAGAAAGCAGGTGTAGTTGCCTGGGTAAGCAACTACTAAGGGAGGGATTTCATCTCTCCCCACTGGTGGGTACAATAAAGAGAGTGTCTTACATAATTTATCACCTGGATTATATGATGCATTATATAAAGATAACATGCATTGCAGACCTTGTGGGTTCTCCTTATCTGATAGCCTGAAAGGTATAGTACCCAGATGTGGCCTAGCTTTTGCGTAAGCGATACAGTTAGTTCTTTTATTTTGGATTGCAGTGTATCCTATCCAAGCTAACCATTCATTTTTATAACTGTAACCTGTTGCTAATGCCATTTTATCTTCATAAGTGAAGTTGGCCAGATAGACTATAGAGGGTAGGTCTATCTTCGGGGCTAAAGGACTTTCAGTTGCGTCTTTTTCGTAATCTCAATAAAGAAATGCCCTATAGGGTCAGTACCTGAAACATCAGTTCCTATAGCATATAGTTCCTTATCCTTTTTATTAGGGTATTTACATAGATAGTACAAATGTACTTATCTGAATATGCTGGTTTGTAAGCTATGTTTTTATCCATGCATTGAGCTCTAACCACAGTGCAGAAATCTATTTCATATGTTGCAGTCTTACCTTCAGTAAAATTAAAATATTTAATCCTCCAAGCTAAGTCTTTAGGGAATCCTTTCCCCTGATCCTGTTTCCCAGTTATCCCATACCTTTGGTTGACACACCTTGGACTTCCATAGGATGCCTAGAATAACTAATACAATTTTGCCCTGTCTCCTCCCAGGCTCTGGATGTTTTCTTCGCTGAAGTTTGAGACAAGTCACTTCTAACAAATGACCACCCTTTGTAATCAGTTTTTTTTTATAGCCTAGGAGGATAGTGGCAATTCCCTAACTACCTTACAGTGTGATAAGTATATCCAAGAGGTGCGTTCAGCTATCTTTACGGCCGTAGGTGTGGTAAGGTGAAACCTGATATGGTCTTTCTCAATGAAAATAATACCAGTGTTTTCTTTTTATAACTTTGATCAGGATCCAATTTCCTGACTTTACAGGTTCAGGTTCAGGTACAGGGTCACCTCGAATACAATTAAAGATTATCTACTTCTTCATCAATCCTATAAAATAATCTCAGACTTGGAATTATAAAAGGTCTGCCATATATCATTTCAAAAGGTGTCAAACCTGATGCTGTAGGAGTCACATGCATATTTAGGACTACTAGGTAAATAATATACCCAATTCTTCCCAGTCTCTTCCATTGTTTTCTTGAGTTTGTTTTTTAGGCTATGACATTATTTACAAAGTGAGATCCATTCTCACTGTATATTTTCTCAGGTATCCAAAACCTAGGTATTATCTCCTTTACCAATGCTTTAGCAACTGTGATAGCATCTGGGCTTGCTGTGGGGAATACGTCTACCCATTTGGTAAATGCATCAACAATCACTCAGCAATATTTCTTCCCTTTATATTTGTTTAATTCAATGAAATCCATACAAATGTGTTGGAATAGATATTGTTGATTTGGGAACTGTCGTCTCTTTGGTCTTACATTACCCTGAGGATTGTGTTTTGCACAAATCAAACATGTTAAACAAAAAGTAGTTTGTAAACCCATAATCCGTGAACAACCTAGATATATTCTCAACCATTCCCCCTGTTGAGACATGGCTCGTCCCATGGCTCAATATTGCTGCATATCTGAAAAGATAGCTAGGTCAGAATATATATTTCCATGGATATATATAATCAATTTTGGATTGTTGCTCCTTTTTCTTCCAACTTTCTCTAACTTATTAAGGAACAACACATATTTTATATACTCTTTCTGTCCATGCCCACCACCCCCCCAGTCACAAGGCACTGTGAGCTTGAGTCATCATAAAAGACACATATACATTATCACATGAGTTATCATAAATGTTCTCATCATATTTTTAGCTGTGTGTCAGTTTGGGGTGAGCTATATTTGATAGGCCATATCTAATAGGAACAAACGCTAGCCTTATCTGATAGGCATCTAAGAAAGAGGAACTCACATTTAAATAGTTGTTACACAAATTAATTCTAGAATTTAATAGTTTTAAAATAAGAGACAAGGGGTGTAGTGTTTGGGGGACCACTTATCCAGCGCTTTCATTGTAAGGGTGAAAATATCAGGGTCATTTGCTGCACCCTGGGGAAGCACCATCCAGGCATACTGTTTGCCTCTATGTGTGAAGGCAAAATATTGGTAACAATCCGAAGACAGAGGGATAGAAAAAAACAAGGTATTATATGGAGACACAATGGGAGTTATCAGTTTATTTCCTAATAACTAAGCAATCTATCATTTATGCAGACCATACTTGTTAAATATTTCAATAGAGAGAGAGGGTGAGAGAGACAGACAGACAGACAGACAGACAGAAAGAGAGAGAGAGATAGCAAGGCTTTTTCCATTTCTTCTAACATTCTCACATCCTGCATTCAGCTGCTGCCCCCAACCCCTGCCCTTTCTTCCCTTTTCTTGTAGAACATTAGCTTCAGCGAGCCAAAATGCTGAAAGGAAACTAAATTCCTGCTATATTTATAACTCTAAAACCTGACTGTACACAGATAACTTTAATTATTTAAACCTTTTAGATAAGGTAGTTTAAAAAGCCAGTCTATTTACACAATCTTGTACTTCAGTTCAATGTTCTAGGCCTTTTTACACAATATTTTTACATATAATAACATTAATTTAAAGTTCAATTAATTCAGTTATTAATCTGGATTGAGAAAAACATCTCACATCAAAACAGTACACAATTTAATTTGCTCCTCAGACTAGTCTCCGACACACACACACTGTATACACGAACACACTGTATACACGGACACACACACTGTATTCATGTCTACATCATACTTCTCATCATAATCCACATTACTCATTGCAATGTAACTATCTGTATTACTCTCATCACTAGTACAGTCACTCTTATCGAAAGCTATTCTTTTATACACATACTATTCATATCAACATTTATTGACACACTCTTCTATAGTTCTGCTTTTCCTTTCAGTGCATAAAATGTGCCAAAAATCGGATAAAATACACGTCGTATGAACCTGTCAACTGATAAGTCATTCACAACAGGGTCTTCCCTCTTGACTTTCATCATTCTAATGCCTCATTCACACGACAGGGTCCGAGTGTCGGCCGATAAAATCGGCCGTTTTGGGCCGTTTTTCCTGGCCGGTTTGCATCCATTTTGCATCCGTTCAGATTCCGTTCCGGGCCATGTTGCCATTTTTAACGGCCGATTTTGACCCGTTTTGCATCCGTTTTTTTCCCTGTTCGTTTTAAAATCGGATGAATTTCATTTTAATTTGTTGCCACACACAGCCCTCTGTAGATAATGCCACACAGCACCCTGTAGGTAATGCCACCCAGCCCCCTGTAGGTAATACCACCCAGCCCCCTGTTGGTAATGCCACCCAGCCCCCTGCAGGTAATGCCACCCAGCCCCCTGCAGGTAATGCCACCCAGCCCACTGCTGGTAATTCCACCCAGCCCCCTGCAGGTAATGCCACCCAGCCCCCTGCAGGTAATGCCACCCAGCCCACTGCTGGTAATTCCACCCAGCCCCCTGCAGGCAATGCCACCCTGCCCCCTGTAGGTAATGCCACCCTGCCCCCTGTAGGTAATGCCACCCTGTCCATTGTAGGTAATACCACCCAGCTCCCTGTATGTAATGCCACCAAGTCCCCTGTAGGTAATGCCACCAAGTCCCCTGTAGGTAATGCCACACAGCCCCCTGTAGGTTGCACCCATCCCCCCCCTTCCAGGAGAAGTCACTGACTTCAATGTCCATATATGGACAGTTTAGTCGCTGACTTCTCCTGGAGAGGAATCCCTGGCCACAGGGTCAGGAATTCCGCTTCTGAAGTGAGTGACGTCACTGTGTCCATATATGGACTCTGTAGTCACTCACTTCTCCTGTAGCGGAATCCCCGGCCATGGGGTCGGGGATTCCGCTTCTGGAGTGAGTGACGTCACTGTGTTCATATATGGACAGTGTAGTCACTCACTTCTCCTGTAGCGGAATCCCCGGCCACGGGGTCGGGGATTCCGCTTCAGAAGTGAATGACGTCGCTGTGTCCATATATGGACAGTGTAGTCACTCACTTCTCCTGTAGCGGAATCCCCGGCCATGGGGTCGTGGATTCCGCTTCAGAAGTGAGTGACGTCGCTGTGTCCATATATGGACAGTGTAGTCACTCACTTCTCCTGTAGCGGAATCCCCGGCCACGGGGTCGGGGATTCCGCTTCAGAAGTGAATGACGTCGCTGTGTCCATATATGGACAGTGTAGTCACTCACTTCTCCTGTAGCGGAATCCCTGGCAACGGGGTCGGGGATTCCGCTTCTGAAGTGAGTGACGTCACTGTGTCCATATATGGACTCTGTAGTCACTCACTTCTCCTGTAGCGGAATCCCCGGCCATGGGGTCGGGGATTCCGCTTCTGGAGTGAGTGACGTCACTGTGTTCATATATGGACTCTGTAGTCACTCACTTCTCCTGTAGCGGAATCCCCGGCCATGGGGTCGGGGATTCCGCTTCAGAAGTGAGTGACATCGCTGTGTCCATATATGGACAGTGTAGTCACTCACATCTCCTGTAGCGGAATCCCCGGCCATGGGGTCGGGGATTCCGCTTCAGAAGTGAGTGACGTCGCTGTGTCCATATATGGACAGTGTAGTCACTCACTTCTCCTGTAGCGGAATCCCCGGCCACGGGGTCGGGGATTCCGCTTCAGAAGTGAATGATGTGTCCATATATGGACAGTGTAGTTACTCACTTCTCCTGTAGCGGAATCCCTGGCAACGGGGTCGGGGATTCCACTTCAGAAGTGAGTGACGTCGCTGTGTCCATATATGGACAGTGTAGTTACTCACTTCTCCTGTAACAGAATCCCCGGCCATAGGGTCGGGGATTCCGCTTCAGAAGTGAGTGACGTCGCTGTGGCCATATATGGACAGTGTAGTCACTCACTTCTCCTGTAGCGGAATCCCCGGCAACGGGGTCGGGGATTCCGCTTCAGAAGTGAGTGATGTCGCTATGTCCATATATGGACAGTGTAGCCACTCACTTCTCCTGTAGCGGAATCCCCGGCAACGGGGTCGGGGATTCCGCTTCAGAAGTGAGTGATGTCGCTGTGTCCATATATGGACAGTGTAGTCACTCACTTCTCCTGTAGCGGAATCCCTGGCCACGGGGTCGGGGATTCCGCTTCAGAAGTGAGTGACGTCGCTGTGTCCATATATGAACAGTGTAGTCACTCACTTCTCCTGTAGCGGAATCCCTGGCCACGGGGTCGGGGATTCCGCTTCAGAAGTGAGTGACGTCGCTGTGTCCATATATGAACAGTGTAGTCACTCACTTCTCCTGTAGCGGAATCCCCGGCCATGGGGTCGGGGATTCCGCTTCAGTAGTGAGTGACGTCGCTGTGTCCATATATGGACAGTGTAGTCACTCACTTCTCCTGTAGCAGAATCCCCGGCCACGGGGTCGGGGATTCCGCTTCAGAAGTGAGTGACGTCGCTGTGTCCATATATGGACAGTGTAGACACTCACTTCTCCTGTAGCGGAATCCCCAATCCCCGGCCGGGGATTGGAGATTCCGACTTCTACAGGGAGCAAAAAAAAGACCCTCCTCCTGCTCACATGCACTCTGCACTGTGAGGAGGAGGAGGAGAGAGAGCGCGAGCGACGGAATACATGGCCATCACTCGGGACACATTCCGGTGATGGCCGTGTATTACCCGGCCCCATAGACGGGTAAACGGCTGAAAATAGGGCATGTCCCATTTTTTGACGGCCAGGTTTCCCGGGCCATCAAAAAATCGGTCGTGTGAATAGCCCCATTAGGGGTCTATTTCCTAATGCAGCCGGGTGACGGCCGATTTATGAACGGCCGTCACCTGGCCGGGAAACCCTGTCGTGTGAATAAGGGCTTAGGGTATGTTCACACGGCCTATTTTCTGCCATTTTTCGGGCCGTAAATGGCAGCGTACAGAAACGGCCACGAAAAATAAGTGCAGGTCACTTCTTGGGACGTTTTTGGAGCCGTTTTTCATAGACTCTATAGAAAAACAGCTCCAAAAACGGCCATAAAAATCACAGTGTAAAACACGAGTTGCTAAAAAAAGTCTGAAAATAAGGAGCTGTTTTCCCTTGAAAACAGCTCCGTATTTTCAGATGTTTTTGGTTAAGCGTGTGAACATACCCTTAGGGCTCATTCACATGCAATTCTGCAGAATTGCTGCATTTTTTTTCGGAAAAAACGCAGCAGAATACAATACCTAAATGGAGGACACCAAACAGTTCCCTAGAAGATCACTGGTAGATAGCCCTTCACAGTGATGTACGGGCTCTATCGGGAACTGGGCCACAGGCCCATGGTAAGCATGGTGGTAACGGTGAACCCGCTGAAAACGCAACATAACCTATAACTTGGAGTCTGACACACGAAAAGTAAATTTAAAACAGTGAAAGTTTATTGATCAAATTAAAATAAACACATATGTTAAAACATAGAGATGAAAACCACAAAGGAAAAATGGACAACCAGAACATGTGTCACAAAGCAGCACTATGTTAACATACTGAGCACACCTATGTCAAGTAACAATGCATGATAAGGAGGTGATATCCAAACAGCCAATATGTATAAATACAAGGTGCTGGGAGATTAATACATCAAAGATGTGTACACTTTGTCATTTCTCTACTTAATATATCTAGGACAACAGTCCATGCACAGTTACAGAGAATAACAAGAAGTATATCCACATCACAGTGTGTAAGAAAAACTCCTGGTTTGTGTGACTGGCGTCCACCCCGACGCGCGTTTCGGCCCGGAAGCCTTCGTCTGGGGGCAGAATACAGTAGCAGCATAGTGGATGACATTTAGCAAATCTCATCCACATGCTGCGTAAAAATTCAGAGCGGAAATTGACCTGCGGTGCATATTTTTCGGACTTCAGCACGTCAATTCCTGCTGCGGAAAGTGGCCAGAATTGCTGCGTTTTTCAGGGGAGATATCACCATCCCCAACATTGGGAAAAATGCAGCAAAATACTCACCATCTTCTGTTGTAAAAACCGCAGGAAATGGTGCATTTTTGCCACAGCGGAATGTCTGCTATTTTCAACGGAATTGCTGCAGAAATTTTCTGCAGCAATTCTGTTGTGTGTGGACAAGCCCTTAGCCTTTTGGTGTGTTCTTTAGCTTCAGACAGCTACCATTTGTACAATCTCTTCAAAAATGGAACTGGACAATGCTTAGCAATTTGAAGACACCTTTTCCTGGCTTGTAGCCAAAAATAGGGAGGGGGAGAGTCTCCCGACCACATTTACAGCAGCTGTACAACAGTTTTCTTCTGCCTGATTCACCTTGTTGTAATTCTTGGAAGTGCTCCCTCTGGTTGCCAACATAGGAAAACATGTCAATTTATGATTTAATTTTTAATACTTTCCACTTTGTGGAAGAAAAAAAAACAATACAATACAACGTTTTTTACGCACGTTTTTGGAGCTGTTTTCATTGGAGTCTATGAGAAAACGGGTCCAAAAACGTCCCAAGAAGTGTCCTGCACTTCTTTTGACGAGGCTGTAATTTTACGAGCCGTCTTTTGACAGCGACGCGTAAAATGACAGGTCGTCAAGTGCGTGTTACAATATCATGTCAGCAATGCATGGCATTACGATACATCTCAAACATATACAAGAAATAAACTAAAACATAGTATATAAAACATATCACATACATATACAGTGCATGACATTCCGTATTCGCCCGAAAGCAATTATACATTACAATATGCGAAGAGACAGAGAACCATCGAAATCCAGAGCACATCTGGGAGACATAAGGTAACAATGAGGCCGTGTCCCAACCTAAAGCCATAAAATACCCAAAAAGAGAGACAGGCTTCACTTTTACGGAGCACTTAAGTAGGGATTGCTCTAAGAGCCATAGATAATGCAGTGTTAGAGTAAGATGTAAGATCAGAATTACACCAACGATCCCACACCTGATGACATTTATCAGGGCATCTTCTATTAATGTAAACAATTCGCTCATAGGGTATCATAGAATTAATCAGTTCTATCCACGTAGATTTAGTAGGAGATCGAGGCTTCATCCATCTAATAGCTATTGCCTTCCTAGCCATAAATAACGTCTCCCGAAGGCACGTACGAGTAGGAGTAGAATAAATATCATCCTCCGCTAATCCAAATACGCAAACCCCTGGATCCAGTCTAACTGGGACCTCCAATACCGGGATAACAGGTCAGTAACGTCGGTCCAGAAAACTTGAAGCACAGGACATTCCCATATCATGTGATGAAAATCTGCGGGTTCATAGAGACACCTGTGACAACTGGGATTAGGCCGTCTACCCATTTTATAAAGGCGGACCGGGGTAAGATAACTCTGGTGTATGATGTAAAGCTGTATAAGCTTATTGTTAATAGCAGGAGATACGAATCTATGCGACTCCAAAAGACTCGATCTGGACTCCTCATCTAGGGATGGGATCAAGGCCTGCCACCTGTCCATTGCTGGGAAAGCTGCTTTATTTGCCTTCGCATGGAGAAGGTAAGAATAGATGGATGAAATCAACCCTCCAGGGCCTTGCAATCTAATAATGCCAATCAAGGGATAGGTGGAGATAAGGATATCAGTTCCCCTAAACTGAGTCAACAGTGAATGACGCAATTGCAAATATTTATAGAAGGCTCGTCTCGGAACCCGATAATTCTCCTCAACCTGCGCAAAGGAGAGCAACACATTATTCACAAATAGATCTCCCACAGTATCCACCCCCAGTATCGACCAAAATGCATCATCCTGTGAGGAAGTTAACTGATCAAGTACCGCATTCTGCCATAGGGGTGTTTCAGCTATAATTTGGTCATCCCATGAGATCTTAACTGCCGCCAGCCAGACATTACGAGCAACTCTGTGTATCGGTAAGGATCTCCTACCAAGGGGAAGTAAAGGATCTAGCACAGACCATAATTTAGGAAGGCCCAAATAGCTTGCCAAACATAGTTCCAATCACTCTGGTGCGTCAGGTGACACCCAGGCGGCCATATATTTGAGCTGACCCGCCAGGTAGTATAAATATAAGTCAGAAAGGGCCAATCCCCCTAAATTTCTAGGTCATTGCAATTTCGCCAGTTGTAGTTTCGATCTAGAGGATCCCCATATAAATTTAATAAGTTGCGATTCCATCTCTTGGAAGAATGATCTAGGAATATATATAAAAATGTGCTGCAAAACATATAGACATTTAGGCTGAATCACCATCTTGATAAGGTTGATATGACCTGCTACAGAAAGAGGCAACCCCAACCAAATCTTAAATTTATCCCGAAACAACGGAATCAGAGGAGCAACATTCGCCTGCACCATGTCAGCATCCAATCTCGTGATATGAATTCCCAAATATTTAAAACTAGAAACCACCCTCAAGCCATTCACCAAGGATCCCACCATAACATTTCTGGGCGGGGAAAAGTACATCAGGCATGACTTGTCCCAATTAATAGACATGCCAGAAAATTCTCCAAACATATTAATCATGGTCATTGCTGCGTCCAAGGACTCATCAGGAGATGACATGAATAGCAACAGGTCATCAGCATATAATGCCACTCGGTGCTCCGTGGAGCTTAGGGGTATGCCCCGGTAAACCACATCAGATCTAAGTAAAATAGCCAGTGGCTCCACAGCAATAGCAAATAATAAAGGGGAGAGCGGACAACCCTGTCTGGTACCCCGTGCTAAATTAAAGTATGGAGAGAGCTGTCCATTTAAAAACACAGCCGTTCTGGGATGTAAATACAATAAGGAGACCCACTGACAAAACACAGGACCAAATCCAAACCCACGCAGAATATGAAGTAGGTATGGCCACTCAATGGAGTCAAAGGCCTTAGCTGCATCCAAAGATGCCAAGGCCCAGTCCGCACCCTGTCGTGATGCAATCTGGGAGACAATATGGACTCTGCGTAGGTTGTCCGATGTATTTCTCCCTTGTATAAACCCAGCCTGGTCAGGGTGGATAATAGAAGGCATAATACCATTAAGCCTATTTGCCAATACCTTGGTCAATATTTTATAGCCCACGTTAAGTAATGCTATGGGTCTATAGGAAGAACAATCCAAGGGATCCTTATCCGGCTTAAGTATCACCACTACTGTGGCCTCATAAAATGAATCGGGCAGGGACCCCGCTATCAAAGATTCATGGTAAGTATGAAGGAGTTCTGGGAGTAACTGCTCTTGGTATCTCAAATAAACCTCCAAAGGTATGCCATCAGGCCCTGAGGCTTTCCCCTTAGACATACCCGTGACTGCCTCATTTAGCTCTTCTATAGTAATCATGCCATCAAGTAGGAGTCTCTGTTCATTAGTTATAGAGGGGCAGGTGATAGATTCACAATATACCCGTAACTCTTCTGCAGACTTCGTAAACCTAGAGAGATATAAGTCTTTGTAGAAATCAGAGAATGCAGAAAGTATATCCGACGTAGCGGTGAGAATAACACCATTAGGGCTTCTGATTTTCAAAATAGCTGGGGAGGAAGTGCTCTGATGGACTAAGTGTGCTAACAGGCTGCTAGATTGGTTTCCTTGTTCAAAATATTTCTGATTTGTGAAGAACATTCTACACTTGCTTTTTTCAGTCAAATATAACAAATATTGCCTACCCGCCTGTAACCAGCTGACCCTATTGTCTTCTGATGGGTCTGAGACGTAAGTGGCTTCCAGTACTTTGCAGGAGTTAGCTAAGTCCTGTTCCCTTTTAACCGATTCCCTTTTTATATAGGAAATGGAGGACTGAAGACAGCCCCTCAGATAGGCTTTCAGTGCATCCCAGTACAAGCTAAGTGGTTTGTGCTATTCACGTTGCCCTGTGTGTATATGTGAAGTTGATCAGGAATGCGATCCTGCTGGGTAAATTGAGTTAACCAAAATGGATGTATTTTCCTGCATGTGTGGCTCCTACTCTGGGACGTGTTCAATCTAGCCATTATGGGAGAGTGATCAGAAAACGCACGGGGTAAATGTTCTACGGAATAAAGCACCGAACACACCCGTACATTACCGCAGATGTAGTCAATACGGGACAGTGCATTTCTCCCCGGGGTATAACAAGTATATTCCAGGACATCAGGCCACATATACCTCCAAAGATCATACCAACACTGGCGTAGCTATAGGGGTCGCAGTGCTCGCAATTGCGACCGGGCCCCGAAGCCAGGGGTGCCCACAGCCCCCCGCACCACATCAATAAATAGTTACTATAGTAACTCGGGCCGCGGGCCCCTGTTACTATAGTAACAGACAGTACTTACCTTCCTGGTTCCGGATTGCAGCGGAGGTCCTGACGTCAAGCGCTGTGCACAGCGCATGACGTCACAGCGCTATGCGCCGCGCACAGCATCGAGACGACAGAACTACCGCCGCGGCTGAAGAGGAAGGTAAGATTAGCCCTGACTGGCGGGTCCGACTCCCGGGACCCGCCAATAAGCTGTTTTGAAGGGGCCGCAGGACTCGTACGAGAGCTGCTCCCCTTCATTCCGGTCACTTCATTTCGGTCACACTGTGAATCAGTGTTGGCGATTCACAGTGTGAGCGAGTAGTGAAATGAAGGGAAGCAGCTCTCGTACGAGTGCTGCGGCCCCTTCAAAATAGCTGATTTGCGGGTCCCGAGAGATACATCAGCTATTGATGGCCTATCCTGTGGATAGGCCATCAATGTTTAGGGACTGCACAACCCCTAAGCCTATGATGTAGCAGGCTTAGGGGGCCCATGAGACAGGATCACAGATTGTGTGATGCTGTCTGCTGGGCCCTGTATCTAAGCCAATCACATGGTAGACTTAGATACATGGCCCATGAGTGATCCTGTCTGCTGGGCCCTGTATCTAAGCCAATCACAGGGTAGGCTTAGATACATGACCCATGTGTGATCCTGTCTGATGTGCCCTGTATATAAGCCTACCACACTGTAGGTTTAGATACAGGGCCCCAGCACACAGTAATCTTATACTGTATAAGATTACTGTCTGCTGGACCCTGTATCTAAGCCTACCTTGTGGTAGGCTTAGATACAGGGTCCCACAGACAGTATCACACATGGGCCCTGTATCTAAGCCTAACACATGTGTTACTAATCAGTTTTTTTTGTGTGTTTTTTTACAGGTTCGGTCGTTGGACTACGGCGGATTCCAGGACTACTTCGATGATGGCTTTTTTTTTTATTATCAATAAAATGGTTAATGAGGGTTGTGTGATGTTTTTTTTTTTTATTTCAATAAAATATTTTTGCTATGTCTTTGTGTTTTTTTTAAAACTATATTACTACCGCCTTAGTAATGGCCGCCGGCTGATTGACAGCGTCCGTTGCTAAGGCGGGGCTTAGTGTTAGCCGGTGCAGAAGCTAACACTAACCCCCATTATTACCCCGGTACCCACCGCCACCAGGGGTGCTGGGAAGAGCCGGATACCATCCAGTACTTGACCATGTGCAGTGATGGTCGGCCACTGGGGTGGCCGCAGGCTGGTATTATCAGGAGGGGAAAGGCCAAAAACAGTAGCCCTTCCCACCCTGGTAATGCTAGGCTGCTGCTTTATTGTATCTGGCTGGTTATGAAAAATGGGGGGGACCCCACGTCATTTTAAAAAAATACAAAAAAAAAAAAATTGGAAAGAACGATGTCGGGTCCCCCCCAATTTTCATAACCAGCCGGATACAACACAGCAGCAGCAGGCAGCATTACCAGGGTGGTAGGGGCCACTGTTTTTGGCCTTCCCCAGCCTAATACTACCAGCCTGCGGCCGCCCCGGTGCCTGACCGTCACTACAGATGGTCGGGTACTGGTTCGTACCCGGATCTTCCCAGCACCCCTGGTGGCGGTGGGTACCGGGGTAATAATGGGGGTTAGTGTTAGCCTCTGCACCGGCTAACATTAAGCCCCGCCTTAGTAATGGAGGTTCTCAATCAGCCAGCGGCCATTACTAAGGCGGTAATAATAAAGTTTAAAAAGTACAAGCACATAAAAATATTTTATTGAAATAAAAAAACAACCCCCATTACCATTTTATTGAGAATAAAAAAACGCCATCATTGAAGTCCTCGTATCCGAAGTCCAACAACCGAACCTGTAAAAAAAACACAAACACACAAAAATAATCAGTAACACATAAAGAAGCAAAATTATTATTCTTACCTTTCCTGGGTCCAGCGCTGGAGCCGCAATGTCAGCGAGCTGAGCCCTGTATCTAATCCAATCATGTGTGATACTGTCTGCTGGGCCCTATATCTAATCCAATTATGTGTGATACTGTCTGCTGAGCCAATGTATCTAATCCAATCATGTGTGATACTGTCTGCTGAGCCACTTTATCTAATCCTATCATGTGTGATACTGCCTTCTGAGCTGTGTATCTAATCCTATCATGTGTGATACTGTCTGCTGAGCCACTGTATCTAATCCTATCATGTGTGATACTGCCTTCTGAGCCACTGTATCTAATCCTATCATGTGTGATACTGTCCGCTGGGCCACTGTATCTAATCCTATCATGTGTGATACTATCTGCTCAGCCACTGTATCTAATCCTCTCATGTGTGATACTGTCTGCTGGGGTCATGTATCTAATCCTATCATGTGTGATACTGTCTGCTGGGCCACTGCATCTAATCCTATCATGTGTGATACTGTCTGCTCAGCCACTGTATCTAATCCTCTCATGTGTGATACTGTCTGCTGGGGTCATGTATCTAATCCTATCATGTGTGATACTGTCTGCTGGGCCACTGCATCTAATCCTATCATGTGTGATACTGTCTGCTCAGCCACTGTATCTAATCCTATCATGTGTGATACTGTCTGCTGGGGTTATGTATCTAAGACTATCATGTGTGATACTGTCTGCTCAGCCACTGTATCTAATCCTATCATGTGTGCTACTGTCTGCTGAGCCAATGTATCTAATCCTATCCATAGTTGATAGGGTCGTAGTGCTATAGATATGCTATGTTGTCTCCTATACACAATTTTTTTTGGGGGGCGGACACATATGTATTGGGGCTATTTCCCCTGACATTTTAAGTCCTTAGTGATGCCCCTGGCTGCTAGTGCTGCATTGTTGGGTCACTTAGGAGACCCAGCGATGCAGCTGAAAGCTGCGGACCGTCGGCCATGAGAAGTTTGCAGGGGGGGGCCCAATAAGAACTTTTGCATCGGGGCCCATGAGCCTTTAGCTACGCCCCTGCATACCAACCCACCTCTTCCAGGAATGACAATAAAGGAAGGGGTCTAGATACACAGGGAGGATCAGTCCCCACACCCGGTCGAAATCTGTCCATTGTAGGGTTGGCTACAGTATTATAATCTCCCATGCAGATGACCTTAGCTTGGGGATACGCTGATGCAAAATTGGCTGCCTCATATAGGATCGCTAGGGATTGTGCAGGAGGAATATATACACCCAGGAGGACAAAAGGTTGACTCTCAATCCAGGCATGCACAAATATATATCTCCCGTCTGGGTCCTTCTTCATGACTCCCGGCTCCCATCTCAGGGATTTATGAATAAGCAAGGAAACCCCCCTGGAATATGAGGAATACGTGGCATGTGTTTACCATTGTACCCATGGCTTCCTCATAAATTTAATGGTGTCTGGCATTAAATGCGTTTCTTGTAAACATATTATTTGTGGGCCTCGTGCTCTGATCTGAGAGAAAACTTGATTGCGTTTACGTGGCTCTCCCAATCCCCGCACATTCCAAGACAGAACACTTAAAGACATCATGCACCGCTAAATGAATGGTCCTTGAATAAAAATAAAAGATTTAACTAACAAAACGAAAATAAAGAAAAAGGGGGGAAAATCAGTCCCCTTGCAAAGCTAGGAGATACAGTGAAGGAAATAAGTATTTGATCCCTTGCTGATTTTGTAAGTTTGCCCACTGTCAAAGACATGAACAGTCTAGAATTTTTAGGCTAGGTTAATTTTACAAGTGAGAGATAGATTATATATATATATATAAAAAAAAAAAGAAAATCACATAGTCAAAATTATATATATTTATTTGCATAGTGCACAGAGAAATAAGTATTTGATCCCCTACCAACCATTAAGAATTCAGCCTCCTCCAGACCAGTTACACGCTCCAAATCAACTTGGTGCCTGCATTAAAGTCAGCTGTCTTAAATGGTCACCTGTATAAAAGACTCCTGTCCATAGACTCAATTAATCAGTCTGACTCTAACCTCTACAACATGGGCAAGACCAAAGAGCTTTCTAAGGATGTCAGGGACAAGATCATAGACCTGCACAAGGCTGAAATGGGCTACAAAACCATAAGTAAGACGCTGGGTGAGAAGGAGACAACTGTTGGTGCAATAGTAAGAAAATGGAAGACATACAAAATGACTGTCAATCGACATCGATCTGGGGCTCCATGCAAAATCTCACCTCGTGGGGTATCCTTGATCCTGAGGAAGGTGAGAGCTCAGCCGAAAACTACACGGGGGAAACTTGTTAATGATCTCAAGGCAGCTGGGACAACAGTCACCAAGAAAACCATTGATAACACATTACGCTGTAATGGATTAAAATCCTGCAGTGCCCGCAAGGTCCCCCTGCTCAAGAAAGCACATATACAGGCCCGCCTGAAGTTTGCAAATGAACATCTGGATGATTCTGAGAGTGATTGGGAGAAGGTGCTTTGGTCAGATGAGACTAAAATTTAGCTCTTTGGCATTAACTCAACTCGCCGTGTTTGGAGGAAGAGAAATGCTGCCAATGACCCAAAGAACACCGTCCCCACTGTCAAGCATGGAGGTGGAAATATTATGTTTTGGGGGTGTTTCTCTGCTAAGGGCACAGGACTACTTCACCGCATCAATGGGAGAATGGATGGAGCCATGTACCGTCAAATCCTGAGTGACAACATCCTTCCCTCCACCAGGACATTAAAAATGGCTCATGGCTGGATCTTCCAGCACGACAATGACCCGAAACATACAGCCAAGGCAACAAAGGAGTGGCTCAAAAAGAAGCACATTAAGGTCATGGAGTGGCCTAGCCAGTCTCCAGACCTTAATCCCATCGAAAACTTATGGAGGGAGCTGAAGATCCGAGTTGCCAAGCGACAGTCTCGAATGATTTACAGATGATCTGCAAAAAAAGTGGGAAAAATTCCATCTAACATGTGTGCAAACCTCATCATCAACTACAAAAAACATCTGACTGCTGTGCTTGCCAACAAGGGTTTTGCCACCAAGTATTAAGTCTTGTTTACCAAAGGGATCAAATACTTATTTCTCTGTGCACAATGCAAATAAATATATATAATTTTGACAATGTGATTTTCTGTTTTTTTTTTTATATAATCTATCTCTCACTGGTAAAATTAACCTAGCCTAAAAATTCTAGACTGTTCATGTCTTTGACAGTGGGAAAACTTACAAAATCAGCAAGGGATCAAATACTTTTTTCCTTCACTGTATGTCTAACTAGGAGAATAGTATATCCCCACTGAAACACGGGGGTAGTCTGTGTGAAACTGAAAACTCTACACAGACTATTGCTCCATCCACCAACCTCCAGCATCTCCAACCCAAACAAAACAGGTATATAACCCTTCATACAAGACCCCGCAATAATAGAACTGGGACCTCCCAGTCATGTATAACTCAGTGCACAAGAATCATCGCACTGGATGTGGGACAACAAGTCGCCCCAGGACGGGCCAACAGCCCGCCCAGGGACAACTCAGGGCCCCCAAACAGAAGCAGCAATACAATCAAAAGGAAAAAATACAGTGGTCAAAAAGAGTATACACACAATGAAGTCATGTCAGATGTGCATATAGTATACCACAGAGTAGCAAACTGGATCGGCGTCAAAAAGATCCCGATAACGAAGTCCCAAAGGCAAATCACAGTTCCATGAGAGTCACCGAGTCACCATGACCACGACTCAAAAGATCAGGTAGCAAAACAGCAATCACGGTCTTGGATCCGGAATATTTAGTCTATTCAGCCATTCGTCAGCCTCTCCCGGAGTGTTGAAAAAGACAGATCTGTCATGATGAACAACTCGGAGCCGTGCCGGGAAGACCATGGAATATTGAATCTGAAGATCTCTCAACCGCCGTTTAACTCCAACAAAAGTAGCTCAAGCTTTCTGAAGTGAAGCAGAGAAATCTGGAAAAATCGTGACCGTGGCGGTGTTGTGAGTGATCCGGCCCTATTGGTGCGCAGCCCTCAAAATGGCGTCTCTATCTTTACTGCTGAGTAATTGAACCAACATAGGCCTAGGCATGGCCCCCGGCGGGGGTGGTCTGGCAGCAACGCGATGTGCCCGTTCAACCGCATAAGCCGCAGATAGTGTAGCATCAGGTAGCGTATCTTTGAGCCATTGCTCCATAAATGTTCCCGGATCCTTGCCTTCAGTACGTTCTAGCAAACCCAGGATACGAACGTTATTCCTGCGCATCCTGTTCTCGAGATCGTCCGATCTCTGTGCCTATGCATCTGCCGCCCTTTCCAGGGCCCCAATTTGCCGTGCCACAGGGGCAGAATCATTCTCTATTTGAGAGATCCGATTTTCGGTATCTCGTACCCGATCTCTTAGTTTCTGGAGGTCCCGACGCATCAATCCAAGATCCACCTTAACCTCATCAATTTTCCCAGTAAGAGAAGTGGTAGACTCACGTATAGCAGTCAGGAGCTGTGCTGTGACTTGCTTCAATGATGGTTCTGAATCCTCATCTCCCGGAGGGTCCGCCTCCTCATGCTGCTGTCCAGGAGTAACGGCGCCATGATGGCTACTCGATCTGGTGAACTCTTTGAGGCGGTCAGCAGCAGGCGAATGGCGTGTCTTGCTATTTTTGAGCTCATCATCTGCTATGCTTGCAAGTGCCCCGAGTTCAAGGAGTATTTTCGGGAAGTTTTACGGCAGGATTAGTGCGGAAACACTGAAGCCGGGACGGAGCTCTTACAGCATGCGACTGCTCATGGCGGGAGTTAGCCACGCCCCCAAACATTTGCATATTTGGCAGGTAATTCAGACATTTCAGATATGAGGGCACGTTCAGACGTGGCAGAATTTTTCCGCTGAAAATGTTGCTGCAGATTCTTTGCGAATTTGGAGCAACATTTTCATATTTGACAGGTAATTCAGATGTTGTGGATATCAAATGCAAATGCTGAGATCCGCAGTGAAATTCCGCTTCTTCTCCACAACATAATGAGCATGCTGCGGATGGAAAATTCTGCACTGCAGCCTAAATTCCGCAAAGTAATTTTCTGCAACGTCTGAACGAAGTTTCCTAAAAATGTATAGAAAAAAATTAAAAAAACGGCCGCTGGAGAATTCCACTGCGGACTGTCCGCAGCGGAATTCCACAGAAATTCTGCCACGTGTGAATGTGCCCTCACAGCGGACTTGCCACAGATTTCAGTTTTTGCATTGCAAAGGCTGAAATCTGCAGTGAAATTCAGCTTCTTCTCCGCAATGGAAAGAGCATGCTGCGGAGGGAAAAATCTGCACCGCAGCCTAATTTCCGCAAAGTAATTTTCTGCAACGTCTGAACTAACTTTCATAAAAATGTATAGAAAGAAATGAAAAAAACGGCTGCTGGAGAATTCCACTGCGGACTGTCCGCAGCGAAATTCCACAGCAATTCCGCCACGTCTGAACATGCACTAACTGTACGCCATCACTGCGTGGGTAGTGCAATGTATTAGAATAAAGATCAGAAGTGCAGGCCTTCAAGTCCTCTAGTGGGACAAAAAAAGTTGATAAAAATGTACAAAAGTATAAAAATAAAAATTATAAGCTAAAAACTGCATTTTTTCCTATAATAAGTATTTTATTATAGGGGAAAAAAATGAAAACTTAAAAAAAAGTACAAATATTTGGTATCACTGGGTTTGTAACGACCCAAACTATAAAACTATAATGTTACTTTTCCTGCACGGTGAACAAAAAGTGATCAAAAATTTGCATGTACCCCAAAATAGTACCAATAAACACTATGAGGCTATGTTCACACGCTTACTAAAAAACGTCTGAAAATACGGAGATATTTTCTGGGGAAAACAGTACCTGACTTTCAGGCGTTTTTTAAGCAAACTCTCGTTTTTCGCTGCGTTTTTTACAGCCGTTTTTGGAGCCGTTTTTCTATAGAGTCAATTAAAAACGGCTCCAAAAATGGCTCAAGAAGAGACATGCACTTCTTTTTTGCGGCTGTTTTTTTATGCAGCCATTTTTCAAAATGGCCACGTAAAAAAACGCTCCGTTGGAAAAGAACACCGTTTTTCCCATTGAAATCATTGGCCAGATGTTTGGAGGCGTTCTGCTTCCGATTTTTTACAACCCGAAAAACGGCCGAAAATAAGCCGTGTGAGCATATCCTAACCCGTCCTGCAAAACACAAGCCCTAAGGATGGGTTCACACGAGCACATTAACGTCCGTAATGGACGGACGTATTTCGGCCGGAAGTCCCGCACCATACTCAGTGCAGGGAGCCGGGCTCCTAGCATCGTAGTTATGTACGACGTAGTTATGTACAAGAGGCAGGGCCTCTCCGTGGAACTACTTTCCCGTACTGAAAACATGATTACAGTCTGGGACAGTTGTCCTGCAGAGAGGCAGGGACTCGTAGCATCGTACATAACTACTGTGAAGGATGATTTATTTGCTTATATTCTCTGTATGAAATTACATTGTGAATTATCAAGCAGGAGGCCGAATTACTAAGATATGTATTATGTGAAAGTGATGATAATGTTTAAATGATTTAGTTTCGTGCAGCAGCCATCTTGTCTGGAGTTCCCATCTTGGTTTTATTGTAGTGAATAGAAAAGTCATTGTTCCTTTAATACAAGTAATGTTGATTTCGTATGTTTTATCTTTGACCTTGGTTCCCATGCGAAGATGGAGATGGGAGTGAGATGGGGGGATGGCAAGTATGCGTGAGGGAAGGTCTCCCCCCATCTCCACGAGGACATTCTGTCCAAAAGAGAGATAAGAAACCTGTAAACATAATGTGTGAAGAATTATAATGATGTATTTTATTGTATGCTTTTTACTGAATAACAAATATTGTTACATTGTCTCTGATTGGTTTACCTCAAGCCTACACCCCTTCTGAATTTCAGTTTAACAGTTTGAGTTTGGTAATAAATCCTTCAGATGAGAATTTTGAACATTTCAGCGTGTCTGTGTGTTTTCTTCTCGTCTCTCGATATATATCGGTGAAATATCCTAATTAGGATTCTGACTAATGGAGTCTGGCCTTGAGAGTCTGTTGGGACTCGTATAAATTTCAGTCTAATATATTTTGAGCGATGGATTTCCACGACAGTAATGGTGCCGATAAAACCCAGGAAGATTGCACGTCTGATAAGCTGTCACTGGAGAGGTCTGGCTTTGCATCTGTGAATTACAAAAAACCGCGGTAGGTAAGGAGCTTATTCTTACACCATTCACACATGTATTGCGTAAGCCTTGGAATCCAGCTGTCAGAACGTCACTTCTATGGACGAGACTCCTTAGTCAGTGGGTTGCAAGATGGATCCAAAAAGGTATGTTGAAGCTTTTTGTGTGATGAAGGATTGCAGGTGTGTACGTGATCTTAAACTGTTGATATGAAAGACATGAGAGAATTTTTGCCAGCAAATACATAGTTAACCAGGAAAAATTGTGAGAAGCCTTTGGAATGCAGTGACGTAGCGCATGGCAGAGAGAAGTCGTAACTCACATGTGAAGTATTTGAAATGCAAAGAGTTGTTTTGGACTGTGAGGAAAAAACAAAACTTCTGCTTGCTGCTTTGTTGTAGCGTTATTTGTTATTTAGTTGTGTAAAATTGTTGAGGATTAATAGTTGTTCTGTTACCCGTTTGTCTGGGATTATAGTTGGGAGGTATTGACTGTTTGTAGGTGAGATAGTTGTGAGTAATATCATGTAGTACCACAGGGGCTTCAATGGTTAAGTCCTGATAATGTAGAATCCAGTGCAAGGAGAAGCAATTGTGTCTATATTGAATTTGCACTAAATACCATTACCCAGTGCAACAGGGAAAACTTTGAATACTGTATTAGAAAATCATTTATATTTTCCTAACGCATTGCCAGCCAGTGATATTGTGTGTAAGGGTCCATAAACCAGTTGTATGCATTGCCAGACTGGCATAAGGTGGGAATCAGTACAGACTGATTTCTAGCACATGATAATCCGGCATATACACTTTGATGTAAAATAACATCCAAGTAATTAAGTCTGTAGTAGTATAACATCAGACCGCTGGATTGAATACCGTTGTAATATAACATCCTGTATTCATTGAATGACCCTGACACTTATCCCAGGTGCCACCTGTGTCGTAGTAGTAATTACAGTGAAGGACATTGGTATTGGCTCAGACCCATAGCACGTAAAGAAATTATCACCAACATAGATAACAACCCCCTAAACTACAACCCACAGAGTGAACGGCTGAGCGGGGAGGATAATATATATATGTTACCAAATATAATTTGCATGTGAAACCATTGCAAAGTGCTAGAGGAAAGAGTTTGGGATATATGTTACATCATGGGCTCTATGAACTGAAAGACACACCCCGGCAGCAAGTGTTCTGCATAAGTGAAGTGTTACCAACTCCTGCTTGAATCAATGGAGTTTCATGAATGTCGATTGTGTTGAAGAATTTGCTCTTGTAATTGTTGATTGGCAGCATTTTGTCTGTTCTTGATGTTCAATCCAGTGAGGGATCAGAGGATCCTACTGCTAGAATGTCTGGAGGAACGACTTGTGATATCGTATTGGTAAGACAGTCTAGGAGATAGACTGGTCTGAGATATCTGTCGGCAAACGTGGCCTGTTTGCCTGGAGGTGGGGGATTTACCGGAAATCACCCTACTGCTCTCCGACCATGGGGTCAGGAGGAAGTTGGACAAAGATGCTTTGGGGCACTGGTCCCGGCCAACATTAGAATGAGCAAAAGGAGCTGGGGCTTTAATTATAAAGTATGTGAAGGCAAAATAACACACTGAAAAAAATTGTTGAAAAGGCTGGCAGCCGTAAGAAGGATGTTTGCATGTGAGAAAGGACAATTTAAATACAGGTGTAAATTTTCATTGGAAGAGTGAAGAAAACGGAGCAGCCAGGTACATTGCAGTGACTAACGTGGGTCAGAACGGGGGGAGTGTAATGTGTGATTTGATGAAACATCTGTGTGATGTGTGCAATGTAACATGTGTGATGTGATGAAACATCTGTGTGATGTGTGTAATGTAACATGTGTGATGTGATGAGACATCTGTGTGATGTGTGTAATGTAACATGTCTGAAATTTGAAACTAATGGCCACAATAAAAGCAGAACTATATTGTATGTTTCCTATTTTTAACAGCAGTAATGTCTAAAAATGTTAGTGTTTTGTGTATGGGGTTAAAATCAGTTCTACTTTTTTTTTCATTTTTTTATGGAACGTGTTTTATTTTCGCGCAGCGCAGTCGTCTGAACTACACCAAGCGAGAAAAATATTACAGCCGGCTGGATCTGTTTGTAAAAAGATAAAAGCTATACTGCAGATTAATGTGTTATAATGTGATAAGATTTAATGTTGGAATGTTTTAATGTTAATTCAAATGTATTAAACTACAGATATTGTGAGACACGGGGTCTTGAACATGTATGTGCCCCCTCTGTTCCCTATTCTTATGTACAGCTTATTGGTTTGCAGTAATTAATATTACCAGATATATTATTTTCTGTGTTATTGAATAACTAATTACAATTGTTTTGTTTTTGTTTTCACACATGAGGCACGTGCTATGGTGCTGCCTAAATGTTATTTTTTAAAAATGTGAGATGTTTTACAGGTAAATGGTTGCAGGTCATTTTAAAGATAAAATGTATTTTTGTCAGGAGAAAGTCATCTTTTTTTGTTCCAGGCTGTTGTGTATTACAGGGGGTTAAACTAGTGCTCCCCCGATAGAGTGCCTAATCTCATTATGTTAATATGTAGTTTTGAACCCTGCTACATTACTTTCGCAGAGTCCAAATAGGAGGGAATGTTGAAGGGACTGATCAGGTAGTTTTTGTTTTTTGTTCTCCTTTTTACAGGCAATTTTATGACCCCTTCACAGCCAGAGGGAGCTATGCCAAGCACTGCCCTATCCCAGTGGCTGAGAAAGGGTTGAAGATTTCCCAATGGTGAAGGGACTGATCAGGTAGTTTTGTTTTGTGTTTTATTTTGTTTTGAATTAATGAATTTGGTTCTAGGAGATCTACAAAATGTGTATGAGTTTCAAGGAGTAACCCAGATTAAATGTGTATGACAGTAACTTATATTTTGAGGTTTTTCTGTGTAGATGGTTCCAGATCCCCCTCCAGCCAATTTACACAGGAGGTGAGGTGACGTCACTCACAGATGAGTCTTTACAGATTTAGATGGGGAGAAGGCAAAACAAAAAAAATTGTTTGAATATTGTTTCTTTTATGCCAGATTTCAGTAACATATTTTGTTTGTTTTTGTATTAATCAGGTATTTACAGGACCTGGTGGGTGGGATTTACAAGTGTTCTGGATCATCAGATAAATGTGGAACAATAAAACTCCACCCTTTTGAAATGTTCTATCTATATGTGACATGGGTTTCCAATGTAAATTTGTAATGTAGACATACTTTATCATATACAGCATGTGTAGAACAGGATACGAGGCACAAGGTAAATTACCCAGAAACCACTCTCACCTTCTTGTTCATCTCAAGGAGCGGAGTTGGAGGTGCTCGCTGAGGCTGTAACCTGGCAGAAGGTAAGACGGCCGACATCTACACGGACTCTAGGTACGCTTTTGGCATCGCCCACAATTATGGGCCCATTGGTAGTAGGAACTTTATTGGATCATTGGGTAAGCCAATTGAGAGAGCAAGAGAAAACAGAACTGACAACAAGGGTATATGCAGCCAGGTATCAGTAAATTGGCTTGTCCCTGGATACAATAATGCCACCACTAGGTTTGTAGCAGCCGGCATGATGTGCACATGGCATGACATAGGTAAAACAGCAAAGGTACCTGTGAAAAGTGCAGATTAACAGTCCCAGCGACTGCAGAACATACAACTACCCGAGGTAGAAGTGTATGACGCGGTGCTCGTGTGTGTAGACCTGTTCTCAGGGAGGCCTGAAGCCCGGCCTGTATTTTCCCCACTGCAGACGTTGTGTGTAAGTGACAGGGGAATAGTGTTATCCCAAGTATTGACCTGATGTTTGTACAATACGATATCAGCAGTTCTCCAGATGTTATTCCAAAGTTAGTTTGTTTAATAATTGTATTTAAGAAGTGTTGTGGGAATATTAAATACTGAAGTTAAGTTTTATGTAAAGTTCTGGATCAGCCTTAGCATTGGACTATTAGAGTCATGCGTCAGATAAAAGGTACAGAAGTGGAATATTCCCATTTGAAAACATTTTTAGTTATTTGTTTTTTGTCGTTGTTATTGTGAAAGGAAAATTCTGTGCAGTGTTTGTGTGTGTGTGTGTGTATATATATATATATATATATATATATATATATATATATATATATATAAAGAAGAAAAATGAGTTTGCATGTATCATTTCTAGTTATTGCTCAATGTGAACGTTTGATGTAAAGATGTTATTTGTTAATGTTTTTCTTCAAATTAATTATTTGATTAAGATCAATTAATGTTTATACAATGAAAAAGCTTGTTCTCCATAGGACGAGTCCAACTGGGAGCGGAAGGCGTGAGAACCAGATTCTAACAGAATGTGGACGGATAAGGGAACGTGAACCGGTAAGACCCAAGGCACTCTTGATGGCTTTTGCATTGATGGTGTATGACCTCACATATGCCCCAAGACTGCAAGGATCGATTTGGTGAGATCTAATTGGTATGTCCCAGGCTTTACAGCTGTTGCTGCTAAATTCTGTTAGAGCTGTTTGATTTGCCTACAGAACAGTCCTGGCAGACCGGTGCCAACCTTATCATACCCGCCTCCCACAAAGAGAACAGACCTTGAGAGGCCTCCCCATGCAATACAAATTAGAGTAAGAAAAATTGGTTTGTGACATTTGTCAGATAAACATGTGGAATCTATGTATATTTTGGTGAGCTGGAAATGTTCCAGGCAATCAGCTCAGATCAACGTACAAATCCTGCTGGAAAGCGTGACACCATATGAAATGTACCCAATAATTACACATCTTCTAGGTGCCCTGTCCATTGGAACAGAGAAGTTTTTCTTATATAAAAGGTGTTTGTTTGTTTGATTTAGTTTAAGGGCCTGACATTGTTATTGTATGTACTTAGAACAACTTTTATAGTACGTAGATGTTATCACCAGATTAGTAACAATTGACAAGGGTTGGGGTTCCCCAGAAAGTGCCAGTAAACATGAACTAAAAGATTTTTAATACGATGAACTCCATTACTGAGGTGCGGCAGGCGCAGCCGGAGCCAGTACAACGCGTTTGTCATGAACTGACGGCAGTGTCACAATTCCAAGCAGCCGCCCAGACAAGTAAGAAGACAGATGAGCGGAGGGTTTGTGGGGTCACAATAACACCCCACTAATCCGCCTACGTGGGATCTCACACCAGGCTCACAGCATGAGGTGTTGTGTATAGCCCGGTGACGTAAACTAAAAGAGACGGTGTCTGACAGATGAAAAGGACCAAATCAAGTCGTGATGACATCAGCAAAATTCCAAGTAAAGACCAAAGACCTGAGTGAATCCGTCAGCAGTATCAAGTGTTCTAATCAGAAGACAGGAGAAGAAGAGGACGATGATGTACATGACTTGTCGATACACTGGTGGGACCCCATACCCTAACCGGACATTGGTGATGGCATCATATTAGTTGTGGCCCTATTGATATATTGTTTGACTTTCATAATCATAATATATAATTTCTGTAATTTAATATGAGAAAAAGGGAGGTTTGTGAAGGATGATTTATTTGCTTATATTCTCTGTATGAAATTACATTGTGAATTATCAAGCAGGAGGCCGAATTACTAAGATATGTATTATGTGAAAGTGATGATAATGTTTAAATGATTTAGTTTCGTGCAGCAGCCATCTTGTCTGGAGTTCCCATCTTGGTTTTATTGTAGTGAATAGAAAAGTCATTGTTCCTTTAATACAAGTAATGTTGATTTCGTATGTTTTATCTTTGACCTTGGTTCCCATGCGAAGATGGAGATGGGAGTGAGATGGGGGGATGGCAAGTATGCGTGAGGGAAGGTCTCCCCCCATCTCCACGAGGACATTCTGTCCAAAAGAGAGATAAGAAACCTGTAAACATAATGTGTGAAGAATTATAATGATGTATTTTATTGTATGCTTTTTACTGAATAACAAATATTGTTACATTGTCTCTGATTGGTTTACCTCAAGCCTACACCCCTTCTGAATTTCAGTTTAACAGTTTGAGTTTGGTAATAAATCCTTCAGATGAGAATTTTGAACATTTCAGCGTGTCTGTGTGTTTTCTTCTCGTCTCTCGATATATATCGGTGAAATATCCTAATTAGGATTCTGACTAATGGAGTCTGGCCTTGAGAGTCTGTTGGGACTCGTATAAATTTCAGTCTAATATATTTTGAGCGATGGATTTCCACGACACTACGATGCTAGGAGCCCGGCTCCCTGCACTGAGTTCCGTCCGGGACTTCCGGCCGAAATACGTTAATGTGCTCGTGTGAAGTCAGCCTTACACAGCTTTTTGGACTGAAAAATAAAAAAATTATGGCTCTCAGAATATGGTGACACAAAAAAAAAAATTTAAAAGAAAAATTTGATATTATTATGCAAACACAGCAAAACAATAAAATACTATGACACATATGGTATCGCTGTAATCAAATCAACCCGCAGAATAAAGTAAAAATTTTATTTATCGCGCACGGTGAACACTGTAAAAAAGAGAATAAAAAACTTTTTTGGTCACCCTGCTTGCCAAAAAATGTAATAAAAAGTGATCAATAAATTGCATGTACCCAAAAATGCCACCAAAGAAAACTAGAGATTGTCCCGCAACAAATAAGCCCTCACACAGCTCTGGTGGAAAAAAAATAAAAAAGTTCTGTCTCTCAGAATCTGGCGACACAAAATGTGCAGAGCGTTCCAAAAGCAGATAAGATTGGGCATAATTTATCAGTGCAACACTGGCCACTGACTCCGTGGATTATTATTTATTTACCGCATTATTATACGACCTTAAGGCACGTTCAGACGTGACAGAGTTTTTCCGCTGCAAATGTTGGTGCAGATTTGGGGCAATTACGCAACGAATCTGCACCAACATTTGCATATTTGACAGGTAATTCAGATGTTGCAGAAAACACAGCGGATTTACCACAGATTTCAGTTTTTGCATTGCAAAGGCTGAAATACGCAGTGAAATTCCGCTTCTTCTCCGCAACAGACTAATGTATAGAAACAAATGTAATGTATAGAAACAAATGTAGAAAACGGCCGCTGGATAATTCCACTGCGGACTGTCCGCAGCGGAATTCCACAGCAATTCCGCCATGTCTGAATGTGCCCTTATTATGCCCTGATGTGCTCTGCCCTCACATCATAAAGTGAAATACCAGTAAAAACCCCAAATAGAACTACTACCAATGGGCATGAAGCTCCTCACTTCTGAGCCCTGTCATATGTCCAGGCAAATGATAAATGCCTTGAGGAGTTTCACTTCTTGGGGCTTCCACTGTACTCTGGTACCTCAGGGGTATGGCGCCCAAAAAATAATCCAGCAATATCTGCATGCCAAATAGCGCTCCTGTCTTTCTGAACCCTGCCGTGTGTCCAAACAGCAGTTTTTGACCACATATAGGATATTGCTATACTCGAGAGAAATTGCTTTACAAGTGTTAGGGTGCTTTTCCTCCTTTATCCATTGTAAAAATGTTAAAAAAATGCAACATTTTAGTGGAAAGAATTTTGATGTTCATTTTTACAGCCTAATTTCAATAAATTCTGCAACAGATCTGTGTGGTTTAAATTCTCACTATACCCCTAGATAGATTCCTTAAGGGGTGTAGTTAAGGGGTCACTTTTGGGGTGTTCCTACTATTTTGGTCCCCCAGGGGCTTTGCAAATGCGACATGGCACCCGAAAACCATTCCAGCTAAATGTGAGCTCCAAAATCCAAATGGTGCTCCTCCCCTTCTGTGCCCTGCTGTGTGTTTTTTTTTGCCACATATGGGGTATTGCCGTGCTCAGAAGAGTTTGCGTTACAAATTTTGTGGTGCTTTATCTACTTTAGCTATTGTGAAAATGGAAAAATCTGAGATAAAACGGCATTTTATTAGAAAAAAACTTAGATTTTCATTTTCACGGCCTAATTCCACTAAATTCAGCAACAAACATGTGGGGTCAAAATGCTCACTATACCCCTAGATAACTTCCTTCAGGGGTGTAGTTTCCCAAATGGGGTAACTTTTGGGGGGTTTATATTAGAATATATTTGTTTAAGGATCTGCCAGGCACAGCTTCTGTATCCACGCCCATAGGTAATCAGTCTGCACCTGCTTCTATGTCTGTGAGACTGACTCCATCTTCCACCACTCAGGATGGCAGGCTTAGGAGTGGGAGTACCTATCACAGCCTGGCCAGACGGAGCTAGCTCCCGCCCTCTGTCTATTTATACCTGCCTTTCCTGTTGCTCCTTGCTTGTGATTCTCCTCTGTTGGTTTCCTGGCCCTGCTGCAGCTTCTTGAACTACTTGTCCCTACTTTGTACTGACCCTGGCTTACTGACTACTCTTCTGCTCTGCGTTTGGTACCTCGTACACTCCTGGTTTGACTCGGCTTGTTCACTACTCTCCTGCTCTGCATTTGGCACCTCGTACTCTCCTGGTTTGACTCGGCTCGTTTACTACTCTTGTTGCTCACGGTGTTGTGGTGGGCAACTTCCCCGTTTCCCTTTGTTCTGTGTTTCCTTGTCTGGTTGTCTGTCGTGCACTTACTGAGTGTAGGGACAGTTGCCCAGTTGTACCCCATCGCCTAGGGCGGGTCGTTGCAACTAGGCAGGGACTGAGTGGCGGGTAGATTAGGGCTCACTTGTCTGTTTCCCTATCCCTGTCATTACATAATTACAAGCCCATATACCTACTCTACCCTGGTCCCTCACACCACTATGGACCCCCTTGAGACCCTGGTTCAGAAAATGCAGGGTCTCTCCCTACAGGTCCAGGCCCTGGCTCAGAGGGTCAACCAGCCTGATGCTACCATGGTAGTGCCCCTCACCTCACCTCTTGAACCCCACCTCAAGTTGCCTGACCGGTTCTCAGGGGACCGGAAGACTTTTCTCTCCTTTCGGGAGAGTTGTAGGCTCTATTTTCGTTTAAAGCCCCACTCCTCAGGTTCTGAGAGCCAGCGGGTGGGTATAATTATGTCCCGGCTCCAGGAAGGGCCCCAAGAATGGGCCTTCTCCTTGGCTCCTGACGCCCCTGAACTTTCCTCCGTTGATCTTTTCTTTTCTGCTCTCGGAAATCATTTATGACGAGACTGACAGGACTGCCTTTGCCGAGAGTCAGCTGGTGACCTTACCTCAGGGTAAGAGACCTGTTGAGGAGTATTGCTCTGACTTTAGGAAGTGGTGCGTAGCTTCTCGGTGGAATTACCCTGCCTTAAGGTGCCAGTTTAGGTTGGGTCTGTCGAACGCCCTGAAAGACCTGCTAGTTAGCTATCCCTCTTCTGACTCCCTAGACCAGGTTATGGCTTTAGCGGTACGACTTGACCGACGTCTCAGGGAACGACAACGTGAATGTTTATGTGTTTTCTCCTCTGACTCCCCCATGATACCCCCCGAGGTTTCGTTGCTTCGTTCTTCCACGGAAGACTCGGAGGTACCTATGCAACTTGGGGCCTCCGTGTCCCCCCAACAACGTAGAGAGTTCTGCAGGAAGAATGGGGTGGCGAAACCGGGTCAGTGGGGGTCGATTTACGCCTAGAGAATGTGGGCGATAGATTCAGACGACACAGATTAACAGGGGACAAGCCACAGAGGCGCGTTTATTAACAGGGACAGACACACACAGAAACAAGGCACCGCTGCTTCTCCCCTCTGGGCTGGATGTGACAGGCTACCTCACTATGGGGTCTCTCCACTGTACCTTTCATCCTTTGGGGTGTCTCCAGATCCTCCTTAGTTAGATGGGACTCCAGCACCTGCCCTCTATTACTGTCCCTAGGTCAGGTACCATCTCTGAGGTAGATAGCCCCTGCCTGCAGCTCACACTGCTATCTCATCCTCTCCTGGACAGCAACTACCTGAGATCTCACACAGCACCACTATCTCCCTCACTCACCCCTCCCTCAGGAATCAGGCCATGTGCTTTCTGCTCTTGCCCCCTCCTTTTTCTTATTTCCATTTAGACAAGTTCCCGCTTGCAGCCTGTGACTCACTCTCCTACAGTATAAGATTAACCCTAGAGGGGAGGACAGTGAAGCAGCACTGAATACAATATAATATAAATCAACTGGTTATCAAACATAACGTAATGCAGTTTGAGGGGACATATCCCCATCTAGCATCGGGCGCCATCTAAGCTATGGCACCCGGATGGCGGGAGTGCGATGGTTTGCGGCAGGCTTAACCTTTATTTGGGTACAATGCCTGTAACCGTCACCCATTCCACCACAGACCTCCCCCAGCTTAGATCCAGAATCAGTTCTGCTGACCCTCTGTCGGGTCAGTGATGAGATCTGGGCCCGGTGCTGTCAGTCTCCGCCCATCAGTGTCCTGCTGCCGAGAGAGTCCATCAGCATTCCCGTGGTCCCGGCCCTTTTTATGAGAGATGGTAAAGTTATAGGATTGTAAGGCCAGGCTCCACCGTAGTAAACGCCCATTGTCCCCGGCGGTTCTGTTCAACCAACTGAGAGGACTGTGGTCCAGCAGCTTCCGGGAGAGGTACGCGACCGGGTGTTCGTGGCCCGCCTGGTCCACTTGGCTCAGTACCGCTCCCAGCCCGACGTCTGAGGCATTGGTTTGGACTATGAACCGCCGGTGGAAGTCAGGGGCAGCCAGGACAGGGGAGGTGGAGAGGGCAGTCTTAAGGCTCCCGAAGGCCGCCTCACAGTCAGGGGACCAGGGCATCAGTCGACTGAACCTTTTGGACGTCAAGTCGGTCAAGGGCTTGGCCAGGGTACTATACTGCGGGATTAATTTTCGTTAGTACCCTGTGACTCCCAGAAAGGCCCTAACCTGCTTTTGGAGAATGGCCTCCACCTTGGCCGGCTTGGGGCGGATCTGTCCGCTGCCCACTCGGTGCCCCAATTAGGCTACTTCTGCCATCCCCATCTGGCACTTGTCGGAGCGGATGGTGAGGCTGGCGTACCGGATGCGCTCCAGGATCTGCGCCACGTGCCCCAAGTGTTCCTCCCATGTCTCGCTAAAGATAGCGATATCGTCCAGGTAGGCCTGGGCAAACTCCTGACACCCCACGAGGATCCGGTCGACCACCCTCTGGAAGGTCGCGGGGGCGTTCTTCATCCCGAACGGCATGCACGTAAATTCAAACAGGCCGAACGGGGTGATGAACGCCGAGCGCTCTTGGGCTTCCTTGGTGAGAGGAATCTGCCAGTAGCCCTTGCTGAGATCCAGAGTGGACACGAAGCGTGCCCCTCCCAGCCTATCGAGCAGCTCATCAATCCGGGGCATCGGATAGGCATCCGTAACGGTTACCTCATTCAGCCGCCGGTAGTCTACATAGAACCTCATGGTTTTGTCCTTCTTGGGGATCAACACAACGCCGGCGGCCCAAGGACTGTGAGATGGTACAATGACCCCCATCTCCAGCATTTCTTCTACTTCTTTTCTCATCGCGGTCAGCACTGAGGGAGCCACTCGGAACGCGGGCTGCCTCAGGGGTCGGGCTCCCCCAGTGTCGACCTCGTGAGCGACTAGGGGGGTACATCCGGGGGACGCGGTGAACAGGGCCTCCTGGGCTGCTAACACCTCCCCCATCTCCCTACTCTGCAAGCGCGATAGCTGGACTTCAAGCTGCACATCTGCCAGCCCTGTCTGGCGTCGGGCCTCTGTCAGTAGGTCAGGGATGCGGTCCATGTCAGGGTTGTCCATGGGCGGGCAGCGTATCGCGACCGCTCCTACCTCCCTTACCACATAGGCCTTGAGCCGGTTTATGTGGTAGTTCCGTACCCGCTTTTCTGCCTTGTCGTGGGCTACTAGGTAGTTCGTCATCCCCTGACGCCCCACTACAGTGTACGGTCCAGCCCAATTGGCCTGCAACTTGTTGCCTCGTACTGGCGCGAGGACCAGTACCTTCTCCCCCATCCCCAACTCTCGGGGTCGGGCGCTACGGTTGTACTCGTCCCGTTGACGGCTTCGAGCTACTTCCAATCGCTGATGGGCCAAATCCATCAGCCGTGCTAGGCGCTCCCGCATTTGGCTCACATAGTCTACTACCGGGATCTTCGGGCTTGCAAACTTCCCTTCCCAACCTTCCCGGACTAAGTCCAAGGGTCCCCGGACCCGCTTCGCGAACAGCAACTCGAATGGGGAGTGCCCGGTAGACTCCTGCGGCACCTCTCGATAGGCAAAGAGACGCTGCTGCAAGGAGCAGTCCCAGTCTCTCCCCTCCGAGTGGACATATCGGAGTAGCAACTGCTTGAGGGTACCGTTGAACCTTTCACACAGTCCATTCATTTGGGGGTGGTAGGCGGTGGTTCTTAGAGAACTCACCCCGTGCCGATTCCAGAAGTCCTGCATGAGTTCTCGCTGGAATTGAGATCCCTGGTCTGTGAGTACCTCACACGGGAACCCCACCCGGCTGAAGATGTCCATGAGTCCCTGGGCGACGTGCTCGGCATCTATGGAGGACAGAGCCACTGCGTCCGGGTATCTGGTAGCGAAGTCTACCAGGGTTACGATGTAACGTTTTTCCCCTCGGCTGGGGGGGATTAATGGGGCCAACCAGATCTATGGCCACACGCTGGAAGGGCTATCGGATGAGGGGCAGCTGCTTGAGCGGCACCTTGCGCGGGGCCCCCGCCACCCGTTGGCAGACAGGGCACGAAGCTCGGTACCGCCGCACGTCCTCAGTCAGCCCTGGCCAAAAGAAAGCCTTCGAGAGCCGGGCCCTGGTGGACCTGGTCCCATTGTGACCCGCCGCGGGTATATCGTGGGCGAGGGCTAACAGTCGTGCACGGTAGGCTTGGGGAACAAGCAGCTGTTTGGAGGCGGTCCAGGGCGACTCGGGCTTGGTCGGGGCTTCGACCCGGTACAACAGCCCGTTGTCCCACTGGAACCCTGTCTGGGCCCCTCCACTGGGTGGTCAATCGGCCAGGCTACGGGCAGAGGACAGGGAAGGATCCGTATGCTGGGCCTCCCTAAAAGCGACCCTATCCACCTCCCCCAGGTCTGTCGGGGGGTTCGTCGGGTCGGTCAGTTGTGAGGCGTCAGGGGCTTGGGTACTTACCACCGGCGGTTCGGGGAGCGAGGCTTTTGGGAGAGGAGCCTCGGTGGTTACACTGGTCGGTGGTGGAGGCCGGTAAAGGTTCTCCCGGGCTTGGCTGCGGGTCACGGCCCCAGCGAACTGACTGGTGAGACCGTTCCCAAGGTCGTTCCCCAATAAGACATCAGCGGGGAGATCCGGCATGAGCCCGACTTCGACCTCCCCTTTTCCGGGGCCCCAGTCCAGGTAGACTCTGGCGCGGGGAATGGACCGCTGCTGTCCGTCCGCCAGGGCAATCCGGGCTAATCGCTGGGGAAGAACCTTAGACTGGGGAACCAGGTCCGCTCTTACCAGGGTGAGGGATGCCCCCGAGTCACGGAGTCCCTGGACGGTGCGGCGTCCCAGCACCACGGGCTGTCGGTGGCCCTGCATGTTGGCAGGGACCTGGTTCGTCACGAGGCTGGCAAGCTCTACGTGGTAGACCACCTCCTCCACCTCTGGTGCATCTAAGAGGTGGTCACACTCATCGGGGTCGCCCGCCTCCGGGCAAAAGGCGACCCGGGTTGGGGTTGGTCTGGGAAAGGGCACCGTTGATTGGGCCAGGGGGCAGTCCCGTCGGATGTGCCCCGGCTGGTGGCACCCATAACAGGGTAGGCTGCGGCTGGGGTCTCATCGAAGTTGGCCGGGGTGGTTCCGCTATTTTGGTAGGGGCTCGGAGCTCTCGGCGTTGGTCCTGGCGCGGAAGGCTTCTCCACTGGGGTCGGTGGGCCAAGAACTCGTCGGCCAGGGTGGCGGCATCTTCAGGGGTGCTGGGGTGGCGGTCCGCGACCCAGGCACGAATGGGGACCTCCATCCTGGAGAGGAGTTGCTCCAAAATGACGAGGTCCTCCAGGGCCTCCCGACTGAAGGCCTTCTTCCCCTCGGCCCACCTGGAGCAGCTTAAGCGGAGCTGGGCTGCCAGTTCCACATGGGTATCCTGGCCGGCGAGCGTCAAATTACGGAACCGCTCTCTGTAAGTCTCTTGGGTGATCGCATACCTTTTCAGCAGGGCGTCCCGGAGGCAACCGTAGTCCCGTCCGTCCTCTGGACCTAGGCTCCGGTAGACTTCAAGGGCCCTCCCTTGCAGGCTGGGCCCCACGTAGCGAGCCCATTTGCTGGTGGGGATGTCATGCACCTGTAGCTGTGTCTCAAGCATGGTTAGGTGCGCATCGATGTCCGTGGACGAAGGATCCAACTTGGGGAGGTCGTTGTATCGTAGTTGGGGTCTTCGGGGCCCGGCAGGGATTGGGGTTGTTGGTTCTGGGGGTGACACTGCACGGGCCACGGCCCCAACGATGATCAGGCGCTCGGCCTCGGAGCTTTGAGGCCCCAGATCGGTCAGCAGATCCCCCATCCGCAGGGCCTGGGCGTCCGAGATGGCGCTACGGCCGGTTCCCTGGCGACTGGCCAGTTCTTCGGGGCAGTAGTCAATGTCACCCTCGGCCATCTCTCCCATCTCGGCCGGGTTCGCCAGGTCCCAGTCCTGGAGCTTCTCAATCAGCCGATCCTTGATGTCTCGGGACGAGAAGGCAATGCGCCGGAACCGGCACAGCTCTTGGAGTGTAATTCGGAGGTAGCTGCCATAGGGGACAGCCTCTGCTCCGCCGGGAGGATCCATAGAGTCAGGCTCCATGACTGGGGATTTAGGTGCCTGTGGTCCCCCTGTACTGCAGCACGTGTGGCAGTCCGCCCTTGAGGTCTGGCCGCGAAGCGCCGGATGGTACCAGGGTACCTATCCCCTGCCGCTTCCCCTAGAACGGGCTGAATCTATCCCACCGCTGCCACCAAATGTGGCGAAACCGGGTCAGTGGGGGTCGGTTTACGCCTAGAGAATGTGGGCGATTGATTCAGGCGACACAGATTAACAGGGGACAAGCCACAGAGGCGCGTTTATTAACAGGGACAGACACACACAGAAACAAGGCACCGCTGCTTCTCCCCTCTGGGCTGGATGTGACAGGCTACCTCACTATGGGGTCTCTCCACTGTACCTTTCATCCTTTGGGGTGTATCCAGATCCTCCTTAGTTAGATGGGACTCCAGCACTTGCCCTCTATTACTGTCCCTAGGTCAGGTACCATCTCTGAGGTAGATAGCCCCTGCCTGCAGCTCACACTGCTATCTCATCCTCTCCTGGACAGCAACTACCTGAGATCTCACACAGCACCACTATCTCCCTCACTCACCCCTCCCTCAGGAATCAGGCCATGTGCTTTTTGCTCTTGCCCCCTCCTTTTTCTTATTTCCATTCAGACAAGTTCCCGCTTGCAGCCGGTGACTCACTCTCCTACAGTATAAGATTAACCCTAGAGGGGAGGACAGTGAAGCAGCACTGAATACACTATAATATAAATCAACTGATTATCAAACATAACGTAATGCAGTTTGAGGGGACATATCCCCATCTAGCACCGGGCGCCATCTAAGCTATGGCACCCGGATGGCGGGAGTGCGACGGTTTGCGGCAGGCTTAACCTTTATTTGGGTACAATGCCTGTAACCGTCACCCGTTCCGCCACAAATGGTCTCTGCTTCTATTGTGGGGATGACAAGCATCAAGTGAACACCTGTCCTAGGCGTAAGAATAAGCAGCCGGAAAACTTCCGCGCCTAAGTGATCATCGGGGAGGTCACTTGGGCGCACAGGTATTTTCCGTAAATATGAAACGTAATAAAATCTTGCTTCCCTTTCAGGTCTCTTTTGGTGGTAGGTCTGCTACCGGCAGTGCCTTCGTGGATTCAGGGTCGTCTGCTAATATCATGTCTGTGGAATATGCTATGTCTCTAGCTATGCCTTTGATTGATTTGCCTAAACCTGTCCCGGTAGTGGGTATCGACTCCACTCCTCTTGCTAATGGTTATTTTACACAGCATACCCCTGTTTTTGAACTCCTTGTTGGCTCCATGCATTTGGAGCAGTGCTCTGTACTGTTGATGTAAAGGATCTGCCAGGCACAGCTTCGGGGTCAACGCCCATAGATAATCAGTCTGCACCTGCTTCTATGTCTGTGAGACTGACTCCATCTTCCATCACTCAGGGTGGCAGACTTAGGAGTGGGAGAACCTATCACAGCCTGGCCAGACGGAGCTAGCTCCCGCCCTCTGTCTATTTATACCTGCCTTTCCTGTTCCTCCTTTGCTTGTGATTCTTCTCGTTTGGTTTCCTGGCCCTGCTGCAGCTCCTTGTACCATTGTCCTTGCTTCATATTGACCCCGGCTTGCTGACTACTCTCCTGCTCTGCGTTTGGTACCTCGTACACTCCTGGTTTGACTCGGCTTGTTTACTACTCTTCTGCTCTGCGTTTGGCACCTCGTACTCTCCTGGTTTGACTCGGCTTGTTCACTTCTCTTGTTGCTCACGGTTTTGCCGTGGGCAACTGCCCCTTTCTCCCCCTAGCTCGGTGTACCCTTGTCTGTTTGTCTGTCGTGCACTTATTGAGCGTAGGGACCGTCGCCCAGTTGTACCCCGTCGTCTAGGGCGGGTCGTTGCAAGTAGGCAGGGACTGAGTGGTGGGTAGATTAGGGCTCACTTGTCTGTCTCCCCACCCCCGTCATTACATAATCACAAGCCAATACCTAGTCTACTCTGGTCCCTGACACCACTATGGACCCCCTTGAGACCCTGGCTCAGCAAATGCAGGGTCTCTCCCTACAGGTCCAGGCCCTGGCTCAGAGGGTCAACCAGCCTGATGCTACAATGGTAGTCCCCCTCACCTCACCTCTTGAACCCCACCTCAAGTTGCCCGACCGGTTCTCAGGGGACCGGAAGACATTTCTCTCCTTTCGGGAGAGTTGTAGGCTCTATTTTCGTTTAAAGCCCCACTCCTCAGGTTCTGAGAGCCAGCGGGTGGGTATAATTATGTCCCGGCTCCAGGAAGGGCCCCAAGAATGGGCCTTCTCCTTGGCTCCTGACGCCCCTGAACTTTCCTCCGTTGATCTTTTCTTTTCTGCTCTCGGACTCATGTATGACGAGACTGACAAGACTGCTTTTGCCGAGAGTCAGCTGGTGACCTTACGTCAGGGTAAGAGACCTGTTGAGTAGTATTGCTCTGACTTTAGTAAGTGGTGCGTAGCTTCTCGGTGGAATGACCCTGCCTTAAGGTGCCAGTTTAGGTTGGGTCTGTCGAACGCCCTGAAAGATCTGCTAGTTAGTTATCCCTCTTCTGACTCCCTAGACCAGGTTATGGCTTTAGCGGTACGACTTGACCGACGTCTCAGGGAACGACGACTTGAACGTCTTGATGTTTTCTCCTCTGACTCCCCCATGATGCCTCCCAAGGTTCCGTTGCTTCGTTCCTCCCCGGAAGACTCGGAGGTACCTATTCAACTCGGGGCCTCCGTGTCCCCCCAACAATGTAGATATTTCCGCAGGAAGAATGGTCTCTGCTTCTACTGTGGGGATGACAAGCATCAAGTGAACAACTGTCCTAAGCATAAGAATGCAGTCGGAGAACTTCCGCGCCTAAGTGATCATCGGGGAGGTCACTTGGGCGCACAGGTATTTCCCGTAAATATGAAACGTAATAAAATCTTGCTTCCCTTTCAGGTCTCTTTTGGTGGTAGGTCTGCTACCGGCAGTGCCTTCTTGGATTCAGAGTCTTCTGCTAATATCATGTCTGTGGAATTTGCTATGTCTCTAGCTATGCCTTTGATTGATTTGCCTAAACCTGTCCCGGTAGTGGGTATCGACTCCACTCCTCTTGCTAATGGTTATTTTACACAGCATACCCCTGTTTTTGAACTCCTTGTTGGCTCCATGCATTTGGAGCAGTGCTCTGTACTGTTAATGCAGGGATTATCGTCCGATTTGGTTGTAGGCCTTCCCTGGTTGCAGTTGCATAATCCCACGTTTGACTGGAATTCTGGGGACCTTACCAAGTGGTGTAATGAATGCTTGACGTTATGTTTTTCTGTTAATTCTATTTCTCCCCCTGAGGTGGTGAACACGCTACCTGAGCTTGTTCAGGACTTCGCCGATGTTTTCTCTAAGGAGGCCTCCGAAGTGTTACCTCCTCATAGAGAATATGATTGCGCAATCAATTTGGTACCAGGAGCTAAGCTCCCTAAGGGTAGGATATTTAATCTCTCTTGTCCCGAACGTGAAGCCATGAGAGAGTATATCCAGGAATGCCTGGCCAAGGGTTACATTCGCCCCTCTACTTCTCCGGTAGGTGCTGGCTTCTTCTTCGTAGGGAAGAAGGATGGTGGTCTTAGGCCATGCATTGACTACCGAAGCTTGAATAAGGTCACTGTAAGGAACCAGCATCCCCTTCCTCTGATTCCTGATCTCTTTAATCAGGTTCAGGGGGCCCAATGATTCTCTAAGTTTGATCTACGGGGGGCGTATAACCTTATCCGCATCAAGGAGGGGGATGAGTGGAAGACTGCGTTTAACACGCCCGAAGGTCATTTCAAATACCTCGTTATGCCCTTTGGGTTGTGTAATGCTCCCGCGGTCTTCCAGAATTTCATAAATTAGATTTTAAGAGACTACCTGGGGTTATTTCTTGTAGTGTACCTTGATGACATACTTGTGTTTTCCAAGGACTGGTCCTCCCACATTGAGCATGTCAGGAAGGTGCTCCAGGTCCTTCGAGAAAACAAACTGTTTGCTAAGACGGAAAAATGTGTGTTTGGGGTGCAGGAGATACCATTTTTGGGCCAAATCCTCACTCCTCATGAATTCCGCATGGACCCCGCCAAGGTCCAGGCTGTGGCGGAATGGGTCCAACCTGCCTCCCTGAAGGTGTTACAGTGCTTCCTGGGGTTCGCTAGTTATTTCAGGAGGTTTATTGCTAACTTCTCGGTCATCGTTAAGCCTCTTACGGATCTCACTCGCAAAGGTTCTGATCTCCTCCACTGGCCTCCTGAGGCTGTCCAGGCTTTTGAGGTCCTTAAGAAGTGCTTTATCTCGGCCCCGGTGCTGGTTCAGCCCAATAAAATGGAGCAATATATCGTGGAGGTTGACGCGTCCGAGGTGGGAGTGGGGGCTGTCTTGTCCCAGGGTACCAGGTCCCTCACCCATCTCCGTCCCTGTGCCTACTTCTCCAGGAAGTTTTCACCCACTGAGAGTAACTATGATATTGGCAACCGCGAACTCTTAGCCATTAAATGGGCATTTGAAGAGTGGCGCCACTTCCTGGAGGGGGCTAGGCACCAGGTAACGGTCCTTTCCGACCACAAGAATCTGGTTTTCCTAGAATCTGCCCGGAGGCTAAACCCGAGACAAGCTCGTTGGGCGTTATTTTTTACCAGATTCAACTTTGTGGTTACCTATAGGGCTGGGTCTAAAAATGTTAAGGCTGATGCACTGTCACGTAGCTTCATGGCCAGCCCACCTTCGGAGGAAGATCCTGCTTGTATTTTGCCTCCAGGTATAATCATTTCCGCTATTGATTCTGATTTAGTCTCTGAAATTGCGGCTGATCAAGGTTCAGCTCCCGGGAGCCTTCCTGAGAACAAGCTGTTTGTTCCCCTGCAATTCCGGCTAAGGTTACTTAGGGAAAATCATGACTCCGCACTATCTTGCCATCCAGGCATCCTGGGTACCAAGCACTTCATTGCCAGAAACTATTGGTGGCCTGGGTTGCCTAAAGACGTTAAGGCCTACGTCGCCGCTTGTGAAGTTTTTGCTAGGTCCAAGACTCCCGGGTCCCGACCAGCGGGCTTACTATGTTCTTTGCCCATTCCCCAGAGACCTTGGACCCATATCTCCATGGATTTTATCACCAATTTGCCTCCATCTCAAGGCAAGTCGGTGGTGTGGGTTGTAGTAGACCGCTTCAGTAAGATGTGCCACTTTGTGCCCCTCAAAAAACTACCCAATGCTAAGACGTTAGCTACCTTGTTTGTCAAACACATCCTGCGTCTCCATGGGGTCCCTGTCAATATTGTTTCTGATAGAGGGGTACAATTTGTTTCATTGTTTTGGAGAGCCTTCTGTAAAAAGTTGGAGATTGATCTGTCCTTCTGCTCTGCCTTCCATCCTGAAACTAATGGCCAAACTGAGAGGACTAATCAGTCTCTAGAACAATATTTAAGGTGTTTTATCTCTGACTGTCAGTATGATTGGGTCTCATTCATTCCCCTCGCCAAATTTTCCCTTAATAACCGGGTCAGTAACTCGTCAGGGGTCTCCCCCTTTTTCTGTAATTTTGGGTTTAATCCACGGTTCTCTTCCGTTTCACCTGGTAGTTCCAACAATCCCGAGGTAGAGGTCGTTCATCGAGAACTGTGCACAGTGTGGGCTCAGGTTCAGAAGAACCTAGAGGCGTCCCAGAGCATACAAAAAACTCAGACAGATAGAAAACGTTCTGCTAACCCCTTGTTTATGGTCGGGGATCTGGTGTGGCTATCGTCTAAAAATTTGCGCCTTAAGGTCCCGTCCAAGAAGTTTGCTCCCCGGTTTATAGGGCCGTACAAGGTCATTGAAGTCCTCAATCCTGTCTCCTTCCGACAGGAGTTGCCCCCATCTTTTCGAGTACATGACGTGTTTCATGCCTCCCTCCTTAAACACTGCTCCCCGTCCTTGGCTCCCTCGAGGAAACCTCCGGTCCCTGTTCTCACCCCTGAGGGGGCAGAATTCGAAGTGGCCACGATTGTGGACAGCAGGATGGTCCAAGGCTCCCTCCAGTACCTGGTCCATTGGAGAGGATACGGGCCTGAGGAGAGGACTTGGGTACCCGCTCGGGATGTTTACGCTGGGATATTGGTCAGGAGCTTTCACCTTCGTTTCCCCAGTAAACCAGGTCCACTTAGAAAGGGTCCGGTGGCCCCTCATAAAAGGGGGGGTACTGTAAAGGATCTGCCAGGCACAGCTTTGGGGTTAACGCCCATAGATAATCAGTCTGCACCTGCTTCTATGTCTGTGAGACTGACTCCATCTTCCACCACTCAGGGTGGCAGGCTTAGGAGTGGGAGAACCTATCACAGCCTGGCCAGACGGAGCTAGCTCCCGCCCTCTGTCTATTTATACCTGCCTTTCCTGTTCCTCCTTTGCTTGTGATTCTTCTCGTTTGGTTTCCTGGCCCTGCTGCAGCTTCTTGTACCATTGTCCTTGCTTCATATTGACCCGGCTTGCTGACTACTCTCCTGCTCTGCGTTTGGTACCTCGTACACTCCTGGTTTGACTCGGCTTGTTTACTACTCTTCTGCTCTGCGTTTGGCACCTCGTACTCTCCTGGTTTGACTCGGCTTGTTCACTTCTCTTGTTGCTCACGGTTTTGCCGTGGGCAACTGCCCCTTTCTCCCCCTAGCTCTGTGTACCCTTGTCTGTTTGTCTGTCGTGCACTTATTGAGCGTAGGGACCGTCGCCCAGTTGTACCCCGTCGCCTAGGGCGGGTCGTTGCAAGTAGGCAGGGACTGAGTGGTGGGTAGATTAGGGCTCACTTGTCTGTCTCCCCACCCCCATCATTACAGTTGATGCAGGGATTATCGTCCGATTTGGTTTTAAGCCTTCCCTGGTTGCAGTTGCATAATCCCACGTTTGACTGGAATACTGGGGATCTTACCAAATGGGGTAATGAATGCTTGAAGTCATGTTTTTCTGTTAATTCTATTTCTCCCCCTGAGGAGGTGAACACGCTACCTGAGTTTGTTCAGGACTTCGCTGATGTTTTCTCTAAGGAGGCCTCCGAAGTGTTACCTCCTCATAGAGAATACGATTGCGCTATCGATTTGGTACCAGGAGCTAAGCTCCCTAAGGGTAGGATATTTAATCTCTCTTGTCCCGAACGTGAAACCATGAGAGAGTATATCTAGGAATGCCTGGCCAAGGGTTACATTCGCCCCTCTACTTCTCCGGTAGGTGCTGGCTTCTTCTTCGTAGGGAAGAAGGATGGTGGTCTTAGGCCATGCATTGACTACCGTAACTTGAATAAGGTCACTGTAAGGAACCAGTATCCCCTTCCTTTGATTCCTGATCTCTTTAATCAGGTTCAGGGGGCCCAATGGTTCTCTAAGTTTGATCTACGGGGGGCGTATAACATTATCCACATCAAAGAGGGGGATGAGTGGAAGACTGCGTTTAACACGCCTGAAGGTCATTTCGAATACCTCGTCATGCCCTTTGGGTTGTGTAATGCTCCCGCGGTCTTCCAGAATTTCATAAATTAGATTTTAAGAGATTACCTGGGGGTATTTCTTGTAGTGTACCTTGATGACATACTTGTGTTTTCCAAGGACTGGTCCTCCCACATTGAGCATGTCAGGAAGGTGGTCCAGGTCCTTCGTGAAAACAAACTGTTTGCGAAGACCGAAAAATGTGTGTTTGGGGTGCAGGAGATACCATTTTTGGGTCAAATCCTCACTCCTCATGAATTCCGCATGGTCCCCGCCAAGGTCCAGGCTGTGGCGGAATGGGTCCAACCTGCTTCCCTGAAGGCGTTACAGTGCTTCTTGGGGTTCGCTAATTATTACAGGAGATTTATTGCTAACTTCTCGGTCATCGCTAAGCCTCTTACGGAGCTCACTCGCGAGGGTGCTGATCTCCTCAACTGGCCTCCTGAGGCTGTCCAGGCTTTTGAGGCCCTTAAGAAGTGCTTTATCTCGGCCCCGGTGTTGGTTCAGCCCAACCAAATGTAGCCATTTATCGTGGAGGTTGACGCGTCCGAGGTGGGAGTGGGGGCTGTCTTGTCCCAGGGTACCAGGTCCCTCACCCATCTCCGTCCCTGTGCCTACTTCTCCAGGAAGTTTTCGCCCACTGAGAGTAACTATGATATTGACAACCGCAAACTCTTAGCCATTAAATGGGCATTTGAAGAGTGGTGCCACTTCCTGGAGGGGGCTAGGCACCAGGTAACGGTCCTTACCGACCACAAGAATCTGGTTTTCCTAGAATCAGCCCGGAGGCTAAACCCGAGAAAAGCTCGATGGGCGTTATTTTTTACCAGATTAAATTTTTTGGTTACCTATAGGGCTGGGTCTAAAAATATTAAGGCTGATGCACTGTCGCGTAGCTTCATGGCCAGCCCTCCTTCGGAGGAAGATCCTGCTTGTATTTTGCCTCCAGGTATAATCATTTCCTCTATTGATTCTGATTTAGTCTCCGAAATTGCGGCTGATCAAGGTTCAGCTCCCGGGAGCCTTCCTGAGAACAAGCTGTTTGTTCCCCTGCAATTCCGGCTAAGGGTACTTAGGGAAAATCATGACTCCGCACTATCTTGTCATCCAGGCATCCTGGGTACCAAGCACTTCATTGCCAGAAACTATTGGTGGCCTGGGTTGCCTAAAGACGTTAAGGCCTACGTCGCCGCTTGTGAGGTTTGTGCTAGGTCCAAGACTCCCAGGTCCCGACCAGCGGGCTTACTACGTTCTTTGCCCATTCCCCAGAGACCTTGGACCCATATCTCCATGGATTTTATCACCAATTTGCCTCCATCTCAAGGCAAGTCGGTGATGTGGGTTGTAGTAGACCGCTTCAGTAAGATGTGCACTTTGTGCCCCTCAAAAACCTACCCAATGCTAAGACGTTAGCTACCTTGTTTGTCAAACACATCCTGCGTCTCCATGGGGTCCCTGTCAATATTGTTTCTGACAGAGGGGTACAATTTGTTTCTTTGTTTTGGAGAGCCTTCTGTAAAAAGTTGGAGATTGATCTGTCCTTGTCCTCTGCCTTCCATCCTGAAACGAATGGCCAAACCGAGAGGACTAATCAGTCTCTAGAACAATATTTAAGGTGTTTTATCTCTGACTGTCAATATGATTGGGTCTCATTCATTCCCCTCGCCGAATTTTCCCTTAATAACCGGGTCAGTAACTCGTCAGGGGTCTCCCCCTTTTTCTGTAACTTTGGGTTTAATCCACGGTTCTCCTCCGTTTCACCTGGTAGTTCCAACAATCCCGAGGTAGATGTCGTTCATTGGAAACTGTGCACAGTCTGGGCCCAGGTTCAGAAGAACCTAGAGGCGTCCCAGAGCATACAAAAAACTCAGGCAGATAGAAGACGTTCTGCTAGCCCCTTGTTTATGGTCGGGGATCTGGTGTGGCTATCGTCTAAAAACTTGCGCCTTAAAGTCCCGTCCAATAAGTTTGCTCCCCGGTTTATAGGGCCGTACAAGGTCATTGAAGTCCTCAATCCTGTCTCCTTCCGACTGGAGTTGCCCCCATCTTTTCGAGTACACAACGTGTTTCATGCCTCCCTCCTTAAACGCTGCTCCCCATCCTTGGCTCCCTCGAGGAAACCTCCTGTCCCCGTTTCACCCCTGAGGGGGTAGAATTCGAGGTGGCCAAGATTGTGGACAGGAAGATGGTCCAAGGCTCCCTCCAGTACCTGGTCCATTGGACAGGATACGGGCCTGAGGAGAGGACTTGGGTACCTGCCCGGGATGTTCACGCTGGGGTATTGGTCAGGAGGTTCCACCTTCGTTTCCCCAATAAACCAGGTCCATCTAGAAAGGGTCCGGTGGCCCCTCATAAAAGGGGGGGGTACTGTTAAGGATCTGCCAGGCACAGCTTCTGTATCCACGCCCATAGGTAATCAGTCTGCACCTGCTTCTATGTCTGTGAGACTGACTCCATCTTCCACCACTCAGGATGGCAGGCTTAGGAGTGGGAGAGCCTATCACAGCCTGGCCAGACGGAGCTAGCTCCCGCCCTCTGTCTATTTATACCTGCCTTTCCTGTTCCTCCTTGCTTGTGATTCTTCTCTGTTGGTTTCCTGGCCCTGCTGCAGCTTCTTGAACTACTTGTCCCTGCTTTGTATTGACCCTGGCTTACTGACTACTCTTCTGTTCTGCGTTTGGTACCTCGTACACTCCTGGTTTGACTCGGCTTGTTCACTACTCTCGTCTCTGCGTTTGGCACCTCGTACTCTCCTGGTTTGACTCGGCTCGTTTACTACTCTTGTTGCTCATGGTGTTGCCGTGGGCAACTGCCCCATTTCCCTTTGCTCTGTGTTTCCTTGTCTGGTTGTCTGTCGTGCACTTACTGAGTGTAGGGACCGTCGCCCAGTTGTACCCCGTCGCCTAGGGCGGGTCGTTGCAAGTAGGCAGGGACTGAGTGGCGGGTAGATTAGGGCTCACTTGTCTGTTTCCCTATCAATGTCATTACAATATTCTAATATATATAATAAATTTGCTTCTGAGGCCTGTGCTTCAGTCCAGTAGCACAGTGGGGCCACATGTGGGATATTTCTAAAAACTTCACAATATGGGCAATAAATATTGAGTTGCATTTCTCTGGTAAAACCTTCTGTGTTACAGAGAAAAATGGATTAAAACTGATTTTCAGCAAAAAAAGTGAAATTTGTAAATTTCACCTTCACTTTTCTTTATTTCTTGTGAAACCCCAAGAGGGTTAAGAAACTTTGCAAATGCTGTTTTGAAGACTTTGAGTGGTGCAGCTTTTTTTAAAATTAGGTAATTTATAGGGGGGTTTTAATATATAGGGCCGTCAAAGCCCCTTCAGAACTGAACTGTTCCCTAAAAAAAAAAAGGCTTTTGAAATTTTCTTGAAAATATGAGAAAGTGCTGCTAAAGTTATAAGCCTTGTAATGTCCTAGAAAAATAAAAGGACGTTCAAAAAACAATGTCAATCTAAAGTAGACATATGGGAAATGTTAACTAGTAACTATTTAGTGTGGTATTACTATCTGTCTCACAAGCAGATACATTTAAATGTATAAAAATGGTAATTTTTGAAAATTTTCTCTTAATTTTGGTGTTTTTCCATAAACAAACACTGAATGTATTGACCAAATTTTACCAATAACTTAAAGTACAATGTGTCACGAGAAAATAATCTCAGAATCGCTTGAAAAAACAAAAGCATTCCAAAGTTATTATCACTTAAAATAACACGTCAGATTTGAAAAAAATTGGCCTGGTCCATAAGGCCAAAACAGGCTGTGTCCTTAAGGGGTTAACTGTATTTTATAATATGTTTTTCAAAGGTATATTAAAGGGAATCTGTCAGCCGTTTTGAGTTGACCAATAAACCAATGTTTGATTCCCCCTGTGCAAGTCTCTCTGCTCTGAGTAAGGGCATATTCAGATGTGGCGGAATTTTTCTGCTGCAAATGTTGGTGCAGATTTGGGGCAATTACGCAACGAATCTGCACCAACATTTGCATATTTGACAGGTAATTCAGACGTTGCAGAAATCACAGCGGACTTGCCACAGATTTCAGTTTTTGCATTGCAAAGACTGAAATCCGCAGTGAAATTCTGCTTCTTCTCCGCAACAGACAGTGCATGCTGCGGTCTGAAAATTCCGCACTGCAGCCTATGGTCTGCAGCGGAGTTTTCCGCAACGTCTGCACGTCGTTAAATAAAAAGGTGTTGAAACCAATGGACAAACTGTCTGCTGCGGATTTCCACTGCGCACTGTCCGCAGCGGAATTCAACAGCAATTCCGCCACGTCTGAATGTGCCCTAATGGCTTTAGCGGTCAATCAGGAGTTCGCTGGAGGTGTCACTCAAAGCAGAGCGGCGAGACTGGCAGCGTGCAGCAAGGGGAAGTAGGGACCACTTCCACGACTAGTGGTCGCCTCAGCGGTATTTATGACCACGGCGCCAGAGGAATTAAAAATTTATTTCTTGGTCATGCAACTTGTATGACTAAGACAATTGGTATGTTTCCAATGCCCACCCCCTATATCGCTCTGTCAGCAGTTTTGAGGTCTCAAAACCGCTGACAGATTCCCTATAAAAAGACACTTTTTTGCCATAAGTCCGGCTAATCATGGTCTATGGGTACGTTAGACATATATACGTGGGGAAAACTTCCTGGCGTATACGCTGGACATAGAGGCAGTGACATGATGTGAACTTAGCTTCAAAGAGATGCTAAGGTAGCAATGGTAACCAAAAATTATGATCCACAGTAGTGAAGCTGCCATGTGAGGGGACATCACAGTAAGTGAGATCACTCCGCTCTGCTTGTAGATGCCTGGATAGGAGAAGCAGAGGACAGGGCTATGCTATCTGATCATTCATGTCCTCTTTAGGCTGGATTCACACACAGCGTTTTGTGGTGCTTTTTTTAGTGTGGCCAGATGTTACACACAACTGCCAGAGGCGTAGCTAGGTTCTCCAGCACCTGGGGCAAAGATTCAGTTTGGCGCCCCCCCCCCCAACCTCTTTCCCGACATCTCCTTCCCCCTCGCCGTGTTTGTTTTCTCTACCAATCGACGTGTCATTTATTTTTATGTAACGCGAGCATAAAATTATTTGTACATTTCACAAGCAATATGGTTCTATACACAACACCAGAACCAAGCTCGGTACATATATACAGCCCCAGAACAAATACAGCTCAATTTAGTGCAACCCCTGCCGTATAGGTTTGGACGGCGTAAAACTACAGCTCCCAGCATAGCCCGAACAATGGTGAGGATATGCTGGGAGATGCCGTTTCACAAAAAATAAATCCTATCATAATCACACCACCCATCATCTCGCTGCAGATCATACAGTGACTACAGTGCTGATTAGAGGCAGAATAAACATTTACATTAAGTGACTCACCTATAAATAAATATAAAGTTATCATTATACCACACACTACGCCCCCAAATATAATAGCGCTATACACTGCACCTCTAATTATAATAGCACCATACACCGTGTCCCACACACACACACTGTGCCCCCTATAGATAGTGCCTGCCATAGAGCCCCCTGTAGATAGTGCCTGCCATAGAGCCCCTGTAGATAGTGCCCCCATATAGACCACCCCTGTATATAGTGTCCCACAAATAACTCCCCCTATAGTGCTCTACAGATAGCCCACCCCTGTATATAGTCCCCTGTAGATATAGCCCACCCCTGTATATAGAGCTCTACAGATAGCCCAACCATGTATGTAGCCCCCCTGTAGATATAGCCCACCCCTGTATATAGTGCTCCACATATAGTCCACCCCTGTATATAGTGTTTCACAGATAGCCCACCCCTGTATATAGCCCCCCCTTGTACATATAGTCCACCCCTGTATATAGTGCTCCACTAGATAGTCCACCCCTGTATATAGTGCTCCACAGATAGCCCACCCTTGTATATAGTATATACAGGGGTGGGCTATTAGTGGAGCACTATATACAGGGGTGGACTATATGTACAAGGGGGCTATATACAGGGGTGGGCTTTCTGTGGAGCACTATAGGGGAGCTATTTGTGAGATACTATATACAGGGGTGGGCTATATCTACAGGGGGACTATATACAGGGGTGGGCTATCTACAGGGGGACCATATCTACAGGGGGACCATATCTACAGGGGGACCATATCTACAGGGCTGGGCTATATCTACAGGGCTGGGCTATATCTACAGGGCTGGGATATATCTACAGGGCTGGGATATACACAGGGGGGCTATTTATACAGGGGTGGGCTATATATACAGGGGTGGGCTATACACAGGGGGGCTATATCTAGAGGGGGGCTATATACAGGGGTAATATATCTACAGGGCTGGGCTATCTACAGGGGTGGGCTATATACAGGGGGAATATTTCTACAGGGCTGGGCTATATCTACAGGGCTGGGCTATATCTACAGGGCTGGGCTATATACAGGGCTGGGCTATATACAGGGCGACTATATCTACAGGGGGGGCTATATACTGGGGTGGGCTATCTATAGAGCACCATATACAGGGGTGGGCTATATCTACAGGGGGCTATATACTATATAGCCCACCCCTGTATATGGTGCTCTATAGACAGCCCACTCCAGTATATAGCCCCCCTGTAGATATAGTCCCCCTGTATATAGCCCCCCTGTAGATATAGTCCCCCTGTAGATATAGTCCCCCTGTATATAGCCCAGCAGATATAGTCCCCCTGTATATAGCCCAGCCCTGTAGATATAGTCCCCCTGTATATAGCCCCCCTGTAGATATAGTCCCCCTGTATATAGCCCAGCAGATATAGTCCCCCTGTATATAGCCCAGCCCTGTAGATATAGTTCCCCTGTATATAGCCCCCCTGTAGATATAGTCCCCCTGTATATAGCCCAGCAGATATAGTCCCCCTGTATATAGCCCAGCCCTGTAGATATAGTCCCCCTGTATATAGCCCAGCAGATATAGTCCCCCTGTATATAGTCCCCCTGTATATAGTCCCCCTGTATATAGCCCCCCTGTAGATATAGTCCCCCTGTATATAGACAGCCCACTCCAGTATATAGCCCCCCTGTAGATATAGTCCCCCTGTATATAGCCCCCCTGTAGATATAGTCCCCCTGTAGATATAGTCCCCCTGTATATAGCCCAGCAGATATAGTCCCCCTGTATATAGCCCAGCCCTGTAGATATAGTCCCCCTGTATATAGTCCCCCTGTATATAGCCCCCCTGTAGATATAGTCCCCCTGTATATAGACAGCCCACTCCAGTATATAGCCCCCCTGTAGATATAGTCCCCCTGTATATAGCCCCCCAGCAGATATAGTCCCCCTGTATATAGCCCAGCCCTGTAGATATAGTCCCCCTGTATATAGTCCCCCTGTATATAGCCCCCCTGTAGATATAGTCCCCCTGTATATAGACAGCCCACTCCAGTATATAGCCCCCCTGTAGATATAGTCCCCCTGTATATAGCCCCCCTGTAGATATAGTCCCCCTGTAGATATAGTCCCCCTGTATATAGCCCAGCAGATATAGTCCCCCTGTATATAGCCCAGCCCTGTAGATATAGTCCCCCTGTATATAGCCCAGCAGATATAGTCCCCCTGTATATAGCCCAGCCCTGTAGATATAGTTCCCCTGTATATAGCCCCCCTGTAGATATAGTCCCCCTGTATATAGCCCAGCAGATATAGTCCCCCTGTATATAGCCCAGCCCTGTAGATATAGTCCCCCTGTATATAGCCCAGCAGATATAGTCCCCCTGTATATAGTCCCCCTGTATATAGTCCCCCTGTATATAGCCCCCCTGTAGATATAGTCCCCCTGTATATAGCCCAGCCCTGTAGATATAGTCCCCCTGTATATAGCCCAGCCCTGTAGATATAGTCCCCCTGTATATAGCCCAGGCCTGTAGATATAGTCCCCCTGTAGATAGACACCCCCCGTAGACAAAGTCCCCCCCCCCCCGCAGATACAGCCACACTTCTATTACAATTTAAAAAAAAATAAAAAAAAATTCAAACTCACCTTATTCCCGCTCCCACGCCGTCCGGCAGCCATGGAGACCTGCTCTCTTCTGCGCAGGTCTCCAGGGGGTTGAACACAGCGTCTATGAAAGGCGCTGATTGGCTGGGCAGGATGACTTTCCCTGCCAGTCAGTCAGCGCCTTTCATCGACGGAAGCGTCACTGGTACAAAAGGTACCAGTCGCTTCATTCGTGGAGAGGCGCTGAATGGCCGGGCACGGAACGTGCCCGGTCATTCATTGCTTCTAATTGTACCTGTGTCCTTGCGACACAGGTACAATTATAGTGCAGGAGGAGGGGGCGCTGGCGCCCCCCTCTGAACTGCGCCCGGGGCACATGCCCCGCTTGCCCCCCCCCCCTAGCTACGCCCCTGCAACTGCATTATGGTTTGTGCCATTTTTGAGGCAATTTTGTAGTCAGTGGCGTTTTGTTCCAAATGCAGCATGCTCTGTGTATGGCGTTTTTTTCAATCACTTTTTCCATACGTTTCAAAAATGCCATAAAAACACGACATAAAAAACGCAACTAAAAATGACATAAAAAATGCATGTTAGATTCTAAGGGCGGATTTACACGAACGTGATATACGTTCGTGCCACCCGCGTGTTTTTCACGCGTGTCGCACGGACCTATGCAAGTCTATGGGGCACTGCAGACTGTCAGTGATTTTTGCGCAGTGTGAGGCAGCTGCGTAAAACTCACGACAGGTCCTATATTTCTGCGTTTTTCGCGCATCACGCACCCATTGAAGTCAATGGGTGCGTGAAAATCACGCGCACCACACGGAAGCACTTCCGTGGGACACGCGTTATTTGCGCAACAGCAGTCAAAAGTATGTTTGGAAACAGAAAAGCACCACGTTCTTTTCTGTTTACAAACATCCAAACGGAATGTCATAATGATGGCGGCTGCGCAAAAATCACACAGCCACGCATCATACGCAGCTGACACACGGAGCTGTTAAGTGCCTTTTGCGCAAAATCGCACACGCTCGTGTAAATCCCCCCTAAAAGAGTTTTTTTGATGCAGTTTAAAATGCTAGAAAAAATTGTGTGTGTGAAGGAGGCCTAAGAAGAGAATGGCTGGGGGACGTAACTAATAACTACAGGAATAAACAATGAGTGCTCAATAGACACTTCATTTACAAATATATGTTTAACCATGCATTTTCTGAAATTACATGTATATTTGAGATTAATATTGTTTTAGATACGGTGCATAAGTATAGAGAACCGGCAAAACTGTGCATCCATTCGCCACCGCATGTGGGTGGGTCTCCGCTGCATGCAGACTCGCACTACGCAGGACCTTAGGGTATGTTTTCACCATCATGTTTTTCACCCCAAGTTTTGTAATCCTGGCAGTACCATGCCAGAAGCGACAAAGACGCAATCAAAAATAACTTGTAAATATACCATCGCAGGCTGGGTCTTCTCTACTTTTTTCTCATTGTTTGTTCATTTGTTTTCATTACTTGTCATTTTACTTGTTTGTTGCTTCACAATTGTAAAGCACTACAAAATATGTTGGCACTATATAAAGATTAATATTATGCACCCATGTGGAGTTACAGACAGAAATCCAACACAAGCATGGGCTGTATACATGGACAGCAGGGCATTAAGGGGTTCTATGTAACATGAATGCAGAACTGCCTATTTATACAAGGACCCTGCATACAGCAGCCCATATTTTAGGTTCTTGGGCCTCTGAGTATGGCTTGGGGGAGGGAAGGGGAGAGGGAGAATGGGATCAACTACAGCCAAAATTGAATTTTTTGCTTATTTTTACAGTGATTATGCTCATGAGATACATTGATCACATAGGCTGTAAAAGTGCTCACTGTTGAATGATGTCTGATCAGCATTTTAATTGTGAAAGGATGTTACGGAAAGGAAGAAGTAAGGGCTGTTGACTCGGTTTCCAGTTATGTAACTGTGTTGATGATTTACAGTTTCTGGTTACTCCCTTTTATTTTTTTACCCAAAGTCAATGTTGCAACGAAAGAGCTACACATAGCCGAGGCTATATGATAGCACCCCAGGGAGTCCACAGTGCAGGACCTGTTATTCCTTGTAATTGCACAACAAGGGACACAATGAGGACTTTATCTCAGCAAATATGATGATTCAACAAGTTACAAGTCTTGTAGAAATTCACTCATTTAACCCAAAAAAATGTCTTTATTATCTCGTCTGTAATGTGAAGGAGGGGAAAAGCATTCTGGTTAACTTTAGTGACCCATATAGTGGTTTATATTTGCAGTAGGACATTTGACAAAAAGTTTTATTTTTATTAATTTATGAAAAAGAGTAAGGGTATATTCACACAAGGCAAATTTGTTGAAGAAATTTCTGTGCCTGTCCAATTAATCTGAATTGGGCTTACAGAAATGCATGCATGCATGATGCAGAAACCCCATTCACATGAACGGAATGGATGTCTAGTTGCAGAAATTTCTGCAATGAATCTGTCATGGGAGAACATAGCTTTAAAGAGGACCTGTCACCTCTTCTCACATGTCTGTTTTAGGAAGTAATTGTATTTCCCATGAAATAACAATTCTGGAGCATCTTTTCTTAAGAGTGCATTTAGATGAGACATTTCTGGCTGCGCATGGGGCTTTACTGCGATTTGCCGCAGTTTTGATGCGTTTTTTGTTGGTATAGTAAAAGCACGTGCGTTTTTGTCATGATTTTTTATGTGTTTTTTTAATCACAATGCTAAAAAGTCTCATCTAAATGCACCCTAAAACTCTAAGTTGTGCTATTCCTCTGTTATTCCTCCTAAATAAAGTATGAATAAATTGACAACCAGTTGGGCATTGGGTCTGACAGTCTCCAATTAGTGCGGACAGGGTGAAACTGAGTAGGAACACGCCTTTTTGACAAGGGGAATGGTAAGGTGCATTTAGATTAAACGTTTTTGGCTGCGCGATAAAAAGCGCATAAAAAATAGAGGCAAAAACAAAAGCGGCTTAACTGTGAAACTTGTTAAATAATTATGTTTCCCCTTTAAAAACCGCACAGGCAAAAACAGCATAGCAAACCACAGCAATTCATGATTTGGTGAGTTTCTCAAGGTGGTCGCTGTAAAAACTGCAACCGCATCAAAAACAAATTGCAGTAAAACAGCATGCATTTTTTGATACAGTTCCAACCGCTTCTCAACATGTGAATGGACCCTTAAATTTCAAGGAGGAATAACAGAGGAATGGCACAACGCAGAGTTTTAAGAAAATATGTTCCAGAATTTCATGAGCAATACAGGTATTTACTCAAATAGACAAGTGAGGAGGGGTGACAGGTCCCTTTATAGGGGTTATCTGGGGATCAAAATTTTTAAAAAATTGCTTTGCATTCATATTTTTATGTAAAAACAAGTCACTTGCTAATTTACTTTAATTAAAAATTCGGTACTAAATGGTGCCGTTCAAACCCGGTGAATTGTTTCCGGAAGTCCTGTAGCTTTTCTAACATTGATGACGCGCTGACACGGCCCCACCTGACTGAGGGCTTGCTGCCTGTGCTCTTCGTGTTTGCGTGTTATCAATGGCATGACCGCAAGGGGCTGTCACATTGCTTATTGCAGGAGTTCCCGAGCAGTGTAACGGTTGTTCATCTCCTTGTTGAGATATTTCAGTGAGTAGAGAGCTGAGTTGTATATTTGGACATTAGTAAGTGAATTCTTTTTACATAAAAATATGAATACAAAGCAATTTTAAAAAAATGTTTGGTCCCCGGATAACCCCTTTAACCCCTTCCCGACATCAACCATATGTAAACGGCGCTGTCAGGCAGGGCTTCCCGCAAAGCGCAGTACCATTACGTTGCGGTGATAGTGCGGGCTCATGAACTGAGCCCGCACCATCACCGCCAGGTGCCAGCTGTATGTTACAGCTGGCACCCTGAGGTAACGGCCAGGACCGGAGCTAGCATCCGATCCGGCCGATTAACTCCTCAGATGCTGCGTTCAATAGGGATCGCAGCATGTGAGGAGTTTTTAGCCACCGGCACCCCAGTAATGTGATTGCTTGATTGCCGGTGGCTGCAATGGTAACCGGAGGCCTAATACTGGCCTCCGGTCTGCCAGCAACGGCGGAGCCAAAAAGGCTTCCGGTACCAATGTCAGGTCCGTATTTCACACCGAACTGAGCCCGCACCATCACCGCCAGGTGCCAGCTGTATGTTTCAGCTGGCACCCTGAGGTAACGGCCAGGACCGGAGCTAGCATCCGATCCGGCCGATTAACTCCTCAGATGCTGCGTTCAATAGGGATCGCAGCATGTGAGGAGTTTTTAGCCACCGGCACCCCAGTAATGTGATTGCTTGATTGCCGGTGGCTGCAATGGTAACCGGAGGCCTAATACTGGCCTCCGGTCTGCCAGCAACGGCGGAGCCAAAAAGGCTTCCGGTACCAATGTCAGGTCCGTATTTCACACCGAATAACCACCTCTGTAAATTGAAAGCTGAAGGCATGCCTGGAAAGAAGTAAACCAGCCAAAGATGTTTGGTACACAACTTCCCTCTGTCAGCCAGGAGGAAGACTGAAAACTTTTTATTCAGAACAAAGAAACACAGAAAGAGACACATGCCTCCTCCCCAGAGATGTGGGAGTGCCCAAGCCCCCACCGGTTTCTCAGCTGTAACTTCTCAGACTCACTCTTCTTGCATTCCAGGGGGCGGTGTCTTCCATAGGTGTGTCCGACATGAACAAAGAACTTATTATATATATCAGTATATTACACAAAGAACTGAAATGTATATACATATGCGTGAAGATAATATTTTTCAAACAATATACATAGTAATGATCCCTGACAGTCCTCCCTAAAAATATTATTATTCTATCTCTGAGTCTTGCCTATCAACCTACCACTGACAACTCAAACCAGGCGGGTAGGGGTTTTGGATTTCTTCACCAGCTTGAGACGAGCTACTCCTGATGAGTAACCCCCCTTTGTACCTGGACTTCTAAGGTGTCGGAGTGGTCCTAACTTTCCCTATTCTCCTCTGGATACAGGATGGTTGTCTTGATATAATCTACAAACCGCTGCTGGTTGTAATATATATATATATAATTAATCCGGTCTACATTTTTATTAACAGTAATAATTGTCGCACTGTCACTTACTGTCCTAATGGGACTTTACCCCTGCAGATATGACAGTTCATGGGAAGCACTGTGACCTTCACCTCACACCTTCACATAAAACTCCTCAGATTGTAATTTGCAGCACCGTGGCATATTTACACACATTATAATTATAAACCTCAGACATTATAAACAATAGGGCCTCAACTAATAATCATAATGCTATCACCAATCTCATGCTATCACCCTCAGGTTTCGGGTCCCATCAGTTCATTGCCAGTCCTGTACACCATCGTCTTCTTCTTCTCCTGTCTTCTGCTCTTCACTGACTGTCACCCTCAGGGTAACCCACACAATTGTGGAGTCAGACTACGTTGGTGTCCAGTGGGGGAGTTATTATTACCCCCTCCTAGCCACTTACTTATCAAAACACTTGATCCTGCTGACGGATTCACTCAGGTCTTTGGTCTTTACTTTAATCTTTGCTGATGTCATCAGGACTTGGTTTGGTCCTTCTCATCTGTCCGACACCGTCTCCTTTAGTTTATGTCACCGGGCTGTACATAGCACCTCATGCTGTGAGCCTGGGGTGAGATCCCACGTAGGCGGATTAGTGGAGTTGTATTGTGAATATCACAAACCCTCAGCATCTGTACTCTTCCTCTGGCAAGTTACTTGTCTGGGCGGCCGCTTAGAATTGTGACACTGCCGTCAGTTCATGATAAACGCGTTGCAGTGGCTCAGGCTGCGCCTGCCGCATCTCAGTGATGGAGTTCATCGTGTTAAAAGTCTTTTAGTTCATGTTTACTGGCACTTGCTGGGGACCCCCAACTCTTGTCAATTGTTAAAATAAATACTAATCTGGTGATAACATCATCCGCATACATTATAAACGTTGTTCTAAGTACATACAATAATGTCAGGCCCTTAAATGACATCAAACACCTTTATATATATATATATATATATATATATATATATATATATATATATATATATATATATGAAAGGAAAAACTTCTCTGTTACAATGGACAGTGCACCTAGAATATGTGTGATTACTGGGTACATTTCATTTGCTCTTGGTGATACTCTTTCAGCAGGATTTGTACCTTGATCTTAGCTGATTGCCTAGAACATCTCCACCTCACAGAAACATACACAGATTCCACATGTTTATCTGACAAATGTCTTAAACCAATTTTTCTTACTCTAATCTGGTTCGTTCTACCTGGGAAGGCCTCTCAAGGTCTGTTCTCTTCGTGGGAGGCGGGTATGATAAGGTTGGCACCGGTCTGCCAGGACTGTTCTGTAGGCAAATCAAACAGCTCTAACAGAATTTAGCAGCAACAGCTGTAAAGCCTGGGACATACCAATTAGATCTTAATCAGATAATTAACTTGAAGAAAAACATTAACAATGACAGATTTATTTTAAACGTTTACACTGGTCAGTAACTAAAACTGATAACTACAAACTGATTCCTCTTTTCTTTATATATATATATCTATACATACACATATACACTGCACAGAATTCTCTGCTCTAAAATTTTCCTTTCACAATAACAACAAAAATAAACAAATAAAAATGTTTTCGAATGGGAATATTCCACTTCTGTACCTTTTATCTGACGCATGACTCTAATAGTCCAATGCTAAGGCTGGTCTATAACTTTGCATAAAACTTAACCTCAGTATTTAATATTCCCACAACACTTCTTAAATACAGTTATTAAACAAACTAACCTTGGGACAACGCCTAGAGAACTGCTGACATCTTATCATTGTACAAACACCAGGTCAATACTTGGGATAAGCACTGTTCCCCTGTCACTTACACACAATGTCTGCAGTGGGGAAGATACCGGCCGGGCTTCAGGCCCCCCTGAGAACAGGTCTACACACACGAGCACATTGTCATACACTTCTACCTCGGGTAGTTGTATGTTCTGCAGTCGCTGGGACGGGTAATCTGGCCGGGCTGCACTTTTCACAGGTAACTTTGCTGTTTTACCTATGTCATGCCGTGCGCACATCATGCCGGCTGCTACAAACCTAGCGGTGGCATTATTGTATCCAGGGACAAGCCAATTTACTGATACCTGTCTGCACATACTCTTGTTGTCAGTTCTGTCTTCTCTTGCTCTCTCAATTGGCTTACCCGATGATCCAATAAAGTTCCTACTACCAATGGGCCCATAATTGAGGGCGATGCCGAAAGCGTACCTAGAGTCAGTGTAAATGTCGGCCGTCTTACCTTTTGCCAGGTTACAGCCTCAGCGAGCACCTCCAGCTCCGCTCCTTGAGATGAACAAGAAGGTGAGAGTGGTTTCTGGGTAATTTACCTGGTGCCTCGTATCCTGTCTTGTACATACTGTATATTATGAAATATGTCTACATTACAAATTTACATTAGAAACCCATGTCACATATAGATAGAACATCTCAAAGGGGTGGCGTCTTCATCCTCTAAAATAAAACCAAATGTTATACACTTCTCCACACTCATCTGATAATCCAGAATACTTTGAGAATCTCACTTTTATCAGGTTTTGCAAATACTTGATTAATACAAAAACAAATAAAAATAAAACATTCCTAAAAGCTTTACATCAAATTAACAATGTCCAGACAAGTTTTTTTGTTTTCTTTATTTTTTTTCCTTCTCCCCCATCTAAATCTGTAAAGACTCATCTGTGAGTGACGTCACCTCCTGTGTAAATTTGCTGGAGGGGGATGGTCTCTTACACAATACCTCATATTGGGTGGAGACTACAGCACAGCTCACCCAGTGCCATATTTACTGTTCTGGAAAGATCTGGAACCATCTACACAGAAAAACCTCAAAATTTAGGTTACTCTCATACACATTTAATCTGGATTACTCATTGGGGTCTCATACACATTTTTAGATCTCCTGAAACCAAATTAATTAATTCAAAACAAACCAAAATTGTACCTGATCAGTTCCTTCACCATTCCCCCCTTTGTGGACTCTGCGAAAGTAATGTAGCAGAGTTCAAAACTACATCTCAACATAACAAAGTCGGGCACTAGTTTAACCCCCTGTAATGTACAACAGCCTGAAACAAAAATGACTTTTTCCTGACGAAAATACATTTTATCTTTACAATGACATAACTCATGTGTGAAATCAAAAACAAAACAATTGTAGTTAGTTATTCAATAAAATAGAAAATATTATATCTGATAACATTAATTACAGCAAACCAATAAACTGTATATAAAAATAGGGAATGGTGGGGGGCACATACATTTTCAAAACCCCGTGTCTCACAGTATCTATAGTTTAATACATATGAATTAACATCAAAACACATTAAATCTGATCACATCATAACACATAAATATCGTAACTTTTATAAACAACAGCGCATGCGCAAAGAGAAGAAATTTATTTAGGTTTGTAGACATCACTGATATATATATATCTCAAAGCAGTGCATATTGAAATCCCTTTGTCTCATCAGCCCTGCAGACTGCACCCAGTCAGCCCCCCTCCTCCTCCCAAACACAGCATACTACAGGGTGGGGGGGGGGGGGTCACACACTCACTTCTCACAGCGTCTAGTCTCACAATCTTAACACTTTCAATGCCGGCAAAACAACATACGTATCTGCAATCATTCATCACACCATTGTATAGGAATTATCTACGTTCAAAACATCAAACACATAATCTGTAACAGTCCAATCTGTCGGCCACCAGCTCTATATTATGATGACGTGTTGCTTCATCAGTGAACAGCGTCCTGCACACTAGAATGGAACCTAAAAATAGAAAAGACACTACAAATGACAAAATTAACAAGGCGATTATTTCATACTGATTTGGTTGGGCCGGGCGTGGCCACATCAGGGGCAGGGGGGGGGGCAGCCTCTCCCATTGGAAACACAGTGCGCAGCTGTGAGGGGGGGGGGGGGGTTTCCCACCCACAATGAGGACACACTCAACATGAGGTACCGACGCCATTACCGGGCGTCGGCTGGTCCTGTTTTCTAACACATACAATACCTTTCTTATTTCTAACTTCCTCTTCTGCAAATCCCTCTAAAGCACTTTCCATCAACTTACTACCTTCCAACTTCCCTTTGTTCTCCAGAATACCTTTTGCCCAATCTCTGGCTTGCAGCCGCCCTCCTCTATGGATTCCACTCACTTCCATCAATTTCTTCATTTTACTCACATACTGCTTCCCTTCTCTTCGCTTCACTAAATCATATGCCTAACAGTCTATATTATACACGTAATTTATATAACAATTTTCGGTCAACGACTCCCAGGCCTCGCCGGAAATATTAAAATTCCTCAGTCTACAGCCTCCGGTCCGCCGAAAAATAATTTTTATTTAGACTCTCCGGCCTCGCTGGAAATATTAAAATTTCACAGTCTATAGCTCTCCGGTCTGTTATATAATTTTTATTTAGACTCTCTGGCCTCGCTGGAAATATTAAAATTTCACAGTCTATAGCTCTCCGGTCTGTTGTATAATTTTTATTTAGACTCTCCGGCCTCGCTGGAAATATTAAAATCTCACAGTCTATAGCTCTCCGATCAGTTATATAATCCTTTATTTAGACTCTAATTACCCAGAGGATGGTTAGTCGGGCGCGACTAAGGTCTCACAGGTTTTCAACCTCACAGCGGAAAATATCACCCCTCTCGCCTGACATAATCCAGGAAATCAACAAAAGGGTTCTACAGATCGCCACAAGACTGTCCATTAACACAGATAAGACGAAGATTTATAAAATCAATTCGCTTACCGTGTTATTGCGGAGGTGATCAAATTCCTTCAGTGGGCAACTTTGAGTCCTCTGTTTCACCCTGTGATTGTCGATTGTCCGGATTTTGATATTTCCTCGAGTGAGGCCCCACGTTCGGGCGCCAAATGTCAGGTCCGTATTTCACACCAAATAACCACCTCTGTAAATTGAAAGCTGAAGGAATGCTTGGAAAGAAGTAAACCAGCCAAAGATGTTTGGTACACAACTTCCTTCTGTCAGCCAGGAGGAAGACTGAAAACTTTTTATTCAGAACAAAGAAACACAGAAAGAGACACATGCCTCCTCCCCAGAGATGTGGGAGTGCCCAAGCCCCCACCGGTTTCTCAGCTGTAACTTCTCAGACTCACTCTTCTTGCATTCCAGGGGGCGGTGTCTTCCATAGGTGTGTCCGACATGAACAAAGAACTTGTTATATATATCAGTATATTACACAAAGAACTGAAATGTATATACATATGTGTGAGGATAATATTTTTCAAACAATATACATAGTAATGATCCCTGACACCTTCAGCAAGATGGCGCCGGCTCAGCATCCGGCTCAGAAACAGACCCAATGTAATCAGCAGTGGGTGTCCACTGTATATTACAGCGGACACCCCGCTGTAATGGCAGGAACCGGAGCTAGGATGCCGACTGCTAGTATGGCAACAGGAGACCTAACAGTGGCCTCCTGTCTGCCATTATGGAAGCCGAATAGCCCCCGAACGGAGCTGGAGCCTGATCGGCTTGCTGTCAGTGAACAACTGACAGTTCTAATACATTGCACTACATAGGTAGTGCAATGTATTAGAACATCAATCAAGCAGTTGGACCTTCAAGTAGTGTAAATAAAAGTTGTAAAAAAAAAGTTTCAAGTAATAACATAAAACACGATCGCCCTTTTTCCCTTATGAAGTCATTTATCATTAAAAAAAATAATAAAAGCATACATATTTGGTATCGCCGCGTCCATACTGATCTGATTGACAAAAATATTATGTTATTTGTCCCGCGCAGTGAACGCCGTAAAAAAAAACTAAAAAATAATGCCAGAATTGCTGTTTTTTTGGTCACTTTGTCTTCCAAAATTGAAATAAAAAGTGATTAAAACGTTGCATGTATCCAAAAATGGTACCTAAAGAAACTATAGCTCGTCTCGCAAAAAACAAGCCCTCATACAGCTCCGTCGACGAAAAAATTAAAAAGTTATGGCTCTTACTACTTGGCGACAGAAAAAATACATTCTTTTTACAAAAGTAATTTTATTGTGCAAAAAGTTGTAAAACATAAAAAAGTTAAATTTGCTATTGCCGGAATCGTATTGACCCGCAGAATAAAGTTAACATGTAATTTATGATGCATGGTGAATGCTGTATAAAAAAACTGTATGTTACAGCTGACATCCACCTGTAACGGCAGGAAACTGAGCTAGCTCCGATCCCTGCCATTAACCCCTTTGATGCAGCAATCGAAAGCGATCGCTGTATCTTAGCGGTTGCTAGCAGATCGCCAGCCTTGACAGGCAATCAAGACTGGCGACTGCTGCTATGGCAACAGGAGACATAATGGCTTCCTGCTCTGCCATTACGGAAGCCGATTAGGGAGGCGAAGCCTAATCGGCTTGCTGTCAGTGAATAACTGACAGATCTAATACATTGCACTACATAGGTAGTGCAATGTATTAAAAAAAAACAAATCTGATAGTTGGACCTTCAAGTCCTCTAGTGGGACTTGCGAAAAAGTGTAAAAAAAGTATAAAAAAGTGTAAAAAAAAAGTGACAAAAATAAAAGTTTGAAAATAATAAAAGTTTCAAGTAATAAAATAAAACACAATCGCCCTTATTCTCTTATAAAGTCCTTATTTATTATATTATTGAAAAAAAATAATAAACCGTACGTATTTGGTATCGCCGCGACCGTAACGACCTGAGGTATCAAAATATTATATTGTTAATTGCATGCGGTGAACAGCGTAAAAACAAAAACTAAAAAAAACGATACCAGAGTTTCTGTTTTTTGGTCACTTTGCCCTACAAATATTGGAATACAAAGTGATCAAAAAGTCGCACATATCCAAAAATGGTACCTATAAAAACTATAGCTCGTCTCGCCCAAAAAAAAGCCCTTATAAAGCTCCGTAGATGAAAAAGTTAAAAAGTTTAGGTTCTCACAACTTGGCGACAGAAAAAATCACCGGAATCGTACTGACCCGCAGAATAAAGGTAACATGTAATTTATAACGCGTTGTGAACGCTGTATAAAAAAAAACTAAAAAAACGGTGCCAGAATTGCGTTTTTTTGTTTACCTGGCCTCCCAAAATGGTACCAATAATAACTACAGCTCGTCCCGCAAAAAAAAGCCCTCATACCACTACGTCTATGAAAAAATAAAATTAGTTACGGCTCCAATAAGTCAGGAAATAAAAAATATGCGGTTGTGCCGGCCCGAGGGGAACATTTCTTTTGTTTCAAGAGGCGATTTATCAAGGACCTAAAATTAGGGAACCAGGAAGGGGAGAGCCCAAACATATCTGCTGCAAGGGATGGTGCCCGTATTATACCAGGACAACACTTTCCCAGCAAAATTCCCCAAACTGCAAAGGTGCGGAGTGTGGACCAAAAGGGGCATAAGAAAGGACGCCATATATCAGTCACACACCGGCCTGTGCAGAAAGGATTGCTTCACAGCATAACACACATCTATGGATCATTGTATTGTTTTTTTACCCCATTATTATACCACCTGACTATGCCCCTGATGTACTCTGCCCAGCTTACATATACCCCCACATTATAAACGGAAACACCAGCAATACTCAAACAAATCTACTACCAAGCAAAATCCGCTCTCCAAAAGCCAAATGGCGCTCTGAACCCTACAGTGTGCCCAAACAGCAGTTTCCTTCCACATGTATTGCATCTTCATACCCGGGAGAACCCTTTTAACAATTTTTGAGGTGTGTGTCTCCAGTGGCACAAGCTGGGCACGACATATTTGTCACTGAAGTGTCACATCTAGGGAAAAATATACATTTTTAATTTGCACCATCCGCAGCGCATTCATTTATGTAAAAGGCCTGTGGGGTGAAAATGCTCACTACACCCCTTAATAAATGCCTTGAGGGGTGTAGTTTCCAAATGGGGTCACTTCTCAGGGGTTTCTTTTTTTTATTTCACATCAGAGCTTCTGCAATTGTGAACCAATACTTTGTAAATCGCCAAATTAGGCTTCAATTTTACATGGTACTATTTCACTCCTGAGCCCTGTCGAATGTCCAGGCAAAAGATTAGGGCCCCATGTAGGGTGTTTCTAAAACCGGGAAACACCGCATAATAGAGAGCTGTCTTGTTATGGTGGCACATGCTGGGCACCACATATTGGCAGATCTATGGAAAAAATCCCATTTTCACTCTGCAACATCGAGTGCATACTAATTTCTACAAAACACCTGCAGGGTTAACATGCTTACTACACCTCTAGGTAAATGCATTGACGGTGTAGTTTCCAAAATGTGGTCACTTCTGGGGGGTTTCCACTGTTTTGGTCCCACAGGCGGCCAGAAACCAATCCAGCAAAATCTGCACTCCAAATGGCGCTTCTTCCCTTCGGAGCCCTGCCGTGTGCCCAAACAGCAGTTTATGACCACATATGGTGTATTGCCGTACTCGGGAGAAATTGCTTTACAAATGTTGGGTTCTTTTTTTCCTTTATTTGTTGAGAAAATGAAAAATGATGCGCTAAAGCTACGTCTTATTGAAGAAAAAGGATTGTTTTTATTTTCACTGCCCAATTCTAATAAATTCTATGAAACATCTGTGGGGTCAAAATGCTCACTACACCCTTAGATGAATTCCTCAAGGGGTGTAGTTTCCTAAATGGAGTCACTTTTTGGACGTTTTCATTGTTTTGTCCCCTCAGGGGCTTTGCAAATGCGACATGGCCTCCGCAAACCATTCCTGCTAAATGTGATCTCCAAAAGCCAAATGGCGTTATTTCCCTTCTAAGCCTTGCCGTGTGTCCAAACAGCCGTTTATTACCACATATGGGGTATTGTTTTACTCGGGAGAAATTGATTTACAAATTTTGCAGTGCTTTTTCTCCTTCAGTCCTTGTGGAAATGAGAAAAAAATCGCTAAACCTACATTTTCTTTGAAAAAATGTAGATTTTAATTTTCACGGCCTACTTCCAATAATTTCTGTAAAAAATCTGTGTGGTCAAAATACTCACTATACCCCTAGATGATTTCCTTGAGGTGTGTAGTTTCTCAAATGGGGTCACTTTTGGGGGATTTCCACTGTTTTGGCACCGCAAGAGCCCTTCAAACCTGACATGATGCCTAAAATATATTGTAATAAAAATAAGGCCCCAAAATCCACTAGGTGCTCCTTTGCTTCTGAGGCCGGTGCTTCAGTCCAGTAGCATGTTACGGCCACATGTGGGATATTTTCTAAAACTGCAGAACATGGGCAATAAATATTGAGTTACATTTCTCTGGTAAAATTTTCTGAAATTTGTAAATTTCACCTCTACTTTGATTTAATTCCTGTGAAACGTCTAAAGGGTTTAAGAAATTTTCTAAATGCTGCTTTGAATACTTTGAGGGGTGAAGTTTTTAAATGGGGTGACTTTTTGAGGGTTTCTAATATATAAGGCCCTCAAAGCCACTTCACAACTGAACTGGACCCTGTAAAAATAGCCTTTTGAAATTTTCATGAAAATGTGAGAAATGCTGCTAAAGTTCAAGGCCTTGTAACGCCCTAGAAAAATAAAATTATTTTCAAAAAACAATGCTAATCTAAAGTAGACATATGGGGGATGTTAGTTAGCAACAATTTTGTGTGTTACAACTGCCTGTCTTACAAGCAGATACATTTAAATTGAGAAAAATGCTAATTTTTGCAATTTTTCGCAGAATTTTGGTGTTTTTCACAATTAAATACTGAATGTATCAAGCAAATTTTGCCAGTAACATAAAGTCCAATGTGTCATGAGAAAACGTTCTCAGAATCACTTGGATAGGTAAAAGTATTCCGAAGTTATTACCACATAAAGCGAAACATGTCAGATTTGAAAAATGTGGCTCTGTCAGGAAGGTCAAAAGTGGCCAAAGAGGGAAGGGGTTAAGAATTTGCTGGTTTTAACTCTGTTATGGCAGGCAAGGCACTTCATTTCATAATAAGTCTATTTCGTAAACTTACAGAAGAGGAGTCACTGTAACAAAGGTAATTATGGGGACCCAGATGTTAATAGTTTTGTAAAAACCTTAGAGAATGGTCTCTCTTGGGAATCTTGTCTTTTCATTCTCGCGACACTCCAGTAAAGTTACTGTGGCAGTAAGTGACAGCACAGTGACAGCACAACGAAAAATAGTCATAACTCTGTCAAAAATAAACGTTTAAAAAAACAACAAAAAACTGTTGTTATCTACATTACAGCGCCTATCAGATTAGGTAGGAGATAGGCCACTTATAAACTGGTGACAGAGCCTCTTTAAGAATATGGATCCTTGTAACAGGTAACCCAATGACTCTGAAAGGAGCTGTGCAACAATTATATACAATATACACTTGAGAATGACATTTTGCAAAGATAGCTAGACAGGGACTGACAAGAGCTAGCACCCTAAGGCTGGGTTCACACGCCACGGGCAAATCGTGGCACGTTGTGAACAAGTGTTTGAGGCGTGAAATCCGCAGCAAAATACTCACATAACACGTGCAGTTTTTGCCTCAGCAACGCTCAGGAAAATCTGCAGCACTCCCCTCAAGTGTAAATCCAGCCTAAGGGTATGTGCACACACAAAAGCGTCTCAAGATACGGAGCTGTTTTCAAGGGAAAACAGCTCCTGATTTCAGACGTTTTTTAAGCCACTCGCGATTTTCGCTGCGTTTTTTGCTGCGTTTTTTACGGCCGTTTGTGGAGCTGTTTTTCAATAGAGTCAATGAAAAACGGCTCAAAAAACAGCTCAAGAAGTGAAATGCACTTCTTTTTCGCGGCCGTTTTTTTACGCGGTCATTTTTCAAAACGGCCACGTAAAAAAACGGCCCGTCGGAACAGTATACGCCGTTTTTCCCATTGCAATCAATGGGCAGATTTTTGGAGGCGTTCTGCTTCCGATTTGTCAGCCGTTTTTCGTCCGTTTACGGCCTGAAAAACGGCTGAAAATAAGCCGTGTGAACATACCCTAAGGCCTTATTTACACAAACGTGTTTAACGTCCGTGGGACGGCCGTTGAAACAGTGGCCGTCCCACGGACCTATGTAATTCAATGTAGCCGTTCACACAGCCGTTGTTTCAACGGACCTTGTGAAGGGATAGTGGGAAAATAGGACATGTCCGTTTTTTGTACGCATCACGCATCCCTCCATAGACTCTCAACTATGGGGGATGCGTGACATCTCATCACACAGCGCTGAGCACGGATGCACCTCGGACGTGAAAAACTGCAGTTTTTCATGTTCGAGATGCGCAGCGCTCGTGTAAATAAGGCCTAAGGGTGTGTGCACACACAAACTCAAAAACGTCTGAAAATACAGAGCTGTTTTCAAGGGAAAACAGCTCCTGATTTTCAGACGTTTTTTAAGCCACTCGCGATTTTCGCAGCGTTGTTTTAGAGTCTATGAAAAACATCTCCAAAAACGGCTGAAGAAGTGACATGCACTTCTTTTTCGCGGCCGTTTTTTTTAAAAAAACGGCCGCGTAAAAAACGCCCCGTCGGAACAGAATGCCGTTTTCCAATTGCAAGAGGAACCTAAACAACAGAATAAAATAAAGATGGCATTCAGACAGCTGTAGTGCTGCTGCATTGTAGTGCCCATTTGATGGCCCGCAAGACTGGAACTCCCTGCGGTTCAGGAGACCCGAATGTAGATCGCCTGTCACACAGTGAGAAGTTGTGGAATAGGGGGCACTGCTATGAGTAGTTTAGCAGATGACCCTATTGCTGCTGACAGTTCTTTACTACCTCTGCTGAGATGTCCAGAGCCTATCACCCCATACTCACCACACTCTGCCAGCTGACTATTGCCCCGGCTTCTCTTGTGTCCGATAAAAAAAAATTTTTTATGTTGTTGCTGCCTGCAAAATACTTGCCATCTTTTTTTTGTTCTTTAGGGTGTATTCAGACGTAGCAGTTGAGGTGCGGTTCCTGTCCTGCGGTTGCGAAATGCACAGCAAATATAGCATATGGTTTTACCACAAATTGCTGCACTTTTAACAGGTTCCCGACCGCTGGCCGTAAATATACGGCCAGCGGCCAGGGTCTCTAAAGTCCGGCGTATAGTATATATACGGCCGCACTTCAGAGACTGTGCACGCGCGATCGCGTGCACACAGCTCTATGCCCTGGCTGTTGCTAACAGCCATGGGCACTGGGCAGAATGTCAGGGGTCAATCTTTTGGCCCCTGAACATGTGATCGCTGTGACAACCAATCACAGCGATCACATGCATTTCTGCATAGAAAACAGTGTGCACGCGATCGCGTGCACACAGCCCTGTGCCCTCGCTGTTACCAACAGCTCTGGGCACTGGGCAGAGTATCAGGGACCAATCTGATGGTCCCTGATCATGTGGTCGCTGTGAAAACCTATCACAGCGACCACATTTGTTTTATTTTGACTTTTCTGGCAGTAAATCTCCTGCCTCTTTTCTTCTCCTCAAACATTGTTTCAGTTTGAGGAGAAGAAGAGACTCGGGAGAATTGCTGCCAGAAGAATACAGTGAAAAAAAATACAGTTACACTAAAACATTCTCTGTATAGATAGATTTCTATCTATCTATACAATCTATCTATCCATCTATCTTTTTTTCTATCTATCTACCTTTCTTTCTTTTATTCTATTAGAATAGGCAGGTAGGGAGTATATAATTATATATATATCCACATATATATAATATATATAGCAATAGCGGTTTATTTTTTTGTTAGCGGTAGTGTAGATATATATAGCAGTTAGTTTGTGTGTTTTATAAAAAAAAAAAAAAAAAAAAAAAAATTTGTTTAGTTAGTGTTAGTGTTAGTTACGTTATGGCGAGGAAGTTGTTTAGCGCCGAGGAGGCATACGCCATGCTGTGGTCTGAGTCGGAGACCGCATCAGAGATGGCGTCCGAGATGGAACCTGTTTTAGGTAGTGACGATGACAGCGTCACTTCAGGTTCATCTTCAGGGGACGTTGTCCCTGATGCAGTCGAAACTGCAGAACATGAAAGTGCAGGGCCAAGTAGCGCTGTAGCACGGGACAGCCTGGTCCCTCCAGTCCAGGCTCTTGTATGGGCACCTGCCCCATCTTTTGGGCCTAGAATCCACGGATTTACGGCCACTCCTGGCATAACCGTGGACAATACAAATTTTGTCCAAATGGATTACTTCCATTTATTTATAACGGACGACATCCTAAATCAGATTGTCCACGAAACAAATTTATATGACACGCAATATATAAGGCAGAAACCTTCATCCACCCATGCCAGAGATTGGACGCCCACCAATTTGCTGGAATTAAAACATTTTTTGGGGCTCACCCTAAATATGGGTATTGTCAAAAAGCCCTCCATTAGGTCTTACTGGTCAACAAGACCCGCCCAAGCCACCCCAGTATATTCTGCAGTAATGCCCAGGTCTCGTTATGAGACAATAATGAGGTTCCTCCACTTCAATGACAACGCACAGGCCCCCCCAAGTACCGATGCAAACCGGGATCGGTTGTTCAAAATAAGACCGCTAATAAATTCCCTGAATAATTTATTTCTGCAACTCTACACCCCTGAGCAGAATGTAAGTGTGGACGAATCCCTCCTCAACTTCCATGGCAGACTTAGCTTTCGCCAATATCTACCTTCAAAAAGGGCAAGATATGGCGTTAAGCTCTACAAATTGTGTGAAAGCGGGTCAGGATATACCACCGCCTTCAGGATTTATGAAGGGCGGGACCGCACAATAAATGTTCCTGGATGCCCCCCTGATCTTTCCACCAGCAGTAAGATCGTGTGGGAGATAATGCAGCCTCTGCTTCACAAGGGGTACCACCTGTACTGTGATAATTTTTATTCCAGTGTGCCCCTGTTTAGGCATTTGCATGCTGCAAGGACTGGGGCATGTGGTACCATGCGCAAAAACAGAATTGGTTTTCCACAGCAATTAGTGGGGAAGCGCATGGTAAAGGGGGACTCCTGTGCTTATGCATCTGAGGAATTGCTGGCGGTCAAGTTCAGGGATCGCAAAGACGTGTATGTGCTAAGCACGATTCATACCGCAGGAACAGTGGCAGTGAGGGAAAGAGGGGCAACATCGGACAAGCACAAACCAGTGAGCGTGTCCGAATATAACAAGTACATGGGGGGGGTGGATTTAAGCGACCAGGTTTTACAGCCCTATTTAGTAAAACGCAAAACTAAAACCTGGTACAAAAAGGTGGCCATTTATTTGTTACAGGTGGCAATCCACAACTCATTTGTGCTCTATAAAAAAAACAGAGGCAGAGACACATACCTGGATTTCCAGGAGAAAATTATTGAAGGCCTCATTTTTGATGTTCAGGACACCCGAGAATGCCCCCAGTCTGAGGATGTCACGCGACTGACTGAAAGACACTTCGTCAGTCGGATTCCCCCAACAGCAACCAGAAGCAACCCCCAGAAAAAGTGCCGCGTCTGCAGAAAAGACGGGCACCGCAAAGATTCCCGATATTTCTGTCCCTCATGTCCCTCGCAACCAGGCCTGTGCATTGAGCCATGTTTTAAAAAATACCACACTGTTCTGAATTATTAGATTTTAGTTAATTTGTTGAAAATATATTTGCCCTACATTACGTTTTTATTTTTCCCCTGATTTTACTCCAAGGGTGAGGGAGGGAATGGGTGGGGGGTGGATGTCATGTTTGATGTTTTCTAAAGTTCATCTGCTGGAGAGCTCCATTTGCATTAACCTGAAATTTCTTATTTTAGAAAACCCCAAAAAATAAATTCCCATTATACCGCTAGATGAATATTTTGGGATCTCTGCTTCAAGAGCAGATATTTTGGAAGTGTTATAGAAACTCTGTTGAGTTTTGTAAAACCAGCTTTGAAAAAAAGCGATTTGTGAAATAATCTTCTTCTATCGTCCGCCCTCCTACATCTCTATGTGATAAATAAGGCCACATATTTGGTATCCCCATGCACGGGAGAAGTGGCAGAATGTGAACGGAGATTAATTTTGACCGTGGTCTAAGCCGTGTGTGAAAAATGCTGGTATAAACTGACGCATTTGCTAAAAAATTGCTAATTTTATTTTGATCCATCTTATTCAAGAAACTTTCAGAAGAAAACGGGACTGTCTAAAAATATGATAAACCCCTTGAAGGAAACCTTGTGGGGTCTACTTGTGTGAATGAAGTCATTTATGGGGTGATTCTAATGTTTCAGCAGCATTAGGCCCCCCAGAAAACAGTATGCTGCTATAAAATCAAGTGCAGAATTCCTGGACCGAAAAGGCCAAAAAGCCTCCTTTTATGCCAAGCCCTGGCACATGCCCGTGAATAAAGCACACATATTTGGTATCCCCATGCACGGGAGAAGTGGAAGAATGTGAAATGCGATGAATTTTGTCCGTGGTCCATTTTGTGTGTGAAAAAGCTAGCATAAACTGGCGCAATTGTTAAAAAAAAAAGGTAATTTTATTTTGTTCCATCTTATTCAAGAAACTTTCAGAAGAAAACTGGACTGTCTAAAAATATGATAAACCCCTTGAAGGAAACCTTGTGGGGTCTACTTGTGTGAATTAAGTCATTTATGGGGTGATTCTAATGTTTCAGCAGCATTACACCCCCCAGAAAACAGTATGCTGCTATAAAATCAAATGCAAAATTCCTGGACCAAAAAGCCTCCTTTTATGCCAAGCCCTGGCACATGCCCGCACAGCGAATAAGGCACACATATTTGGTATCCCCATGCACGGGAGAAGTGGAAGAACGTGAAAGGAGATGAATTTTGTCCGTGGTCTATACCGTGTGTGAAAAATACTAGCATAAACTGGCGCAATTGTTAAAAAAAAAAGGTAATTTTATTTTGTTCCATCTTATTCAAGAAACTTTCAGAAGAAAACTGGACTTGCTAAAAATATGATAAACCCCTTGAAGGAAACCTTGTGGGGTCTACTTGTGCGAATGAAGTCATTTATGGGGTGATTCTAATGTTTCAGCAGCATTACACCCCCCAGAAAACAGTATGCGGCTCTAAAATCAAATGCAAAATTCCTGGACCGAAAAGGCCAAAAAGCCTCCTTTTATGCCAAGCCCTGGCACATGCCCGCACAGTGAATAAGGCACACATATTTGGTATCCCCATGCACGGGAGAAGTGGAAGAACGTGAAAGGAGATGAATTTTATCCGTGGTCTATACCGTGTGTGAAAAATACTAGCCTAAACTGACGCATTTGCTAAAAAAGTGCTGATTTTATTTTGTTCCATCTTATTCAAGAAACTTTCAGAAGATAACTGGACTTGCTAAAAATATGATAAACCCCTTGAAGGAAACCTTGTGGGGTCTACTTGTGTGAATGAAGTCATTTATGGGGTGTTTCTAATGTTTCAGCAGCATTAGGCCCCCCAGAAAACAGTATGCGGCTCTAAAATCAAATGCAAAATTCCTGGACCGAAAAGGCCAAAAAGCCTCCTTTTATGCCAAGCCCTGGCACATGCCCGCACAGCGAATAAGGCACACATATTTGGTATCCCCATGCACGGGAGAAGTGGAAGAACGTGAAAGGAGATGAATTTTGGCCGTGGTCTATACCGTGTGTGAAAAATACTAGCCTAAACTGACGCATTTGCTAAAAAAGTGCTGATTTTATTTTGTTCCATCTTATTCAAGAAACTTTCAGAAGAAAACTGGACTTGCTAAAAATATGATAAACCCCTTGAAGGAAACCTTGTGGGGTCTACTCGTGCGAATGAAGTCATTTATGGGGTGATTCTAATGTTTCAGCAGCATTACACCCCCCAGAAAACAGTATGCGGCTCTAAAATCAAATGCAAAATTCCTGGACCGAAAAGGCCAAAAAGCCTCCTTTTATGCCAAGCCCTGGCACATGCCCGCACAGTGAATAAGGCACACATATTTGGTATCCCCATGCACGGGAGAAGTGGAAGAACGTGAAAGGAGATGAATTTTGTCCGTGGTCTATACCGTGTGTGAAAAATACTAGCCTAAACTGACGCATTTGCTAAAAAAGTGCTGATTTTATTTTGTTCCATCTTATTCAAGAAACTTTCAGAAGATAACTGGACTTGCTAAAAATATGATAAACCCCTTGAAGGAAACCTTGTGGGGTCTACTTGTGTGAATGAAGTCATTTATGGGGTGTTTCTAATGTTTCAGCAGCATTAGGCCCCCCAGAAAACAGTATGCGGCTATAAAATCAAATGCAAAATTCCTGGACCGAAAAGGCCAAAAAGCCTCCTTTTATGCCAAGCCCTGGCACATGCCCGCACAGTGAATAAGGCTCACATATTTGGTATCCCCATGCACGGGAGAAGTGGAAGAATGTGAAAGGAGATTAATTTTGGCCGTGGTTCATACCGTGTGTGAAAAATGCTAGCATAAACCGACGCAATTGTTAAATTCTTGCATTTTTTTCCAATTTTGCCCACTTTAGTGAAAAAAAAAAAAATGATATATACTGACAAATGCCACTAAAACAAAGCCCTATCTGTCCTTTAAAAAGAGTGTAAAATTCAAAGATGAACTTTATTCACCTGCTGAGTTATAGTCATGTAAAGAAGCGCATAGCAAAATTGTGAAATTTGCTCTGGTCATTTAGCTGTAAAACAGCCTAGTCCTTAACCGGTTAAAGCTTTCCCAGAGCTAGCTGCAGAACCACATGTGTTTTTTGCTGAGCGGTTCTCTGGTGCACTTCAAGAACCTCAAACCCAGGTCTAGACTGCGTTTATGGCAATTCTGGCAAATGCCAAATAGGCTGGTGTCTGCAGTGCACTGCTCTCTTCTTTATCCCTGACAGGCTTCTGTAGCTTGTCCCCATCCACTCTGACCTGTTTCAGTATGCTACAGGGTCAGCCACTCAGCAAATGTAGTCCCTCTTCCTCTGACCGCTCTCTCTGCATCAGCGGTAGACATACCGCCAATGCAACAGGTGGAGGTGTACAGGGGTCCTAAGTGGTTAGATTAAAGAGAACCTTTCACTTGGGCCGGATTCACACGAGCGTTGCGTTTTTGCGCGCGCAAACAACGCAGCGTTTCGCGCGCGCAAACACTATTTGACAGCTGCGTGTGTCATCCGTGTCTGATGCGCGGCTGCGTGATTTTCGCGCAGCCGGCATCATAGAGATGAGGCTTGTCGACGCCCGTCACTGTCCAAGGTGCTGAAAGAGCTAAATCTTTCAGCACCCTCGACAGTGAATGCCGAACACAACAGCGAAAAACCTGTAAAAAAAAAAGATAAAGTTCCTACTTACCGAGAACTTCCCGGCCGTTGCCTTGGTGACGCGTCCTTGGTGATGCGTCCTTGGTGACGCGCCTCTCTTGACATCGAGCCCCACCTCCCTGGATGACGCGGCAGTCCAAGTGACCGCTGCAGCCTGTGATTGGCTGCAGCCTGTGCTTGGCCTGTGATTGGCTGGAGCTGTCACTTGAACTGAAGTGTCATCCCGGGAGGTCGGACTGCAGGAAGGAGACAGGAGTAATCGGTAAGTTAGAACTTCGTTTTTTTTTACAGGTTCATGTATTTTAGGATCGCAAGTCACTGTCCATGGTGCTGAAACAGTTTAACTCTTTCAGCACCATGCACAGTGAATGTCTCCCGACGTCGCGGACCGGAATTTTTTTTGCCGAGTTCGGCCAAAACGAGTTTGGCCGAACCCGGTGAAGTTAGCTTCGGTTGTCGGGTTTCGCTAATCGCAAAGACACTCCGTTTGGATGTTCGGAAACAGAAAAGCACGTGGTGCTTTTCTGTTTACATTCATCCTTTTGACAGCTGTTGCGCAAACACGCAGTTCGCACGGAAGTGCTTCCGTGCGACATGCGTGGTTTTCACGCACCCATTGACTTCAATGGGTGCGTGATGCGTTGAAAACGCTGAATCAACGGACATGTCGTGAGTTTTTTGCAACGGAGCAACGCTGCGCAAAAAACGCTGCCATGTCTGCACGGCCCCATTGTCTAATATAGCTACGGGCAACGCACGTGAAAATCACGCGCGTTGCACGCGCGTATTTTACGTTCGTCTGAATAAGCCCACGCCCATACATGTGTAGCTGAGTGAAGCATATAATAGGCAGGGCTGTACAAATCCTGCCTCCCTATAAAAAAAAATCCTATCTTTATCCGTTATTTAGATATCGGTGCCGTTATATTTGGCACCTGATATTTAAATAACCCACTGAACTGTCAATGGGCGTGTAATCGGCAAGGGGGAGTGTAACATTGCTGTGACACTGTCTAATCAGCTACGGACAGTGTCACAGCAAGAGCTTGGAAAGAGGAGAGCGTTTGCGCACGCGCAGATCCGTCGCCACCACGGAACGGAAGAGGAGAAGAATGTGAATTCTTCTGTTTCTTGGCGGTGGGAGTATCTTCGGCTGCTGCATCGGAGCATGCGGGCGGGCGCACGTTTTCAATCACTCTACAGCTCTCGACAGACATGGACAAGACTGTGTGATCTCTCGCGAGAGATCACACAGTCTTGTTCAGCTTGTCTGCCAGGAAATGAAGAGCGAGAGCGTGTGCACACATGCTCGCACAGCTCCGAGCTGCGCGTGCGCATATGCTCTCCTCTATCTAGCTCTTGCTGTGACACTGTCCATAGATGATTAGACAGTGTCATGACGATGTTACATGCCCCCTTGCCAATTACACTCCCCATTGACAGTTCAGGGGGTTATTTAAATATCGGGGGCCAAATATAACGGCACCGTTATATTTTTTTTTAGGTGCCCCAGGGATTATGCAGCCCTGCCTATTACATGCTGCACTCAGCTGCACATGTATGGGCAGGTGAAAGGTTCTTTTTAAAGGAATAGTGTCCCGAAAAAATTTTTTTTAACATCAGTTTGATTTTAGACTTTTATTAAAAACTTTTATATTTATTTATGTGTTTGTGTTTTACTTTTTTTTCTTTTTACACTTTTTCTTCCCTATGGGGGCTGCCATTTTTTACTCCATTTCTGTATGTGTCGATTAACGACACATACAGACATAGAGTACGGCAGCCCCAGTCCCATAGTGAATGCGAACGGGGCCCGTTCCATCCACTATGGTGTACGCCGTCAGTGTGGGAACGGCGCATGCGCCGCTCCCACACAGTCCAAGTTGAACTGCGCGCCGTCCGGCGCCATTTTCCTGTAGACCGGAAGTCGCGGCCGGACAGTAAGATTACTACTTCCGGTCGCGGCTTCCGGACTTGTGCACATGGAGCAGCGGCAGCAGACGGAGCGGACGGACCGGAGGGAGCGGCGGCGACTGGAGCAGGTAAGTGATTTCTATGTATGTAAGTGTTTTACTGTGTGTTTACTAGTGTATGTTAACCTACTACACTGTGTGTTAGCTCAAAAAATGGCGACACACAGTGTAGGAGGTTAGACCGTTCAATCCCCTCGTTTCTCCCGGCACTAGCCAGGATAAAGGAGGGGGGATTCTCAGAGCTCACTAGAGCGAGTGAGTTTTTCCCAATTTTGCAGCAAAAAGCAATGTGGTTGCTTTACCACATGCAATGCTGCAATTTTGGGAATTGCTCCATCTAGTGACCAGCACTGGGAAATATTATAAATTAGAATCTAATTTATAATATTTCCTGACTCGTGAAAAAAATAAAAAAAATTAGAACAATGTTTAATCACCCACACACTAATTGTTTAACTAAAAAAACAAAAACATTTTTTGCTAACAACACATTCCCTTTAAGGAGCAGAAACTAAGTTGGTAAGGGACTGAAGTCTTGATGTTTTAGAAAGGTGTAATGTCCAGAGGGGCGTGGCATAATTGCAAAGTGGACACGGCTAACCTGATTAGAGGGCAAGGTTTTGTTCCAGCTTGTAGGCATTCTCCCAGGGTTTACCAATTGGAAAAAAAGAGACCTGGTAAGTTTGATTGATTGATGTCTAATGCAAGTGGTCAGTTTGTGGTGTGTGCACTCTGTGTGTGTGTGTGGTGTGTGCATGGCGCCTATGCGCCATATGTGCTGTCTGAGTGGCGCGTGTGATTGATGCGTAAATGACACTTGTGCATTCTATTTTTGAGTGGTGCATGGGTGCATTTGTCCTATGGGTAAGTGGTGCTTATGTGGCATGTGTCCTGGTTATGGGTGACACATGTACCGTATGGGTCCAGGGTGTGAGTTGCATGTGTTAAGCGTATGGGTGGCATGTGTGCAGCATGTGGGTGGTGCATGTGCAGCATGTGTTCAGTGTTGTGAATGGCACATGTGCATTCTTTAATTATTTACATATATTTTATATCTAAAGAATAAAAAATTACTTGCGGTTTTGTTGGTATTGAAGGGGGGATACATTTCTTGAAGAGGATTAGCATGGCTTAACGGCGGCACCGGAAGGACGCACTTGTTGAGGGCTCTGCATCATCGAGCCTAATCTGGTGCAATCCACCCTCTTCCAGCACTAATATCTGGCCCTAGTGGTATTCCTGCTACCCTCCGCTACACCTGGCACAATTTGGCCCCACTCCCGGACGTTTTGGCCGTAATTTAAGATTGCGGCCTGAAGCCGCGGCCTAGATTTCTGACGGCCGCCGCGTCGCTTCCTGGCCACATAGCGCTCCGGTGCCTCCCCGGAGTGCAAAGTCACTGGCCCTATCCTCAATAGCTGGGGTTCCCCCTGAGCCCTGTCCCCTGGCTTCAACATGGAACTGCTTATTTAATACAAAAACGGCTTTTCGCGGCCGCCATTTTGAATTTGGCTCCAGAAGGTCTATAACACACTGTCTGACGCTGGCCATCTTAAAGCTCACGAACACACTCTGAAGTAATACTGGGCTGAGTGCAATATTCCGTGTCCAACTAGACGGTTGTCCCAAGGCCACACAGACCTGATAGCCCTGCACTATACACCATCCCAATAAGGCTTCCCTCCATATCAGACTGTCCAGGTCCTGGGTGACTGGAGAGGCACTGATGCCTTATATCCTCTATGCCAACGTGTGTGGTGTTTTGGGGGCTCATATCCACCTATAGCTCACACCTGAAACGACCAGCCTGTTGAACCCCAGTGCCTTATTTTCTGATACGTTCAGTGGCTCCATCTGCACATTTACCGTCTGTGTTACTAACCTGACTGTTACTTTGTTGCCAAGATACCACGTGAACCCTGTTTGTGGGTCACCTGCAAACACTCGGTGCACCAAATTTCTCGAACAAACTCCTAAACTCTACTAATGGCCCCCTTGTGTCCCCGCAATGTCTCTACTCTTCTGTAATGTAACACCTTGACATCGCTGGGGTGTCCAATCCCCCCTCAGAATACTACTTAATATCGGTGTTTCATACATACACCGTGTTCCAAATTATTATGCACATTGGATTTAAGTGTCAGAAATATTTAATTATTAGTTTTTCAATTAAACTCATGGATGGTATTGTATCTTAGGGCTCTTTGGATCATTGTAATCAATCTCAGACACCTGTGATAATTAGTTTGCCATGTGTGCCCAATCAAAGGAAAACTATTTAAGAAGGACGTTCCACATTATTAAACAGGCCACAGGTTTCAAGCAATATGGGAAAGAAAAAGGATCTCTCTGCTGCCGAAAAGCATGAAATAGTGCAATACCTTGGACAAAGTATGAAAACATTGGATATTTCAAGAAAACGTAGGCGTGACCATCGTACTGTGAAAAGATTTGTGGCTGATTCAGAGCACAGACGTGTTCGTTCAGATAAAGGCATAATGAGGAAGGTTTCTGCCAGACAAACTAATAGGATTAGGAGACCAGCTGCTAAAATGCCATTGCAAAGCAGCAAACAGGTATTTGAAGCCGCTGGTGTCTCTGGTGTCCCGCGAACCTCAAGGTGTAGGATCCTCCAGAGGTTTGCAAGTGTGTATAAAGCTATTATTCGGCTATTATACGTCAGCAAGGAGGTGGCGGAGTCATGTTTTGGGCTGGAATCATGGGGTGAGAGCTGGTAGGCCCCTTTTGGGTCCCTGACGGTGTGAAAATGACCTCTGCAAAGTACGCAGAGTTTATGACTGACCACTTTCTTCCGTGGTACAAAAAGAAGAACCGTGCCTTCCGTAGCAAAATTATCATGCTGCAAAGAATACCTCTGTGTCATCGGCTGCTATGGACATAAAAGGAGAGAAACTCATGGTGTGGCCCCCATGTTCCCCTGACCTCAACCCTATTGAGAACCTTTGGAGCATCCTCAAGCAAAATATCTATGAGGGTGGGAGGCAGTTCACATCAAAACAGAAGCTCTGGGAGGCTATTCTGACATCCTGCAAAGATATTCAAGCAGAAATTGTCCAAATACTCACAAATTCAATGGATGCAAGAATTGTGAAGGTGATATCAAAGAAGGGGTCCTATGTTAACATGTAACTTGGCCTGTTAAGTTTTTTTTGATTGAAAGAGCTTTTGATTTCTGTAAATATGACCTCCTGATGCTGCAAATTCAACAAATTACCATTTTAGTTCTCTTTACAACCTTTAAAATGTTTTGATCTCTGTTGTGCATAATAATTTGAAACAGTGCATTTTGAGTTTTTTACTTCTAAAAAATAATCTATTACCATTAGGAGATTTGTTCAATAAAATTTGCATTATACTCCAATGGTTGATGGCTTGAAGATTATACTGACTGTCATTTGCATCAACTATTTAGAAAAATCAGCGAAAAATAACATTTGCATAATAATTTGGAATGCAGTGAATTATCACTACTTGAGGTATCAGATAACACTCAGACATCGGGCCCACAAGAAATCCTATCTGCCTTTCAATCATATAGTGAAACACAATACTCGTCTGCTCACTGGGATTATTTAGGTGACCCCATTACTGTGCAGGAGATTCTGGGGTCCATAGCCTCCTTTCATACGTGTAAATAGCCCGGTAGTGACGGCCTGCCTTGAATTTTACAGGGCACATGCTGATTTTTTAGCTGCCCGTTTACTGGATGTTTCCCCGCTGCTTCCCCGGCCTCGTCCCGACCTCCACTCACCTGATCCGGACGCTTTGCAGGCCCTTGGCGTCGTCAGGTAACTGCATCTCTCAGCTCCCTCCACGGCTATCATACACGATGTGCGGCAGCAGCCACTAGTGGGCGCACGCGCTGACTTTTCCCTTCTTAAAGGGCTGACATGTGCCAAAATCCTAAGACTTCCTATTTAAGGATCCTCCTCCCTCAGATCCTTGCTTGTTCAACCAAGTTATCCCTGTGAGCTTCCCTGTACCCAGTTTTCCCTGTTACCTTGCCTTCTGCCTTTGTCTGGATTTCCCGTTGTGACCTCTGCCTGAACTTGTACTATACTTGCCTGCCGCCTGCATTGACCTATTGCTATCCATACCCGTTACAATGTCTGCTGCCTGTCCTGACTTCTGGCCTATTCATCTGACTGCCTCTAAACCTGATGTGCCAAGCGTTGCCCTGGGTTACAAGCACCATCTCCCAGATGACACAGAGGATCCACAAACAAACCGGTGAGAACCGTTATAGTTTGAACAAGCCGTGGATCCCCTTGACACAGCCCTGCCTGCATTTACCTACGCCTGCCCGCTATGAGGGTAACCACAAAACCTGCAGGGGATTTTTAATCAATGCACCATCCATTTTGAGGTCATGGCACATAATTTTTCCTCAGACAGGGCTAAGGTGGCCTACATCCTGTCCCTGCTTTCTGGCGAAGCGCTGGCTTGGGCATCGCCCCTGTGGAAGAGAAACAACCCCATAATGTATGATATTCAGAACTTTCTCTCCACATTTAAAAAGGTGTTTGAAGAACCTGGTCGAGCGTCTTCAGCAGCTTCCTCTCATCTCAAGCTCCAGCAAGGAACCTCCACTGTAGGCCAATACGCCATTCAATTTCGCACCCTGGCTACAGAACTCCAGTGGAATAATGAGGCTTTGGTATCTACCTTCTGGGAGGGTCTGGCGGGACGAATCAAGAATGAACTTGCTGGCCGAGACCTTCCACCATCCTTGGATGACTTGATCACTCTTGCCAATTGGATTGATATATGTTTCCGCGAGAGACAACAAGAATCTGCTCGGGGCAATCGGACATCCCAGTTGGCACCAATCGTCCAAAGGTCTCTTCTTGCCTCATCTTCCCCTCGGTCGGATGAACCCATGCAGGTGGAGAGAACAAAACTCACGCCTGAGGAGCGCCAGAATAGACGCAAGTTGAATTTATGTTTATATTGTGGTGGTAAAACGCACTTCCTCAAGGACTGTCCAGTGAGGCCGGAAAACTCCAACGCCTAGTGCACAAAAGAGAGGCTACACTAGTTGGAGTACCATCCTCTCAAAAGATGACCATATTGGCAAAATTGTCCTTTGCAGGAACCACTTTCTGCGTTCAAGCCTTTCTAAAGAAATATAACCCCAGCACACTCAAAAGTACAAAAGAGATCAAGATGCAAACTATATTTAAGTTTTATTGCAACAAAATGGTGGTATTGTGGTAGGTAGTAAGCAACTTGATAGGACGTTTCAGCCGACCCACGGTCTTTGTCACTGTCGCTGAAATAGTGAAAAAGAAGGTACTTTTACAAAGTGGCAATAAAATTACATGAATGTGGCATGAACAACTGAAAATAACAATGAAATAATAATAATATGAAAGTAAAATATTTAGATGAACAATCTATACTTATGTCACAACAGTATGGGGAACTGTCACCTAAGGTATTCTTGACAGAACTATGTAGTAAAAATAATCTAATCATAATAGAAAATGGTAGTAGACCATCGAAAGAAATATATGTCAAAAAATAACAAAAAAGTAACAAAGACATTTTAGATATAATAGTAGTATATGAAAATAAAAAATGGAGGCTGAGTGACTGGAACAGAAATAATGTGTCAAAAGAAAATACAACAATATTCAAATATACTTGGCATGGAGCAATCACATAAGATCTGATAGTCATATTGGAAGCTAAATAGCTAGATTTTGAATGACCTTATATATTGATGAGGTGAAGAGAGGAAAGAGTCCTCACTGTAGACCATACCACAAAATACCGGTACGAAATAAAGTGAAAGAAGCAAAGAGATAGAACAGAAAGAACAAACAATAAACAGAGAATAAAGAACGAAAGTAAGTTAGAAGAAGGACATGAAGTGCATTGTAGATGTCACTGGTATGGGATGTCCGCCCTATCTGCCCTGTGCGTCTATGATGTGTTGGTAACATCTATGTTTATATCTGACACACCGGAAGCGTTGCGATGTCGAGGGGCAGAAATGACGTCAGCGGTGCAGCGATAACCGTCTGACAGCTGGTACAGAAGTGGAGTGAAGTAGATAAGGTAAGTATGATCTAAGTGTGTATGTACTGTATATGTAAGTGATTACATCTGAATGCTATAGGATAAAAATTAGATCAAGCCTTTCTAGATTCCGGATCAACTGGGAATTTCCTGTGCCAGTTCCTGGTAAATCGCTACCAAATCCCAGTTCAAAAACTAACCAAACCTTTGTCCATTGCTTCTGTGGATGGGAGGCTTCTACAGGAGACTATCTATCTTGTCACCGATCCGATTTTTATTTTTAACAGGGGCGTTGCACCAGGAACGTATCTCCTTCTACGTTTTAAAGAACTCTCTGAACCCTTTGCTACTGTGTCTACCATGGTTGCAGAAGCACTCTCCTGTTATTTACTGGACTGGAGGTCAAATTACCTGGAGTGACTTCTGTCACCAACATTGTCTACAAACTGTTCCCCCATCCATGCCTCAGCCTACAGAACCTAACTCAGCAGGACTTCCTACTCCATATAAAAGCTTCTCTGATGTTTTCTGTAAACAACAAGCTGAATCGCTGCCACCTCACAGGCCATACGACTGCGCCATAGACCTGGTCCCCAACGCCACGCCTCCCAGAGGTAGAGTCTATCCTCTGTCTTTGCCCAAGACGGAGGCCATGTCTCGGTATATCCAAGAGAATCTGGAGAGAGGATTCATCCATAAGTCCTCCTCTCCTGCTGGTGCAGGGTTTTTCTTTGTGGGGAAAAAAGATGGCTTCCTGCGTCCTTGCATTGATTACCGTGGGTTGAATAATATCATGTTAAAGACAAGTACCCGTTACCGTTGATCTCTGAACTCTTTGACCACTTACAGGGGGCGAGAATTTTCACCAAACTAGACCTTCGTGGAGCTTATAACCTGATTCGTATCAGCGAAGGAGACGAATGGAAAACCGCGTTCAACACTCGTGATGGGCATTTTGAATACCTCGTCATGCCCTTTGGACTCAGTAATGCTCCTGCGGTTTTTCAGGCCTTTGTTAATGAAATTTTTCTAGATCTATTGCACAGCTGTGTGGTGGTATACCTAGATGACATTTTAATCTTTTCTACCAATATTCAGACTCATCATGTGCATGTGCGCCAAGTGTTACAGCGTCTGCGAGAGAACTCCCTGTTTGCTAAACTGGAGAAATGCCTCTTCGAGAAAACCAGCCTGCCTTTCCTGGGGTATGTCATTTCCGACATGGGGCTTCAAATGGATCCAGCCAAGCTGTCCTCAATTCTCAACTGGCCTCGTCCGCAAGGACTCAAAGCTGTCTATAACGGTTCTCACCGGTTTGTTTGTGGATCCTCTGTGTCGTCTGGAAGATGGTGCTTGGAACCCAGGGCAACGATTGGCACAGTGGGTTAGAGGCGGTCGGATGGTAAGGCAGAAGTCAGGACAGGCAGCAGACGTCGTAACGGGTATGAATAGCAATAGGTCAAGGCAGGCGGCAGGCAAGGATAGTCAAGTTCAGGCAGAGGTCAACAACAGGAAATCCAGACAAAAGCAGAAGGGAAGGAAACAGAGAACCAGGGTACAGGGAAACTCACGGGGAACTTGGTTGAACAAGCATGGATTAGAGGAAGGAGGATCCTTAAATAGGAAGTCTTATGAATTAAGGCGCGCGCTGGCCCTTTAAGAAAGGACGAGTCAGCGCGCGCGCCATCTAGTGGCTGCAGCCGCACATCGAGGATGGCGGCCACGGAGGGAGGTAAGGGATGCACTTACCTGACGCCGCCCAGGGCCCGCAGAGCATCCGGATCTGGTAAGTGGAGCTCAGGACAAGCATGAGGTAATGGAGGGCGCAGGAACTGGAGCAGAGGCCGTGGGGAAGGCGGGGAACGGCGCGGCAGCCGTTACAGTACCCCCCCTTTACGTCCCTCCTTTTTTGGCTTGCTTGGGAACCTTCGTTCAAAGTCCTTGATAAGAGCTGGGTCGTTGACATTCTCCACAGGCTCCCATGATCTCTCCTCAGGACCATAATCTTTCCAGTCCACTAGGTACCATAATCTCCCCCTTGTTCGTTTGACATCCAGGATCTCTTTAATCTCAAATTCGGCATCAGCCGCAGGAGCAGGAAAGGCAGGATTTTTTGGGGAAAATCGGTTGAGTATAGTGGGTTTCAGCAGAGAAATATGGAAGGAATTAGAGATTTTCAGAGACTGAGGAAGGCGAAATCTGAAAGTTACTGGATTGATTTATTTTGTTATCTCATAAGGACCCAGAAACCGAGGAGCTAGCTTGTAACAAGGGGTCTTCAGATGTATGTACCTGGCGGACAGCCAAACTTTCTCCCCAGGAAAGAGCTGCGGCGGTATCCTTAGTCTTTTATCCGCGTCTCTCTTAAACCTGGCTACGGCTTTGTGGATGGAGTCCTTGGCCTTCTGCCATATCCGTACAAAGTCACGGTGGACCGTATTAGCTGCTGGAACCTCAGAAGGCACAGAGACTGGTAGGGGAATTCCTGGGTGCTGGCCATGCACCAAGAAGAAAGGAGAAGAGCGGGTAATTCCCCCGTATGGTTGTTGTAGGCAAATTCGGCCCATGGAAGTAGACTTGCCCAGTCGTCTTGTCGTGGAGACACAAAATTCCTGAGGAAACTTTCAAGTATTTGGTTTATCCGCTCTACTTGACCATTGGATTGAGGATGGTAAGCGGAAGTGAAGTCTAGTTTACCTCCAGCAGTTTGCACAAAGCTCTCCAGAACTTGGATATGAACTGTACTCCTCTGTCAGAAACAATATGCTTAGGAAGACCATGAAGGCGAAAGATGTGCTTGATAAACAGCGTTGCCAGTCGGGAAGATGACGGAAGGCTTGAGAGGGGTACAAAATGTGCCATCTTGGAAAAGCGATCCACTACTACCCAGATCACGGTACACCCAGCAGAACTTGCCAGATCGGTGATGAAGTCCATTGCAATGTGCGACCAAGGAGAGTCAGGCACGGGTAGAGGATGCAAAAGGCCAGCAGGTCTTAAATGGGAGACTTTATTCTGAGAGCAGGTGGAGTTGTAATGGATCTGCCAGGCACTACGTCTGTGGAGACTCCCAGGGTTAATCAGTCGACACCTGAGGCCAGACCTCTTAGACTGACACCGGCTCCCACCAATCAGGGTGGCAGGCTCAGGAGTGGGAGAGCCTATCGCGGCCTGGTCAGTCAGAGTTAGCTCCGCCCCCTGTCCATTTATACCTGCAGTTTTCTCTTCCTCATTGCTTGTTATTCTTTTGGATTCCTGGCCCCACTGCTGCTTGCTCCAGCCTGCTTCTGCCGTGCTTCTGCCTTGCTGCAGTTCCCCTTGTCTTGCTTTGCTTTGCCCCTGGCTTGCTTCTGTCTCCGTGCCCGCTCGGGTTACTCACTTCGTCCTGGTCCTGACTGTTCGTTCGCCGCTCCGTTTCCTCGTGGCGTTCCGTGGCTACTGCCCCTTCCCTTGCGTGTTCCCTGTTTGTTTTCCTGTGCACTTAGACAGCGTAGGGACCGCCGCCCAGTTGTACCTCGTCGCCTAGGGCGGGTCGTTGCAAGTAGGCAGGGACAGGGCGGTGGGTAGATTAGGGCTCACTTTCCCTTCACCTCCTTCCTGCCATCACAGAATAACAAGCCCTTACCTAGTCTACCATTTCTCCTACGCTGTCGCTATCATGGACCCCCTTGAGACCCTGACCCAGCAGATGCAGGGCCTCTCCCTACAGGTCCAGGCCCTGGCCCAAGGGGTTGGGCGCACCACCTCACCTCTAGAACCCGACCTCAAGTTACCTGACCGGTTTTCAGGGGACCGTAAGACGTTTCTCTCCTTCCGGGAGAGTTGCAGACTATATTTCCGCCTTAAGCCCCACTCCTCAGGTTCCGAGAACCAGCGGGTGGGTATCATCATATCCCGACTCCAGGAAGGGCCCCAAGAGTGGGCCTTCTCCTTGGCTCCTGACGCCCCTGAACTTTCCTCTGTTGATCGTTTTTTCTCTGCCCTCGGACTCATTTACGACGAGACTGACAGGACTGCTTTAGCCGAGAGTCAGCTGGTGACCTTACGTCAGGGTAGGAGACCGGTTGAGGAATACTGTTCTGATTTTAGGAAGTGGTGCGTAGCTTCTCAGTGGAACGATCCGGCCCTAAGGTGCCAGTTTAGGTTAGGATTATCTGACGCCCTGAAGGATCTGCTGGTTAGTTACCCCTCGTCTGACTCCCTTGACCAGGTTATGGCCCTAGCAGTACGACTTGACCGACGTCTCAGGGAACGTCAGCTAGAACGCTTCAGTGTGCTCCCCTCTGACTTTTCTGCGATCCCCCCCGAGGTCCCGCCTCCTCGCCCCTCCACGGAGGACTCGGAGGTACCCATGCAACTCGGGGCCTCCATGTCCCCTCGACAACGTAGGGAGTTTCGCAGAATGAACGGTCTCTGCTTCTACTGTGGGGACGACAAGCATCTACTGAACACCTGTCCCAGGCGCAAGAATAAGAAGCCGGAAAACCTTCCGCGCCTAAGTGATCATCGGGGAGGTCACTTGGGCGCACAGGTATTTCCCGTTAATGTGAAACGCAATAAAATTTTGCTTCCCTTTCAGGTCTCGTTTGCTGGCCGGTCTGCCACGGGCAGTGCTTTCGTGGATTCTGGTTCATCTGCTAATATCATGTCTGTGGAATTTGCTATGTCTCTAAAGATGCCTTGTATTGATTTACCTTATCCTATCCCTGTAGTAGGTATCGACTCGACTCCCCTTGCTAATGGTTATTTTACTCAGCATACTCCTGTTTTTGAACTCCTTGTTGGCTCCATGCATTTGGAGCAGTGCTCTGTACTGGTGATGCAGGGATTATCGTCTGATCTGGTATTAGGTCTTCCCTGGTTGCAGTTGCATAATCCCACGTTTGATTGGAATACTGGGGATCTCACCAAATGGGGTAATGAATGTCTTACGTCATGTCTCTCTGTTAACTCTATTTCTCCCCGGGAGGAGGTAAACACGCTTCCTGAGTTTGTTCAGGACTTCGCCGATGTGTTTTCTAAGGAGGCCTCCGAGGTGTTGCCCCCCCATAGAGATTACGATTGCGCTATCGATTTGGTGCCTGGTGCCAAGCTTCCTAAGGGTAGGATATTTAATCTTTCATGTCCTGAACGTGAAGCCATGAGGGTGTATATCCAGGAATGCCTGGCCAAGGGTTTCATTCGCCCTTCGACTTCTCCTGTAGGTGCTGGCTTCTTCTTCGTGGGGAAGAAGGATGGTGGTCTTAGGCCGTGCATTGATTATCGTAACCTGAATAAGGTCACTGTAAGGAACCAGTACCCACTTCCTTTGATTCCGGATCTTTTTAATCAGGTTCAGGGAGCCCAATGGTTTTCTAAGTTCGATCTACGGGGGGCATATAACCTTATCCGCATCAAAGAGGGGGATGAGTGGAAAACTGCGTTCAACACACCCGAGGGTCATTTCGAATACCTGGTCATGCCCTTTGGGTTGTGTAACGCCCCTGCTGTCTTCCAGAATTTTATTAATGAAATCCTGAGAGAGTACCTGGGTAATTTTCTTGTTGTGTACCTTGATGACATACTGGTGTTTTCCAAGGACTGGTCCTCTCACGTGGAGCATGTCAGGAAGGTGCTCCAGGTCCTTCGGGAGAATAATCTGTTTGCTAAGACTGAAAAATGTGTCTTTGGGGTACAGGAGATACCATTTTTAGGGCAAATCCTCACTCCTCATGAATTCCGCATGGACCCTGCCAAGGTTCAAGCTGTGGCGGAATGGGTCCAACCTGCCTCCCTTAAGGCGTTACAGTGTTTTTTAGGGTTCGCCAACTATTACAGGAGATTTATTGCCAACTTCTCGGTCGTCGCTAAGCCTCTTACGGACCTTACCCGCAAGGGTGCTGATGTCCTCCATTGGCCCCCTGAGGCCGTCCAGGCCTTTGAGACTCTCAAGAAGTGCTTTATCTCGGCCCCCGTGCTGATTCAGCCCAACCAAGAGGAGCCATTTATTGTGGAGGTTGACGCTTCCGAGGTGGGAGTGGGGGCCGTCTTGTCCCAGGGTACCAGCTCCCTCACCCATCTCCGCCCCTGTGCTTACTTCTCTAGGAAGTTTTCGCCCACGGAGAGTAACTATGATATTGGCAACCGCGAACTTCTAGCCATTAAATGGGCTTTTGAGGAGTGGCGGCACTTCCTGGAGGGGGCCAGACACCAGGTAACGGTCCTTACGGATCACAAGAATCTGGTTTTCCTAGAAATGGCCCGGAGGCTTAATCCTAGACAAGCTCGGTGGGCACTATTCTTTACCAGATTTAATTTCTTGGTTACCTATAGGGCTGGGTCCAAGAATATTAAGGCTGATGCTCTGTCACGTAGTTTCATGGCCAATCCTCCTTCCGAGAAGGATCCCGCTTGTATTTTACCCCCTGGTATAATCGTCTCTGCCACGGATTCTGATTTAGCTTCTGATATCGCGGCTGATCAGGGTGCAGCTCCCGGGAACGCCCCTGGGGACAAACTGTTTGTTCCCCTGCAATACCGGCTGAGGGTACTCAGGGAAAACCATGACTCCGCTCTATCTGGTCATCCTGGCATCTTGGGCACCAAACACCTCATTACCAGAAACTATTGGTGGCCTGGGTTGCCTAAAGATGTTAGGGCTTACGTCGCCGCTTGTGAGGTTTGCGCTAGGTCCAAAACCCCTAGGTCCCGACCTGCGGGCCTACTACGTCCCTTGCCCATTCCCCAGAGACCTTGGACCCATATCTCCATGGATTTTATCACCGATTTGCCTCCATCTCAGGGCAAGTCGGTGGTGTGGGTGGTAGTCGACCGCTTCAGCAAGATGTGCCACTTTGTGCCCCTTAAGAAGCTACCTAACGCCAAGACGTTAGCTTCTTTGTTTGTGAAGCACATCCTGCGTCTCCATGGGGCCCCAGTCAATATCGTTTCGGACAGAGGGGTACAATTTGTTTCCTTATTTTGGAGAGCCTTTTGTAAAAAGTTGGAGATTGATCTGTCCTTCTCCTCCGCCTTCCATCCCGAAACTAACGGCCAAACGGAAAGGACCAACCAATCCCTGGAACAATATTTAAGGTGTTTCATCTCTGACTGTCAATTCGATTGGGTCTCATTCCTTCCCCTTGCTGAATTTTCCCTGAATAACCGGGTCAGTAACTCGTCAGGGGTCTCCCCGTTTTTCTGTAATTTCGGGTTTAACCCAAGGTTCTCCTCCGTCTCCCCTGGTTGTTCCAATAATCCTGAGGTAGAGGATGTTCATCGGGAACTGTGCACTGTCTGGGCCCAGGTTCAGAAGAACCTAGAGGCGTCCCAGAGCGCACAAAAGATTCAGGCAGATAGTAGACGTTCTGCTAACCCCCGGTTTGTCGTCGGGGATTTGGTCTGGTTGTCGTCCAGGAACTTGCGCCTTAAGGTCTCGTCCAGGAAGTTTGCTCCCCGATTTATTGGGCCTTATAAGGTCATTGAAGTCCTCAACCCTGTATCCTTCCGTCTGGAGCTGCCCCCATCCTTCCGCATACACGACGTCTTTCATGCCTCCCTCCTTAAACGCTGCTCCCCGTCCTGGTCCCCCTCTAGGAAACCTCCTGTTCCCGTTCTCACCCCTGAGGGGGTGGAATTCGAGGTGGCCAAGATTGTGGACAGTAGGATGATCCAGGGCTCCCTCCAGTACCTGGTCCATTGGAGAGGATACGGGCCGGAGGAGAGGACTTGGGTACCTGCTCGAGATGTTCACGCTGGGGTATTGGTCAGGAGGTTCCACCTTCTCTTCCCCACTAAACCGGGTCCTCTTAGTAAGGGTCCGGTGGCCCCTCATAAAAGGGGGAGTACTGTAATGGATCTGCCAGGCACTACGTCTGTGGAGACTCCCAGGGTTAATCAGTCGACACCTGAGGCCAGACCTCTTAGACTGACACCGGCTCCCACCAATCAGGGTGGCAGGCTCAGGAGTGGGAGAGCCTATCGCGGCCTGGTCAGTCAGAGTTAGCTCCGCCCCCTGTCCATTTATACCTGCAGTTTTCTCTTCCTCATTGCTTGTTATTCTTTTGGATTCCTGGCCCCACTGCTGCTTGCTCCAGCCTGCTTCTGCCGTGCTTCTGCCTTGCTGCAGTTCCCCTTGTCTTGCTTTGCTTTGCCCCTGGCTTGCTTCTGTCTCCGTGCCCGCTCGGGTTACTCACTTCGTCCTGGTCCTGACTGTTCGTTCGCCGCTCCGTTTCCTCGTGGCGTTCCGTGGCTACTGCCCCTTCCCTTGCGTGTTCCCTGTTTGTTTTCCTGTGCACTTAGACAGCGTAGGGACCGCCGCCCAGTTGTACCTCGTCGCCTAGGGCGGGTCGTTGCAAGTAGGCAGGGACAGGGCGGTGGGTAGATTAGGGCTCACTTTCCCTTCACCTCCTTCCTGCCATCACAGGAGTAGGCAGAAACAAAGTCTTTAGTGTCTTGGGACATGGAAGGCCACCGGTACTGACGGCCAATCAAATTGAGAGTCTTTTTGATGCCAGGGTGCCCAGAAATCCTGGAGGCATGACCCCAGCGAAGAACACAATCCCTCAGATCCTTGCTTGTTCAACCAAGTTATCCCTGTGAGCTTCCTGTACCCAGTTTTCCCTGTTACCTTGCCTTCTGCCTTTGTCTGGATTTCCCGTTGTGACCTCTGCTTGTACTATCCTTGCCTGCCGCCTGCCTTGACCTATTGCTATCCATACCCGTAACGACGTCTGTTGCCTGTCCTGACTTCTGGCCTATTCATCTGACTGACTCTAAACCTGCTGTGCCAAGCAATGCCCTGGGTTACAAGCACCATCTCCCAGATGACACAGAGGATCCACAAACAAACTGATGAGAACCGTGGTCCCGGGATTATTGTTTTATCCCAATTTTTTTTAAATGACCTAATAAAAATCGATTTTTTTTATATTTGAGTGCTGGATCTGCCTTTTCTACACACTATTTTTATTAGATATATTGGCTCCTGTTGCTTCGGCGATCTCTACCCCACTCCTCTGGTCAACCTTTATCACATATCTTGGTATATGAATTTCAAGGTCAGTGTTTGAATCTGAATATCACCCCTTTAATTGCTTTTTTACGCACCAAGATTGCCAGATGGAACCAACTGCTCCTATCTACAGCTGCTAGAGTGAGTTTAGTTAAAATGAATATCCTCCAGCAATCTCCCGTATACCTCCCAGCACGTTTACTGCAACGTATTGAAGGTATTTTCATCTCCTTTATATGGAATAATGGTAGATCCCGGGTAGTTAGCCATCATCTACATGCCCCATGGGATGAGGGTGGTGTATCTCTCCCTAGTGTTAAGTGGTACTATATAGCTAGTCAGTTGTCCCATTTAGCTCGGTGGGGTGCGGCTGAATGTAAACTTGTACAGACCTTAATTATTTCCCTATTCAGTACATATTACTCCCACCCCTTGCATATTCTGTATTGTGGCCGACTACATACAGTTTGAAACTTATGTAATGACCCGATTCTGAACAAGGCCTTACTGGTGTGGGATGTGTCCCACCACCCATTCTACTCCAATGACATCACTAGGCACACACCCTTATGGCACTGTGGAGCTCTCCCAGTACTATTGCAGCTTTCCTTTGATATCCCCTTGCGTGGGAACGGTATTTGGTATCTCTCACACATGTATTCTGACTCCGGTATTATGACATTCCCAGAGCTACAAGAAGAATTTACACTCCCCTTCTCCCAACTGTTCTCCTATTTAAGAATCAAGCGTGCTCTTGAAACTCAGATAATGTTCCAAAGCTTTCCACTTCCCAATTTTATACTCTCTCCCCCTGTTAAACACCTGATTTCCAATTTTTATAGCTTACTGTCCAGCAAGTCTAGAGAATTTATGGTCATTCCGCTGAAGGAGAAACGAGAAGGTGATGTAGGTCCACTAACTGATGATGAGTGGAACAGAGCCCTCTCCTCCCCTAAATCTGTCTCATCTAACTACAATGAGCGACTCACACAATTTTATATAATACATAGGGCATATTATACCACCTCTAGATTATACAAATTCCGTCCCGAACGCCCGGACGAACGCATCGAGTTCCATTTATCATTTGGTGTGGTCCTGCGCCAAGGTAGCCAGGTTCTGCGATCAGGTTATTACACTTTTGAATGATGAGATGGGGACTCCTGTCCCGCTATGCCTTTAGTTTTGCCTATTCACACCTGACCCTGCAGAATGTGACTCACGACATATCCACACTTTTGTTGTGGAGATGTTATACTATGCCAAAAAGCTGTTAGTCAAAACTTGGCTGTCCAGTCGTGCCCCCACATTTGCAGAATGACTGTCCATTGTTAGCAGTATGTTACCTCACAAGAAGTAGTTGTACCAACATAGATCTTGTCCGCTCAAGTTCACCACAATTTGGGACAGATGGCTGCAGTCTCCTGCTACTGTCTCTTCCTCCCAACATAGAATCTTTGACTCACCCCTGAGCTGTTGTCTACTACAGAAGTGGCTCCCACTTAGCCCATATCCTGTTCACCCTTCTCTCATTCCATGTATACATATACAACTACACAATATACATTTTCACTTGTAATGTTGTATAGGTATTGGCCTTGACCCTCTGCTGAATGTTACCTGTCAGTCTCATACGACATTTGTACTAGTGGAAACTGTTTTAAATTCTTGGTTAACCAGTTAATCCTTTACACTTTGCCTTTTGCCTTAGGCCGAGATCGACTCTGCACACAAATTCATGAATACTTGAGGAATATATAATTACTAGATACACTTTTCTTTTTTATGAGGCGCTTTGTTTGTACTTGTAACTCCACTGTTGCAATACTGTATTAAATTACTGAATTATTTTATACTTTCGGTTGACATGTTGTCGACATGACATAATACTCTGTATGTTATTCTGATGTCTTACAATAAACTTTATTTGTGAATTAAAAAAATTCTTGCACAGGACAGTACTGTCTGTGTTTGCCCCTGCTCTGCATCCTGCATCGTAAGCACCAGGGAGGAGTATGCTGTGCCTGCAGAGACAAGAGATGGTCATATACAGCAACCTGAATATGACCCTAGCGCTGCCAAGCTACTGATAAATGATAAAGTCTGCCCTCCTGCACAGCTTGCCCATGTGACCATACATCAGCCATAGGATAGGTGAGCCCTGCTGTTCTGCTTCGCTGTATATTTATTTATTGGTTATGCTGGTACTTGTAGTTCCTCATTGCTGCAGTGCATATTTATGTATTACTAGGTTATTCTGTGAATTATAATGCTTCAGTTCTCCACTGCGTATTTATTCATTAGTAGGTTATGCTGGGACTTATAGTACCTCAGTATTCCAGTATGTAATTATTCATAATGACTTTTTCCAGAACTCCCATTTACTTCTATAGAAGTTACAGTAACAGCATAACTCAGCGAGTTTGGCTGTTCCCGGAATTACTGGCCACCTCTTCACTGATTCTCCGCCAGGATGAAGCAGTCAGCAACCTCCTCACCAGAGAGGACAGGGTCAGTTTTTCACGTCCGAGCTGCACCCGGGCGGGTCCCGTTTTCATGGATCCCCATAGACTTGAGTCTATCGAGGGATCCATGGAAACGGAAGAAAATAGGACATGTTCTATTTTTCAACTGACCCTTCACACGGTCTGTTGAAACAACGGCCCTGTGAACGGCCCCTTTGAAATACATGCATCCGTGTGACGGCCCTTGTTTTAACTGCCGTCACATGGACATATACTACGGTTGTCTGAATTCGGCCGTAAACGCATGTACATACGGACAAGTGGCGTATTTGTTGTCCATATAGTGCTTCGTTTCTCTTCTGCATTTAAATACGCTCGCCTGAATGAGGCCTGAGGCCACTTTTACATGGCAGTATTTTGCAACAGTATTTGTGACCTAAAACCAGGAGTGATTCCAAAATTTGTAAGGGTAAGTTCACACAGAATTTTTTGATGCGGAAACCGCGTCGGAAAACGTGCCAAAAGACGGTCGAAAATGCCTCCCATTGATTTCAATGGGAGGTGGAGGCGTTTTTTTCCCGCGAGAGGAAAAATCAGCTCGCGGGAAAAAGTGACATGCCCTATCTTCAGGCGTTTACGTCTCTGACCTCCCATTGACATCAATGGGAGGCAGAGAAAGCGTATTTCGCTGCGTTTTTTGCCCGCTCAATGGCCACGGGGGTAAAAGACGTTGCAAAAATCGGCGTGCAGGCAGAGCAAAATCTGCCTCAAAATTCGAAATGGAATTTTGAGGCAGATTTTCTGCCTGCAAAAAACTCTGTGTGAACCCAGCCTAAGAAGTAAAAATCTTTCAATTTGTTTCACATACAGCTTTTTGCTACTTTTTAGTGGCGTTTTGCTTTGCGCTTTTGTGTGCAGCCAGATGTTACAATAAAGTCAATAGTAAAATAGAAAAAGCACTATATACACTGCGTTTTTGGCTGTGGCGTTTTTGTGGTTCGTGACATTTTTTTTCCAAACACACTATGCTCTGGGTTTGGCGTTTATTTTTCCCATAGGCTGCTCTATAGAACTTTAAGAAACGCAAGAAGAAATTACACTAAATGAAAAATGCCAGATGCAGTTGCGGTGAAATTGTTTTTGTTTTTTGTGCCGCGGCCAAATGTTACTTTACAGTCTTCCATAAAATATGAGAAAGCCACATGCACAGGGTTTTGGTTTGTAGGATGAGTAGCCTTTTTTTTTTTGCTCTAGGTATGGCGTTTGTTTTTTTTACGTTTTTCTCATAGTCTTCTCTATGTGATTTCAAAACTCAACTCAACCAAAAATGTATGTAAAAATGCTGGCATTTTAATGCATTTTAAAACACCAGACAATAACCCATGTGAAGCAAACCTAACATATACCTTGTTCAGTCAGCACTTGGTTTATATATGAAATGAGCAATATTTAAGCACTATTCTACCATTTAGTAAAATGTTTTCTTTATTATAGCATAAAGCAGCAATGGGATGAGGGGTAATAGCCTACGGCCGTTTCGCGCATGCCCTCGCATTGCATGATACGAACGTCTGTTCCTGCATCATAAGAACTATGGGTTTATGCACAGTGTTCTGAGTTTATCAATGACTGCATTGTTAGACCACATTCATATCCTTTCCCCATCGTAACCTAGTAAATCTGCATGTATGATTCCCCCATTTTATACAATTTCAATAAAATGAGTGAATTCTGTGAGACTGCATGCATGACCATTTAAAGCCTCTATATTTAGCTAGGGATAAAGTACCTTAACCGGTTAAGGACTAGGATGTTTTACAGCTAAATGACCAGAGAAAATGTCACAATTTTGCTATGCGCTTCTTCAGATGATTATAAGGCTGAGTTCACACGAGCATGTTACATCCGTAAAGAACGGAACATATTTCGGCCGCAAGTCCCGAACAGAACACACTGGAGGGAGTCGGGCTCCTAGTATCATAGTTATGTACGACGCTAGGAGTCGCTGCCTCGCTGCAGGACAACTGTCCTGTACTGTAATCATGTTTTCAGTACGGGACAGTAGTTCCACGGAGAGGCAGGGACTCCTAGCGTCGTACATAAGTATGATGCTAGGAGCCCGGCTCCCTGCAGGGTGTTTGGTCCGGGACTTGCGGCCAAAATACCTTCCGTCCTTTACGGACGTAACATGCTCATGTGAACCCAGCCTAACTCTGCAGGTGAATAAAGTTCATCTTTGAATTTTACACTCTTTTTAAAGGACAAATAGGCCTTTGTTTTAATAGCATTTGTCAGTATACATAATTTTTTTTTTATTCCCTAAAGTGGGCACAATTTTAAAAAAATTCAATAATTTAGCAAATGTTTCCGTTTATGCTAGCATTTTCACACACAGTATAGCCCACGGACAAAATTCATCTCCTTTCACATTCTTCCACTTCTCCCGTGCATGGGGATACTAAATATGTGTGCTTTATTCACTGTGCGGGCATGTGCCAGGGCTTGGCATAAAAGGAGGCTTTTTGGCCTTTTCAGTCCAGGAATTCTGCATTTGATTTTACAGCAGCATACTGTTTTCTGGGGGGTGTAATGCTGTTGAAACATTAGAAACACCCCATAAATGACTTCATTCACACAAGTAGATCCCACAAGGTTTTCTTCCAGGGGTTTATCATATTTTAGACAGTCCAGTTTTCTTCTGAAAGTTTCTTGAATAACATGGAACAAAATAAAAAGTGATTTTTTTTTTTTGGGCAAATGTTTTCGTTTATGTTAGCATTTTTCACACACAGTATGGACCACGGACAAAATTAATCTCCTTTCACATTCTGCCACTTCTCCTGAGCATGGGGATACCAAATATGTGTGCCTTATTATCACATAGAGATGTAGGATGGCTTAGAAGTAGCTTATTTCACAAATCCCCTTTTTTCAAAGCTGGTTTTACAAAACTCAGCAGAGTTTCTATAACACTTCCAAAATATCTGCTCTTGAAGCAGAAATCCCAAAATATTCATCTAGGGGTATAATGGGAATTTATTTTTTGGGTTTCCTAAAATAAGAAATTGCAGGTTTATGCAAATGGGGCTATCCAGCAGATGAACTTTAGAAAATATGCAAACATGACATCCACCCCCCACCCATTCCCTCCCTCACCCTTGGAGTAAAATGAGGGGAAAAATAAAAATGTAATGTAGGGCAAATATATTTTCAACAAATTAACTCAAATCTAATAATTCAGAACAGTGTGGTATTTTTTAAAACATGGGTGAATGCACAGGCCTGGTTGTGAGGGACATGAGGGACAGAAATATCGGGAATCTTTGCGGCGCCCATCTTTTCTGCAGACGCGGCACTTTTTCCGGGGGTTGCCTCTAGCTGGTGTTGGGGGAATGCGAGTGATAAAATGTCTTTCAGTCAATCGTTTGACATCCTCAGACTGGGGGCATTCTCTGGTGTCCTGAACATCAAATATGAGGCCTTCAATCATTTTCTCCTGGAAATCCAGGTATGTGTCTCTGCCTCTGTTTTTTTTTTTTATAGAGCACAAATGAATTGTGGATTGCCACCTGTAACAGATAAATGGCCACTTTTTTGTACCAGGTTTTTGTTTTGCGTTGCACTAAATAGGGCTGTAAAACCTGGTCGCTTAAATCCACCCCCCCCCCATGTACTTGTTATATTCGGACACGCTCACTGGTTTGTGCTTGTCCGATGTTGCCCCTCTTTCCCTCAATGCCACTGTTCCTGCGGTATGAATCGTGCTTAGCACATACACGTCTTTGCGATCCCTGAACTTGACCGCCAGCAATTCCTCAGATGCATAAGCACAGGAGTCCCCCTTTACCATGCGCTTCCCCACTAATTGCTGTGGAAAATCAATTCGGTTTTTGCGCATGGTACCACATGCCCCAGTCCTTGCAGCATGCAAATGCCTAAACAGGGGCACACTAGAATAAAAATTGTCGCAGTACAGGTGGTACCCCTTGTGAAGCAGAGGCTGCATTATCTCCCACACGATCTTACTGCTGGTGGAAAGATCAGAGGGGCATCCAGGAACATTTATTGAGTGGTCCCACCCTTCACAATTTATAAAGCTTAACGCCATATCTTGCCATTTTGGAAGGTAGATATTGGAGAAAGCTAAGTCTTCCATGGAAGTTGAGGAGGGATTCGTCCACACTTACATTCTGCTCAGGGGTGTAAAGTTGCAGAAATAAATTATTGAGAGAATTTGTTGACCAGTAAGACCTAATGGAGAGCTTTTTTGCAATACCCATAAGTATGATGCTAGGAGCCCGGCTCCCTGCAGTGTGTTCGGTCCGGGACTTGCGGCCGAAAGACCTTCCGTCCTTTACGGACGTAACATGCTCGTGTGAACCCAGCCTAACTCTGCAGGTGAATAAAGTTCATCTTTGAATTTTACACTCTTTTTAAAGGACAGATAGGCCTTTGTTTTAATAGCATTTGTCAGTATACATATATTTTTTTTTATTCTCTAAAGTGGGCACAATTTAAAATAAATGCAATAATTTAGCAAATGTTTCCGTTTATGCTAGCATTTTCACACACAGTATAGCCCACGGCCAAAATTCATCTCCTTTCTCATTCTTCCAATTCTCCCGTGCATGGGGATACTAAATATGTGTGCTTTAGTCACTGTGCGGGCATGTGCCAGGGCTTGGCATAAAAGGAGGCTTTTTGGCCTTTTCGGTCCAGGAATTCTGCACTTGACTTTATAGCAGCATACTGTTTTCTTGGGGGCGTAATGCTGCTGAAACATTAGAAACACCCCATAAATTACTTCATTCACACAAGTAGATCCCACAAGGTTTCCTGCAAGGGGTTTATCATATTTTTAGACAGTCCAGTTTTCTTCTGAAAGTTTCTTGAATAACATGGAACAAAATAAAAAGTGATTATTTTTTTTTGCCAAATGTTTTAGTTTATGCTAGCATTTTTCACACACAGTATGGACCACGGACAAAATTAATCTCCTTTCACATTCTGCCACTTCTCCTGAGCATGGGGATACCAAATATGTGTGCCTTATTATCACATAGAGATGTAGGAGGGCGGACGATAGAAGAAGCTTATTTCACAAATCACCTTTTTTCAAAGCTGGTTTTACAAAACTCAGCAGAGTTTCTATAACACTTCCAAAATATCTGCTCTTGAAGCAGAGATCCCAAAATATTCATCTAGGGGTATAATGGGAATTTATTTTTCCCCTATTTTCCCCAACATCTGGCAGGTGCTCAGTGTTTCTAATGCACTGTTTTCCACCTTCCATGCTGTAGATAAGAGCGCAAGCTCCTCTGTCAGTTATTGGCCTGAGGGTCATCCCCCTTCCCTGCTCCACCAGCAGGTCCGCCATCAGGAATTTCAGGGCCCCATACAGCAAAATTTTCTGGGCCCCCCTACCGTGGCACCACCCGTTAACGGTACTCCGTCCAGCACTATATCATGGTACCCAGGGCCGCCATCAGTGGGGGTATTAGGGGTACTGATGTGAGAGGCCCGGCCAAACCTAATTGAAAGGGGGGCCCGGCAACTGCCGCGACTTGCCTTTGGTAGAAAAAAAACAGGCCCCTGCAATGGGGCCCGTTTTTTTCACCAAAAGAATGTCGTGAGCTGCGGGCCCCCCTTTCAATTAGGTTTGGCCGGGCCTCTCACATCAGTACCCCTAATACCCCCCCTGATGGCGGCCCTGGGTAGCATGGGGGTCGTCATGGGGGCCGTGAAACACCACCGCCCGCGCGACCGATCGCGCGCACCCGCAAACTCCCGCGCGTGCGCACTCGCAAGGGCGCACCCGCGACCGCACGGAACCGTGCACCGAATTTTGAGGCAGATTTTGACCTGCCCACACTATCTTTCCGTGTTTTTTGCCCGCGGCGATTGAGGACAACAGACAAAAAACGCAGCGAAAAATGCATTTTCTGCCTCCCATTGATTTCGATGGGAGGTCAGAGGCGGAACAACGGCAAGAAAGGACGTGCTGCTTTTTCTTTTTTCCGCGACTGGCTCCTATTGATTTCAGATTAAATCAATGGGAGGCGGTTTTGGAAGTTGTTTGGTGCTGATTCTGACGCAGTGTCTGAGTCAATATCAAGGCCCAAAAACTCTGTGAACTGGGCCTTATTGTTAGGGCTTATTCAGACGATCGTGTAATACATCCGTGCAACGTGCGTGATTTTCACGCGCCTCGCACGGACCTATGTTACTCTATGGGGCCGTGCAGACTGTCAGTGATTTTCACGCAGCGTGTGTCCGCTGCGTAAAACTCACGACATGTCCTATATTTGTGCATTGTTCGCGCATCACGCACCCATTGAAGTCAATGGGTGCGTGAAAATCACGCCCAGCACTCCCGCAGCAGTATAAACTATGAATGAAAACAGAAAAGCACTACGTGCTACAAACATACAAACAGAGTGTCATAATGATGGTGGCTGCGCGAAAATCACGCAGCCACACATCATACGCTGCTGACACACGGAGCTGTTATGGACCTTTTGCATGCGCAAAACACCACGTTTTTTTTGCGCGCAAAAAGCACACGCTCGTGTGAATCCGGCCTTAGGGTAGGAACACACTAGGCATGAACACTGCAGATTTTATGCAACACATTTTATTGTGGAAAATCCGCAGCGTATTACAGTCGCAGCAGAGTGGATGAGATTTGAACAAATCTCATTCACACGCTGCAAAAAATTGACCTGCAGTGTGGCTTTTTAAGCCGCAGCATGTCAATTTATTCTGTGGAATCGCTGCTCCTCTGTTGCGCAAATGCTGCGGTTCTGCCGCAAAAATCACAAATGAGAAAAAAAAAAAAGGAACTTTTTTAAATTTATAAAAAAGTTTAGACTTACCCCGGCCGTAGTTTGGGTGACGCATCTCTCGCTTCTGAACGTAGCCCGGCCTCCCGTCATGACGTTTCATACCATGTGACTGCTGCAGCGATCACATGGTCTACAGCGTCATCCCAGGAGGCGGGGCAACGTTAAGAAGCGAGAGATGCGTCACCTAAACTACGGCTGGGGTAAGTCTAAACTTTTTTAGAAATTTAAAAAAGTGCCTTTTTTTTTTTCTAATTTGTGATTTTTGCGGCAGAACCGCAGCATTTCCGCTTGCGGTCGAGCGCACGCGCGCAAGCGGGCGGTGTTTCACGGCAGTGTTTTACCAGAGGGGGGCCCGCAGCTCACGACATTGTTTTGCAAGGGCCTGTTTTTTTCTACCAAAGGCAAGTCGCGGCAGTTGCCGGGCCCCCCTTTCAATTAAGTTTGGCCGGGCCCCCTACAGTAGTACCCCTAATACCTCCCTGATGGCGGCCCTGTCCACCAGTGTCCCACATCACTAAAGCTGGCACACAGGGGGCTTCACTGCAGGCTCCCCATTCTACAGTTGACTTGACTTCAGGACAGGTGGGTTTTCGCCATTTCCCTGGCCTCCCCCACACTCTCCCTCTTAGGCGCCATATGTCTGGTGCACTATCACAGCGTGTCTGACTTGCTACCTGTAGCACCGCTTTAGGCGGGTTGCGGGCATCTTTCCAGAGGATACTTTTACTGGCGTCCTACGTCCCATGTCACAGCCTACATTTTCAGGCTTTTGGTGGGGTGGCAACACTCATGCCTATGCTCTTGCTTAGAGATTGGTGGGTGATTACAACATAGCAGGGGAGGTGAGTCATCTTTTCCCGCTCTCTGCTTCTCACAGAAGAGCAGGACACAGCCTCACAGGAGCTCTCTGGCACTGCTGCTGATATTGACGTTGGGACCGTGTGTCATATTGGCGTTGCGACCACGTTTGGCACCCCTTCATTCCTAACAGCCACTGTATAGCTAATAAAGGTCTAGGACAGCAGGGGAGCGTATACCTAGATTACTCTAGGTAACCCTGGGTGGCCATTTCACTCTTCTAAGGGAGTCACAGTCTTGCCTTTGCAGTCGTTAGTGGACTTATAGCTACTAGTTTATTTCCCAGAAGGTCTTGCAGAACCAGTGACCCTTAAAGCGCCATGTCAGACACCAGAGTATAATCCTTGTAACAGCTACCTTATGTAACTAATTTTGCCTGTTCCACATGTGGCTAAAAATTCTCATGTGGTCAACCTACTCCTCTGTGCTCACCCTGTGGCTCAATCTCAGCCACCCCAGTGCTGTCACTGAGCCACATTGGGCCAACTCCCACTCCAGAGTCGTTGGTGACCTCTCCAATGTCACTCAGTCTATAATGGACATCTTGGTTTGTTTTTCCGACCAACCCTCTGTCCAAACCTTTTTCCCATGGCAGACACCCTAAGGCCTTATTCACATGAACGTGTCCATTTTGCGCGTATAAAAAGTGCAGCGTATTTCTTGCATTGCAGTTCCGTGTGGTATCCGTGTACGGTGTGCGTCTGCATTTTTTACGTGCGTATGTCATCCGTATGTTATGCATTTTTTACGTCACCAAAAAAACTGAAGGAGGTGTTTTATTTTTTCCTCATCAGCAACTGGTGCATGAAAAAACCAGACAGCACACGGATGAGGTCCGTGTGCTGTCAGTGATTTTCACGCACCCATTGACTTAAATGGGTGCGTGATGCGCAAAAAACGCACAAGTATAGGACATGCAGTGAGTTTCACGCAGCGGACACACTGCGTGAAAAACACTGAATAACTGAATGGCCCCATTGAATTGCATAGGTCCGTGTGACGTCCGTTGTTTTAACGTGCGTAACACGGACTTGAAATGTGAATAAGACCTAAACGGGTCAGATCTGTGCAGTCTCCTCCACATTCCATTTCACCTGCCCCATCAGTTTCCCACGGAGCCCTTGTGCAAGGGGGAGCTCTCGGATTCCAACTTGGAAGTGGATGAGGAGCGATTCTTCAAACGCGTAGTCTTTCTTATTTTTGCCACTTAGACCACCTTGTAGTGCGTTCCTTCTCCTATGTTTGTCATTTGATGTCTATCTTTCAATAAAGCAGGAAATTTAGTTTTCCTTTACGACTACACTTCGATGCATCCTACCTTCCTTTTTTCCTTATTATAGCACAATATGTATTTACAGTTTTGTACCTTCACATTTCTAGAATTGTTGTATATTATGTGTATAATGTCATTTGAGGTATGATCTTTGTATTGTATATTCTATTATGATTATATTTACATTTGTCTATATTAATTATTTGATAATTGTTAATGATGCCATGGACTTTAAGAACCGGTCACTTTATGCAGTGTATTATGCTTGAGAAAGGCTCTGTTGAGCTGAAACATTGCACGGGTGAATAAATCCTGTTTCTTTGGACGCGCTGCCTTGATCTCTTTTTCTCTATGGTGGACCCAGCAGAGTTATTCACTTTCCGTCGCCCCAGGCAACCTCACAAACCCTTCCCCTCCCACTCAGAGCAGAAGGAGATAGCCACCAAGGAATGGAATCATCCTGTTCAAAAAAAAAATTCACCTGGAACTCATGTATTCATTCCCAGAAGATATTTCTTCAAAATGGGCTACGTCCTTAGTGGTGGATCATCCAGTCTCCCCTCTGGCCAAGACCACTACCCTTCATATGTCAGACTTTATCTCCTTCTGCCATCTTATGGACCGCCACATTGAATCTTTCTCCGAAGCGTCCTTTGAGGCCACCGGCTCAGCCTTGCAAATGATTTTTGCTCCCGCATGGGTCAACAAAGCCTCTACTAAATGGCTTCACCAACTGCGCCATGAACTATTTTCAGGAGCACCTACTGAAGATCTATTGAATCTTAACAGCTGTGAGATGCTACCACATATCTCCGCGAAGCTTCTCTGGATGCGGCTCGCGCATGCTAGTCGCCGTGGCTAAAGTACTGGTCCACCGACACTGCTTCTAGGCGCTTAACATCGGCACTTCCTTTTGTTCGCTCCCGATTCTTTGGAAACTTCCTGGAGAAGATCATCTCAGAAGCGACAGGTGGAAAGAGCTCTCACCTGCCTCAATCTAAGGCTCATTGTGCACCTAACCTCAGGCAATCAGGACTTTGTTTTCGTCACTTTCGCAGATTCCTCGGACGATGGGCATCCAGTCGACAGTTCCACCAGGTCTCAAAGAACAGGCCTCTCTTCAAGCTCCGTTCCTCCTTGCGCTCCCACCTCAGGCCACTAAGACTGCAGCAGGAAAGAACACTTCTGCCTGAATGTGATACTCAGGACTTCTACTCTTTAAGGACCACTGGCTTTCTCACATTGCGGATGTCTGGGTGCAAGAAGTATTCTCCTCAGGGTACAAAATCAAGCTTGTACGCCTTCCACCCAACACATTCTTCCAGTTGGCACCCCGTCTATCACCTGCCAGGGCAGCCACCTTTTTTCAAGCAATAGACTCTCTCTTTGGTCAAGTCATTGTTCCCGTTACCCCAGACCAGAAATTCCACAGGTTCTACCCAAATCTTTTTGTTGTCCCCAAAAAGGACGGTTTAGTCCGTCTCATCCTGGACCTCAAGTGGCTGAGCATCTTTCTCAAGGTCAGTTGTTTCTGCATGGAGTCCATCCAGTCAGTGATCGATTCCATGGAACAGGGGGACTTCCTATTGTCAGTAGACATTAAAGACGCGTACCTACTCGTCCCTCAAGTGATTTCTGCACTATGGTTCTTCCTTACCACACCACTGCTGTTCCACCTGTCGACGGCCCCCCTGGTCTTCACAAACAAAGATTCTCTTTGTGGTCATGGCAAATATTCTCATTAAATCCACGTCCCGGTAGATCATATTGGAAACACTGGCTTGTTTCGGATGGATTGACAGCCAGTCCAAATCCTGTCTGATTCCATGTCGGAGACTCACCTTCCTGGGAATGGTGTTTGACACCACCTCGGGTCGGTGACCTTTGCTCTGGTGGAAAATGTCCACCCTGCGACAGGGGTTTGCGCACTGAAGCGGGGCACTCGGACCTCTCTCCACTTTTGTATGAAGGTTCTGGGCACCATTGTAGCCTCCATTGAGGGATTCCCTTTTGCCCAGTTCACACTCGTCCACTTCAAAGGGCGATCCTCTCGCGGTGGAACCGCACTCCGGATTCTCTGGACCCGGTCTCTTCTCTAGCAACTCTCCTCCCCGGCCACTACTTTCTCCTGCTCCATTGGCAAGTCCGTCAACGGATGCCAGCCTTCAGGGTTGGGGAGGTGCCTTCCGGAATCTTGTCGCTCAGAGACTTTAGTCCCACCAGGACGCCAGTCTCTCCATCAGCATCTTAGAACTGAGAAATCATCCTTTGTCTCAGTCACTGGACATCTCTTCTGGCCTACGAGATTCTGGAGTGGGCGGAGATTCATGTTCCTGCTCTCATGGCAGTTTACAATCCCGGGATCGACAACTGGATTGCGGATTATCTCACTTGCGATGGGGGTCGACCCAGGGGACTGGGCCCTTCATCCTGAAGTGTTCGCAAATCTGTTCCAGGTGGGGCACATTGGATGTGTACTTGCTGGCATCTCTACTCAATTGCCAGGTTCCCTCTTCATCGCCAGGTCCAGAGGTGTACAGTGGACGCTCAGGTGGCTCCACTTCCACCTGTTTTGCACGTATCCCCCACTGTCTCTTCTTCCCAAGTTCCTCAGGAGGATCAGGGCAAAGGGGATTCTGACCATTCTGGGCGCGCCGTTGTTGGTACACCGACATGGTGGCACTAGGCGCTCACATTCTTCGGCATAATCTGCTCTCTCAAGGGCCTCTCTTCCACCTGAGTTTATAGTTGGCTGTTGAAGCTGCAGTGCTGACGGTTTGGGGATTATTGCAGCGAGGGATCCAAACCATGTTGAAGGCCCGAAAGCCCTCTCAGCATGTTTTTTGACCACATTTGGAAAGTGGATCTACAGTGGTGCAAGGATTGACATATTACTCCCTTGATTTTTTTCCTTGCTGCAGGTCCTGGTATTCCTCCAGGATCGGTTAGATTGTAGACTTGCCCGCAGGCAGGTGTCCACAATGTCTATTTATTTTTCAATAATAGGCCTCTTGCATCCAAATCTGATGTCTGAACCTTTTTGCAAGGGGTTGCACATGCAATGCCCCCATTGTTTGCCAACTACTACAGAAGTTGGGTTCGGATACCCTTTAAAGAGGCTCTGTCACCAGTTTATAACTTCCCTATCTTCTACCTAATCGAATAGGCGCTTTAATGAAGATAAGTAATTTGTTGTTTTTTTTTTCATACACTTCTCTTCATTCATGCCCAGCTTAATCCACAGCACAGCGTGATCTCGCAAGATCACGCTGTGCTGTCACTTACTCCCGTAGTTCCTTCACACAAGCGACGGGAGAATGACCGGACATCGCCTCCAGCCTGGAAGCGATGTCTGGTCATGAATGAAGAGAAGTGTCTGACGCTAATTGGTCAGCGTGATACACTTCTCTTTACTACACCCACATGGCCAAGAGTAAAAAAAAAACGCCAACTTGGGCATTAAGAACAAATTTGCATAACAATTAAAATGCTCATAACTTTGTCAAAAATAAACGTTTGTTTTTTTTTTTAAAACACCACATTACCTATCTACATTAAAGTGCCTATTAGATTAGGTAGAAGATAGGGCAGTTATAAACTGGTGACAGAGCCTCTTTAAAGAGAGACTCACACTTATAATAAATCAATTACAGTTTTTTTAATTCAATATTGATTATTAATTGATTATTAATAATATTCTTCGGTGAGGACATACAAAGGATAAAGGTTACTTACATCACTACTGAGTTAAGCATCAGCCGGGAAGCCCTCTCAGTGCTGATCAGAGAACTCAAGCGGTAAATTCCACACTGCATAGAGGCGTCTCTCAGAGTTGCAGGTACAAGAGCTTCTAATCAGCATTGATAAAGTCCCCAATTTAAACCTTTGGAACATTATGCAATGTGGCAATAGCCAGTGCATGTGCACTTTAACCCCTTAATGACACAGCCAATTTGAGTTTTTTCATTTTAGTCTTTTCCTCCCCGCCTTCTAAAAGCCATAACTTTTTTATTTCTTCGTCGGCATAGCCATATGAGGGCTTGTTTTTTGCGGGACAAGTTGTAGTATTTCATGGCACCATTTATTTTACCACATAATGTACTGGGAAGCTGAAAAAAAATATTTGTGGGGGGAAATGATCAAAAAACAGTTTTGTTTTTACGGCATCCATCAGGTGGTTAAAATGACATATTCACATTATTCTACATGTTTATGCTATTACGATGGTATCAAATTTATATTTTTTGTTTTATGTTTTACCCCTTTTAAAAAAAGAATACGGTTTGCTAAAAAAATAAATATGTTTTGTGTCGCCATATTCTGAGAGCAGTAACTTTTTATTTTTCCATCAATTTAGCGGTGTGAAGGCTTACATTCTGCGGGGGCCATTTTGGGGTACATGCGACTTTTTGATCACTTTTTATTCCATTTTTTTTGTAGAGCTAAAGTGACCAAAAAACAGCAATTTGCATGTTTTATATATATATTTTTTTAACACCGTTCAACGAGCAGGTTAAGCAATGCTATATTGTGATTTCTACCTTCAAATACAGGGCACTGCGATGGGGGCGGCGTGTGCACCATCCTATGCGAACCTGTTTATCGGAATTTGGGAGAGAGACAGGTTTTCCATGGGGATGGCGCCCATGCCGCAGACCATGTGCAGATCTGGTTACGCTACATAGACGATGTGCTCTTTGTGTGGCAAGGATCTGAGTCTGAGTTGACGAGTTTCATGCAGCAATTAAATGTGAATCAGTTCAATGTCAGGTTGATGTCACACTTTTCACAGACATAATATAGAATTTTTGGATATACAAATTTTCACTGATCAGTGTGGATTTCTCCAAACAGATGTTTTCCGTAAATCAACATCTGTCAATTCACTGCTGCATGCCTCGTCCTATCACACACGTTCCACAGTTAAAGCCATCCCGGTTGGTCAGTTCCTCAGGATGAGGTGGATCTGCTCCACTGATAGTCTTTTTGAACAGCAATCCGAGGACCTTCGATCTAGGTTTGAGAATAGAGGGTACAGTAGAAGACAATTAAGTCAGGGTACAATAGGGCCAAAATAACACCACGCAGTGACTTACTGGGAAGTAAAGTCCATAGAATTGGAGAAACTGGTGTACGGTTTAGAACAACGTACAACAGCCAATGAGTAAGGATGAGGACAATTCTAGGGCGACACTGGTCTGTCCTAAGAACCGAACCAGTTTTGGCTCTTTGTTTGGCTGAGAGGCCCATGATGAAGGCCAAGAGAAGCAGGAATCTCAGAGACCTCTTGGTCAAAAGCCACTATATACAGAAGAACATGAATCCCTTTGGATCACGGGGATCGAGAGTAGGTTGTTACCCTTGAGGTGATTGCATAGCATGCCCTAACATCAGCAGAGCGACAGATTTTGTGTCAGTGGACGGGAAAAGATCCTTTGAAATTAGAGATTATATCTCCTGCAGCACGACACACGTAATCTATTACGTGTTATGTGGGTGTCCTAAGGTTTATATGGGCCTGATATCCAGAGAATTGAGGTTACGCACTAGAGAACATGTGCGATATATTGCCGGAGCTAGTGCTATAAACGACCTTACACAGTTAAAAACTCTGCCAAGGCACTTTAAATTATATCATGGCTGAAATGCTAAATCCTTAAAGGTTCGTGGAATTGAACGTATACATTGTGGCATCAAGGGGGGCAATTTGAAGCAGGTCCTGGCACAAAGAGAGTGCAAGTGGATTGTCAAATTGGGCTCAATGACACCGTCTGGACTTAACGAGAAACTCAGCTTTGCTCCATTTCTTTAAATAAATGTAACTCTACCATCAGCATGCTTTTAATTTATTTCTTTGTGTCTTGTACTATATATTTTTATTAAGTATCTGATGTACCATCTTTCCTCAGTCTGAGTGCCTCTATATGGGAAATATAAGCACTAGACCCAGATGATCCCTATAATACGGACTGAGGAGACTTCAGCAAATTCACTGCTCCTTCACGTAGAGTTAATACTGATAATCTTGTTACCCTTCTCCTTCCCTTTTCTCCATTGAGACGTGTTTTATGTTACATGCTTTTTCTCATGAGACTCAGTGATCTCTTTTTGCACATGATTTTATCATGGGATATATATGTGATGTGTAATAATATCCATATTTATATTCCTATAAACTTTATATATCATTTTTATTTATAAAAAGTGACCTTATTAATCACTGTAACAATACTCACCCTATGAGGTTTATTATATACTAGCACTATACTGTGATGTTCACATACATAATTCGTCACATCTTTTTAACCATTTAACTGGTTTATATACACTGTACAATTTGGGGGACATTTTCTCTCCCCTTTTGAATGTCATCATTCACATAAATCTATGTATTAAACACACCTTTTTCTAATATATACAATGCAGAGCACTTGCCATTTTTTTGGTTGGTCCTTGTGAATATTTGGAATGGGCGGGAGTAGCTACGTGAGTAGCGTTCTAGTAATATGTTACCTTTGATTTTTTTTGTCCCAGCTGTCCAATGAGGTGCGCACTCCACTTGTACGCGACCGGGGGTGTCGCCTGCCCCGTTCCCGCCTCCCACAGTGCACTTCGCATGTCCAGTATTCCTGGTACGCGTCAGGAACCCGGATGTGCGCTACGGCACTGGAGGCCGGAATTGGGGCATGCCTCACTTCCGGTTGCGTCGGTGGACAGGCGCCGCAATCTTATAGGCGCTGAATAACAGCAGAATACACCTGGGTCTTGTCTTGTCCTATTTAAGGCCAAGACTACAACAGGACACTATGCACCCCCTGAGGAAGCACACATCGCGAAACGCGCGTTGGGGTTCTATACATGGCATTCAGGCTTCCATGATTATTGACATGGGTAAGGTTTCCTTCATTCTTTTGATATTCAGGCTTTCCCTAACTCCTCCCAGGACTACTGTGTCCACAACCTGATGGGTTTTTACATGAGGGGGTCAGCCACCTATAGGATAATATACCATCCATTCCATATATCCTCATTGTAAGGACTACAGTGCATTTCCTTATTGCTGCAAATATATGGATAGTCTGGTTTCCTGTTATACCATGTAACATTATAGAGTCTTTCTATTCATTATGTACCTTTTTTAATGTTTGTCTTATTTTTGTGATTAAAAAAATTTGTTTTATTTTCATATATACGGCTTCGTACGCAGCTTTTTCTCTGTATAGCAATATTGTGATAGTTCGGACTTTTTTTTTTTAACATTGCTTTAGGTAAACTTTTTTTAACTTTTAATATATTTTTTTTTGGAACATTATAAAAAGCTTTAAAGTTTTTTAACTTTTTTTTTTAGTCCCCCTAGGGGACTTGAACCAGCGATCGCTTGCATGATATACTGCAATACTAATGTATTGCAGTGTATCATGATAACGACAGTCTCAATTTAATTCAAAGATGGCAGACCTGGGGGCCTTAACAGCCATTGTCCCTCACCGATCGCGTCGTGGGGGGGATGGCGCATTGGAGGGTTGACCCCCCCTGACTCTAACAATTTAAATGCCGCGGTCGCTATTGACCGCGGCATTTCAGGTGTTAAATGGGCAGAATGAAAGTGATCTTTGATTCCGCCTGTTGCAGTAAGGTGTTGGCTATATAACACAGCCGTCGCCCGTGGAGTATGGAGCGAACTCAGCCTGTGAGCCCGCTCCATACTTCCCCTTAACGTCTGTCAGGTACTAGTACGTGACATGTCGTTAAGGGGTTAAATCAGCGTACAAGTTGTTTATTTGATCCCCCCCAATAACATGGAGTGGCCATCCCCAGACCTTGAGAGAATCACAATCACAAGACTATTCCAGAACAATGCTGGTTCTACGCCCAGACAATGCTCAACTTGTTCGAAACAAATTATATAGCAACATTATATAGAAGAATGACATTGAACATATGTAGCCAAACAATAATTCAGGCACAGCACCATTATATAACAGACAACATGGAGTCTAAGTAATCAACCAACCAATCACATTTACAATATAATCGACCCTTGATTACTTAGAGTATCCAGCATAACTTAATGGAATCATTTCAGGTGTCTTAATTCTACATATTTTATACGTAATCCAACAATTCCAAAGGGTTAATAAAATACATATAATTAGTACTATAAACATAGGATGTAACAACAAATTTATCACACCCGTGGCTGAAGGAGACCATGCAGTAAAAATATCATACCAATGGTGGCCTGTGTCAGTTTGAATTTTAGAGGCTATAGATACTATTTTTTTGCCCACTAGAACTGTATCTTTTTCTACTTCTATTAAAGTTTTATTGAGAATTTGTAAATGCTTTTTCATATATTCTGTATTTCGCATAAGAACCAACAAAAGTTCTAATGAAATAGACAATTTTTTCATAGGTAAAATGTTGGGATGCCAATAAAATCTAGCTCGTTTCCTCATTGGGTAAAAAGGTATAACTGGTTATTCCATGTTAAAAAACTAACGTACTAAGGCGGGATTCACACGACAGGGTTTCCCGGCCGGGTGCCGGCCGTTCATAAATCGGCCGACACCCGGCTGCATTAGGAATAATAGACCCCTAATGGGGCTATTCACACGACCGATTTTTTGACGGCTGGGACATGCCCTATTTTCGGCCGGGTGCCCGGCCCCCATAGAAGTCTATGGGGCCGGGTAATACACAGCCATCACCGGAATGTGTCCCGAGTGATGGCCGGGTCTACCGTCGCTCGCGCACTCTCTCTCCTCCTCCTCACAGTGCAGAGTGCATGTGAGGAGGAGGAGGAGGGTCTTTTTTTGCTCACTGTAGGAGTCGGAATCCCCAATCCCCGGCCGGGGATTGGGGATTCCGCTACAGGAGAAGTGAGTGACTACACTGTCCATATATGGACACAGCGAAGTCACTCACTTCTGCAGCGGAATCCCAGACTCTATGGCCGCTACATATATGGACACAGTGACGTCACTCACTTCTGAAGCGGAATTCCCGACTTGTGGCAGGGAATTCCTCTTCAGGAGAAGTCAGTGACTACACTGTCCATATATGGACATTGAAGTCAGTGACTTCTCCTGGAAGGGGGGGGGGGATGGGTGCAACCTACAGGGGGCTGTTTGGCATCACTTACAGGGGACTTGGTGGCATCACCTACTGGGGGCTGGGTGGCATCACCTACAGGGGGCAGGGTGGCATCACCTACAGGGGCGGGGTGGGTGGCATCACATACAGGGGTCTGGGTGGCATCGCCTACAGGGGGCAGGGTGGCATCGCCTACAGGGGGCAGGGTGGCATCTCCTACAGGGGGCAGGGTGGCATCACCTACAGGGGGCAGGGTGGCATCGCCTACAGGTGGCTGTGTGACATCACCTACAGGGGGCTTGGTGGCATCACCTACAGGGGGCTTGGTGGCATTACCTACAAGGGGCTTGGTGGCATTACCTACAGGGGGCTTGGTGGCATTACCTACAGGGGACTTGGTGGCATTACCTTCAGGGGACTGGGTGGCATTACCTACAGGGGGCTGGGTGGCATTACCTACAGGGGGCTGGGTGGCATTACATACAGGGGACAGGGTGGCATTCCTACAGGGGGCTGGGTGGCATCGCCTACAGGGGGCTGGGTGGCATCGCCTACAGGGGGCTGGGTGGCATCGCCTACAGGGGACAGGGTGGCATCGCCTGCAGGGGACAGGGTGGCATCACCTGCAGGGGGCTGTGTGGCATCACCTACAGGGAGCTGGGTGGCATTACCTACAGGGGGCTGGGTGGCATTATCTACAAAGGGCTGTGTATGGCAACAAATTTAAATGAAATTCATCCGATTTTAAAACGGACAGGGAAAAAAACGGATGCAAATCGGATCCAAATCGGCCGGTAAAAACGGCAACTCGGCCCGGAACAGAATCGGAATGGATGCAAACCGGATGCAAACCGGCCGGGAAAATCGGCCAAAAACGGCCGATTTTCCCGGCCGACACTCGGACTCTGTCGTGTGAATGAGGCCTAAAGGTACTGTCAGATTATAATTATTTAATGTTTTACTATCATCAATTACTATACATACAAATTGTGTCCCTATTTCTACAAACATTTTAAATTCTTGTGGCAACATAGTAATTGAACATATACTCACCGAATGTTGTAATAAACACGGTTCATAAACGTGTCCACAGACTAAATCGTCCAAAGTGTTAGTACACGTTTTATCATCATGTGTTATATTATCCCTATGACTAAGTCTGCCATTAAAATGGGGTAACCAATATTGATAAGGATAACTTGGTGGGCCAAATATAGCTGGGATAACAATATATTTACACATTAATTGGGCAGAATGCACTTGAAAATACATAAACTGCCCTATACAATAGGAATCTGTACATATAATGAATTCTGGTTTAGGCAACAACCATCGATCTTTAGGAATCACATTCTTAAATATATTTCTCCATAAGGGCAGGTTCAGACGTGGCGGAATTGCTGTGGAATTCCGCTGCGGAGAGTCCGCAGTGGAATTCTCCAGCGGCTGTTTTTTACATTTGTTTCAATAAATTTTTAGGCAAGTTAGTTCAGACGTTGCGGAAATCTCTGCTGCGGACCATAGGCTGCGGTGCGGAATTTTCTCTCCGCAGCATGCACTGCGGAGATGAAGCGGAATTTCACTGCGTATTTCAGCCTTTGCAATGCAAAAACTGAAATCTGTGGCAAGTCCGCTGTGATATCTGCAACGTCTGAGTTAGGGCAGATTCAGACGAACGTTGCGTTTTTGCGCGCGCAAACAACGCAGCGTTTTGCGCGCGCAAAAACCATTTGACAGCTGCGTGTGTCATCCGTGTATGATGCGCGGCTGCGTGATTTTCGCGCAGCCGCCATAATAGAGATGAGGCTAGTCGACGCCCGTCACTGTCCAAGGTGCTGAAAGAGCTAACTGATCGGCAGTAACTCTTTCAGCACCCTCGACAGTGAATGCCGAACACAATATACAGCAACCTGTTAAAAAAAAAAAGAAAAAGTTCGTACATACCGAGAACTTCCCTCCCGGCCGTTGCCTTGGTGACGCGTCCTTGGTGACGCGCCTCTCTTGACATCGGGCCCCACCTCCCTGGATGACGCGGCAGTCCATGTGACCGCTGCAGCCTGTGCTTGGCCTGTGATTGGCTGGAGCTGTCACTTGGACTGAATTGTCATCCCGGGAGGTCAGACTGGAGGAAGAAGCCGGGAGTTATCGGTAAGTCAGAACTTAGTTTTTTTTTTACAGGTTCATGTATATTGGGATCGGAAGTCACTGTCCATGGTGCTGAAACAGTTTAACTCTTTCAGCACCCTGGACAGTGACTATCTCCTGACGTCGCGTACCGGAAATTTTTTGCCGAGTTTGGCCAAACCCGGTGAAGTTCGGTTCGGTTGTCCGGGTTCGCTCATCTAAAAAGACACTCCGTTTGGATGTTTGGAAACAGAAAAGCACGTGGTGCTTTTCTGTTTACATTCATCCTTTTGACAGCTGGTGCTCTGTTTCATTCGGTTCGCACGGAAGTGCTTCCGTGCGACCTGCGTGGTTTTCACGCACCCATTGACTTCAATGGGTGCGTGATGCGCGAAATACGCGGAGATATTGAACATGTCGCGTTTTTTTGCGCAGCTGACAAACGCTGCGCAAAAAGCACGGACTGTCTGTACTGCCCCATAGACTTGTATTGGTCTGTGCGTGGCGCGTGAAAACCACGCGGCCCGCACGGACCGAATACACGTTCGTGTGAATCCCCCCTTACCTGTCAAATATGCAAATGTTGGTGCAGATTCGTTGCATAATTGCCCCAAATCTGCACCAACATTTGCAGCAGAAAAACTCTGCCACGTTTGAACATGCCCTAATTGTTCATTGTTAGTCATTAAATCAGATTGAGCTTTGTCTTTTTTTCATGCAACGCATATATATATTGAAAAATACACATAGTAAGGTTAAATACACGAGTAATATTTTCATCCATAACATATTGTTGATATATCGATCTGTTAAATAAACTAAGCATCTCTGTGTCATATTGTAGAGATAATTGGGCAGGCAGGAGCATTGAAGGCATCCATTGAGCCTGGACACTGACCAACTGTGCTATATCCCTTCCTGCTCCCGCAACTTTATTTTTAAGTGTTTCTATGTCCATCGCTATATCGCTATGTGCTGTGTAAATGAATGGGGAGAAGTGTATGACGCTGATTGGTCAGCGTCATAAACTCCTCTGTACAACGCCCACTTGGCCAAAAAGTAAAACACGCCCAGTTGATCATTAAGAAACTCATTAGCATAAAGCTAATATAGGTCATCACTCTGTCAAAAATAATTGTTTTTCTAAATAAAAAACACTGCTGTAATCTATATTACAGCGCCGATTACATCATGTACAATATAGGCCACTTATAATGTGGTGACAGAGCCTCTTTAAGGATACCTGCTTCAGCTCCTCCTAACAATGTATCATACCAGGCTCTTCGATGTCGCAAACCCTTAGGCAACACAGGAAAATTTACATTAAAATGTATAACTGTCTTCTGAGTCCTGGTAGAGACATTTTGACACGTGGCATGTATTCTTACTATATTATTTGTATTTACTTTAGGCGTCATTTGCATATAAGTTATTGTCTGTATCCAATGAGTTCTATTCGTAATTACCGTACCATTGTGACACATCAATGTATATTGTCCTTTCAAACTAAGAGTTATTGTCAGTGGCGGATTATCATTAGGGCGCTTCGGGCGGCCGCCCGGGGGCCCAAGACTCCCGGGGGGCCCATGGCCGGCCGAACCGCACATGATCACATGGGCCCCCTCATGCCCGGTGGCGTCGCTAGCACCGGAGGGGGCCCCGGTGCTAGCGGCAGCCCCATTCATTTGTATCTGAGTCCTCAGGACTTAGATACAAATGAATACTATAGGCTGCAGCCGGTCACATTCGGCTTGCAGCCTATAAGACGCTGGGAAGACTCCCTGCGCAGGCCGGCGTGATGAGGTACTGCATCACGCCGGTCTGGCATGCATCTAGTCCGGAGGATCCACACAAGTCCAGCTGGAGCTGCCGCCACGGGGTAAGGTAAGTAAACTGTATATATTATTTTAGGTGGGGACTATCGCTGTGTAAGTATTCAAGGAGGGGGGGGAGTGCTGAGTGTCCCTATATACAAGGGGGAGGGTAGCGCTGTGTGGGCCTGTTTACAAAGGGGGGAGTGCTCTGTGTCACTATATACAAGGGGGGGAGTGCTGTGTGGCACTATATACAAAGGGGGGAGCACTGTGTGCACTATATACAAAGGGTGAGCGCTATGTGGCCCTATATGCAAGGGGGAGCGCTGTGTGGCCCTATATACAAAGGGGGAGCGCTGTGTGACACTATATACAAGGGGGAGCGCTGTGTGACACTATGTACAAAGGAGGAGGGCTGTGTAGCACTATATACAAGGGGGGGCTGTGTAGCGCTATCCACAGCGGTATGTGTGTGGCACTCTTTATGGGGGGCTTTTTGGCGCTATTTACAAGAGGGGGAGGGCTGTGTGGCGCGCTCTACAGGGGGCTGTATGGCACTATCTATAGGGGGCTGTGTGTAACGCTCTCTACGCGGGGATGTGTGATATCTACAGGGGGCTGTGTGTGGCGCTATCTATGGTGGTGTGTAACATCTACAGGGGCTGTGTGTGGCACTATGTACAGGGGGCTGTGTGTGGCACTATGTACAGGGGTCTGTGTGTATGTGGTGTTTTACAGTGTGTGGTATTATTATATTCAGGTGCGCAGTGTTTGGTGCTATTATATTTAGGGGCACAGTATGTGGCACCATGATAACTTTATTTTCGTTCATAGGTGTGGAAATGTTGGAAAAGTGAGGAGCCGAAGACATCTGAGTGGCAAATTGTAATGTCGGGGTAGGGAGACAGACAGGTGAGCCCTAATCTACCCGCCACTCAGTCCCTGCCTACTTGCACGGCCCGTCCTAGGTGACGGCGTACAACTGGGCGACGGTCCCTATGCTCAATAAGTGCACGACAGACAAACAGACAAGGGTACACAGAAGCTAAGGGAAATGGGGCAGTTGCCCACGGCAACACCGTGAGCAACAAGAGTAGTGAACGAGCCGAGTCAAACCAGGAGTGTACGAGGTACCAAACGCAGAGCAGGAGCATACTCAGTAAAGCCAGGGTCAATTTGAAGCAGAGGTCAATAGTACAAGCAGGAACAGCAGAGCCAGGAAACAAGACAGAATCACAGGCAAAGGAAGAGCAGGAAATGAAGGTATAAATAGACCGAGGGCGGGAGCTAGCGCCGTCTGGCCAGGCTGTGATAGGTTCTCCCACTCCTCAGCCTACCAGCCAGAGTGGTAGCAGATCGAGTCACTGTATCAGACCTAGGAGCAGATGCAGACTGATTAACCACGGGCGTCGACACAGAAGCTGTGTCTGGCAGATCCTTTACACAAATTTTGCAGAAATCAGTCATGGCCGGGAGAAGTCGTCATGAGCTCTGGACCGGATGGAGAAGAAAAGAGGAAAAAAACTACTAGAATCTGAGACGTCGTCACTTGTGAGTCACTAGATTTATAGAGAATCTGTCACATCTCCTGACATGTTTATTATAGGAAATCCTTGTATTTCACAAAAAGTCTTTCTGCAGTCCAGGACTGATAGACAATTCCCCTTGTCAGGAGGACGTGTCTCTGCACAGTGTGATACTGTCAGTATGTAGGGACACGGCCCTGTGACAAGGGGAATCGTAACACCAATTTGTTAATGCTTGCCCAAAAAGGTAAAGTTAAAAATAGTTACGGCGAGGCAGGGCTGCGGTGCGGAAGGGGGGCCCAAGTTTGGGTAACAGCCCAGGGACCATGGTCTACTTAATCCGCCACTGGTCACATCTATGGGGCATTATAATGTGTCGCAGCTATGGGGCATTATACTGTGTCACAGCTATGGGGGCATTATACTGTGTAGCAGCTATGGGGGCATTATACTGTGTCGCAGCTATGGGGACATTATACTGTGTCGCAGCTATGGGGGCATTATACGGTGTCGCAGCTATGGGGGCATTATACTGTGTAGCAGCTATGGGGGCATTATACTGTCGCAGCTATGGGGGCATTATACTGTGTCGCAGCTATGGAGGCATTATACTGTGTCGCAGCTATGGAGGCATTATACTGTGTAGCAGCTATGGGGATATTATACTGTGTCGCAGCTATGGAGCATTATACTGTGTTGCAGCTATGGAGCATTATACTGTGTTGCAGCTATGGGGGCATTATACTGTGTAGAGGCAGCTATGAAGGGCATTATACTGTGGGGGCAGCTATGGGTGGCAATATACTGTGGGGGCAGCTACGGGGGACATTATACTGAGCAATTACAAGAGCTGCAGGTCCAAGGGGGGAGACGCTGTGTAGCACAATATACAAGGGGGGATTGTTGTATAGCATTATATAGAAGGGATTGCTGTGTAGCACTATATACAAGAGGGGGAGGGCTATGTGATGCTATTTACAGAGGGGGAGGACTGTGTAGCGCTATTTACAGGGGGCTGTGTGTGGTGCTATCTACAGTGTTTGACACAATTATATTCAGGGGCGCAGTCTATGGTGCTATAATATTTAGGGGCACAGTGTTTGTACTATTTTATTCAGGGGCGCAGTGTTTGGTGCTATTACATTTAGGGGCACAGTGTGTTGCACCATGATAATATTATCTTTGTTTATAGGTGTGGAAATGTTGCAAAAGTGAGGAGCCAAAGACATCTGAGTGGCAAATTCTGCAGAAATGGGTCATGGCCGGGAAAAGTCGTCATGAAGTCTGGACTGGATGGAGAAGAGGAAAAAAACTACGTCGTCACCTGTGAGTCACTAGATTTATAGACAATCTGTCATCTCTACTGACATGTGTATTATAGGAAATCCTTGTATTTCACAGTCTTTGTGCAGTCCAGGACTGATAGACAAATAAGTGTTACTATTCCCCTTGTCAGGAGAATGTGTCCCTACACGGTGCGATACTGTCAGCGATGATTGGAGACTGTCAGTATGTGGGGACACAGCCTTTTGACAAGGGGAGTAGTAACACCCATTTGTTAATGTCTGGACAAAAAGGAAGTGTTAACAATAGTTACAGGGCTGCGGTGGAGAAGGGGGGCCCAACTATGGGTAACAGCCCAGGGCCTATGGTCTACTTAATCCGCCACTGCTTAGACCTCATACGATAGTACAACATAGTATCCAGAAAAAAGGAAACGAGTTGCATTACATATCATCCTCAAACATGAAAATCCTCCTTTCTAATGCTGTCTGCAATTATAACCTTGAAAGGGGGATAGTCCACTCTGTACTGATACCTGTGGTATCTCTCTCCTTCTCCTGCTCCGTTACTTAGCCACTGTATCTCTACCCTCCGTACCGGAGTCCTCTGACCTGTTGAAGCAACCACTTAGCTCCCGGCAAGCTCCCCAGGATGTCTGCCTTTCTGAGCCGTTCAGGCGTTTCCAGGATCCAGTTAATGGTGTCACATCAGCATTCCTCGTAATGCACGACTCCCGACCGACACAAATCCGAGCAGCCTCTCCTCCCTTCGGTACATCACAAACCGCCCACAGGCTTGTACAGATACGTGGATTCTATGAACAGGTCCCCTGTACAGCCTGGAAAATTTCCTCCTTGTGTCGGGACTCCCCACTTCGAGGTGGGCGGAGCTAGGAGCGGCATGCATCCACTACGCACCGGAGATACCAGTAATGTTAACTTTTAAAAAATGGGAAAAGTGGGGTTTTTTGAACTTCTAATATATTTTTTTTGGAACATTATAAAAAAACTTTAACTGTTTTATACATTTTATTATAGACCCCCTAGGGGACTTGAACCAGCGATCGTTGGATCGCTTGCATCATATACTGCAATACTAATGTATCGCAGTATATCGTGATACGGACAGTCTAAATTTAAGCCATGCCAGAAGCAGAGCTTCAAAAGGAGTACAAAGATGGCAGACCTGGGGGCATTCATTAGGCCCGCAGGCTGCCATAACCATTGTCACCCACCGTTCGCGTCGTTGGGGGGTAGCCACCCTGATTCTAACAATTTAAATGCCGTGGTCTCGACTGAGAGCGCCATTTAACACGTTAAACGGCAGAATCAAAGTGATCTTTGATTCCGCCTGTTGCAGTGAGGCGTCGGCTGTATAACACAGCCGTCACCCTCCGAGTATGGAGCGAGCTCAGCCCGTAAGCCCGCTCCATATTTCCCTTTAACGTCTGTTAGGTACTAGTATGTGACATGTCGTTAAGGGGTTAAATCAGCGTACAAGTTGTTAATTTGATCCCCCCAATAACCTGGAATGGCCATCCCCAGACCTTGAGAGAATCACAATCACAAGACTATTCCAGAACAATGCTGGCTCTACGCCCAGACAATGCTCAACTTGTTCGAAACAAATTATATAGCAACATTATATAGAAGAATGACATTGAACATATGTAGCCAAACAATAATTCAGTCACAGCACCATTATATAACAGACAACATGGAGTCCAAGTACTTATAATGTGGTGACATAGCCTCTTTATGTGCCCTATCGCCTATATAAAGGAGATCGGCGCTATAATGTAGGTGACAGTAATGCTTTTTATTTAAAAAAACTATTTTTAACCACTTTAAAGCGATTTTTGGCTTTATGCTAATTAGTTTCTTAATGCCCAAGTGGGCTTTTTTTTAAACTTTAGACCAAGTGGGCGTTGTACAGAGGAGTGTATGACGCTGACCAATCAGCGTCATGCACTTCTCCATTCATTTACACTGCACTAGCGATATAGTTATATCGCTATGTGCAGCCACATACACAAACACTAACATTACTGCAGTGTCCTGATAATGAATATACATCACTACCAGCCTGGACATGATGTTTATTCAGAATCCTGACCTTTTTGAATCTTTTCTGTGAGATTCCAGCAAGGAAAGCGTAATCTCGTGAGATTACGATGTAACCTGTCATTTCAAACGAGATTACGCTTGCCTTGCTGGACTCTCACAGAAAAGATTCAGAAGTGTCAGGATTCTGAATAAACATCACGTCCAGGCTGGTAGTGATGTATATTCATTATCAGGACACTGCAGTAATGTTAGTGTTTGTGTATGTGGCTGCGCATAGCGATATAACTATAATCGCTAGTGCAGTGTAAATGAATGGAGAAGTGCATGACGCTGATTAGACCAAGTGGGCGTTGTACAGAGGAGTGTATGACGCTGACCAATCAGCGTCATGCACTTCTCCATTCATTTACACTGCACTAGCGATTATAGTTATATCGCTATGCGCAGCCACATACACAAACACTAACATTACTGCAGTGTCCTGATAATGAATATACATCACTACCAGCCTGGACGTGATGTTTATTCAGAATCCTGACACTTCTGAATCTTTTCTGTGAGAGTCCAGCAAGGCAAGCGTAATCTCGTTTGAAATGACAGGTTACATCGTAATCTCACGAGATTACGCTTTCCTTGCTGGAATCTCACAGAAAAGATTCAAAAAGGTCAGGATTCTGAATAAACATCATGTCCAGGCTGGTAGTGATGTATATTCATTATCAGGACACTGCAGTAATGTTAGTGTTTGTGTATGTGGCTGCACATAGCGATATAACTATATCGCTAGTGCAGTGTAAATGAATGGAGAAGTGCATGACGCTGATTGGTCAGCGTCATACACTCCTCTGTACAACGCCCACTTGGTCTAAAGTTTTAAAAAAAAGCCCACTTGGGCATTAAGAAACGAATTAGCATAAAGCTAAAAATCGCTCATAAAAGTGATTTAAAATTAATTCTTTTTATTTAGAAAAACAATCTCTGTCCCCTAGATTACGGTGCCGATCTCCTTATATAGGAGATAGGGCACTTATAATGTGGTGACAAAGCCTCTCTAATCAACCAATCACATTTCCAATATACAACTATCAGTTCCAAACATCCGATGCACGGAGGCAGCCGGAGTGGCGGATCAGTGCGGGGTCCGGGTGTGGGACACGCACTGATGATATATAATGATGACCTATCCGGTGGATAGGTTATCAGTTGTCAGAAAGTGGAAAACCCCTTTAACTCCATCTTGTGATCTACTTTTTGTTCAGGAAAACTAGCTTCACCCAGTTAGCTACAGTAAATTAGCATATAGGGAGCCAACACAACAGTGGGCCATAACTCTGGAATGAGGGGGCTCCAGAAAAAAAACAGAGCTGAAATCAGGAAAACTAGCAATTTAGGTCAGTTAACCAGTTCAAAATATATGACCTAGTGACAAGCCCTCTTTAAGGGTGTTTTGGAGCGGACGGCTCTGTCTTGTCGTGCTCTGTATCGTTCTCTGCATCAAAATAAGGCAGTGCTGTGCACTGTGACCTCTTTTTTTGCCCAAAGTATTCTCCTCTTTCCACCTTTTAATGAGGATATTGTTTTGCCATCCTTCTGTCCGTCTCTGTTGCATTCTTAGAAATGCACTTCACAATTTTGATGTGGTCCACGCCTCTTGGTAATCTCCTTCTTTTGCCACTTCGATTCTTTGTTCGTGTCATGGAAGGTCCCAGGAAGGGCTTGGTGGGCCCTAAGGATACAATCGCCTGATGGCTGCTGTTGGCTATTTGTGAGGCTTACCGGCTCAAGTGGAAGGAAACCCCGCTCCTTGTTACAGCCACTTCCACTAGGGCGCTCTCTGGACTATGTGCCATCAGGTTTCGGCTCTTTAGCTCTAAAAGACGGCTACCTGGTTGTCTTTGCACACTTTCACCACATTACACGGGGTGCATACCTTGGCATCCGCAGATGCTTCCTTTGGTCGCAAGGTGTTGCGCACATTTAAGGAGTAGATGGTTATGTCCTTTTCTGTCTGTTCCCACCCATGTGGACTGCTTTGAGATGTACCATGGTCAATCAATGAGACAAACAAGATTTTAAAAATTTTTGAGTACTTACCGTAGAATTATTTTCTCATCCCGTTCATTTAGAGACACAGTTTCCACACATTTTCCGTTATGAAGTTGATAAGGTTGTCAATTGGACATGGTTGTTTTCTTATCTGGTTCTGATATTGTTCTATTACCTTGTGTTCTGCTTCTGTACAGACTGACTAGCTTAGTGCATGTAGGAGGGGTATATATTGTAGTAGTATACTGTGTAGTCAATACTTTTGTATTTTTAGCGTCAAGCATCCTAATGGCAACAGCATATACCCATGGTCTGTGTTCCACAATAGACTGGATGAGAAAAGGATTTTACGGCAAGTACAGGTACTTGCAGAAGGTGTGGACTACAACAGAAATAGACCACAAACAACAGATCAAAGTACAGCAGACATCAATAAAGCAGCACCTGGAGATGGTTATGCATGCTCTTTGGCATAAATAAAAGGAAAGGCGCGGATTAAAATGGTCAAATTACCTGGTTATATCCAACTGAACAAGAGCGGTGCTCAAAGCACACAATTTCCTTTGGAGGTAAACCACAAAGTGTTTGGCTTTTTACATTGTTCTGAAGAATAACCTTGTTTTTGAGACATGGATTCTACTTGTACTAGTTTATTATCTTACCATTATATTGTTTATTGAACAACCGGTAATATATAAAAAATGGCCCCCCTTCTCACACATTCAGAAATTGTAATGGAGAAGGGTGCCAGGGCACAGTAAGCTCCATTTTCATTCCTTTGGCAAAGCTTCAGCAGGGATATAACATTTGAAATAAGGTGTTTTGCAACCTGATTTTTCATGGCATTAACAGAAATGGAATGCCCGATGACGGCATGTTCGTTTATTGGCGGTTGCCCCTTCAATTAAATTTCCCAGCCAAGTATACAGTGTCTCTTAAATACAATACTTTCTACAATATAAAATAAAGTAATCTTTTCCATAAAAATTCTAGGTAAATTCTGTGTAAAACTCCTTGTGAAGCATTAGGACACAATCTGCTCTTCGGAGAATTGTGGTTCCCATAAACCGGTGGCATCCATGCAAGGTTGTTGAATAATCACAGGCATCTCAAATAGATGGCAATATAATCTGTGAAGCCTCTGGAAATACTTTTCAAATGAGACAGTGAAGACAACAGAAATCCATGCGAACCAATAAACAGAGCAGTAGTTGCTAGTTCCCAATAATGGAACCAAATATTTTTTCGGTTACTATTCCAAAACTTAGAAGCGCTTCTGAGCTCGTTCTTCCTGTGAAAAATAAATAATTAAATACATCATTATGTACAATTTCCAAACCAGGGGCAGGACTACTAAACCTAACACTCAAACTTTCCTAGTAAGCAGACAAAACATCCAGCTTTTTATTGAAACCGATTTCACATTCATTGGAAAGTCAGCCTTTACTGTTGCATATAGCAAATATAAATACTACGATATTGAGTATTAGAGATTTTACATATTAATCTTTGCTTTTACATTGAGGACAGCTTATTTCTATTACTGCATGATATAAATATGTCATTACTGGGATAAAATTGGGTGGAACACTATATACGCAATATATAAAAGTGTCCTGAAAATGACTTTCCAGCCTGGAGGGAAATCTTTACCATCAAAAAAGACTGGTTCTGAACCGTTACCATTTTATTTCCCTAGTAATCTCACTACTCGGCTATTAGCTTGTAGTGTGATAGATCACTTTTATTCCATTTTTTTGGGGAGCTAAGGTGACCAAAAAATAGCAATTTGGGAGTTGTAATTTTTTTCTTTACGGTGTTCACTGAGAGGGTTAAATAACGTTACATTGTAATAGTTCGGACTTCAACGGATGTGGCGATACCAGTTATGTTAACTTTTTTTAACATTACTTTAGGGGAAAAAAATGCCAAAGGTTCTTTTAACTTATGTATTGCAGTATATCGGGATTCTTACAGGTTTCAATGAAGCTCTCATAGGAGTACAAAAAAATGCCTCCCTCATTCTAATGCTTTAGACACCTTTTCCTGGCTTGTAGCCAAAAATAGGGAGGGGGGCTGAGACTCCCTCCCACATTTACAGCAGCTGTGAGTCAGGTTGCTTTGCCTTATTCATCTTGCTGTAATTCCGGGAAGTGCTCCCTCTGGTGGCCAACATAGGAAAACATGTCAAATTATTATTTAATTTTTAATACTTTCCACCATGTGGGGGAAAAAAAAATAAAATACTGCAAAAATCGTAAAAAAATATAATAGAAATAAGTAACTTATTTTAAAAAAAAAAAACAACGTTTAATTCGGAACACATTCCCTTTAATGCTTCATGACGAATATATTCGTTATGGAGCAGCAGTACTTAATGCTCCATGACAAATATATTCGTCATGGCATCAAATCATCACCGTGTCTTCATGCATGGTGACAGAGCTGTGATGACAGCTGTCACAGGGAGCTGACAATCACCGCTGGCTGGCCTGGGACCAATGAGAGCAGTCCCGGGTCGGCGATTGCTCTGATTGGTCCGTGAATTTTCACGGACCAATCAGAGCAATGTCCTATTTAAATGAGGTGGCGATAGAACAGGGGCTGTAATCTCCAATGTCAGAGGCAGCACAGGAGTACAGCTTGCCGGCCCGGGAACAAAGAGAGGAGGCCCAGGTCGGCGATCGCTCCGATTGGTCCGTGAGCATTACGGACCAATCAGAGCATTATGCACTAATGTATATAGTGACAACTGTGATCGGCAACTGTCACAGACAGCTGCCAATCACAGCTTGAAAGCCCAGGACTAAACAGAAAAGTCTTGGGTTGGCAATTGCTCAGTTTGCTATGTGAGCATTCATAAACCAATTAGAGTACAGGGCAGGAGTTTGGGTTGGTGACATTACTCCCTCTGATCGCTTCATTTTTGTCAGAGAAGCGTTCCGAGAAAGTCATTGTCGCTCAGAGGTCCTGTCAGATTTTGTTACGGCCCTTTTACACTGGCCAATTATCGGGCAGACGAGCGTTCATGGAACGCTCGCTGCCGATAATTGCCCTGTGTAAACAGGGCAGCGATCAGCAGATGAACAAGTAAACACTCGTTCATCTGCGGTTCGAAAATATTATCATTGTCGGCAGCAAATCTCCCTGTGTAAAAAGGAAGACGCACTGCCGACATGATTATAATGTATTAAAAGAAATAATAAATTTGGTTGGTACCGTTGTACCATTATTTTTGTTGGTACGCCTACAGTTATTGTTGAGCCACAAGTACCACTTATTCACTAGTGATCCTTTTTTTCCTATCAACTCCCTCACTGACCAGCGACTTTCAATCACTGATCCAGTGAACCCCATTCCGCTTCTATTTTTTTTAAAGTGAAGATATTTTTTTCATTTTACTTTCCTTCGCTTCTGAGCCCTCCTATCGGCCCAAACTGCAGTTTATCAACCCAAATAGGGTATTGCCGCACTCAGGAGACATTGTGCAACAAAATGGGTACACATGTGGGACGGTTATAAATACTGCGGATTCTGGGTAATAAATATTTAGTTGTGTTTCTCTGGTAAAACCTTCTGTGTTAGAGAAAAAAATTTAATTTCTGCAAGAAAAATTTAATTTGCAAATTTAACCTCCACTTTGCTTAAAGTGTAGATAAACGTTTGACAAACTTCTCATATGTCATAGCGAGATGTCAGAAGTTTGGATTGGTGGGGGTCCGAGCACGGAGACCCTAATCGATCGCTAGAACGAAGCAGCTGAAGTGCTCGTGTGAGCGCGCAGCTGCTTCATGTCTGTTCGGCTTTTTCCAGTAAAGCCGATGTATCCGAGTACGGGCTCATAGACTTTATACTGAGTCAGTACACGATACATTTATTTCCGGAAAAAGCCGAATAGACACGAAGCGGCTGAGCGCTTCAGCTGCTTCGTACTAGAGATTGGTGGGGATCTCAGTGCTCGGACCCCCACCAATCCAAACTTCTGACATGTTAATATGACATGTCAGAAGTTTGTCAAACGTTTAGATACACTTTAAAGAGGCTCTGTCACCAGATTTTGCAACCCCTATCTCCTATTGCAGCAGATCGGCGCTGCAATGGAGATAAGAGTAACGTTTTTTTTTTTTTTTTTAAACGAGCATTTTTGGCCAAGTTATGACCATTTTTATATTTATGTAAATGAGGCTTTCTAAAGTACAACTGGGCGTGTTTAAAGTAAAAGTACAACTGGGCGTGTATTGTGTTCGTTACATCGGGGCGTTTTTACTTCTTTTACTAGCTGGGCGTTGTGTATAGAAGTATCATCCACTTCTCTTCAGAACGCCCAGCTTCTGGCAGTGCACGGACACAGTGTGTTCTCGAGAGATCACGCTGTGACGTCACTCACTTCCTGCCCCATGTCCTGCATCGTGTCGGACGAGCGAGGACACATCGGCACCAGAGGCTACATTTGATTCTGCAGCAGCATCGGCGTTTGCAGGTAAGTCGATGTAGCTACTTACCTGCAAACGCTGATGCTGCTGCAGAATCAACTGTAGCCTCTGGTGCCGATACGATGCAGGACCTGGGGCAGGAAGTGAGTGACGTCACAGCGTGATCTCTCGAGAACACGCTGTGTCCGTGCACTGTCAGAAGCTGGGCGTTGTGTAGAGAAGTGGATGATACTTCTATACACAACGCCCAGCTAGTAAAAGAAGTAAAAACGCCCCGATGTAACGAACACAATACACGCCCAGTTGTACTTTTACTTTAAACACGCCCAGTTGTACTTTTGCAAGTCTCATTTACATAAATATAAAAATGGTCATAACTTGGCCAAAAATGCTCGTTTTTAAAAAAAACAAAACGTTACTCTTATCTCCATTGCAGCGCTGATCTGCTGCAATAGGAGATAGGGGTTGCAAAATCTGGTGACAGAGCCTCTTTAATTCCTGTGAAACACCTAAAGGGTTCAGAAATGTTCGAAATGCTGTTTTGAATACTTTGAGGGGGCCAGTTTTTAAAATGGGGTGTTTTATAGGAGTTTCTAATAAGGCCTGTAAAGCCACTTCAGAACTGAACTGGTACGTGAAAAAAAAAAAAAAAAAGGCTTTTAAAATTTGCTCGAAAATAAGAGAAATTGCTGTTTATGTTCTAAGCCTTGTACATCCTAGAAAAATAAAAGAATGTTCAAAAAAACTAAGCCAAACTAAAAGTAGACATATGGGAAATGTTAACTAGTAACTATTTTGTGTGGTATAACCATCTGCCTTACAAGATGATACATTTAAATTCAGAAAAATGCTTTTTTTCCCAAATTTTCTCAAAATCTTCCTATTTCTCACAAATAAACACTGAATGTATCCAGCAAATTTTACCACTAACATATAGTCCAACGTGTCACGAGAAAACAATCTCAGAATCGCTTGGAACAATAAAGGCATTCCGAAGTTATTACCACATAAAATGACATGTCAGATTTAAAAAATGGGCTCTGTGCCTTAAGGCCCAAACTAGGCTGCGTCATTAAGGGGTTAAAGAGGTTGTCTCATGAGGACAATTCCTGTCCATATGCTATATTAGTATATATAATAGAGTTGGGGACCTCTCACTTGGTACCTCCTGTATGAGCTAGAGTAGCTCCATGGAGTCAAAGTGACCATGTAGAAAATGGCTGCCTATTCATTTGAATGCATACCATATAATACTACATTCAGTGGCTACACGTATCGATCAGCTAATCGCCAGGGCGATTTTGTTTTAAAGAAAGTTATCGAGTTGGTTCATTCACTGTAAAGGAGAGCGAGAGATAGTCACCTTAACAACCCTCTGTAGCTGTGAGAGCACCTCTTCATATTGCTGCTCAAACCGCCTGAGGTTTTCCCCCATCACCAGCTGCTTCTGTAGCTTTGGAACTCCAGCTTCATGCATCATTTTGAAATACCTCTGTTCCTGAAGGTGTAATATGTATCAGTAAGAAGACAAACATTTCGATCTTGCCATCTCTAATCCACACATAGCATGGGAATGTTTTACAGACCTGTATTCTCAGCAGCATTGTGAACGCTAGACCAGATGTCCCTCCTCGGGCTGTCCTTCCCACCCTACAATTGTAAGAACACTCAGATTTTACCTATAAATGAAGGACTGCCCCAGCAACTGGTTTTCACTTTATCAACACAATGAAAGTGTATCCCCGAAATCATGCAGAAATTCATGAGGTGTATTTGTTAGAAACATTACATTAGTTACTATACACACCTAACATTACATACCTGTGAACATATACTCTGATGTACTGTGGAGCATCATAGTTTATCACACATTTCACTCCTGTGATGTCGATCCCTCTTGCAGTGGCATCTGTGCTTATCAGCCTGTATGACATGAGAAGAGCAGGTATATTAAATAAACCCTACATAATTATTTTCCCTCTTAGACCACATTTAGATGGCCAAAGTACAGCTCTGTACAGACGGCTTATGCTTTGTGCCACAAAATAGGATCGGATTCTGTCAGGACAAAGCAGGGAACCTTTCTTAAACAAAAATGATGGAGCGTTGTTCAGACATGATCCGATCCTGCTCTAGGTACTAAATATACGGTTTCTGTACGAAGGTGAACTATGGCCATCTGAATGCGGCCTTAAAGACAACCCCATGTAAACAGAAGCTGGGCCGGTCTGGAGTTTCTAACCCCTGGAGATCAGCTGTTATTGCAAGGGAAAGCTGCGTTCAGCCATACATTTCATACAATTAAATTGATAGCTGAATATGTAATACATGGAAGGGCTGGTTCTGCTAGCGCAAGCAGACCCCCTCTCCCGCCCAGATGTTCACATGCCGTAATAGGTTGAATAGAAAGCAGCTTTTATCACAAGAAAACTCCTTTAGGTCTCCTTCAAACTAGGGATGCACGATGCATCGAAACGTCCATACGGTTTCGATGCCGTGCACCGTCAAACGGCTTGATAACGTTCTTTCATGTATTTCGATACTAAGCTGTGCGGCCGCACAGCTTAACATTGTAACACATGAATGTATGAGAGCGGGGCTGCAGCTGTGTAATATAGCCATTGCCCCGCTCCTAAGCACGCCGTCAGGATGATGTGATGTGGCTAGCGCTGCACTAATAATTGCTGGCACTGAAGACAGAACATGGCGGGCGCACTGCAAAACACCCCCATGTTCTGTCTTCAGTGCCTGCGTCGCCGCTCATTAGAGCAATGCCGGCCGCATCACCTCATGCTGACCGCGCAGGCACTTGTTGTCAGGAGCGGGGCAATCGCTGTATTACAAAGCTGCAGCCCAGCTCTAACGGCGGAGATGAGAGAAACCTCTCATCTCCGCCGCTATTCCCCTGAATGCTGCGATCAAAGCTGACTGCAGCATTCAAGGGGAAAATGAGAAGGGAGGGATGCCCCTTGGATTGCGTCACGGGGAATCCCTGTGACACGATTGAGGGACATACCATATATGGGCAGACAGCCCAGGGTCCATTGAAGGACCCCAGGCCGGTCTTCCTATATTTCCTGTTAGGGCATAGTTAGGTATGTCCTAACAACTGCCTGTGTACTATCCGTTCACAGGCTAATGTACTGGCATATAGATGTATGTCAGTATATTAAAGTTTAAAAATAAAGTAAAAACATAAAGTAATGTTAAACACAAAAAAAAAAAAATACACATTCACCTTTTTTACAATAAACATTAAAATAAGTCCCAATACATAAAATATACACATATTTGGTATTGACGCGGCCATAATAACCTGCACAACAATTATTTTGCGTCATTTATGATGTGTACGCTGTAAAAAAATAAAATAAAAACTGCTTTCTTTCACTTATTGTGAGGCACGAGGTGTGATGAATTTAACCTCCATGTGCCTCACATTAATAGTAATTAACCCCATCATGTACCTCACACATTAACCCATTATGACTGAGGAACAGGTTGGGGTTAATTACTATTAATGTGAGGCACATTCAAAATATATCACACGTCGCGCCTCACATCAGAAAACGGAAGAATTTTTTTTCTTTTTGTATTACTGTTGGCAAAGTATAATTTTGGTATCGAAATCGCAATACTACATGCAGTATCGGTATCGAAGTCCAAATTCTGGTATCGTGACATCCCTACTTCAACACACACTTTTTTTTACAATTTTTAAGCACAAAAACTTGTAAAAAGAAAAAACGCCACAAATTTTTAACATTCACTTCTATGGGAGTTAGGGAAATAGCGTAGCACAGCGATCACAACAGTTTCCGTACTCCCGGCCACCTCTGCACTGAGACTTCTTCTGGATGTGATACTGTGAATATGCAATAAATGTCTGAATACCCCTTTAAATGATACAATATGCATATAAAAGGATTCCCCCTCCAATCTGTAAAATAATGTATGTTATTCACAAGACAGGGCAAGAGAGAAGCATGACCAAGGTTTCAACTGGTGCTAGTTGGGCAAAGCATATACATTCCAAACAAAACAGATTTTTTAAATTTTGCCTTAACCACTTGCCCTTAGACTATAAACGTCCGTGCGGTCCGCAATTAACTCTGCAAGGACTTGCCAGAACGTCCTACAGAGTTAGCAGGTTTGCCGCTCCCCAGCGGCATTTAGCTTTGTGATTCAGCGGTCTCTAGACAGCTGTAACACAGAGCTTCAACCGGAGACCACTCAGAGTTGTCTCCGGTCATGTGATCGTTATGACAGACTGTCACAGCGATCACATTTCTCCGCCGATGGTCAGGAGCTCTATGATACAGCGGTCTAGAGACAGCTATATCACAGAGCTTCATCCAGAGACAATGGATTGTGGTCTCTGGTCAGGTGATCGCGGTGACAGACTGCCAGAGACGGAGAACAATAATGTAATGTTAAAAAAAAAAAATTTTTCCCCCCTAAAAACATTTTTGCAATAAGTAAATTTGTCTGTATCTGCTACACGGCGACTTTGGCCATGCGCGACGCAGGTCGCCTGGCCAAAGATCGCGGTCCCATAGCCTACATTGCAAGTAATAAAAGGTAATGTGGTTGTGTCGCAACGCACAAGTTGCCGCGACGTGACAGTTGCAAGAAATCCAAACTGTCGTGTCGCTGTTACTTGCAGGTCGCAACGCTACCACATTGACTTTCATTAGTTGCAGAGCAGGCTATGGGACATACTGATCTTTAGCCGAGCAAACTGTGTCGTGGCCAAAGTCACCGTGTAACCCCAGCCTAAGGCCATGTTCAAACGGAGTATTTTGCATGCAGGTAAAAAAAAAATCTGCCTCAAAACTCCTTCAGGAATTTTGAGGCAGATTTTGACCTGCCTGCACTTATTTGCCACGAAAAATGCTTTTTCTGCCTCCCAGCCGCCCTGGAAAAAACGAAACGATTTTGACACTTCAAAATCAGTGCCAAAAAACCCAGTGTGAACTGGGCCTTCGGGTGACGTTAGAAGTGTTGGATTCACTGCAGATTTTACCTGCGGATCTGTGCAGATAAAGTCTGCAGCGGATTACAGTACAAGGAAAGTAATTGAGATTTTACAAATCTCATCCACATGCTGCAGATATTTTACACTGCAGGTTTTCAAATCTGTGATATGTTGTTAAATTAATACTTGGGGGGGGGGGGGGGTTAATTTCCATAAAAGAGTAATTTTGGTTGTATCAAAGGGGCTTTTCAGTCCACAAAAATGTATGGCCTATCCTCAGGATAAGCCATCAGTATCTGATCGGTGGGGGCCCGATTCCCGGCACCCCCGCCAATTAGCTGTTTTGAAGGGGCCGCAGCGCTTATACGAGAGCTGCTTCCCCTTCATTTCCTTTACTGCTCACACTGTGAATCGCGGACACACTTGTAGCGGTGGTTCACAGTATTACAGTATACACTTCAATGGGAGAGGGCTGTAATACTGTGAACCGCCGCTGCAAGTGTGTCCGTGATTCACAGTGTGAGCAGTAAAGGAAATGGAGGGGAAGCAGCGCTCGTATAAGCACTGTGGCCCCTTTAAAGCAGATGATCGGTGGGGGTGCCGGGAGTTGGACCCCGATCGATCAGATATTGATGGCTTATCCGGAGGATAGGCCATCAAGTTTTGTGGACTGGAGACGTCACAACATCTGTAATGGACGTACGGTGTCAGCGAACCATCTTTGGAAAATTGCTCTCTAAAAGCCAGCTTGCGCACCATTCTTTGTAAGCTTGTAAGAAATGCACACATATTTGGTATTGCTGAAGTCGGCAAAAGTTGCCAAATATGTATTCAGGTGAGTTTACCCAGTGGCATGCACCAGATGTCAAAAAACATCACCTAAAATCACATACTCATATTTTTTTTTTCAATTTTTCCTTCCATATTTAAAAAATTGCTTACTCACACTATGTGGCGCCGTGTTTGTTTCTTCATTTCATATATTTAAAAAAAGGTCAAATCTATCCATTCTTTTTTTTCCACAATATGGGATCCCAATATGTTCTGAGAAAATCAAGACCAAATATATGTAGGTGGGAAAAATAATAGAACAACAATTTGCTTTTAAATTGGCACATGGCTAAAACTTGAAAATGGGCCCGGTCAGGAATGGGGGTAAAGATTCTTGTCAGGAAGGGGTTAACTGTAATGTAATATGTTATTGTTTGTAGAAGAAAAGGGGGATGGATCCAGCGCTATGGTGGTTAAAAAGAATCTTTTTCTAAGTTTTAATTATCTTCGTTAAAAATAGGATCGGTAGCATGATAATGATGATGTCCTGAAATGCTGAGAGAGTGGAGTGAAGGTAGATAGCCTACGCGTTTCGAACGCTGCCTGCGTTCTTATTCATGGCTTGAGGTCTCACCTCAAGCCATGAATAAGAACGCAGGCAGCATTCGAAACGCGTAGGCTATCTACCTTCACTCCACTCTCTCAGCATTTCAGGACATCATCATTATCATGCTACCGATCCTATTTTTAACGAAGATAATTAAAACTTAGAAAAAGATTCTTTTTAACCACCATAGCGCTGGATCCATCCCCCTTTTCTTCTACAAACAATCAACCAGTCGTGTGTCGTCACGAGGACCCGTGCGCAAGGACTACAAAGCTTAAGTCCAGTCAAAAGGTGAGCTGGAGGCATCTCTCTATTTTCTGTAATATGTTATTGTTGCAGTCATGAAGTGCATAAGAGAGTGTGTACTATGGTCTCCTTCTCTACTGCCCAACAGCTTCATGGTGCTTTTTATTTACGTCTCTAAAAAAATTAGAGTACCATTATGTTTTCTATTTGCAGCCTTTATGGGGTTTTTCTGGTTTTCTGCTTCTCTGTAAATAAATCTTAATCACTAAAAAGAAAAGTTCTGCAACTTTCTAATATACGTGCATATTTATACGGTGAGAAAAACGTTGACATTTTAAGCTTGCAGCCTTGTGAATTTTAAAATGACTGTTTAGGCTGTGTGACGGAGCCTCGGTCGCAGATCCGATCAAAAATGCTGCACTATTTTGTCCGGTAATACTATGGACACCATGACAGTATACCGATGAATTAAAAAGTCAATGGCTTCTGTACAGCGCTGTTGTGTGGATCATGCAACAGATTTTCGTTGTTTTGCTCCTATGAGCAGAACAATGGAAAGACTGAACGCAGATATGAGCAAAGGTTAATAGTTAGGCCCTGTTCAGAGTTTTTTGATGCGGAAACATTGTTGGAAACCACGCTAAAAACATCCAAAAACGCCTCCCATAGATTTCAATGGGAGGCGGAGGTGTTTTTTTCGCCACAAGCGTGAAAAAAAACCAACATGACCTATCTTGAAGTGTTTTCCGCCTGAAAAACCCCATTGAAAATCAACGAGAGCATTGCATGCTGAAGAAAGAGGTTAAAAAAGACGCCTCCAAAATCGCGGAAAAAAGTGTGGTGCAAAACCGGTTAAAAAAAAAAAACCGGAGCTGACTTTTCCAGGCCCTGCAAAAAAACTCTGTGTGAACCAGGCCTTAGTGTTGACAGATGCAGGTTGCTACAATATATCAGTCGAGTCAGTCTGAGCCAAACACAGCAGCAGCACAAATCTCTACTGCCTTGAACACCATGTGGACCTCTGTAATATTCTCCCTGTGAGAGCAGAGCTAGGTCAAAAGAAGTTTCTAGCAGTATTGAACTTGGGGACGAGTGAGTTGGGGGCTTCTAATACCTCGGAATAGTAAGCATTAATGGGGTTATGGGGTTGTCCAAGGGTTTTACATTTTGTTGCAGAAGTGCAGGGGAGGATATAAAATAAAAAACTAACACTTTTTCCAGCCCCCCACGACCCCCCTTTTCTTCATGGTCATGGAATAGAACTGCTGAGGCTAGCGATTGGTTGCAGCGACAAGTGAACGATGAACGACATGTGACCGCAGTGAAAGCTTCCGGGACCGGAGCGGCAGCTAACAGGGTGTCAGCACTGGAGCAGCCTTTAAAAGGGCGAGTACATGTTAGTTTATTATTTTATACTCTCCCCTGCCCTCCTGCAAAGTGTAAATTTATTATGGAGTTCAATGAGGGTTGTATAAATCCTGATGTGTATTTTACAAAGAATCCATGCCTAAATCCTCAGCAAATCCTGAACGGGTGAACACAGCCTTATGCAGTGCGCTCCCTCTAGTAGAAGCTGCAGGCACAGAGACTTCTATTACTTTTTGCTGCGTAAATGGACGCTGTGAATTTGGAGATCTCGGTCAGAAAAATAGAGCTCCAATTCCTATGAAAATGTATGGCCCTATTTAGATTAAATAAAATTTAATTATAGGTAAAATTATTTAAAATGGACAAAATCTCTGTATCCCAGTATGGTGCCTTTATAGAGCATTGTATTATGGAGAGATTCTCACCTAGAATCAATGCTTCTAGGGAAGAATACCTTCGTAACATAGCGTCCGATGTAACACATCTGTCAAACCTGTAGGCTGTACAGAGCCGTAATACAGCGCCGTGCATTAGATCTAATATGTAGGAATTACTAAAGAAAAATTGTTCAATCGGTCTACAACTATTTTAGAAAATGTGACACTTAATACATGTCCCACGTGTAGGATTTCAGACATTTGACATTTTGTCCAGGTCTTATCCTTTTAGTCAGAACTGAAACAATAAGAAACAGGTTGTACCAATGACACTGTTGATGCCCAAGAACGGCATTGTAAAGAATGCAAAAATATCAAGTCCCCCTTAATCACAATCATATTACAACTCACAGCTGGAGCTTTCCTTGCTCAAATTCCTTTAGGGTCTTCTTCCTCTCCCCAGGACTAAGACGAGAGGAGAACTCTGCAACATTAATTCCTCCAAAAAGTTTTATGAGCAGGAACAGGCTGTAAAATACAAAGGATTACACAGTAAGTGCATTTAATGTAAAACGTGATAAATAAGCATTTAAAATAAGTCTCACTGAACACAGCATTAAATCGTGATCCTGGGACTGGTTAAATGTCAACACATTCCAAAATGGAATGTACGTATAGATATGTAGGATTTTGTCCGCAATTACAGACCCATTCATTTCTATGGCCGACGGACGCCGTCCCGTATATTTACGGGAAGGTGTCCGTGCCGAAGAAAGGCTCCGCAAAAGATAGGACATGTTCTATTTTTTGCTTTTTACGGACCACGCTCCCATACTTTATATAGGAGCACGGCTCGCAAATGCGGATGGCTGTCCATGCCCGTAATCACGGACTGTTATTACGGGCACGGTCGTGTGCATGGGGCCTAAGCAGGCACCTTTCTATAGTGGCAAAGATTCAACAATTTTCAGCTAATTGTGACAGTCAACTAAGATGGTCTAAACACGTAAAGACTCGCAGACGACTACTATAAATAGGAGTAATTGTAATTTAGATCGGAATATCAGCAAATTGCTGTGTGTAAATGCAATTGCTCGATGGTATTGCAATCAAAGAGACTGTCCAGTAGCGTGCACAATTTTGTCGCCTCTTTACAATCGCAATATATCGAATAAACCCCACATGTATAGACATGTACACTTCTTTCAGGATCAGGAGTCAATCAAGCGGTCGAATCACTGAAGCTTAAAAATCTAAGCATGTATGCTCTTGTTCACACAGTCCATTTTGCCAAAACCTGGAGTTGATCCTGAATAAAAAGGTAAAGCTACTGCTCCTCTTTTCTGGTGAAAAAAACAAACCAGAACAGCACTGTGAGCGCTTAGCAGTAAAGAATAATTATTCATACTTAAGGGTAAGGCCCCACGTAGCGGCATTGTCGCCGGCACCCTGTACGGGTGTTAAGTTGTCCATTAATGGCTGCACGTTGTCGATGGTAACCTTCAAAATTGTGCGGCCATTAATGAATACACTCTTTATGGCCGCATGATTTTTCAGGTTTTAACAAGCAGCCATTAACGAGCAATTTGACAGTCGCATCAAATGTCAACGCCGCTCCGTGAGCCCTTACACGTCAGGATTTACAACACGCACTGGAAAGCCAGTACTTATTTCTGTAGACTATGTGAAATGGTTGCAGAGTGATCCTTGTGTGCAGGCCTTAGTTGTCTAAAACAGAAAAAAAATTGTTGTCTTTATCATCACTCAGGCTATTAATACTGTTCACTTAGTGCAGTTTTTGCCTTTATTTATTTTTTTTACTATGTTTTGGTGCTTTCTGTAGAACTCAAAAAAAACCTTGTAACGACAATCATCTGCCTTTACGTCCAGAGGTCGTCGCTTACCGGTGTGAAGCCTCTCTGGAGTTGGTGAAGCAGAGTACACGGGAGAAGCGTAGGGTGTGTAAGAAGTGAAGGAGGATGAGAGGCTTGGAGTTGAGGTTGCATGGAATATAGTAGTGCTGTAAGACATAAATAACAGTCATTTCTTACAACACAGAACATTTTCTATATATATATATATATATATATATATATATATATATATATATATATATATATATATATAGAACAATACAAGAATATTTTATCGTCATCATCAAAAGCCGCTCACCGTAAGCCCCTCAGGGAGGGAGAAGCTTTCAGAAATGGGGGGCTCAGTTTCATCTCCAGTGGCCTTTGAATTTGGCTGCTTGTATATAGATGTAAAGAGACGTGGCTGGTACAAGCCCAGCTTCTGAAGTTTCTCTGGATTGTGCGTCAGGGTAGCAGAGAAAAGCAGTTTCTGCAAGGGGATCTGGAGCTGGCCATAACTGTAGGGTAAAGTGGTAAGTGAGAAAGTTCAATGCATGAATATTTCCAAGGATAGAAACAAGCGTATGAGGTACTATTAGGGTTTAAGCAAACGTATAGAACAGAGGTTAGTTACTTTAACGCAGTTGGCACTCCTGGCATCTTGCGTGCAAAAAGCATTCCATGATCACGTGATTCCAACTTATACACAGCACTGATAACTTGAGGTAGCCAGTCTTGACTCATAGTGTCAATCATTCGATCTGCCTCATCAATAACCTGCAAGATGAAGAAGATGCAGCTCAATATACAAAATAAGTCAAATCCAACATACAAGTTTTTGTAGCTTAGTGAAGCGTACCAGAAATCGCAGGTGCCTCAAGGTGAATCCTTCTGTCTTCTGAATGTGATCAACAAGTCTACCTGGAGTGCATACAAGAATGTCAGCCAAACTGCAGAACCCAAAGATCCTATGGTAAAAAGTAGAACAATGTAAGCATTACACAAATACAGTTGTCTAAACGTAAAAGAATACTGTGGGTAAAAACGAAGAGGTCAGTTATACGGGTATACCAACAAGTGGCAATTATGGCATAGCCATTGGCGGATAGGAAATTGGATGAAAAATAGGTGCCCATCTTCTGAGACCCCACCTCTCGGCGAAAGCAGGCTTGGCTGTTTACATGACTATCAGGTGCGCTGCAAGCTAGTTTCTTCTTGTCCATTGGGTATGACGAGACCCCTGTCCTTGGAAGAAGTGATGACGTCAGCATTCCAAAATAGCTAATCTTTTTATTGCCCCATAGTACAAAGACCAGCAACGTTTCAGCTCTAAGTTAGTCTTTTTCAAGCTATATCACTCATAGCTGGAACGTTGCTGGTGTCTGTACTATGGGACAATAAAAAGATTAGCTTCTTTTGGAAAGCGGACGTCATTCCCTTCTTCCTGTGAATACTTGAGTGAGCTGGCCCACAGAGACGCCTTATTTAAATATGCCTTTAAATAATTGATTTAAAAAAAAACAAAAAAAAAAAAAACTTACATTTTAGTTACCAGAGTTTCCTGCTCTTTAGAAAAAGATTTATGTCCAGCTATCAGGACAACCTTCAGACCTGTACCATCTGCATAGATATTAAAAACCTTGCAGACCTGATAGGAGAGAAGTAAAAAAAATAATAATAGACAAATGAATAACTAATCCAGAGAGATGGCAGAAGGATAACGGGGAATTTACGAAGACTGGCGTTTCAAAATGTACCTGTCCTTTCAGGTGACTTTTGAGAATAAGCTGTTATATGTGTGTACATGAGGAATAACTATTTCTGACCATTATATGACTTGTATATGCCATTTGTTAAGCAGTTTTTCCCTCTGTAGGCTCGCGCTCAAATTGTTAGTTTTCCCTGTGCTAGGGGGCGGGAAGACACTGTCCGAACGGAGGATTTTGCAGGAAGAAAAAAATCTGCCTCAAAATTCCATCAGGAATTTTGAGGAAGATTTTGACCTGCCTGCAATTTCTTGCTGCGTTATTTACGTTGTTTTTCACCCGCAGCTATCGAGAGCCGCAGGCAAAAAACTCCGCGAGAAACGCTTTTTGTGCTTCCCATTGATTTCAATGGGAGGTCAGAGGTTGAGCTGTAGCAAGAAATAACATGCCACTTTTTTTCCCTGCGAGCAGCTAAAAGCTGCAGCGGAAAAAAAAGCACCTCTGCCTACCATTGAAATCAATGGGAGGCGGTCTCAGTAGTTTTTTGGCACGGATGCCGACGTGGCTTCTGCGTCACAATCAGCACCAAAAACCCTCAGAAGCAGCAGCATGAAGGACATTACACAGCAGTACTGAGCAGTGTAGCTGAGCTGCAGTGTGAATTGGGGTGAGCTAGAACTCTTACTAAACACTTCTGCAGCAGCATGTGTGCCTCTCTCTCTGCTCTCCTCCAACCCCTACCCTCTCCATAGACTTCTATGTGCAGCAAGTAACTCGATCCCTCAGTGAGCTGATAATTCCTTGATTTTAACAGTGAACTATGAGTAAATGATCATTGCAAGAAGAAGGGAATTATTCCCTTGTTCTGCTCCTCTGACCGAGCAGAACAACGGAACACACCAACGCAGGTGTAAACCCAGCCCAAAATGCGCTAAATATATCAAGAAGCACACATATTTTAATAGACTTTGCGCACCTTGGGCTGTCCATGTGCCACAAACTAAAATCTGCACCCAGCCCTCCTGCTAAGCTCGCTTTTTTACAAAAGTGTGACGAAATGTGCATCTTTTTTTTTCCAACAGAAGACTGCTGCAAATCGCATAATAATTCTCTTCCCATGTGAGGGTTATTATTGAGGACCATAATCTGTTAACAGGATATTTAGTTACCTGTTGTGCAAGTTCCTTGGTGGGCAGCACTACAAGAGCTCGAACTTCGCATAGAACACGTTTTGTCAAGGCCTGTGGGCAGAAAGCAATACTTCGATTATTAGCTTAATAAAAGGTATTGTCTCATGAAGACAACCCCTTTGTAACTGGAAGCTGGTGGGTGATCCATTCGCCATGGATCCAACTTCTGTGACCAGACAAAGACCAATGTTCGGAACATGTAAAAATGCCCAAATGGGGTATATAAACAGGCGTTGTCATCATGAGACAACCACTTCAATAAAATTCAGCAGACCAAAAACTGATTTTGCCAAACTGACCTGTATTATTGGAAGAACAAATGCCAAAGTCTTCCCACTTCCAGTAGGTGCAGAAACACAAATGTCACTTGGGCGGTATCCTCCTCTGCCCACAAGAAAACCATCGGCACAGCTGTCCAAAATAGCTGGGATGACTTCAGCTTGAACTAAACATGTTAAAAAAAAGTTAATATATATATATTTTTTAACAAATGGACATTACTCTTATCTAATACAATCTATTTTATTGCCAGTCATTTTGAAGACGACCTGTCCCTAGGTTATAGAAAGTGAACCAGCAGTCTCGCCTTACTACCGCTGTCTCCTCGACTCCAGCTGTGTTTTGGCACCAAATATGGTAATGAATCACTTACTAGTCAAGGGGGCGTCAACCCCAGCGATTCTTCTGAGGTGGAGCTACCTCACAGCCTCGGACACTGATCTCGGGAGGCTCGCTGTGAGAGGCTGGAGGGAAGGGGGATCCCTTCAAATAGCCACATCTAGGGCTGTGGACCATCTAGAACAGTGGTTCTGGTGGCAAATAAAAACAGTCGGGAATGAAAGTTGAATGCATATACAGTTCCTATTCCCGACTGTGTCTTTAACTGGTGATATGTCCGGTTGTCTTACAGCTAGAAGGGTGATCCAGCCTCAGTCTCTCACAGTGAGCCTCACACCTGAGCTAGTACTCTGTGAGAAGCAGCCTCACACTGATAGGACAGCATCAGAGGCTGTGAGGTGGCTCCACCTCAGGAGAATCGCTGGTGTTGATGCCCTCTTGGCTATTAAGCGACTAATTACCATACTTGGCACAAAAAACGGGGGCCATATCTCGAAAACAGGGGCGTAAAAATAAAGTGGAAAAAACGCTGGAGTCCAGGAGACAGCGGTAGTAAGGTGAAACTGCTGGTTCACGTTCTATAACCTAGTGACAGGTCATCATTAAAGAGGCTCTGTCACCACATTATAAGTGGCCTATATTGTACATGATGTGATCGGCGCTGTAATGTAGATTACAGCAGCGTTTTTTATTTTGAAAAACTTTTTGACGGAGTTATGACCTTTATGCTAATAAGTTTCTTAATGACCAACTGGGCGTGTTTTACTTTAGACCAAGTGGGCGTTGTACAGAGGAGTGTATGACGCTAAACAATCAGCGTCATACACTTCTCTCCATTCATTTACTCTGCACATAGTAATCTTGCTAGATCCCTTTGTGCAGCCACATACACACACATTAACGTTACTCAAGTGTCCGGAGAGTGAATATACATTACCTCCAGCCAGGACGTGAGGTCTATTCACAATCCTGACACTTCACAATCCTGAAAACCACGCATGCCGCAAGGAAGCACTTCCGTGCAAACTGCGTGAATCGCGCAACAGCTGTCAAACTCTGAATGTAAACAGAAAAGCACCACGTGCTTTTCTGTTTACAAACATCCAAACGGAGTGTCATAATGATGGCGGCTGCGCGAAAATCACGCAGCCGCGCATCATACACTCATGACACACGCAGCTGTTTTGTGCCTTTTGCGCACACAAAACGCCGCGTTTTTTGTGTGCGCAAAACGCACACGCTCATGTTAATCAGACCTTACAGCAAGGCAAGCGTAATCTCGCGAGATTACGCTGTAAACGGTCATTTAAAACGAGATTACGCTTGCCTTGCTGTAAATCCCACACAAACGTTAGCGAAGTGTCAGGATTTTGGATAGACATCCAGTCCTGGTTGGCAGTGATGTCTGTTAAGTCTCAGTACACTGCAGTAACGTACGTGTGTGTGTGTGTGTGTGTGTGTGTGTGTGTGTGTGTGTGTGTGTGTGTGTGTGTGTACATAGCTATATCGCTATGTGCTGTGTAAATGAATGGGGAGAAGTGTATGACGCTGATTGGTCACTGATTGGTCAGCGTCATACACTTCTCTTCACAACGCCCACTTGGTCTAAAGTAAAACACGCCCAGTTGGTCATTAAGAAACTCATTAGCATAAAGCTAATATAGGTCATAAATCCATCAAAAATGATTGTTTTTCTAAATAAAAAAACACTGCTGTGATCTACATTACAGCGCCGATCACATCATGTACAAGATAGGCCACTTATAATGTGGTGACAGAGCCTCTTTAAAGTTGGTCTATAGTTTTTCACAATAGCATTACTGAACAGAAGTCCATAAAAATCTGTCACCTTGATCACTACTGTATCTTCAATACATCCACTGCTGAAATCCTCCAAAATATTTTCATGCACAACTGGGAATTATTTTACTAGCTCTTTTCATTAGCTGTACTTTAGGTTTAGTGTACCTTTCACAAGGTAATTTAATTTCTAATAATGTAACCATATAGGGGAACGATGACCCTAAACATTTCCTTATGGAATATTTCCCCATCCCCCACTGTGTCAAGATCTGAAGCGCCTTATGATAAAACATTACGTATAAGAGAGAGCGGCTCTCCAGAACATGATGTAAAAACGGCCCAAGTAAAAGGCAGAATTGTAAATTGAATTGATATAACTACCTGGAAAGAAAGATTTCACTTTGTTGGCTTCCAGTTTCCTTTGAATGTATGGGTCTAAATTAGGAAGATCATGAATAGAAACTAGATTCTGCTTAATATCCTTCTGAACCAGATTAGGTTTAGCTAGCCACTGCGGTAGAACTGGAAGCACCTACAAAAACAAACGGATGTGGAATCACAAGTTACGCATGCATTATACATTTCAAATGTTTGTCCCACAATAGTACATGCAACTAACGGAATGGTCTGACCTTCTGAACTGGTTTGGCCTCAAAGCCTCCAAGTAGTAGAAAGTTGGGATCTGCTGAAGCCACTTTTTTTTCTCTATTCATCTGTTCCACCATATCCTCTTCAATTTGTGCGGAGCGCTCCTCTACTCCGTGGTTATCTTTCTTTTTGTTTGTGATCTTTGTATCTTCACATGCACCTCCTGATCCTTTGTCAAAGTTCTCATCTGCTTGTTTGGTTTTCTTCTTGCAGGTAGACTTTGCATCTACACTCTGGACCGATCCGGAGCAGATACTCGTTTTTACCTCTCCTTTACGGACTTTCTTCTTACTCTCTTCTTTTCCATCTTGTGCTTCCAGACCTATGCTCTCTTCCTGTTCCTCTTTGTGGATTTTTTTCTTGCGCGGCTTCTTCGCCTTCAGCTCCTCTACTTTCTCTGGTGCAGCATCAACCCCATTATTCTCCACATCAGTAGCGGTCTCATCATTGAGAGTTTTCTTCCGTTTCTTAGGCTTTTTTCTCTTTTCAGATTCTTCATTGTGATCTTTGGTTTCAACTGTATCCCCTACTTCCTCTTCATTGTAGGACGTAGGGGCTTCCTTCTCTTTCTGCTTCTTACATTTTAGTTGTGACTGCCGATCCTTGGCTTGCTGACGTAACTTCTCTAGCAAAGCTTTGGCGCGATCTTCAGTTGAATCCACCTCATCACCGAGGTACCTAAAAGTTTTAAAAAGTTAATAGCTATAGAATATGTGAAGAGCATCCAGCCCAGTCATATTTCAAGCTGTTTGAGTACAAAATGTAACCCGTGTGAGCCAGCTGTATATTTATATTCATAGCAGGGGAAAACCTACATAGCAACATAGTGAGGTTGACAAAATAAGTACATCTAGTCCAACCTCTTAGGGTGAATTCACACCTATTAGATTTGTTGCAAAAATGTCGCAACTGTCCTACATTCATCTGAATGGAACTCGCAGAAATCCATGTGCTTGCTGCAGAAACAACCCCATTCAGATGAATGCAACAGACTTTCAGTTGCAGAAATTTATGCAATAAACCTGCTGCGTGTGAACATACCCTTATCCTGCAATGATGATCCAGAGGAAGGTTTTTAGTAAGACTTCAGTGTATCTACTATTCAAACAGAATTCTGACCTGTCAGAAGTTATGATCAGTTGGGAAGACTGAGACCTTCACCAACTTAGAATGAGGGGGCACACGCGATTCGCTCAGCTACCCTCTACATCTGGGGTGCTGAAGACGAGCCATATAGCCGAATGCTACCAAAAAAATGCTGTAGCGGGTCATAAGTTGTAAGCTGTACATGGTAAATTAAATCTGCCATGCTGAAATCAGTAACTTTCATCATAGGACTTTCTTGTAAAGCAGAGATAGGAGGACATAATGATGTTAATAACATGTATATCAGAGACATGAAGGTACGGCACTCAAAAGAGAGTACGCAACAACTGTACGCCTTCCAGCCGATCAAGCTGCTGGAGATCTGACAGTTTTCTGCAGGTATGAGATCTACCAGTGCAGCATAATATAAGGACGCGCGACGTGAGAAATATAAGCGCACCTGTTGATGACAAACAGCGACATTCCGAGAGAAAGTCTCCGGCGATCCCAGCATAACACAGAGGCAGATCACATGGGGACACGGCATGGAAGGTCGCATCTCAGTGACATCAGGAACAACCGGCCATCGACTACGCGCGATGTATAGAGAGGCTGGCTGTTATTGAGCGCCCTCTGGGGGCTCTGAACATGTTTACAGCGGGACACGCCCACTCTTCAGACAGTCCCAGGATAACATCCTGCCGCTTTTCCATTACGGTATATTTTTAAGTGGAAAATAACTAGTCTGTACCTGATAGGAATAAAAATAGACAGTTTTTTTGGTGCTTTGTAAAAATTATTTTAAAGGGTTGTCACAGTGCACAAAAATACATAATAGTCCTAAAATGTAAAAATAACAAACTATGCAATTCCTTATTGCCCCACCCATCACTGTCTGGGTCCTCCCTAAGTCTTCTATTCACGAAGGAGCGTTGTGGCATGTTGTCCTGTGATCTTGGTGGCCAACTGGCATAGCCAAGGTTATGTCGCTATCGATGACAATTTACTGTGATGTGCAGCAATTTGCGGACGTGGTCACATGATGTCAGTCGATGAAGCATCTTGTATAAAAACGTGGGACCGGTGGGTGACCCAGAAAGTAGCGGAGAAGGGTGAGGAATGGTAAAGTTATGACAGTTTATTATTTTTGCATTTTAAGGACCCTTGAGACATTTTTACCCCCTGGAATACAGACTGTTTTATAAAACAGTATAATGGAGGAGGTTTGCCATCCAGGCATTACTGCAACTGGCATCTGTTGCAAGTGCCATATTCATGAAAGCCATGTCACTGCCGCTTTTATCATGCCATTTGTCAGTTGTGTTGGGTGGCTATTTATTCACACCAAGTGCAACTGATTTATGAAAGTTCTTTACCTGTCTTCTGAACTGAAAACCTGGCATTGGTCCCCAGAATGTCTCATATTCCCCAACTGACATACACCAGGTAGGCAAAGGCGTATCTTGAAGCTCCTGGAACACAACGAAAGATCCGTAACAGGGTCTCCACCGACCATGTGCCGTTTATATTACTAGTGTCTTCTGTTGTGGAAGTCAAAGGCTCAAAATATATATTAGACTGAAATTTAGACGAGTGTTCCAACCGACACTCACGCCAGGAACTTTATCCAGCATCCTAATCAGGAGATTTCATATCAACATGAGAGAGGAAGAATAAAACACACAGACAATGCTCGTATGCTCAAAATACTCCTCTGGGGGTTTATTGCCCAACTCAATTACAATAATATCATTCAAAAGGAGCGTAGGCTTGAGGTTAACCAATCAGAGGCAATGTGACAATAACTCTTATTCAGCCAATAGTGCGTTGTATTGGCTCAGGCTGCGCCTGTCGTATTTAAGTGATGGAGTTCATCATGTTAAAATCTTTTAGTTCATGTTTACTGGCACTTGCTGGGGTCCCAACCTTTATCAATTGTTAAAACAAATGCTCATCTGGTGATAACATCATCTACATAATATAAAAATTCTTCTAAGTACATACAATAAGGGTATGTTCACACGCTGAGCCAAAAACATCTGAAAATACGGAGCTGTTTTCAAGGGAAAACAGCACCTGATTTTCAGAAGTTTTTTGAGCAACTCGCGTTTTTCACGCTGTTTTCGCGCCGTTTTTTCGGCCGTTTTTGGAGCTGTTTTCAATAGAGTCTATGAGAAAACGGCTCCAAAAACGTCCCAAGAAGTATCCTGCACTTTTTTTGACGTGGCTGTAATTTTACGCGTTGTCTTTTGACAGCGACGCGTAAAATGAGAGGTCGTCAGCACAGTACATCGGCAAACCCATTGAAAGCAATGGGCAGATGTTTGCCGACGTATTGGAACCGTCTTTTCAGGCGTAATTCGAGGCGTAAAATGCCTCCATTACGCCTGAAAATAGGTTGTGTGAACCCAGCCTAATAGTGACAGGCCCTTAAAGAGGCTCTGTCACCAGATTGTGCAACCTCTATCTGCTATTGCAGCAGATCGGCGCTGCAATGTAGATTACAGTAACGTTTTTATTTTAAAAAAACGAGCATTTTTGGCCAAGTTATGACCATTTTCGTATTTATGCAAATGAGGCTTGCAAAAGTACAACTGGGCGTGTTGAAAAGTAAAAGTACAACTGGGCGTGTATTATGTGCGTACATCGGGGCGTGTTTACTACTTTTACTAGCTGGGCGCTCTGATGAGAAGTATCATCCACTTCTCTTCAGAACGCCCAGCTTCTGGCAGTGCAGATCTGTGACGTCACTCACAGGTCCTGCATCGTGTCGGCACCAGAGGCTACAGATGATTCTGCATCGGCGTTTGCAGGTAAGTCGATGTAGCTACGGTACTTACCTGCAAACGCTGATGCTGCTGCAGAATCATCTGTAGCCTCTGGTGCCGACACGATGCAGGACCTGTGAGTGACGTCACAGATCTGCACTGCCAGAAGCTGGGCGTTCTGAAGAGAAGTGGATGATACTTCTCGTCAGAAAGCCCAGCTAGTAAAAGTAGTAAACACGCCCCGATGTACGCACATAATACACGCCCAGTTGTACTTTTACTTTTCAACACGCCCAGTTGTACTTTTGCAAGCCTCATTTGCATAAATACGAAAATGGTCATAACTTGGCCAAAAATGCTCGTTTTTTAAAAATAAAAACGTTACTGTAATCTACATTGCAGCGCCTATCTGCTGCAATAGCAGATAGGGGTTGCAAAATCTGGTGACAGAGCCTCTTTAACCCCTTCAGGACACAGCCTGTTTTGGCCTTAAAGACGAAGCCGATTTTTTCAAATCGGACATGTGTCACTTTATGTGGCAATAACTCTGAATGCTTTTACCTATCCAAGCGATTCTGACATTTTTTTTTTTTCTCGTGACATATTTTACTTTATGTTAGTGAAAAATTTGGTCGATAAATTCAATATTTCTGAAAAACACCAAAATTTAGAGAAAATTAGCAAAAATTAGCGCTTTTCTAAATTTAAATGTATCTGCTTGTAAAACAGATAGTAACACAACACAAAATAGTTACAATTTCACATTTCCCATATGTCTACTTTATGTTTGCATTGTTTTTTTGAACGTCCTTTTCTTTTTCTAGGACGTTACAAGGCTTATAAGTTTAGCAGCAATTTCTCACATATCCAAGAAAATTTCAAAAGGCTATTTTTTCAGGGACCAGTTTAGTTGTGAAGTGGTTTTGAGGGGTCCATACAATACAAATCCCCATAAATCACCCCATTTTAAAGACTGCACCCCTCAATGTATTCAAAACAGCATTAAGAAAGTTTCTTAACCCTTTAGGTGTTTCACAAGAATTAAAGCAAATTAGGTTGTGAAATTTATAGATTTAATTTTTTGGGAAGAAATTCATATTTAATCCTTTTTTTCTGTAACACAAAGTTTTACCAGAAAAACACAACTCAATATTTATTGCCCAGAATCTGCAGTTTTTAGAAATATTCCACATGTGGCCCTAGTATGCTTATGGACTGACACACAGGCCTTAGAAGCAAAGGAGCACCTAGTGGATTTTGGGGCCTTCTTTTTATTACAATATATTTTAGGCACCATGTCAGGTTTGCAGAGGTCTTGTGGTACCAAAAAGCTGGGTTCACACACCCTATTTACGGACGTAATTCGGGCGTTTTTGCCTCGAATTACGTCCGAAAATACGGCTCCAAAGCGTCGGCACACATCTGCCCATTCATTTGAATGGGTTTTACGATGTACTGTGCCAACGGTCATTTTTTTTACGCGCCGCTGTCAAAAAGCGGCGCGTAAAAAAGACGCCCACGTCAAAGAAGTGCATGTCACTTCTTGAGACGTAATTGGAGCCGTTTTCCATTGACTCCATGGAAAAACAGCTCCAATTACGTCCGTAATGGACGCTGCGAAAAACGCCTGCACATGCCATTACGTCGGAAATTCCGGAGCTGTTTTCTCCTGAAAACAGCCCCGTAATTTCAGCTGTAACGGACGTGCACGTGTGAACATACCCTAAAAGTAAAACAAAAAAAAAAAGTGACCCCATTTTGGGAACGACACCCCTCAAGGAATTTATCAAAAGGTATAGTGAGCATTTTGACCTTACAGGTTTTTTGCTAAATTTAGTGGAATGAGGCCGTGAAAATGAAAATCTAAATTTTTTTCAATAAAACTCAGAAATTTCAAATTTTTACAAGGCATAAAGGACAAAAAACACCCCAACATTTGAAAAGCAATTTCTCCCAATTACGGTAATACCCAATATGTGGTAATAAACTGCTGTTTGGACACACGGCAGGGCTCAGAAGGGAAGGAGCGCCATTTGGCTTTTGTAGCTCAAGTTTTGCTGCAATGGTTTTCGGGTGCCATGTCGCATTTGCAAAGCCCCTGTGGGACCAAAACAGTGAAAAAAAAACAAAAGTGACCCCATTTTGGAAACTACGCCCATCAAAAAATGTATCGAGGTGTATAGTAAGCATTTTGGCCCCACAGTTTTTTTGCTGACTTTAGTGTAATTAGGCCGTGAAAATGAAAATCTAAGTTTTTTTCTAATAGAATGGAGTTTTAGCTCAGATTTTTCAATTTTCACAATAAATAAAGGAGAAAAAGCACCCCAAAATTTGTAAAGCAACCTCTTCTGAGCCCAGCAATTCCCCATATGTGGCAATAAACTGCTGTTTTGAACCACGGCAGGGCTTAGAAGGGAAGGAGCACCATTTGGCTTTTGGAGCTCAAATTTTGTTTGAAGGGTTTGCGGCGCCATGTCACATTTGCAAAGCCCCTGCGGGACCAAATCGGTGGAAACCCCCAAAAGTTACCCCATTTGGGAAATTACACCCCTGAAGGAATTTATCTAGGGCTATAGGGAGCATTTTGACCCCACAGGTTTTTTGCCGTTGCAGCGGGACGTCAGCTGTTCTGACGTACCAGACCAGTTATTTTGCGGGAAGTGGTTAAACTAAATCAAACAAACACCTTTATATAAGAAAAACTTCTCTGTCCCAATGGACAGGGCACCTGGAAGATGTGTAGCTATTGGGTAAATTTTATTTCGCACTTGGTGTTAAACTTTTCAGCGGAATTTGTACCTTGATCTGAGTTGATTACCTGTATCAGCTCCAACCCACAGAAATATTCACAGATACCATATGTTTTATCTGACAAGTGTCTCAAACCAAATTTTTTTTTTCTTACCTACGCTGAGATTCAAAATAACACCCTTATATATATACCTAATATCTTATAAAGCTTAAAACAACTTGTATTACCTGGGAAGTTCTCTCAAGGTCTCGTGGGGGGCGGGTATGATGATAAGGTTGGCACTGGTCTGCCAGGACTGTTCTGTAGGCAAATAAAACAGCTCTAACAGAATTTAGCAGCAACAGCTGTAAAACCTGGGACATACCAATCAGATCTTACCAAATTGATTCTTGCAGTCTTCACTTTTTACATCAGAGAGGCTTTTGGGCCCCCCTCAGAAACCAGGACCTGGGTGCGTCAGGTACCTCTGTACCCCCCATAGCTACATCTCTGCTTGTAGGGAGGAATTCTGATCTAATCCTTAGGGCGGATTCACACGAACGTGAATTGCGTCCGTGCAGGCCGCGTGGTTTTCACGCATGGACCAATAGAAGTATATGGGGCCGTGCAGACAGGTGCGTGAGTTTCACGCAGCGTTGGTCCGCTGCGTGACACGCACGACATGTGCTATATTTGTGCGCTGTTCGCACACCACGCACCCATTGAAGTCAATGGGTGCGTGAAAACCACGCATGCCGCACGGAAGCACTTCCGTGCGAACTGCGTGATTCGCGCAACAGCTGTCAAAAGGATGAATGAAAACAGAAAAGCACCACGTGCTTTTCTGTTTACAAACATCCACATGGCGTGTCATAATGATGGCGGCTGCGCGAAAAGCACGCAGCCACGCATCATATGCTGCTGCCAGACGGAGCTGTTAAGTAGCTTTTGCGCAGGCAAAACGCTGCGTGTTTTGCGAGCGCAAAAACGCCACGCTCGTCTGAATCTACCCTTAATCTGATTTACTCTCATAGCTGTTTTTCTGTCAGTCTTACCAACCACTAGTCCTGTGTCACATTCATTCCAGATATCCACCCACTACCATATGTCCAGTGTCTGTCCTCCCAGATTATTTATGGTCCGCATCCCATCTTTCCATTTCTGGGCCTGTGTTGCGGGTGGTGATCTATTACTTGCAATATGTCTATTACCTGTTTAGACAGCATGGTAACCAATGAGGCACAGAGAATTGGCAGATGAAGAGCTGGAGGCCATTAACAAGGAAAAGTGAAGCATTAGGCCTCATACACATGGCGAACGCCGAGAAAATACACAGCAGAATACAGTAGCAGCCAAGTGGGTGAGATTTTACAAATCTCATCCACACGCTGCGTAAAAATTCTGAACAGAAATTGACCTGCGGTGCGTATTTTTCGGACTGCAGCACGTCAATTCCTGCTGCGGAAAGTGGACTTAATTGCTGTGTTTTTCAGAGGAGATATCACCAACTCCCAACATTGAGAAAAATGCCGCAAAATACGCACCATTTTCTGCAGTCAAAAATTTGCTCTGCCTGCATGCCGATTTTCGCTGTGTTTTTCGCTCGCGGCCATTGAGCGCCGCGGGCAAAAAACACTCTTTCTCTGCCTCCCATTGATATCAATGGGAGGTCAGAGGCGTAAACGCCCGAAGATAGGGCATGTCTCTACCTTTTCCTGCGAGCCGGTTTTTCCACTCGCGGGAAAAAAACGCCATTGAAATCAGCGAAAATCCTCTCATAGATAACAGTGAAGCCTGTGGCTCACTGCTAGTGTAGCTTTTGAGACCCAGCAGATACATGATCTCTGTATGGATTCTTTCATATGGGATTTCTAAATATTATCACGTTAAACATTATGATAATGTTATCCACTCTTGTCTGTCCTCTTAATCCTGACAGTTAATATTTATATGTTAATATGTTCCCATGTACTAATTTTCTGAAATATTCATTGTTCCATTACCCAACCCAGCAGCCATTCTTTTTCTCACTTGGTTCTCTATCAGGATGTTCCTGCTTTCCTTGCATTGTGCCGGGTGAATGAAGAAGAGAGAAGCTGCAGGCAGGCCCACCGCACAGAGGAGAAAGGGAGGCAATACCACTGGCTACATCATCGTATATGTAAAATGATGCACTTCTCCCCCTAGTAAGATGACACCACATTGCACTAAAATCTAAGCACAGAGATGGTGATCACCTTTCTGTCACATTAGCTGCTGCTATGGCACTTAGCAGTTCTAAACACACATGATAAAAATAATAATGCAAAGAAGGCAACAATATTAGTACAGTTTTTCTTTAATCCCATACAATACGTCTAAGGGTATGTGCACACACACTAATTACGTCCGTAATTGACGGACGTATTTCGGCCGCAAGTACCGGACCGAACACAGTGCAGGGAGCCGGGCTCCTAGCATCATACTTATGTACGATGCTAGGAGTCCCTGCCTCTCTGCAGGACAACTGTCCCGTACTGTAATCGTGTTTTCAGTACGGGACAGTAGTTCCACGGAGAGGCAGGGACTCCTAGCATCGTACATAACTATGATGCTAGGAGCCCGGCTCCCTGCACTGTGTTCGGTCCGGTACTTGCGGCCGAATTACGTCCGTCAATTACGGACGTAATTAGTGTGTGTGCACATACCCTTAGGCCTAATTCACACAGAGTTTTTTGCAGGCAGAAAAATCTGCCTCAACATTCATTTAGGAATTTTGGGGAAGATTTTGACCTGCTGGCAGAACATTTGCCGCGTTTTTTTTTGCCGACGCCATTAAGCGCCGCGTGAAAAAAACGCTGCGAAAAAGGCTTTCTCTGCCTCTCATTGATGTCAAAGGGAGGTCAGAGACAGAAATGCCTGAAGAAAGGACATGACGCTTTTTTATTTTCCACGAGTGTTTTTCCTTCTTGCGGGAAAAAAGCTCCCCCGCCACTTATTGAAATCAATGGGAGGCGATTTCGGACATTGTTTGGCACGGTTTCCGAGTCAAAAACAGAACCAAAAAATCCTGTGTGAACTCCTCCAAAAAGCATCTATTTAAAAATATAAATAATGTATTACGAAATGTAATAGGACACATCTGATCTCTACTGAATTGGGTCCTCAAACTTCAGTTCAGCTTTGGCTTTCATCATTAAAAAGTGAAAATAAGGGATAACAGTAGTAGTATAAACACTTTAATTGTATTTTATATATAATACAATTGAATGTCTGTTGTTCATCCTTTTATTGAATAAAGAAAGTACAGTATATTCAGGGGAAAAAGTAAAATACAACATAGGTACAAATAGTATTATTCCAAGCTGTTAAAGAGCAACTCCAGCAAAGGTAGAACCGTTCCAGCCAACATTAGCTCCAATTACGTCAATAAAGTTGATGTAAACCCTGAAAAAGACAAAGACAATCATGAATGGGAAAATATCACTACAATATTGGATGTGGGTAAAGCCGGCAGAGCACTATAACCTACTGTTGTGTAGATCACATTTCATATGAATCTGCTGTGGAATTTTGATCACTGCTCATCTTTTCTTCTCCAGTGCTGATCTCTGACTGCAGATATTGGCACAGGAAGAGATACACTATGGGCATATTTACTAATGCTCTCTTAAGATTTAGACAGTGTAAACTTTAGGGGTTCATAGAATGCTCGTTGCCGATAATTGCCCAGTGTAAAGAGTTATACTGATATACAGATAAAAAATAGAGTCTCCAAGGCGCTGCTGCACGGGGAAAGCAATGAGCATAAAGGAAGTGTATGGTGTAGGTAATTTATTGAAAACAAGGCTACGCGTTTCAATGCCGCACCGGCATCTTCATCAGGCCATAAAAACTTTTTATGGCCTGATGAAGATGCCGATGCGGCATTGAAACGCGTAGCCTTGTTTTCAATAAATTACCTACACCATACACTTCCTTTATGCTCATTGCTTTCCCCGTGCAGCAGCGCCTTGGAGACTCTATTTTTTATCTGTATATCAGTATATCCCTTGCGGTTTTCCGTGGAACACCGGCACCGAGTCCTGGCAGCAGCAGCAACCATTCTCTCCACTGTTCGTTGTCCTTTGATCCTAGGTGAGCACCTAATTGGATTTCTGGATTTTGCACCTCTTTACCTTTGGTAATCTACACTATGTGGCGCTGTGTTTTGTGTCTCTTATCTGCCAGTGTAAAGAGGGCAGCGATCAGCAGATGAACGAGCAAACGCGATCATCTGCTGGTCATATCGTTTTAAAAAAGTAAAAGATTGTGGTTGTCGGTGGCACATCACCCTGTGTAATCAGGGAGACGCGCAGCCAACATGATAATAATGTATGAGACGATCAATCGGAGTAACGACCGCTTGTCCCCATCCATAGCTACGTGTGACAGGAGCAAACGAGCGCCGATCAACGATGTCTCGTTGATTGGTGCTCGCTGCACTGGCCGATTATCGGCCAGTGTAAAAGGGCTTTAGACCAGGCGGTTAGAAGATGTGCCAAATTCAACACAATGTAGTCTATATGATAAATTTGGTGCATCTTGCTAGACATGCTAGACACCTTTCTCTTCCTTATACTACCTCTTGGCTGGCTTAGTTTTTGTTTGGTCCATATTGGTACAATTTGTCGCATATTAAACCATGCCTCTTTCCCACAAAGCCACACCCCTTTCCTGCTAAGGCACACCCCATTTTCTAGACACTTTAAAATCGTCTAGTGAGGTGCAAACATCTAAAACACGCCAATTTGCGCTAAAATTTGGAGCATTTTTTCACATATTCTAGACCCAGACAAAGTAGTAAATATGACACTATATAGCCAAAAAATCTGTGGACACCTGACCATCACACCTATATGAGCTTGTTGGACATGCCATTTCAAAATCATGGGCATTAATATGGAGTTGGGCTCTCTTTTGCGGCTATAACCTTTAGCCTTTGCTATTCTGGGAAGGCCTCTACAAGAACTTAGAGTGCCCCTGTGGGAATTTCCACCCCTCTGGTCAAAAGAGCATTTGTGAGTTTAATGATATTGATGCAACAGAGGATAGGCGATTTTTACATGACACACGAATCAGCACTCGGCGGTCCCGCTCAGTGAGTGTGCGTGGTGCACTTCATGGCTGAGCTATTTTTACTCCTAGACTTTTTACTTCACAATAATAGCACTAACACATACCTCCCAATCCTCCCAGATTCAGCGGGACAGTCCTGGATTCCGGGTGGTGTCCCGCTGTTCCAGCCGGCCGGTGGTATGTCCCGGTGTCAACTCTATCTGCGTCCCCAGGACACAGATACAGTTGAACCCAATGCTGAAGCAGAGAACCGTCAGCTCCCTGCTTCAGCATTCAACTATGGAGTCCCTGGCCAGAACAATGCAAGCTCTCTGGCCGGGGACTCCTGTCTTGGGATAGACCTTGACTTCACTGTCCATTTATGGACAGTGACGTCAGTGGCTTCTCCAGGAGGAGAATCCCTAGCCAGAGCATTGTCGACAAACTGGCCAGGGATTCCAACTTCTTAAAGCCCCTAACATCACTGTCCACATATGCCAGAATGTAGAGACAGTGATTTCTACCTGTGAGCAATTGATGTTTTAAGATTATAAATTAATTTGTACATTTTGCCAGGGTAATAAGCGATGGCTCTAGGATACAATTGCTTATATTGTTTCATACTTAAAGAGGTTCTGTCACCACATTATAAGTGCCCTATCTTCTACATAAGGAGATGGGCGCTATAATGTAGGTGACAGCAGTGCTTTTTATTTAAAAAAACGATCTGTTTTCACCACTTCATTAGCGATTTTAGATTTATGCTAATGAGTTGCTTAATGCCCAAGTGGGCGTGTTTTTACTTTAGACCAAGTGGGCATTGTACAGAGGAGTGTATGACGCTGACCAATCAGCATCATGCACTCCTCTCCATTCATTTAGTCAGCGCATAGGGATCCTTTTAGATCGCTATGTGCTGTCTTATACTAACACATTAACAATACTGAAGTGTTTAGACAGTGAATAGACATTCCACGGGATGTCTATTCACAATCTCTGCACTTCGTTACTGTTTCTGTGGTAGTTACAGCAGAGGAAGCGTAATCTCGCGATATTATGCTGTAGATGACAGGTTACAACAAGATTACGCTTCCTCTGCTGTAACTACCATAGAAACAGTAACGAAGTGCAGGGATTGTGAATAGACATCCCGTGGAATGTCTATTCCCTGTCTAAAATTTCAGTATTGTTAATGTGTTAGTATAAGACAGCATATAGTGATCTAAAAGGATCCCTATGCGCTGACTAAATGAATGGAGAGGAGTGCATGACGCTGATTGGTCAGCATCATACACTCCTCTGTACAACGCCCACTTGGTCTAAAGTAAAAACACGCCCACTTGGGCATTAAGCAACTCATTAGCATAAATCTAAAATCGCTAATAAAGTGGTGAAAACTGATCATTTAAAAAAAAATAAAAACCACTGCTGTCACCTACATTACAGCGCCGATCTCCGTATGTAGGAGATAGGGCACTTATAATGTGGTGACAGAGCCTCTTTAAACCTCATGAATGACAGCTAGCCTTTATTATTGCTTCCAAGAGGCAGTTAGCCAGCCACTCCTACTATATATACCTTATACAACCTCTTGTTATCAACTGTCCTTTCAGGGTATGTCTATCTAAATGAGGGTCAAGGATAGATTAAATAGGACCTGTCAGCTCATAAGACCCCAGCAAATGTAACAATCCCTCCTGCACACAGGACATAAAGGTTTAAATCCATTCCACCTAAAATTTACCCAATCTCCACTGGACACCAGAAAATACAACTCTATAACCCGCTTCTTCCGATTATTAGATACTGGGGTACTGTATCCCCCTCTCCTTAACCACAAGGAAATATACACCCACTTATGTATCCCTCCACCCTAGACCATTGCCAAGGTGCTTAGCATTTAACAGAGGATACTCTGTTCAACCTTGTTTTTTCTTAGGCTGGGTTCACACGACCTATTTTCAGACGTAAACGAGGAGTATTATGCCTCGTTTTACGTCTGAAAATAGGGCTACAATACGTTGGCAAACATCTGCCCATTCATTTGAATGGGTTTGCCGACCTACTGTGCAGACAACCTGTAATTTACGCGTCGTCGTTTGACAGCTGTCAAACGACGACGCGTAAAAATACAGCCTCGTCAAAAGAAGTGCAGGACACTTCTTTGGACGTTTTTGGAGCCGTTTTCTCATAGACTTCAATGAAAACAGCTCCAAAAACGGACGTAAAAAACGCAGCGAAAAACGTGAGTTGCTCAAAAAACGTCTGAAAATCAGGGGCTGTTTTCCCTTGAAAACAGCTCCGTATTTTAAGACGTTTTTGGTCACTACGTGTGCACATACCCTTAGAGTTTTACAACCTAAGATGCAGCAGGGATCTGTATATGGGAAAAAGCTCGGAGGTGAGGCAAATGGCACTTAGCAGGAAGCGGGGGTAAATGTGGTGTGGCTACTGTTGAATGTCCGTTGGATACAAGTTTGAACTTATTATCTGGGCTCTCTATAGCGTTATTATTTCCTGGGTGTATGGTATTATTATGTGGGCATGGTACAGTGATTTTATTTGGATATCATATCGTAATATTATTTCTGCACTAGGCGTGTAAATACTGACCAGCAGACTAGCTTAGGCTTTATGCCAGCTCCTGCTATTCATTCTTTGCCAAACTGATTGCAGACTGGGTTTGTCTGCAGACATTTCAGCTGTGGAATTGTACGAAGTGCCCCACCCAGATGGGGTTTAACAAAGTACAACATAGAAGAGAAACGTGGACTCAGGACATGACTTTTAACAAGCTTATAACCAATATTTGTCGGTGTATTTGTATATGAAATACCCACAACTTTATTTTTAACATTAACTGTTTTATGTTTTCTAGCAAATTGAAAAATTGTATAATAGTGCACAAGGCAAGAACAAATGAATAACAGTTTCATAATATCAAAAACAGTGAACAAACATTTTAAAAAGTAAGTGGGATGTGGCACTAAAGTGAAAATCTGCTTTCTCGTTGAAAGTATTAAAAGTATTCATTAGGACATTCTTTAGACAACTAACAGACTAGAATCACCCCTGGTTCTAGTGTGATTATCTTTTGCCAGTAGTATTAGGTAAGTGTTATAGCTGTAGAGGATGTGGCAGGTTGAAAATATGGGGTAGATGTATCAAAACAAGTGCAAAGGAAAAGTAAAGCAGTGGCTGCAGTCATTTCCCAAACTGTCTCTGAAAAATGAGTGGCTGCTATGGACAACTTCACAACTTTTGCCTTGAAGAAGTTTGTATGAACACTCCCCAAAATGTCAAAGACAAATACTGCCTTCTGAATGCTGCCTGAGGGCTTATTCAGACGAACGTATAATACGTCCGTGCAACGCGCGTGATTTTCACGCGCCTCACACGGACCTATGTTGGTTAATGGGGCCGTTCAGACAGTCCATGATTTTTAAGCGGCGTGTCCGCTGCGTAAAACTCACGACATGTCCTAAATTTGTGCATTTTTCACGCGTCACGCACCCATTGAAGTCAATGGGTGCGTGAAAATCCCGCTCAGCAAACGGAAGCACTTCCGTGGGACGCGCGTGATTCGCGCAACAGCAGTAAAAACTATGAATGAAAACAGAAAAGCACCACGTGCTTTTCTGTTTACAAACATACAAACAGAGTGTCATAATGATGGCGGCTGCGCGAAAATCACGCAGCCACGCATCATACGCTGCTGACACACGGAGCTGTTATGGACCTTTTGCACGCGCAAAACGCCGCGTTTTTTGCGCGCGCAAAACGCACACGCTCGTGTGAATCCGGCCTAACTGTGTTTTCAGAGATTGGGTTCAGAAAGAAATATTTCTGTCTGGCAAGAACGGTCGGAACGGTCATTACTTTCAGCTACTGTGCAACAGTTGCTGTACACAGTAGCAGTCACTTACTTACACATTAACGTTACTGAAGTGTCTTGACAGTGAATAGACATTCCTTCCAGCCAGGACGGGATGTCTATTCACAATCCCGACACTTGTGTGGGACTTACAGCACAGCAAAGCGTAATCTCGCTGTAAACTGTCATTTACAGTGTGATCTCGCAAGATTACACTTGCTCTGCTGTAAGTACCACACAAACGTTACCAAAGTGTCGGGATTGTGAATAGACATCCCGTCTTGGTTGGAAGGAATGTCTATTCACTGTCAAGACACTTCAGTAACGTTAATGTGTGAGTATGTGACTGCACATCATGATCTAGCAAGATCACTATGCGCTGATTAAATGAATGGAGAGAAGTGTATTACGCTGATTGGTCAGCATCATACACTCCTCTTTACAACGCCCACTTGGTCAAAAGTAAAAACACGCCCAGTTGGGCATTAGGAAAGTAATTAGCATAAAGCTAAAATCGCTCATAACGTGGTGAAAATAGATAGTTTTTCTAAATAAAAAGCACTGCTGTCACCTACATTACAGCACCAATCTCCTTATGTAGGAGATAGGGCACTTATAATGTGGTGATAGAGCCTCTTTAATGAGCTTAGTGCTTGTGGACACGTATGCTTAGTCACTCTCCCCACAGCCAGTTCTCTGCATAGTTATCCTATGTTCACTGCAGAGCAGCCAATAGAAATAGCTTATTGCCCTGCTTGTTAGGGAAGGAGCATAGCCTCTACAGTAGTATGGCAGTATAGCTGAGGAGGACCCTTCTCAGCTTGTTGGGACTTTTAAAGCTTTGCATGCTGAGAAAAGATATGAACCTTGCACATACCCACTCAGTCTTTATTGTTTTATTTCATTATCTTTTCATTGGTTTCTAGGAGAATGTATACTGCGGATGTCACACATTATATATCTTTACTACTCTGGATCCTGTGTTACTTATTTGCAGGTAAAGTAAAAAGGGACTTTATTATCAAACCAGCGAGGGAAGGTGGCTGGTTCTGCTCAGAGTCTGCCCCAGGCAGCACAGATTATCAGCAGTACCAAGCAGGGACATAACTAGGAAATATTGGGCTCCATTGCAAACTTTTGACTGGGCCCCCCCCCCCAGGTGCCACACGCAGCCCCCCTTATAGATAGTGCCCCCAGTGGATACTGCCCCCCTGTAGATTGTGCCATACAGTACCCCTGTAGACAGTGCTATACAATTCCCCTGTAGACAGTGTCACACCCCACTTGTAGAAAGCGCCCCCACCGACCCCTTGTAGATAGTGGCATACAGCCCCCCTGTAGATATTGCCATAAAGCCCCCCTGTATATAGTGCCAAACAGCTCCCCCTGTATATAGTGCCGCACAGTCCCCCCTCCTTTGTAAAAAGTGCCACACAGCTCCCTCCCTTGTATATAGTGCCACACAGCCCCCTGTAGATATCTCCACGCACAGACCCCTGTAGATTCTGACACACACAGCCCCCTAGTGGATGTGTATAGTGCCACACAGCCCCACCTGTATAGTGTCATACAGCCCCCTCTTATTTATAGTGCCACACAGCCCCCTCTGATATATAGTGCCACACGGCCCCCCTTGTAAATCGTGCCACACAGGTCCCTCTTGTATATAGTGCCACATAGCCTCCCTTGTATATACTGCCACACAGCCCCCTCCCTTGTAGATAGTGCCACACAGCCCTCCATTGTAGATAGTGCCACACAACCCTCCCTTGTAGATAGTGCCACACAGCCCCCTGTAGATAGCGCCAAACACAGCCCCCTGTAGATAGTGCCACACACAGCCCCCTGTAGACTGCATCACACAGACCCCCCTTGTATATAGTGCCACCATGTTTCCCCCTTGTATATAGTGCCAACCTGCTTCCCCCCTTGTATATAGTGCCACCCTGCTCCCCCCTTGTATTTAGTGTTAGCCTACTCCCCCCATGTATATAGTGCCACAGAGCCCCTCCTTGTATATAGTGCCACCCTGCTCCCCCTTGTATATAGTGCCACCCTGCTCCCCCTTGTATATAGTGCCACCCTGCTCTCCTCCTTGTATATCATACCACACAGCCTCCCTTGTATATACTGCCACACAGCCCCCTCCCTTGTAGATAGTGCCACACAGCCCTACCTTGTAGACAGTGCCACACAGCCCCCTGTAGATAGCGCCACACACAGCCCCTGTAGACTGCATCACACAGACCCCCCTTGTAAATAGTGCCATACAGCCCCCCTAGTAGATAGTGCCACACAGCTCCCCCTTGTATATAGTGCCACCCTGTTTCCCCCTTGTATATAGTGCCACCCTGCTTCCCCCCTTGTATATAGTGCCACCCTGCTCCCCCCTTGTATTTAGTGCTAGCCTACTCCCCCCTTGTATATAGTGCCACACAGCCCCTCCTTGTATATAGTGCCACCCTGCTCCCCCTTGTATATAGTGCCACCCTGCTCCCCCTTGTATATAGTGCCACCCTGCTCCCCTCCTTGTATATCGTGCCACACAGCCTCCCTTGTATATACTGCCACACAGCCCCCTGTAGATAGTGCTGTTCCAGCGACAGATGGAGTGCTGCACATCCTCTGGGCGGGACGCATGCGCAGACCAGCGTGATGACATCACCTGCGCAGGGAGTCTTCCCAGCGCCTTATAGGTTACAGGCCTAATGTGGCCTGCAGCCTATAGTATTCATTTGTATCTGCATCCTGAGAACGCAGATACAAGTGAATGTGGCTGTCGCTAGCACCGGTGTCCCTCCGGTGCAAGCGACGCCACAGGGCATGAGGGGGCCCGTGCCGCCCGGCCTGTAAATGTTAGAGGCCAGGTGGCGCGGGCCCCGTAGTGACTGCTAGTGGCGCCACCGGGCATGGGGAGGCCGTGTCAGTGGGCGGCACGGGCCCCCTCATGCCGTGGGTCCCGGTAGTTACACCACTGGTACCAAGGAGTACACTGGTAAAAAAAAAATTACTTTACTGCGAGGATCACACACACACAATTTTGATACCGTTTGAGCCAAACAAAACGAAAGGAGATACATCAGTCTTTTCTTTATACCGTTCCTTCCTTTTGGATCTACTTCTGACTTTGGCTCAAAAAAGCCAAAAACTGCACAAAAAGTTTGTGAGCTCTTGGTCTAGATCCAACATTTGGTGCATTTTTGGCTTGTTTTTTGAGCGGAAGCTAGAAGCGGAACCAAAATGCTGCTATTTTGCCGGGATTTGCGCAGAACTGCGTTGTTTTTGGCGGAATTCTACGTAAATTGCAGCAAATCATTTTTGCTGTGATTTTACACAACTAAAAACGATGCAGGACCGTTTGTGACATCATGGTCACACGACCAAAGGCCCTTAACCCAGGCACTGCAGAGGAGGAGGACTGCATATGTGTGTATGTTAATTGTGGGAATCTAGTATATGTGTAGCGTATGTGTAGTGTATGTGGTGTAGTGTCTGTGTGTGAATCGTAACAAACTCTGGTCTGGGGTCTCAATTTTTGGGATCTGATTCATTTTGGGTCTTGTCTGAGTTTGATATAATTTAGGGGTCTGGGTTCTCAATTTGTTTAGGGGTCTGGTCTGGGGTCTGATAAATTTACAAGGTCCGGTCTCAGGTCTGAACTAATTTAGGGGTCTGGATTTAATAAAGGGTCTGGTCTGGGGTCTGATTCATTAAGGGGTTCTGGTCTGGGGTTTGAATTAATTTAGGGGTTTGGTCTCGGGTCTGAATTAATTTAGGGGTCTTGTCTGGGGTCTGAATTTATACCTGGTTCTGTCAAATGGGTTGTTGAAATAGCAGCTGGATTGCAGAACGAGGGATAAGCAGGATCCAAACCTGATAAGGGTATATTGAATCTGTGTCCTCAAAATGCGAATACAATTGAATAAAAGAAGTGGCATGGGCAGGTACAAGGAAGCCCTAGGTTACCTGACTCACCAATTCGTGGCGATAGCCTTTTTTTCGCTAGACAAGCCAGTGAAATAACATTCTCCATGGGAACGAGGACAGGTGAGGTTCAGGGGCACTTAATATATGTGTCGTTGTTTTTGTGGATACTATGTTTGACACTATTTCTGTGTTCACCTAAACCGAGATTAATTCTAATATTGTATTTCTAAACTGACCTTAGTTCTGGTACCGTATTTATTTACTGTGTTTGATTCTGGTACTGTAATTATAAACTGATCTTGGTTCTTGTGGGAAAAAAAAGTGGTAAACTTTTCCCAACTCTCCCAGTGAACACTTTAATGGACTGTGCTCTCCTATGACGCTAAATGTGCACATACTGGTGTATAATGGATATGTATAATATAGTGAGTGCGGAATGTAAAGAAATCCACATGAGACTTGCCTGTCAGGGGATACATGCAGCTGTTTGTTCAGAAACTCGCACAATATCTTAGAGTAGTTTTCATTCCGTGGACCACCAGTCTTTCCAATGCTTTGCAGACTGCACAGGCAACAGGGATCTTTTGTCCCCGCAAAAGTCATTTGTTGATCAGGGTGAATAATCACTGCAAAGTTCTATAGAAGACACAAACAATATACTGGAAGTTAGTATAGAACTATGCAGCAGTACACAACTAAAATTGACCATACACAGCCACATATACAGCCTATTCAAAATATTAAGCATAAATTGAGACAATTAAAGGAGTTTGCCGGAAAATTAAACATTAAGAGCCTATCCTTAGAGAAGGCCATTAATGTTTGATCAATGGGGGTCTGAACTCTTGGACCCCCGAACAGCACAATCAAGGGGCCTCCTCATTGTTAACACAGACACAGCTGCTCCTCTGTAGAGGCAGCTTTGCCTGGTACGGCAGCTCGTCCAATTCACTGGAATGGGACTGGGCTGCAGTACCAGACACAGCCATCTGTATAGTCTAGTGTCACGATCTAGGGGTATGTGGTCCCACTAGGCCACTCTGCCATAGCGGAGTGGCAGCTAGCCAAGTCACAGTCTATACAACGTTAACACAAGGGTAACTGAGATAGTCCAGACAGTAGCAGAGACTTTGGCACAGATGGGACTTGACCTGGCAGGTAGTGCCAGACGTGGCAGATGACACCAGACGTGGTGTGTGATAGGATGAGTGGCAGGTGACACCAGACGTGGTGTAGAACAGCAGGCGTAGCAGATGACACCAGACGTAGTGTATAACAGCAGGCGTAGCGGATGACACCAGACGTGGTGTATAACAGCAGGCATAGCAGATGACACAACGCGACTCCAACACTAGAAAAGGATCAGGAACAAACAGCACAGAATACAGGTAGCAGGGCATGGGAAAACTGGGAACAGGATACGACTAAGGAACCATTTGCAAGACTAACATGGGAATACACTACAACGCTCAGGCAAGGAGTGAGAAGGCAGGGTCCTTCTTATAGTCCAGGGTGATCTAGGAATAATTAATTAAATATGCACATGCTGGCACTTTAGGGCCAGGAACGGGCACATGCGTGTCCCCTAGAAGAAACTACAGGGCAGAGCGACCAGATGTGCTGACGTCTCCGGGGAAGAAAACATTGGCCACAGGAGAGAGGTCTGCGGTCGCGGACGTCAGCAGGTAAGGGGAGACAGCGGTCTGCGACCGCGGCCATTACGGCACCCCCCCTTACGCCCCCTCTTCTTGGGTCCAGAGCAAGAGAGGAATTTTTTAACGAGGGTAGGGACATTAAGGTTCTCTTCTGGTTCCCAGGACCTCTCCTCAGGCCCAACCCCTCTCCAGTCCACCAAATAGAAAGTCCTTCCTCCTACCCTCTTGCAGTCTAGGATCTTCTTCACCTCAAACACATCAGATGAGCCTCTGGGAGCAACTGCAAGACTAGGAGTTTTACTGTAGCATTTCAGAACCACAGGTTTCAGGAAGGACACATGCAAGGAGTTGGGGATTCTGAGGGTAGGAGGCAGACGAAGCTTATAGGAGACAGGGTTTATCTGTTGTAGGATATCAAATGGTCCGAGGAACCTGGGAGCAAATTTGTATGAGGGCACCTTCAAATGACTGTTCCTTGAGGATAGCCAGATCTTGACTCCAGGGGAGAACTGAGGAGGAACTTTTCTTCTTTTATTGGCATGCTTTTTCATGCTGTCCACTGCCTGGAGGATCGCAGACTTAGTTTGCTGCCAGATGTGAATAAAAGTCCCAAATTAAGAATTTGCTGCTGGTACCGGAGTCATGGCTGGCACAGGGAGAGGAACTCGAGGATGCTGGCTGTACACAATGTAGAAAGGAGACAAGGCAGTAGACTCACTTGTGTGATTGTTGTATGAGAATTCCGCCCAAGGCAGAAGTTGTACCCAATTGTCGTGTTGGGCGGAAATAAAATGAAGAAGATAATTCTCTAAAATTTGATTGGTCCTCTCCACTTGACCATTGGACTGTGGGTGATAGGCAGAAGAGAAGTCCAGTTTTACGTCTATCAGGTTGCACAGAGCTCTCCAGAACTTGGATGTAAACTGTACACCCTGGTCCGAGATAATGTGCAGGGGAAGTTCGTGCAGACGGAAGATGTGCAGAATAAACAGATTTGCCAGACGAGGAGCCGACGTGAGACCAGTCAACAGAATAAAAGGTGCCATTTTAGAGAACCGATCCACTACTACCCAGATCGTAGTACATCCAGCTGAGGGAGGAAGGTCAGTGATAAAATCCATAGCGATATGCTTTCAAGGAGCATCAGCAACAGGCAGGGGTAGTAGCAGACCAGCAGATTTGGAGAAGGTTCGAGGCACAGTTCATACATGAGGAGACATGGTCTGCAACATCTCCAGGCAGAGTAGGCGACCAATAGTGATGCACTATCAAGTCCTGTGTCTTACGGACACCAGAGTGCCCAGCCAGTTTAGAGTTGTGTCTCCAGCGGAGAAATTTTTTTCCAGGAGGAATGTCTCTAATTTGCAGAGGGTTAGCGGCAATAATTCTAGAAGGATCTATGATGTATTGAGGAGTTTTCTCAGAGTCATTGGTTTCAAACGAGCTAGACAGGGCGTCAGTCTTCACATTCTTGTCTGCAGGACGGAAGTGAAGCAAAAACTGAAATCGGGCAAAAAACAACGACCATCTGGCTTGGCGTGGATTTAATCGTTGAGCCCACTGTAGATACGGGAGGTTCTTGTGGTCAGTATAGATGATAATAGGATGGACAGCACCCTCTAGCAAGTGTCTCCACTCCTCTAAGTCCAACTTGACGGCCAGAAATTCCCGATCCCCAATGGAATAGTTTCGTTCTGCTGGAGAGAATAATTTTGATAAGAAGCCACAAGCCACCATCTTGCCTTTAGAGTTCTTTTGGCATAGTAGTGCTCCCGCACATATGGAAGACGCGTCCACCTCCGCAAAGAACTGCCGAGAAGCATCAGGGTGATAGAGAACGGAGGCTGAGATGAAAGCGCTCTTGAGTTTAATATAAACGCTGATTCTGCCTAGAGAGGCCAAACCTTGGCGTTCACCCCTTCTTGGTGAGGGCCGAGATTGGGGCAGTCAGAGACGAGAATTTCCGAAAAAATTTCAGGTAGAACGCTGTATGGACCGCAGGCCCTGTGGACGTGGCCATTCTTTGATGGATTTCACCTTCTCTGGGTCCATCTTGATACGATGTAGCCCAGGAAGGGCAGAGAGCTCTTCTAGAACACACACTCCTCGATTTTAGCTTATAGACGATTCCCCCTTAACCGCGACAGAACTTGGCGAACATGCCTCCGATGTGTTATCAAATCAGGTGAGTAGATCAGATGTCGTTCAGATAGACCACCACACACACATACAAAAAGTCCTGGAAAATGTCATTTACAAACTCCTGGAACACAGCTGGAGCGTTATATAGACCAAAGGGTATCACAAGATATTTGTAGTGGCCGTCTCGGGTGTTAAATGTAGATTTCCACTCGTCACCTTTGCGGATACGGATCAAGTTATGAGCTCCGCGTAGATCCAGCTTTGTGAACACCTTGGCCCCACGAATTCTATCGAAAAGTTCTGAAATGAGCGGCAGGGGATACTTATTCTTGATCGTAATTTGGTTCAGACGCTGGTAGTCAATACATGGATAAAGAGATCCGTCCTTCCTCACGAATAAGAAGAATCCGGCTCCGCCTGGGGAGGAAGACTTCGGGATGAATCCTCTCTCTCGAGGTTCTCCTTAACGTAGGCAGACATGGCTAGGATCTCTGTCAGGAATAGAGGATAAATTCACCCTCGAGGTGGTGAGGCATCAGGAAGTAACTCAACAGGGCAGTCGTAGATGCGATGAGGGGGAAGAGTCTCTGCTTCCTTCCTACTGAAGACGACCGCAAAACTAGCATAATGAGACGGTAGATCGGAGAGTTACTGAGGCAGTGGAGGCAAAACAGGACGAACCTGTGGCAGGCAGCGGCTAAGGCATCTGGGCCCCCATTGGAGGACCTCTCCAGAACTCCAGTTGAGAACCTGAGAGTGTAGATGAAGCCAAGGCAGGCCCAGCAGAACAGGGTAGAACGAGGAAGGTGATCTGTTCCGAGCGAAGAATTCCGATTTGTAATGTCAGTGGTTTAGTGCCGGACACAATAGGATCAGGCAATGGTAGTCCATTTCTTAGAGGCAACCGCCAGGGGTCTCTCCAGAAGAAATATGGGTAGAGGTAGGCGATCCACCAGATCCTGCATGATGTATTTTGCAGCTGCTCCGGAATCTAGATAGGCAGAGGAGGAGTGTGATGTCTCTCCAGAGATGATGGTCACAGTAATAGATAACTTGGGAGAGGTTTTGACGTTTGGCGTCGTCCCACGTAGGGTTGCCTCTCCAACCAATCCTAGATACTGAAGTTTCCTGGCTTTTGTGGACATTGGCACACGAAATGGCCTTTAAGGCAGCAATACAGACACAGGCTACAGAAGAGCATCTGCGTTTCTCCTGCTCGGACAATTTGATTCTGTCTGCCTGCATAGGTTCTTCAGGTAGAGTAACAGGAGGAGGCAATAGTGATCTCTGGAACGAGGGTGCCAGTCTGTGGAAACGTCTCTCCCGCCGAACTTCCTGAGCACGTTCCTGGATCCTCATGTCGACTCGGGTAGCCAACAGGATAAGAGCATCCAGGGTAGGAGGAAGATCTTGGGCTGCTAGCTCGTCTTTGATGTGCGAGGACAGTCCCTGCCAAAAGATTGCCACCAATGCCTTATTGTTCCATGCCAACTCTGCTGCCACTGTACAGAAAGAGATCGAATACTCTCCTACCATGGACCCTCCTTGCTTGAGGGTTAGCAGAGTGGCCACTGCAGTGGATGTTCGACCCGGCTCCTCGAACACAGTACGAAAAGTCTCTAGGAATAACACCAGGTCTGAGAATTCAGGGCCCTCTCGTTCCAAGATGGGGTTTGCCCATGCCTGGGCCTTGCCAGCGAGAAGGGAAACGATTAACGCTACGGTCTGCGGTCGCGGCCGTCAACATTTAAGGGGAGGCGGCAGCCGTTACATCTAGTTGCTATGCCTGTGTAAACAATGAAGGGAGCCCTTTATTGTGCTGATCGGCTTAAACATCAATCTTTAGGTACCAGCAAACCCCTTTAAGCACTAGTTTTACAACATGTTCCTATTAAAGGAGTAGTCCAATTTTTGTTTTCTTTGTCATTTATTTGTAGAATAGGAAATTATACAGTTTTCTAATATACATATATTATAAATTCTGCTCACATACCTTGGTTATATCAGTGCAGTAGGCCCCTGTCTCTTCACAGTAGAGTGGTATAGCCCAAAGATTAGTCCTGTGTAATGCATCCACAGGCTAACCGAATATGGATAAACATGGCGTCAGTCATGTGACCCCCCCCAAACAAAAACCACACACATCATGTGACCCCTAACATTCAGTTAGCAATAGGGTTACATGACATACATGTGTTGGGGCCACATAGAGGACACATCCATGGACTAAATGAATAGGCCTAATGGTAGAGTAATGATGAACAGCTACTTCACTGTGTGTGTCTCTAGATGATTTATAGAATGGCAGCCTGTCTCTATGTTATGTTATTAACCCCTTAATGACCAGGCCAATTTGCACGTTAACCCCTTCCCGACATCCGCCGTATATATACGGCGCTGCCGGGAAGGTGTTCCCGCAAAGCGCAGTACAGTTATGGCGCGATGATGGTGCGGGCTCAGAAGCAGAGCCGGCACCATCACCGCGGGGTGACAGCTGTATTATACAGCTGCACCCTTCTGTAACTGCCAGGACCGGAGCTATTCTCCGATCCGGCTGATTAACCCCTCAGATGCTGCGCTCAATATTCACCCGACCGGCAACCCAGTGACGCAATCGCTGGGTTGCTGTGGCAATCGGACGCCATAAAATGGCGTCCGAGTCTGCCTTGTACGGGAGCCGATGAGGACCCGCCTGCGGCGTGTCCTCATAGGCTTGCTGTCAGTGAATAACTGACAGCGCTAATACACTGCACTACATATGTAGTGCAGTGTATTAGAGTAGCGATCGGGGCATCAGACCCTCATGTCCCCTAGTGTCCCCTAGTGGGACAAGTCAGAAAAGTAAAAAAAAGATAATAAAAATGTGGTAAAACAATAAAAACACACACATTTCAAATAAAAATAAAGCTAAACTGACTTTTTTCCCATAGTAAGTCTTTTATTATGGGGAAAAACGTAAAAATTAAACAAACTATACATAATTGGTATTGCCAATAATAAAAACGGCAATCCGTCTTGCAAAAAATAATCCCTGACACCGCTTTGTGCACGCAAAAATAAAAAAGTTATGGGTCTTAGAATATGGCGACACAGAAAACAAATGATTTTATAAAAAAAGTGATTTTATTGTGCAAAAGCCGCAATACATAAAAAAAACTATACATAATTGGTATCGCCGCGTACGTAATGACCCAAACTACAAAACAATTATGTAATTTATCCCGCACGGTGAATGCCGTAAAAAAAAAAACATGAAAAACAACGCCAGAATATTTGTTTTTAGGTCACATCTCCTTCCAAAAAATGCAATAAAAAGTGATCAAATAGTCACATTTACTCCAAAATAGTACTAATAAATAAGGACAATCCGTCCCGCAAAAAATAATCCCTGACACCGCTTTGTACACACAAAAATAAAATGTTATGGGTCTTAGAATATGTCGACACTGAAAACAAATAATTTTATAAAAAAAGTGATTTTATTGTGCAAAAGCTACAATACAAAAAAAAAACTATATAAATTTGGTATCGCCGTAATCGTATCGACCCACAGAATAAAGCTAACATGTAATTTAGGGCGCACTGTGGATGCGGAAAAAAAACCCAATAAAAAACTATTCCAGAATTGCTTGTTTTTGGTAATTTCCTTTATCAAAAAATGAAATAAAAAGTGATCAAAAAGTCATATGTGTTCTAAAATGGTACCAATAAAATCTACAGCCCGTCTCGCAAAAAACAAGCCCACACACCGCTCAATCAACTGAAAAATAAAAAAGTTATGGCACTAGTAATGCGGTGATGAAAAAACATCTCAATGCCCAGGCGGAACATTCCTTCAGTTTCAGGGCCATAGTATTTAGGAACTAGGAAGGGAAGGGACACAGCACATCCGCTGGAAGCGAGGGTGCACGTATTATACCAGCGCAAAACTTTCCCAGCAATATTTCCCAAACTACGAAGGAGAAAAAGTCCCCAAAAGGTGCAGAGCGTTACAGAAGGGGGATAAGAAAGAAAACCGTTTATCAGTGTGACACCGGCCTGCGCATAACGGATCGCTTCACATCGTAACACACATCTATGGATAATTGTATTATTTACCCCATTATTATACCCTCTTATTATGCCCTGATGTACTTCACACAGAAAACATATGCCCCACATTATAAACTGAAATACCAGCAAAACCCCAAACAGAAAAACTACCAAGCAAAATCCATGCTCAAAATGGCGGTCTTTCCCTTCTTAGCCCTACAGTGAGCCCAAACAGCAATTTATGGCCACAAGTAAAGCATTACCATACCCGGGAGAACCCACTTAAGTAGGCTCTGTCACCAGATTTTGCAACCCCTATCTGCTATTGCAGCAGATAGGCGCTGCAATGTAGATTACAGTAACGTTTTTATTTTTAAAAAAAGAGCATTTTTGGCCAAGTTATGACCATTTTTGTATTTATGCAAATGAGGCTTGCAAAAGTACAAATGGGCGTGTTGAAAAGTAAAAGTACAACTGGGCGTGTATTATGTGCGTACATCGGGGCGTTTTTACTACTTTTACTAGCTGGGCGTTCTGACGAGAAGTATCATCCACTTCTCTTCAGAACGCCCAGCTTCTGGCAGTGCAGACACAGCCGTGTTCTCGAGAGATCACGCTGTGACGTCACTCACAGGTCCTGCATCGTGTCAGACGAGCAAGGACACATCGGCACCAGAGGCTACAGATGATTCTGCAGCAGCATCGGCGTTTGCAGGTAAGACGATGTAGCTACTTACCTGCTGATGCTGCTGCAGAATCAACTGTAGCCTCTGGTGCCGATGTGTCCTCGCTCGTCTGACACGATGCAGGACCTGTGAGTGACGTCACAGCGTGATCTCTCGAGAACACGGCTGTGTCTGCACTGCCAGAAGCTGGGCGTTCTGAAGAGAAGTGGATGATACTTCTCGTCAGAACGCCCAGCTAGTAAAAGAAGTAAAAACGCCCCGATGTACGCACATAATACACGCCCAGTTGTACTTTTACTTTTCAACACGCCCAGTTGTACTTTTGCAAGCCTCATTTGCATAAATACAAAAATGGTCATAACTTGGCCAAAAATGCTCGTTTTTAAAAAATAAAAACGTTACTGTTATCTACGTTGCAGCGCCTATCTGCTGCAATAGCAGATAGGGGTTGCAAAATCTGGTGACAGAGCCTCTTTAACAATTTATGGGGTAAGATTCTCTAGGGGCACAACATATTGTGCGGTGAATGGGCAGATCAGTGGAAAAATTTAAATTTTTTACTTTGCAGCATCCACTGCGTATTAATTTCTGAAAAACACCTGTGGAGTCTAAATTCTCACTACACCCCTTGATAAATGCCTTTAGGGGTGTAGTTTCTAAAACGGGGTCACTTTTGTTTGGTACATCAGGGGTTTTGCAAATGCAACATGGCGTCCGCAAACCATTCTAGCAAAATCTACGATAAAGATAAATACTGCTCCTTTTCTTCTGAATGCTCCCATATATGTAAACAGCGGATTATAACCACATATGGGGTGTTACCGTACTCGGAAGAAATTACTTTACAAATGTTGGCGGGCTTTTTCTTCTTTATTCCTTGTAAAAATGAAAAATGTTGATCTAAAACGACATCTTGTTGGGAAAAAATTATTTTTCATTTTCATGGCTTAATTCTAATTAATTCAGCAAAAACCCTTTGGGATCAAAATTTTCACTATACCCCTAGATGATTCCTCAAGGGGTGCAGTTTCCCAAATGGAGTCACTTTTGGGGTGTTTCCACTGTACTAGTACTACAGGGGCTCAGCAAATGTGACATGGCGCCCAGAAACTATTCCAAAATCCAAATGGTGCTCCTTCCATTCTGAGCCATACTGTGTGTCCAAACAGATGTTTGTGACCACATGTGGGGTATTGTTTTACTCGGGAGAAATTGCTTTACAAATGTTGCACTGCTTTTTCTCCTTCAGTCCTTGTGGAAATGAAAATAAAATACCTAAACTTACATTTTCTTTGAAAAAAATGTAGATTTTCATTTTTACGGCCTACTACCAATAAGTTCTGTAAAACACCTGTGGGGTCAAACTGCTCACTGTACCCCTAGATAATTTCCTCATGGGGTGTAGTATCCAAAATGGGGTCACTTGTTGGGGGTTTCCACTGTTTTGCCCCCTCTAGGGCTTTGCAAATGTGACATGGCCTCCGAAAACCATTCCTGCTAAATTTGAGTTCCAAAAGCCAAATAGCGCTCTTTCCCTTCTCAGCCTCGCCGTGTGTCCAAACAGCCGTTTATTACCACATGTGGGGTATTGTTTTACTCTGGAGAAATTGCTCTACAAATTTTATGGTGGTTTTTCTCCTTTAGTCCTTGTGAAAATGAAAAAAAATTAGCTAAACCTACATTTTATTTGAAAAAAATGTAGATTTTAATTTTCATGGCCTAGTTCCAATAATTTTTGCAAAAAAACTGGCGGGTCAAAATGCTTGCTACACCCCTAAATAAATTCCTCGAGGGGTGTAGTTTCCCAAATGGGGTCACTTTTGGGGGGTTTCCACTGTTTTGGCACCGCAAGACCTCTTCAAAGCTGACATGGTGCCTAAAATATATTCTAATAAAAAGGAGGCCCAAAATCCACTAGGTGCTCCTTTTGCTTCGGAGGCCGGTGCTTCAGTCCTGTAGCACGCTAGGGCCACATGTGGGATATTTCCTAAAACTGCAGAAGCTGGGCAATAAATATTGAGTTGCGTTTCTCTGGTAAGACCTTCTGTGGTACAAAAAAAATTGATTCAAAATGAACTTCTGGAAAAAAGTAATGAGCTTTGTAAATTTCACCTCTACTTTGCCTTAATTCCTGCGCAATTTCTAAAGGGTTAATAAACTTTCTAAATGCTGTTTTGAATACTTTGAGGGGTGCAGTTTTTAAAATGGGGTGACTTATTGGGGTTTCTAATATATAAGGACCTCAAAGCCACTTCACAACTGAACTGGTCCCTGTAAAAATAGCATTTTGAAATTTTCTTGAAAATGGGAGAAATTGCTGCTAAAGTTCTAAGCCTTGTAACGTCCTAGAAAAATAAAATGATGTTCAAAAAACTATGCTAAACTAAAGTAGACATATTGGTGATGTTAATTAGCAACATTTTTGTGTGGTATAACTGCCTGTCTTACAAGCAGATACATTTAAATTGAGAAAAATGCAAATTTTTGCAATTTTTCGCTAAATTTTGGTGTTTTTCACAATTAAATACTGAATATATCGGGCAAATTTTGCCAGTAACATAAAGTCCAATGTGTCACGAGAAAACAATCTCAGAATCGCTTGGATAGGTAAAAGCATTCCGGAGTTATTACCACATAAAGTGAAACATGTCAGATTTGAAAAATGAGGCTCTGTCAGGAAGGTCAAAAGTGGCCAAAGAGGGAAGGGGTTAATGACGAAGGATTATTTTTTTTGTTTTTTACGGTCACATTCCAAGAGTCGTAACTTTTTTTTTATTCCGTCAACATAGCCGCATAAGGGCTTGTTTTTTGCGGGACGAGTTGTATTTTGTAATTGCACAATTTTTAGATGCTTATAATATATCGATTAACTTTTATTAACTTTATTTTAGGAGAGAATTGAAAATAAGCAGCTATTCCAGCATTGATTTTCACGTTATAAATTTACGCCGTTTACTATGCAGCGTAAATAACATGTTAACTTCATTTTATGGGTCGGCACAATTAAGGAGATACCAAATATGTAAAGGTTTTCTATGTTTTCTATGTTTGCACAATAAAAACCCTTTTAGAAAAAAAATACTTGTTTTTGCATCGCCGCATTCCAAGAGCCGTAACTTGTATTTTTCCATCAATGTGGCCGTATGTGGGCTTGATTTTTGCGGGCCAAGGTGTCGTTTTCATTAGCACTATTTTGGGGGTACATAGAACTTATAGATTAACTTTTATTTGATTTTTTTATCGGGGGAATGGGAGAAAAGAGAGAATTTTGCTGTTGTTTTTTGCGTTTGTTTTTAACTCCGTTCATCCGGCGGTTTAATTAATGTGTTCATTTTATTGTTCAAGTCTTTACGATCGCATGAATACCGTGTATGTGTTATTTGTTTTGACACTTTTACTGAATAAAAGCACTTTTTGGGCAAAAAAAGTAGTTGTATTTTACTGAATAAGACTGGGCCCCAGTTGCCACACAGTGTTGACCGTGCTGGTCCCGCTCCCAACTGAAGCTGTGTCCGCAGCAGGGTTCAATGTTGGAGCGTTGCTCCAGCATTCACTGTGCCACGAGTAGCTCGGAGCAGGCAGGTGCGATGTAGTGACGTCATAGCGCCAGTCTGCACGAGTCACTCACAGCACACTGCAGAGGAGGAGAAGGATCCTCCACCCGTCGTGGGAACGGGGATAGGTAAGTAATTACAGTGAAGGAAATAAGTATTTGATCCCTTGCTGATTTTGTAAGTTTGCCCACTGTCAAAGACATGAACAGTCTCGAATTTTTAGGCTAGGTTAATTTTACCAGTGAGAGATAGATAATATAAAATAAAATAAAATAAAATCACATTGTCAAAATTATATATATTTATTTGCATTGTGCACAGAGAAATAAGTATTTGATCCCTTTGGCAAACAAGACTTAATACTTGGTGGCAAAACCCTTTTTGGCAAGAACAGCAGTCAGACGTTTTTTGTAGTTGATGATGAGGTTTGCACACATGTTAGATGGAATTTTGGCCCACTCCTCTTTGCAGATCATCTGTAAATCATTAAGATTTTGAGGCTGTCGCTTGGCAACTCGGATCTTCAGCTCCCTCCATAAGTTTTCGATGGGATTAAGGTCTGGAGACTGGCTAGGCCACTCCATGACCTTAATGTGCTTCTTTTTGAGCCACTCCTTTGTTGCCTTCGCTGTATGTTTCGGGTCATTGTCGTGCTGGAAGACCCAGCCACGAGCCATTTTTAATGTCCTGGTGGAGGGAAGGAGGTTGTCACTCAGGATTTGACGGTACATGGCTCCATCCATTCTCCCATTGATGCGGTGAAGTAGTCCTGTGCCCTTAGCAGAGAAACACCCCCAAAACATAATGTTTCCACCTCCATGCTTGACAGTGGGGACGGTGTTCTTTGGGTCATAGGCAGCATTTCTCTTCCTCCAAACACGGCGAGTTGAGTTAATGCCAAAGAGCTCAATTGTAGTCTCATCTGACCACAGCACCTTCTCCCAATCACTCTCAGAATCATCCAGATGTTCATTTGCAAACTTCAGACGGGCCTGTACATGTGCCTTCTTGAGCAGGGGGACCTTGCGGGCACTGCAGGATTTTAATCCATTACGGCGTAATGTGTTACCAATGGTTTTCTTGGTGATTGTGGTCCCAGCTGCCTTGAGATCATTAACAAGTTCCCCCCGTGTAGTTTTCGGCTGAGCTCTCACCTTCCTCAGGATCAAGGATACCCCACGAGGGGAGATTTTGCATGGAGCCCCAGATCGATGTCGATTGACAGTCATTTTGTATGTCTTCCATTTTCTTACTATTGCACCAACAGTTGTCTCCTTCTCACCCAGCGTCTTACTTATGGTTTTGTAGCCCATTCCAGCCTTGTGCAGGTCTATGATCTTGTCCCAGACATCCTTAGAAAGCTCTTTGGTCTTGCCCATGTTGTAGAGGTTAGAGTCAGACTGATTAATTGAGTCTGTGGACAGGAGTCTTTTATACAGGTGACCATGTAAGACAGCTGTCTTTAATGCAGGCACCAAGTTGATTTGGAGCGTGTAACTGATAAGGAGGAGGCTGAACTCTTAATGGTTGGTAGGGGATCAAATACTTATTTCTCTGTGCACAATGCAAATAAATATATATAATTTTGACAATGTGATTTTCTTTTTTTTTTTTTATATAATCTCTCTCTCACTGGTAAAATTAACCTAGCCTAAAAATTCTAGACTGTTCATGTCTTTGACAGTGGGAAAACTTACAAAATCAGCAAGGAATGAAATACTTATTTCCTTCACTGTATGTTATTATCTTACTATTAGGTACATACCTATGGGGGCATTATACTGGGTATGGGAGGGGGGCTCATATGGTAGCTGCTGAGGGGGCATTATACTGTATGGGGGCATTATACTGGGTGTGGGACAGCTAAGGGGGCATTATACTGTATGGGGTAGCTATGGGGGGCAATATACTGTGGGGGCAGCTATGGGGGGTATTAGACTGTGGGGGGCAGCTATGGTGGCATTATACTGTGGGGGCAGCTAAGGGGGCATTATACTGTGGTGGTCAGCTATGGGTGGCATTATACTGTGGTGGTCAGCTATGGGGGGCATTATACTGTGGTGGTCAGCTATGGGGGGCATTATACGGTGCGGAGGGCAGCTATGGGGGCATTATACTGTGTGGGGGCAGCTATGGGGGGCATTATACTGTGTGGGGGCAGCTATGGTGAAGCATTATACTGTGTGGGGGGCAGCTTTGGGGGGAATTATACTGTGTGGTGGCATTATACTGTGGGGGCAGCTATGGGGGAATTCATGGGGTCTGTCGGGCAAGGCAGCTGGGCATAGGCATGCGCAGGGGTCTGGTGGTGTTGGGGAGGGGTAGGGGGGTCCATCTTGCACCAGGGCCCATGAGCCTTTAACTACGCCCCTGCGTGGGTGGTAGGTCACATGACTAACCTCTTGGTGATATTTAGGCCATTTTTATCCAAAAGATGCATTTCTATGGACTAATCTGTGGGCTGTACCATTTCTCCTTTAGATAGAGGCAACTGTACATGTATATGAAAGGTATGTAAGCAGAATTTTAAATACATGTATATTAGAAAACGGTATGATTTCCTGTTCTGCAAATAAACAAAAAAAAAACTGGACAACCCCTTTAATCTAATACTTCCATTGTCTCATTGTTGAAAGTGTCAGCTATTGAAAATTGTCCCATATATTATGTTAGAATTTTCTTCTTCTGAAATTGCATATTATTTCCATCTACCAGCTGCAAGTTCTACTTCTTACCACTACTAGTGGCAAATACTTTCCATAGAAAGTCATGCAACAAAAATTACACCTCAAATAACCACACAATTCTAATAACAAAAAATACAATTGAGTACCCTTCAAGAATGGTGCGCCTATTGTTTTAGTCCACCAGAATAGCACTACTACATTCCTAATTTCCAAACAACAGGTATAACAACCCCTTTTGATCTGTATGAATATAACAAAATACTGAGAAGAACTGAGTTATTGCTTTTTAGTGATTTCTATTATTTTTCAATCCCATTTCTTACCTTAGCTGGGACATCCATGGCCTGTTCAAGTAGCTGGCAAAGGTCAGACATGAGGGTCTTGGGTATTGCACTCTGGCATACATTAGTGTGCAATGTGAATATAGGCATGATGATATAAGAGGACAATGAGAGATTCCGGATAATCTCTTTCCTATCAACAACATGACAATAAAACAATATTTCAAGTTCAGCCCTAACAAACATCCTGTCCACCACACCCAACTATTACTCATTTACTTACTTCCTTGTGATGAGCAAAATTACAGATAAAGACTGAGACTAAAGGCCGTTTTACACCGGCCGATTTTGGCCGATGCAACGAGCACCGATCAGCAAGACAGCTCGTTGATCGGCGCTCATCTGCTCCTGTCACAATGAGCTAGTATGGGGACAAGCGCTCGTTACTCCAATCGCTCGTTACTCCAATCGCTCATCCCCATACATTATTATCATGTCGGCAGCGCGTCTCCGTGTTTACACAGGGAGATGTACCGCCGACAACGAAAATGTTTCCGTTTTTTAAAATGATACAATCAGCAGATAAACGAGCATTTGCTTGTTCATCTGCTGATCGCTGCCCTGTTTCCTATGAACGCTTGTCTGCCCGATAATTGCCCAGTGTAAAACCCCCTTAAGGCCTAATTTACACGAACGTGTCCGTTTTGCGCGCATAAAAAACGCAGCGTTTTGCATGCGTTGCAGTTCCGTGTGTCATCAGTGTTTGGTGCGTGTCTGCGTTATTTTCGCGCATATGCCATCTTTATGTCACGCGGTTTTGACGTTTACAAAATGAAATGAAGGAGGTGGTTTTCTTTTTCCCATCATTTCTTTAGCAACTGTTGCGCGAATCACGCACAGCACATGGATGTGCGTTCGTGTGCTGTCCGTGATTTTCACACACGCATTGACTTCAATGGGTGCGTGATGCGCAAAAAAACGCTCAAGTATAGGACATGCAGTGAGTTTTACGCTGCGTGAAAAACACGGAATGTCTGAATGGCCCCATTGACTTGCCTAGGTCTGTGCGATGTGCGTGATTTTCATCTGAAGGGTTAAACAGGTGAGAGCGATACTAATATCGATCTCACCCGGTCGAGCAGGGACGCCCCCAGCCCTCAGCTACCTCTGCCAGCTGAGAGCAGGGAGATTTGACAGCTCTCTGCTCTAAGCATGCGCGACCTGCCGCTCTATTGATTCGGAGGGATAGGACCCCCGTTCTCGTGATCGGTGGGGGTCCCAGCAATCAGACCCCGACTGATCAGCAGGTTACCACCTATCCTGTTAGACAATAACATTTAATCTTGGGACAACCTCTTTAAAGCAAAGTTAGCTACACATTGGGGGTAATTTATCAGTTTTTTTTACACCAGTTTTCTGGCTCAGAAAGTGGAAAAAAAGCCCAAAAGTCGCAATTTGCATGGAAAATTGTGACTTGTGTATTTTATGCAGCCCTCGACATCCTCAACAAGGGGACATGGCTTAAAAAAAGGGAGCCAGATTTCCGGCGTTAATTATAATAAATTTGTCGGGCTGTGGTGTCCTCCTCTGCAGCGTTTGCTGTCCTGACATCTTCATCACTTTTGCATAATTTTCCCTTCTCAACGCAAACTTCCCATCCTGGTGCCCAGTCACCCTGCTGCTACTAGGCCTCCTGTGCTGCCCAGTGCCCCCAAATACTGTACTGTAGAAATATTAGTGCCATACAGATAGTCCCCCTGAAAAAACTAGTACCACACAGATAGTGCCCCCTACAGTAATTAATGCCACAGAGTCCTACAAAAATAATTGTGCCCAGCTAATAGTACCCTGACAGTAAAAATGGCCACAAGGTGCCCTGAAAAAAAATGTGGCAAGTAGATAGTGCCCCAGCAGTGCTTCCAAAAATAATTGTGTGAAGCAGAGTGCCCTTTTAAGTAATAGTACTCCCATAAGCGCAGTAGTGTCACCCTATGGAGCCCCCATTAGTAATAGTGCTTCCATCAGCAATAGTGCCCTCAATTGTAATATTGCTCAGAGTACCCCATTAGTAATAGTGCCACACATAATTGCACTCAAGAGTAAAAATAATCCCCCCAGTGAGGCCCATCAGTAATAATGCCACAATAGTAATAATACTTCCCAGAGTGCCCACATTAGTAATAGAACTCCCCCACTGTACCCAATTAGTAATAGTGCCCTGAATTGTAATAATCCTCCCTCAGTGTCCAATAGTAATAGTGCTGCCTCACAGTGCCCCCACTAGTAATAGCAATCCCCCACAGTGCCCTCATCAGAAATAGTGCTATCAATTGTAATAAGGCTCCCTGTGTGACCCTGCCCCATTAGTTTTAATGCCCCCATTAGTAAGATGTACCGTACTCCCATTAGTATAGTGCTCTCCCAGTGCCCTATCAGTAAGGGTATGTTCACACGACCTATTTTTGGCCGTTTTTCAGGCGGTAAACGCGCGAAAAATCAGAAGCAGAACGCCTCCAAACATCTGCCCATTGATTTAAATGAGAAAACAGCGTTTTGTTCCAACGGAGCATTGTTTTACGCGTAAAAAAAACGGCCGCGAAAAAGAAGTGCAGGACACTTCTTGGGACGTTTTTGGAGCCGTTTTCCATAGACTATTGAAAAAAGCTCAAAAAATGGCCGTGAAAAGCGCGAGTGCCACAAAAAACGTCTGAAAATCAGGAGCTGTTTTCTCTTGAAAACAGCTCCGTATATTGAAATGTTTTTGACTCTGCGTGTAAACATACCCTAATAGTGCCCTCAATTGTGATAATGCTCTCTATTGCCCCATTATTAATAGTGTTCCAATAGTAATACTCCCCCAAAGTGCTCACTTTAGTCACAGTGCTCCCCCAGTGCCCCATTAGTAATAGTGCTTTGTGTCCCATCAGTAATAGCGCCCATAATTGTAATAATGCTCCGAGTGCCCCAATAGTAATTGTGCCCACATAACAACTGTGCTCCCCCACAGTGCCCCACCAGTAATTGTGCTCCCATTAGTAACAGTGCCCCATCAGGAATTGTGCTCCCATTAGTAACAGTGCCCCCATAGTGCCAATTGCAATAATGCTACCCCAGAGTGCCACCATTATTAATAGTGCTCCCCCACAGTGCCCCATTAGTAATAGTGCTCCCCTACAGTGCCCCCAAGATGTCAACATTAGTGCCCATTCTCATTATGCAGCCAAACACACTTAAAGAGGCTCTGTCACCACATTATAAGTGCCCTATCTCCTACATAAGGAGATCGGCGCTATAATGTAGGTGAAAGTGATGCTTTTTATTTCAAAAAACGTTCATTTACACAGCAGCATCGCGTTCTTATTAGAACACGATCTGCAGCCACATACACAGACATTAACGTTAATCAAGTGTCCTGATAATGAATATACATGACCTCCAGCCTGGACGTGCTGGAATCTCACAGAAAAGATTCAGAAGTGTCAGGATTCTGAATACACATTACGTCCAGGCTGGAGGTCATGTATATTCATTATCAAGACACTTGATTAACGTTAATGTCTGTGTATGTGGCTGCAGATCGTGTTCTAATAAGAACGCGATGCTGCTGTGTAAATGAATGTAGAGGAGTGCATGACTCTGATTGGTCAGCGTCATACACTCCTCTGTACAACGCCCACTTGGTCGAAAGTAAAAACACGCCCACTTGGGCATTAAGAAACTCATTAGCATAAACCAAAATTACTAATAAAGTGGTAAAAATAGATAGTTTTTTTAAAATAAAAAGCATTACTGTCACCTACATTATAGCGCCGATCTCCTTATGATCGGGCACTTATAATGTGGTGACAGACCCTCTTTAAGCGGTCAGTGCGCATCACCCAGCTATTTTATTGATAAACCCGGGGGTGATGAGCACCAGCGGTGGAGTCCACCCCCTTCCCAAGCTCCTCTGCACGAGCGTCAGTACGTTCACACTACGTGAAGAGAATGGCTGCGGCTCCATGGCAACTGGGAAGCCGGGTACTTCGTACTGCAAATTAATTTTTATTCTGCAGTACTGACTGAACCCCACGATCTATTAGACACTCTTCTGTGATTGACGTGTTGTTGACCTGTTTTATATAATCCATTCAATAAGCTCTTGGAGCAGACAACTAGATAAAGAGTAGGTCATGTGTTAAACAGCCATGATATGCTATTTCTTGCTAGGTTATTGCCTGCCGATATGGCAATGAAACAACTGTTGCACATGACACAGGTTTCCTTTTTAAATTAGGTTGTTAACCCCTTAAGGATGCAGCCTAGCTCAGAGCCCATTTTTCAAATCTGACGTGTCATTTTATGTTGTAATAACTCTGGAACGCTTATACCGATCCAAGCGATTCTAAGATTGTTTTCTCGTGACACATTGTGCTTTATGTTAGTGGTAAAATTTTGTCGATCTATTCAGTGTTTATTTGTGAAAAATAGCAAAAATTTAAGAAAATTTGGAAAAAAAATAGTTTTTTTCTGAATTTAAATGTGTCTGCTTGTAAGACCGCACAAAATAGTTACTAGTTCACATATGTCTACTATATGTTGGCATCATTTTTTGAAAGTTTTGATTTTTTTAGGATGTTACGTTAGAACGTAAGCAGCAATTTCTCATATTTGAAAGAAAATTTCAAGTTTTTTTTTTAGGTACCAGTTCAGTTCTGAAGTGGCTGGGAGCGCCCTCTATATTAGAAACCCCCATAAAACCCCCCATTTTACAAACTAGACCCCTCAAAGTGTTCAAAACAGCATTTAGAAAGTTTCTTAACCCTTTAGGCGTTTCACAGGAATTTAAAGCAAAGTAGAGGTCAAATTTACAAATTTCTTTTTTGGTCAGAAAATCCTTATTAACTTTTTCCTATAAAACAAAAAGGTTTTACCAGAGAAACGCAACTCAATATTTATTGCCCAGATTCTGCAGTTTTTTATCCCACGTGGCCCTAGTGTGGTAATGGACGGAAGCACCGGCCTCCGAAGCAAAGAAGCACCTAGTGGCTTTTGGTGCCTCCTATTAATTAGGCACGACGTCCGGTTTGAAGATGTCTTGTGGTGCCAAAACTGTAGAAACCCCCCAAAAGTGAGCCTACTTGGCAAACTACACTACTCAAGGAACATATTGAGGGCTAAAGCGACCATTTAGACCCCACAGGTTTTTTGCTGCACATTTGTGGAATTAGGCTGTGCAATTGAAAATCACACTTTTCCGATAAAAGGTACAAATTTGTAATTTTTACAAGGAATAAAGGAGAAAAAGCACCCCAATATTTGTAAAGCAATTTCACCCGATTACAGCAATACCCCATATGTGGTCATAAACTGCTGGTTGGACAAACGGCAGAGTTCAGAATGGCAGTACTACTTGGCATGTAGATTTTGCTGGATTGGGGAAACACCTTAAAAGTGACCCCATTTTGGAAACTAGATCCCTTGAGGAATTCATTGTAGTTTTCATGGGGTGCATGCGACTTTTTGATTAGTTTTTACTCTATTTTTTAAGAGGTGTGGTGCTTAAAAAACAGCAATTCTACTATTGTTTTTTTATTCCTTTTTCTTTTTTAACAGCGTTCACTGTGCGCTATAAATGACATATTCACTTTATTCTGCGGGGCGATATGATTACGGCGATACCATATGTTTATAGTTTTATGTCTTATGGCGTTTGCACAATAAAATACTTTTTATAAAAATAGTTTGCTTTTTTGTGTTGCCTTATTCTAAGAGCCATAACTTTTTTTATTTTTCCATCAAGAAAGCCGTGTGAGAACTTGTTTTTTTGCGTAACAAACTGTAGTTTCGATGAGGACCATTTTTAGGTATATGTGACTTTTTGATCTCTTTTTATTCCATTTTTTTGGGAGGTGAAGAGATCAAAAAGTTGTGATACTGATATGGTTTATTATTTTCTTTCATGGCACTCACCGCGCGAGAGAAATAACGAAATGCTTTTGTAGATCAGGCCGTTACGGCGATACCAAATATGTGTAGTTTATTTTATTTTTTTAATAATAAAGGACTGATAAGGGAAAAAGGGATTTGTACTTTTATCACTTTAAAACTTTTATCTTTACACAACCTTTTATTACTTTGTCCCACTAGGGGACCTGAAGGCAGGAGGCCCTGATAGCAATTCTAATGCACTACACTACATGCAAAGTGCAGTGCATTAGAGCGGTCAGCTACTCGCTGACAGCAAGCATAGTGGGTCCCAACTTGGTCAGGACCCACTAGGCTTCAGTAGATGGCATAGGCGGAGGCCATTGTTATGCCTCCGATTGCCATAGCTATCATCGGCGCCCGCTATCATGTAGCGGGACATCGATGGTGGTTTAACCCCTAAGAAGCGGCAATGTCTATTGAACGCGGCTTCTAAGGGGTTAATCAGTGGGGACACCGCGATCGGTCGCCGCTGTAGGAGCTGCGGCAACTGCTGTAGGAGCTGCGGCAACTGCTGTACGAGGCAGCAGTTGTCAAAGCTCCTGTATGTGACGTACTATTAGGTCATAGAGCGCGAATTATGCACTTATGACCTATTAGTACGTCAAGGAGCGGGAAGGGGTTAGTGTTCCTTCTACTTGCTAACGCAGTCAGACTGTATATCTTTCCAAATCTTAGTTTGATCTCCCCCATCCGGTTTCTAGCCAGATAAAGCTGACCAATGGGCACAAGTACTTGGTGGGGAAAACAATGCACCAAAATGTAATCTAAAGCTTATTTGTAAAAAAATAATATAAATATATATATATATATATATATATATATATATATATATATATACACATACACACACACACACACACACACACTTCTCAATGAATTAAAATATCAAAAAGTTAATTTCAGTAATTCAATTCAAAAAGTGAAACTCATTAGAGATTCATTACACAGAGAGCATTTTTTTTCTTTTAATGTTGATGATCAATAAATTTACTTTTTGATTATATTCTAATTCATTGAGGACTAGTGTATATATATATATATATATATATATATATATATATATATATCTCTCTCTCTGAAGACTATACAATACCTATATTATACGTTTGTACGTCTTCCCCACCTACACCGACCAGGATGTCGCTGGAATGAATGCAAGCACAGTGGTTATATAATAAGTCTGAGACTTCAAGTCCTATAAGTCCCAGAGTCGGACACCCATTGCAAGTACTTGAAATTTTTCTCACACATCACTATTTTGTGTAAGTTAGGCTTTGTTCACATCTGCGTTGGGGTCCCGTACGGACGTTCCATCTGAGCTTTTCTGTCAGAACGGGGCCCTAAACAGACACCAGAGGTTTCCGTTTCAATCAGCATTGCTTTCAATGTTGACGGATCCGGTGCCCATGGTTTCCGTTTGTCTCTGTTGTGCACCGAACCCGTCGTTTTCCCGGAAGCAATAGCGTAGTCGGCCGTGTGGATAATTACAGCTTCACAAAATAGTGCACATTCTACCTCAAATTGCCATGGTTTTGCACTGAGGATTTCGGCCGCAGGATAACCAGAACACAATAACAAACGCCCAATCACACATGAAACAGCAGGTAATAAAGACTGACACAAAAATGTTGTAACTTACATCTTTTTTTATTTACCATGAAATTTATAATGCAGGCAAAATACTTATTATACTGCTGTGGTTGTCATTTCATCTGCTGGCCATTGAGGACTGAGGCATGTTTAAGCGAAGGTAGATTTGTTCCAACCCACATTGCTTGGATTTAAGTCCACAAAATTGAAATAAACCCTGTAAATAAAAAGAGACTGTTAGCTCCAGATACGCAGAATGAAAAACAGCCACCACTATGTCCATCCATAGACTAACTATGGAGATTTGGCTAAACCATTTAATACTATAAATAAGGCTATGTTCACACTGTGTTCTCCCTGTATGTTGGACGTATGCATCGGGAAAGCTCCCAGTGCATATATGTCAATAAGCTAAACTTACCGATGGAGGCCAAAGAGTGTCCGTCAGGCAGTTTACGTCGGGTATACAGTGTTTTGGCTGGATAGAATAGCGTAGTCGAAGGAAGCTCAAGTGATAACGGTTATGACGTAACTGTTATATATATATATATATATATATATATATATATATATATATATATAACAGTTACGTCACTAAAGTTTCCTGATGTATCCGTTAAAGGAACAGATGCGTCCGTCACTTAGTCTACAATGGTATCTGTTTAAGGCATACGTCGTGAACAGTGTCAGGAGCGTCCATGACACGTACATTAAACGGATACCATTATAGTGAATGAGTGACAGATGCTACTGTATGCCATTATACATCAGAAGGTGCGTACTTTCAGTCTCTGCTAGAATAATGAAAGCTTGGAGCTGGTTAGTTGCACTAGTCATTATTAATAAGACCCAGTGTAATATATATATTTTTTTCTACATAGGCCATGAATGCAGATAAACTTCCTCCAGTTGTATTTCTGCAATACAGGATTCTTGCAGACAGAAGAATTTGTAGTACGCTTGCTCTGCACAGACAAAAATTCTAAATCTAGAAATTCTACTGCATACAAATTCCTCTTGGTGTCCTTGTCAAGCCATCAGTTGATGCAGAGGTCTGCTGCTCTATGGATATGGGTGAATTCATTCCAATGGAGGAGGAATGGTGAGAGGCTACTAGATAAATCCAGTGCTACTCAACCCACAGCAAAAGTGTGTCCACTCCGTAGAAATAAATCAGCAACTTTACTGGATCCCGCAACAAACGAGCATATAAAGTGAATCGCGGACGTTTCTCAAGCCACAGAAGGGCTCCTAGTCATTCCTTCTGCAGCTTGAAACAGGTCAGCGATTTATTTTAAATGGCTCTGTTGTGGGATCCAGTAAAGATAGTGCTTTATTTAATCTTACCGGTTGCTAAACACACTTTTTCTGTGATAAGAATTGAAACTTCCTCTACAGCTCAATCCTCTAGGATGGTTGCCCAGAAACCTCTGCCACCCTTATACATTTGACAGATTCAAACAAAGAAAACATGATCCACCAACTTCGATCTAATATACATGGGTGACTTAACAGCCATTTCCAAGTCAAGGAGATCAGTGGCTTAAGAATATTAACCCCTTCCCTCTTTGGCCGCTTTTGACCTTCCTGACAGAGCCTCATTTTTCAAATCTGACATGTTTCACTTTATGTGGTAATAACTCCGGAATGCTTTTACCTATCCAAGCGATTCTGAGATTGTTTTCTCGTGACACATTGGACTTTATGTTACTGGCAAAATTTGCCCGATACATTCAGTATTTAATTGTGAAAAACACCAAATTTTAGCGAAAAATTGCAAAAATTTGCATTTTTCTCAATTTAAATGTATCTGCTTGTAAGACAGGCAGTTATACCACACAAAAATGTTGCTAACTAACATCCCCCATATGTCTACTTTAGATTGGTATCGTTTTTTGATCATCATTTTATTTTTCTAGGACGTTACAAGGCTTTGAACTTTAGCAGCAATTTCTCACATTTTCAAGAAAATTTCAAAATGCTATTTTTACAGGGGCCTGCTCAGTTGTGAAGTGGCTTTGAGGTCCTTAGATATTAGAAACCCCCAATAAGTCACCTCATTTTAAAAACTGCACCCCTCAAAGTATTCAAAACAGCATTTAGAAAGTTTCTTAACCCTTTAGACATTGCGCAGGAATTAAGGCAAAGTAGAGGTGACATTTACAAAGTTCATTATTTTTTTCCAGAAATTCATTTTTAATCCATTTTTTTTGTACCACAGAAGGTTTTACCCAAGAAATGCAACTCAATATTTATTGCCCAGGTTCTGCAGTTTTAGGAAATATCCCACATGTGGCCCTAGTGTGCTACTGGACTGAAGCACCGGCCTCAGAAGCAAAGGAGCACCTGGTGGATTTTGGGCCTCCTTTTTATTAGAATATATTTTAGGCACCATGTCAGGTTTGAACAGGTCTAGTGGAACTAAAACAGTGGAAACCCCTCAAAAGTGACCCCATTTGGGAAACTACACCCCTCGAGGAATTTATCTAGGGGTGTAGCAAGCATCTAGGGGTGTAGCAAGCATTTTGACCGGCCAGTTTTTTTGCAAAAATTTTTGGAACTAGGTCATGAAAATGAAAATCTACATTTTTTCAAATAAAATGTAGCTTTAGCTACTTTTTTTTCATTTCCACAAGGACTGAAGGAGAAAAAGCACCGCAACATTTGTAAAGAAATTTCTCCCGAGTAAAACAATACCCCACATGTGGTAATAAACGGCTGTTTGGACACACGGTGAGGCTGAGAAGGGAAAGAGCGCCATTTGGCTTTTGGAACTCAAATTTAGCAGGAATGGTTTGCGGAGGCCATGTCACATTTGCAAAGCTCCTGAGGGGACAAAACAGTGGAAACCCCCAACAAGTGACCCCATTTTGGAAACTACACCCCATGAGGAAATTATCTAGGGGTACAGTGAGCAGTTTGACCCCACAGGTGTTTTACAGAACTTATTGGAAGTAGGCCGTAAAAATGAAAATCTACATTTTTTTCAAAGAAAATGTAGGTTTAGGTATTTTTTTTTCATTTCCACAAGGACTGAAGGAGAAAAAGCAGTGCAACATTTGTAAAGCAACTTCTCCCGAGTAAAACAATACCCCACATGTTGTGACAAACATCTGTTTGGACACACGGTAGGGCTCAGAATGGAAGGAGCACCATTTGGATTTTGGAATGGTTTCTGGGTGTCATGTCATATTTGCTGAGCCCCTGTAGTACTAGTACAGTGGAAGCACCCCAAAAGTGACTCCATTTGGGAAACTGCACCCCCTGAGGAATCATCTAGGGGTATAGTGAAAATTTTGATCCCAAAGGGTTTTTGCTGAATTAATTAGAATTAAGCCATGAAAATGAAAAATAATTTTTTCCCAACAAGATGTAGTTTTAGAGCAACATTTTTCATTTTTACAAGGAATAAAGAAGAAAAAGCCCCCCAACATTTGTAAAGTAATTTCTTCCGAGTACGGTAACACCCCATATGTGGTTATAATCAGCTGTTTACATATATGGGAGCATTCAGAAGAAAAGGAGCAGTATTTATCTTTATCGTAGATTTTGCTAGAATGGTTTGCGGACACCATGTTGCATTTGCAAAACCCCTGATGTACCAAACAAAAGTAACCCTGTTTTAGAAACTACACCCGTAAAGGCATTTATCAAGGGATGTAGTGAGAATTTAGACTCCACAGGTGTTTTTCAGAAATGAATACGCAGTGGATTGTGCAAAGTGAAAATTGCAATTTCTCCACTGATCTGCCCATTCACCGCACAAGATGTTGTGCCCCTAGAGGATCTTACCCCATAAATTGTTAAGCGGGTTCTCCCGGGTATGGTAATGCCTTGTGGCCATAAATTGCTGTTTGGGCTCACTGTAGGGCTAAGAAGGGAAAGACCGCCATTTTGAGCATGGATTTTGCTTGGTAATAGTTCTGTTTGGGGTTTTGCTGGTATTTCCGTTTATAATGTGGTGGCATATGTAATCTGTGCGGAGTATATCAGGGGTATATGTAATCTGTGCGGAGTACATCAGGGCATAATAAGAGGGTATAATAATGGGGTAAATAATACAATTCTCCATAGATGTGTGTTACGCTGTGAAGCGATCCGTTATGCACTGGCCGGTGTCACACTGATAAACGGTTTTCTTTCTTATCCCCCTTTTGTAACGCTCTGCACCTTTTGGGGACTTTTTCTCCTTCGTAGTTTGGGAAATATTACCGGGAAAGTTTTGCGCTGGTATAATACGGGCGCCCTCGCTTCCAGCGGATGTGCGATTTCCCTTTCCTAGTTCCTAAATACTAGGGCCCTGAAACTGAAGGAATGTTCCCCTCCGGCCTGCGCATTGAGATGTTTCTTCATCACCGCATTACTAGGGCCGTAACTTTTTTGTTTTTCAGTTGATTGAGCGGAGTGCGGGCTTGTTTTTTGCGAGACGGGCTGTATATTTTATTGGTACCATTTTAGAACACATACGACTTTTTGATCACTTTTTATTTCATTTTTTGGTAAAGGAAATTACCAAAAACAAGCAATTCTGGAATAGTTTTTTATTGGTTTTTTTATCGGCATCCAGTGTGCCCTAAATTACATGTTAGCTTTATTCTGCGGGTCGATACGATTACGGCGACACCAAATTGATAGTTTTTTTTTATGTATTGCAGCTTTTGCACAATAAAATCACTTTTTTTATAAAATCATTTGTTTTCTGTGTCGACATTCTAAGACCCATAACTTTATTATTTTTGCGTGCACAAAGCGGTGTCAGGGATTATTTTTTGCGGAACGGATTGTCGTTTTTATTAGTACTATTTTGGAGTAAATGTGACTTTTTGATCACTTTTCATAGCATTTTTTGGAAGGAGATGGGACCTAAAAACAAAGATTCTGGCGTTGTTTTTCATGTTTTTTTTTTACGGCGTTCACCGTGCGGGATAAATGACATAATTGTTTTGTAGTTTGGGTCGTTACGTACGCGGCGATACCAATTATGTATAGTTTTTTTTTTATGTATTGCGGCTTTTGCACAATAAAATCACTTTTTTTATAAAATCATTTGTTTTTATTGTCGCCATATTCTAAGACCCATAACTTTTTTATTTTTGCGTGTACGAAACGGTGTAAGGGATTATTTTTTGCGGGACGGATTGTCGTTTTTATTAGTACTATTTTGGAGTAAATGTGACTTTTTGATCAGTTTTTATAGCATTTTTTGGAAGGAGATGTGACCTAAAAACAAAGATTCTGGCGCAGTTTTTCATGTTTTTTTTTTACCGCGTTCACCGTGCGGGATAAATTACATAATAGTTTTGTAGTTTGGGCCGTTACGGACGCGGCGATACCAATTATGTATAGTTTTTTTTATTTTTACGGTTTTTCCCATAATAAAAGACTTACTATGGGAAAAAAGTCAGTTTAGCTTTATTTTTATTTGAAATGGGTGTGTTTTTATTGTTTTACCACATTTTTATTAACTTTTTTTTACTTGTCCCACTAGGGGACATGAGGGCCTGATGCCCCGATCGCTACTCTAATACACTGCACTACATACATAGTGCAGTGTATTAGCGCTGTCAGTTATTCACTGACAGCAAGCCTATGAGGACTCGCCGCAGGCGGGTCCTCATCGGCTCCCGTACAAGGCAGACTCGGACGCCATTTTCTGGCGTCCGATTGCCACAGCAACCCAGCGATTGCGTCACTGGGTTGCCGGTCGGGTGAAAACCTATCAGATGCTGGGCTCTATTGAGCGCAGCATCTGAGGGGTTAATCTGCCGGATCGGAGAATAGCTCCGGTCCTGGCAGTTACAGAAGGGTGCCAGCTGTATAATACAGCTGTCACCCCGCGGTGATGGTGCCGGCTGATGTCGGGAAGGGGTTAAGAGACAAGGCTATAAAAACAAGCAAAAAAAAAGCAAAGAAAAAAAATAGGTGGCATTTGGCAAACAATAAAAGTATGACATATATGAAGAAGCCACACTAGAGCAAGTGACACTGGCTCCGTAGTCCCCACAGGTGTATATGCACTCCTATATGATTAGAATCATTCTTCCACCAGATAGGTGATAAATGCAAGATCAGTGGGGTCCGACCACTGTGCCTGGCTGTTTCCGTCAACCCCATAGACTTTGAATGGTGCAGCAAAGCGCATCCCCAGCCTCCGCTCTATTCAAACTCCTCCTAGCCTCCGTGGAAAATGCTGCAAGCTGGAATACCCCTTTAAGCTGGAGATCAAATATTTGAATTTCCAGACGTTTCTCCACTTTATTTCCCAGTTGCTTAATGTGTAAAATCTGTCTGTATTATGACAGCTTGTGCCTGCAGCTTCTAGGACAGAATACAAGCCGCTGTAAACATTTTTTGCTGATGGTCTTGCAGAGCAACACATTCCTTAAGCCTAACTTAACAGGGTCCGACCCATATTTCATGCCTCAGTTGTTGCAGATGTGTGACGATAGTCGCTACATCAATTTATACAGCTCCTATTGACTTCAATTATACCTGTTGGGGGAGATATGCAGCTCCTTGCTCAAAGTATCACTCAGCAAATTAGTGTAATTTCTGTTCTGTGGACCCCCAATTTTGCCAATACTCTTCAGGCTGCAAAGAGCACAGGGTTCTGTTGTGCCCCCAAAGCTCATCATCTGATCCGGCATGATGTGCACAGCGATGTACTGTTAAAAACAAAGAACAGCAATTTAGTGGAAAGAAAATGAATAGGTTACAAATCAAAAGGCACGGACGGACCGTGAACAGTAAAGCTCGGCTCCGACATGGTCACTCGCCATCGAATACACAATTTAAGCTGAGAAGCCGGAACCACAGCTGATCGTTGGGGAGGCAAGAAGGGCTTGTCTCTCCATTCACATGATCATTTGGCCTGGCTAAACGATTATACAGTGTTATTTTATACAGCATCTGCAAGGCCCCATTCACACCTCAGTTTTATATCTACACTTTCGGGAAACTTTTTTTTTTTTTAAGCAAAAAATTTATGTTCTAGTTATTTCGTCTGTTCCTGCACAACACTGTAATAATACATTGGATTAGATTTCTATATTTTTGGGAAAAAACGGATTCAAAAATTCGTATAGAAAAAAACAAAACAAAAACACAAATGTGGCAAATTTTGTATGCGTGACATTTGGGTTTTGAAGTTGCCCATTTGATGAAGTCAAGGTTTGTCCACACGTAACGGAGTTGCTGCAGAAAATTTCTGCAGCAATTCCGCAGAAACTAGCAGGATTTCCGCTGCGGAAAAACCGCATTATTTCCTGCAGAAAATTGTGCGGATTTTTCTGCGTTTTCACAATGCTGGGAGACGGTGACATCTCCTCTGAAAAACGCAGAAATTCTGCAGGAATGGACACATTGCGGTCCGAAAAAATCTCACCCACTTTGCTGCTACTGTATTCTGCTGCAGATTTTCTGTCCGGAAAATATGCAGCAATTAATCTACGTATGAACAAGCCCTACTTGTTTTGTATCTCTCGTATTACTTTTAAACTAATAAAACAAAAGGATAAAGGGGGTTTTACACTGGCCAATTATCGGGCAAACAAGCGCTCACAGAATGCTCATTGCCGATAATTGCCCAGTGTAAGGGTAAGGCCACACGGTGTGGTCACGGTGCGCTTATGTTACGTTTTTAAACCGCAGCAAGTCATTTTTCAATAGAAGTCAATGGTGACGACATTTTTGTTATGGACAGACGGCTGCTATTATATTACAATGTTTTTTGTGCGGTTGACCGCATCTTCATAATGTCCAACTGCATGCAGTTAATGACCGCGCTGCCAATGTTGTTGCTGAACTGCTTGCGTTTTTGCTAACAGTTCTGCAATGTATTCTAATGAACTATATACAGGAAGCACCTGACAAACTTCAACACGGGTGAAAATCAATTATTTGCTTTAAAAACGCAACAGAACTGCAGAATTACAGACAAAAAAAAACGCACGCAGTTGACCGCATGCGGTTTTCAAAGGCAACAAAACCGCGTCAACAACGGACCGTGTGGCCTTACCCATAACAGGGCAGCGATCAGCAGATGAACAAGCAAACAATCATCTGCTGATCGTATCATTCTAAAAAAGTAAAATATTATCATTGTCGGCAGCACATCTTCCATCTCCACATCAAATAATAATAATGTATGGGGACGAGCAATCGAAGTAATGACCGCTCGTCCCCATGTATAGATCCTTGCGACAGGAGCAAACGAGTGCCGATCAACGAGCTGTCTCGATCGACGCTCGCTGCACCGGCCAAAATCGGCCGGTGTAAGGGTATGTGCACACGACCAATTTTCAGGCATAATGAAGGCGTTTTACGCCTCGAATTAGGCCTGAAAAGACGGCTCCAATACGTCGGCAAACATCTGCCCATTACCTGCAATGGGTCTTACGATGTTCTGTGCAGACGAGATGTCATTTTACGCGTCGCTGTCAAAATACAGCGTGTAAAATGACGGCTCGTCAAAAGTGCAGGACACTTCTTGGGACATTTTTGGAGCCGTTTTCTCATAGACTATTGATAACAGCTATAAACACGGCCGTAAAAAACGCAGCGAAAACGCCACAAAATACGCGAGTTGCTCAAAAAATGGCTGAAAATCAGGAGCTATTTTCCCTTGAAAACAGCTCCGTATTTTGAGACGCTTTTGACTCTGCATGTGAACATACCCTGATAGGACCTTAAGGCATGTGAAAATCCAACACACCTAACCTTATTTCGCCCACCAGCAAACAGCCACCCTCATACACATTGTCAGCAGATCCGGAGGACATCAACAGCATCTGCCAATAATCTAAGGCTCTGCTCACATCTGCATCAGAGGCTCCGTTAGGGGCCTCCAAAGCAGTTTAGGTGAAAAATGGCGGAACAAATAGCACAGCATGCTGCACTAGTTCAGCCGGTAATACGACAGACACCATCACGGAAGCTCGACAGATCCCGTGAAACTAGAGACCAGACCAGAAGACAGCGTTGCATCGGTGAGTATGTGTCATCGCATCGCCGCAGATCCCGTGAAGACGAGGGACCTTACCTGAAGAAGACAGTGCTGCATCGGTGAGTATGTAGGGCATTCATGGCTTGTGTGGCATCATATACATCGGGGCTGCGTGGCGGCACATACAGGGGGGGCTGCGTGGCGGCACATACAGGGGGGGGTTGCGTGGCGGCACATACAGGGGGGGGTTGCGTGGCGGCACATACAGGGGGGGCTGCGTGGCGGCACATACAGGGGAGGCAATGAGAAACTGATGCAAAATGGATGTCAAACGGCCATTAGAAACAGACAAACGGACTGGAGACACACTGATGCAAAATGGCCATGAAAAACTGACAGTTGATCAGTTTTTAATGGACATTTTTTTTCACTATCGTGTGAATATAGCCTAAGGCCTCATACACACAACCGTAATTTGTATCCTAAGGGCTTACTCAGACGAACGGGATATACGTCCGTGCAAAGCGCGTGATTTTCGCACGGACCTATATTAGTCTATGGGGCCGTGCAGCCATGTGCGTGATTTTTACGCAGCGTTGGTCCGCTGCGTAAAAGTCACGACATGTCCGTACTTTGAGCGTTTTTCGCGCATCACGCACCCATTGAAGTCAATGGGTGCGTGAAAACAACGCATGCCACACGGAAGCACTTCCATGCGACCAGCGTGATTTGCGCAACAGCTGTGAAAAGGATGAATGAAAACTTGCACGTGCTTTTCTGTTTACAAACATCCAAACGGAGTGTCATAATGATGGCGGCTGCGCGAAAATCACACAGCCGCGCACCATATGCTGAGGCCACATGGAGCTGTTAAGTGCCTTTTGCGCAGGCAAAACGCCGAATTTTTTGTGTGCGCAAAAAGCTCGTGTGAATCCGGCCTAAATGTATCAATCTGCAGTCCAGATTTTTTAGTTTAAAGAGGCTCTGTCACCAGAGTATAAATGCCCTATCTCCTACATAATCTGATCGGCGCTGTAATGTAGATAACAGCAGTGGTTTTTATTTTGAAAAACGATCATTTTTGAGCAAGTTATGAACAATTTTAGATTTATGCTAATTCGTTTCTTAATAGACAACTGGGCGTGTTTTTACTTTTTACCAACTGGGCGTTGTACAGAGGAGTGTATGACGCTGACCAATCAGTGTCATACACTTCTCTCCAGTCATGATCAGCTGTACTCACAGCACAGTGTGGTCTCGCTAGATCATGCTGTGCTGTCACTTACTCACACATTAACTTTACCGAAGTGTCTTGAGAGTGAATAGACACCGCCTCCAGCCTACACGTTACGGCCAAAACCATGCCAACGTGCAAGTCTTTGCGGTTTTCAAATCGAGCGCAGTTAAAAGCAGTTTGGTGTTTAACACCTTAACGACCACCGTCTTTTGCGGTGCATGTCCTTAAGTCTTTTGGCGTTGCTGTAGAAGAGGCTGATGTAACTCACAGCTCCTGATCTTAGAGCAGCCTGCTGAATACAGCTGGGGGGGTCGGAAAATATTCGAAACCCAGCTGTTTAACCCTTTGATCGCCATGGTCTGTGACCAGATCAAAGGGAACTCCCCGCTTTGATCATCATCGGAAACCAGGTGACGTGATCAAACACCGGGGAATCCCTCTGCGGTGATCTACAAAGGACCCCAGGGCTGTCTGTTCAGTTTGCCTGCTGTTAGGGCACACTATGTGCTGCCCTAACAGCAGCCCGTGTCATAGTGACACAGTATAATATATTAGCATACGGGAGTATACGAATACATCACAAGTAAAATATAAAGTTATAGTAAAAGTTATCCCTTAATGGGATTAAAAATACAAAACAAAACACAGTGGTCACAATATGGCGACGCAAACATTTTTCGTTTTTTTTCCAAACTTTTACTTTTTTTTTAAGGTACTAAACATAACAAAAAAACTGTATCAATTTGGTATCGCCGTGACCGTACGGACCCTCAGAATAAAAGGTAATGTTTCACTTTCACCGTATAGTGAACACTGTAAAAATGAAACCCCGAAGAAAAAAATGGCAGAACTGCTGTTTTTTTTTTCCAATTTCACCCCATTCTGAATTTTTTTTCCAGCTTCCAAATACATCTCACATAATATTAAATAAATAGTGCCATTAGAACATACAATATGTACCGTAAAAATGAAGTCCTCAAATGGCTCAGTGTCAACAACAAAAAATAATAAAATGACTGTTTGAAGACGGGAGGAAAAGGACAATAGGATAAATACAAAAATGAGTCTGGTCCTGGAAGGGTTAATGGCCATGCGATGATATGTGTATTAGCTGCCAAACTGCGCGACATTGCATTTGGCTGCGCGGACTTGCACGTTGGCATGGTTTTAGCCACAACGTGTGAACACAGCCTTGAGGTTAACCATTTACATTCCAGGAATAACTAATAAACTAAATGAAATATCCACATGGATTTCCTTTACAGGGGAAAGAGGTTTACTACAAGCAACATGGCAGGAATGCCAGCCGCTGGTACGGTCTGCTCTGTCCCTCTAAATGCAGGGGCGGCCTGCCACTTCTGATAAGCACCTGCCTTTCCTCCATAGGGTACCACCACCCTCCCCATACTTCCCCCACCAGGATTTGCCGCGCACCTCAGCCGGCTTGCCAGTCGCCTTGGAGAGTTGCTCAGTCAGGCTGCACAGGAGGTTATCAGGAATGGCATCCCGGGCCACGTTGGTAAATAGCTCAAAGGTGGGCATGACTTCTCCGTGTAGACAACAGCGGCGTGTATGATGAAGCTATGGCAGGCCGATACAGAACACGCGTGCTCGTAAACGCTGCCCTACAGAGGAGTCAACCAATCCAACGCTGCTCCTCCCCCTGCTGAACAAAGCTGGTATTGCAGCTCCGGTTGTTCCTATATAGTAGGCCCGAGTTTTTCCTTCACGGTATTAAAGCCCTATGTGAATACATTTTTGAAAAACCGCTGTATCGTCTGGTTATGTACGGTAGTCATGCGTTACTGAATCACTGTATATCAGTGTCTACAGCTAGCGTTACACTGGCACATGCGACAGCCCCTCCCCCATTCAGCATCCTGTTATCATCACCTCAGGACTCTCCAGGAAGAGGACGCAAAGCACGTACAATATATAGGAAGCATAAAAATAATGTAGGAGAATGCTCTAAAATATCAACGTTATAAACCAGGTTATACGGGGTCGATGAATGAAAGAACTAGGTATAAAGGGAATTGCTTAACCCCTTCCCGCCGCAGCCAATTTTAGTTTTTTCATATTCGTTTTTTCTTCCCCACCTTCCAAAAGCCATAACTTTTTATTTTTCCGCCTATATGGCCGTATGAGGGCTTGTTTTTTCACGGAAAGAGTTGTATTTTTTTTTACGACACCATTTAATATACCATATAATGTACTGGGAAACTGAAATAAAATCTTTGTGGCGTGAAATGGGCAAAAAAAAAAATAGATTTCGCCATTGTTGTTTTTTGGATTTCGTTTTTACGACCTTCATCGTGTTGTAAAAATGATAGTTAACTTTATTCTACGGGTCGATGTAATAAAGCAGATATCACATTTATATAGTTTTTTTTTAATGTTTTACCAGTTTCACAATGTATTTGTTGAAAAAAAAATAAATAGTTTTGTGTCGCCATATTCCCAAACTCATAACTTTTTTGATATTTTAGTTGATTGAGCGGTATGAGGGCTTATTTTTTTGCGGGGAAAGCTGTAGTTTTTATTAGCACCATTTTTGGGTACATGTGACTTTGTCATCACTTTTTAATTAATGTTTTTGGGAGCTAAGGTGACCAAAAATCAGTAATTCTAGCGGTTTTGTTTATTTTGACAGCGTTCACCGTGCAGGTTAAATAATATTTTATTAGAATAGTTCGGACTTTTATCAGTTATGTTTATTAATTTATTTTTTTAACATTACTTTAGGGGACTTAACCCGATAGTGACCGCTACCAGGGCCGGCGTCAGCACCCGGCAAACCCAGGCAAGTGCCGGTGGCCCACTGCCCTTGGGGGGGCTCACTCGGCTGCAGGGTGCTGTCGCTGCCGTCGTCACGGCATCACTGTCCATATATGGACAGTGATGTCAGAGGGAGAGAAGGAGTCCCAGGCAGAGCGCTACAAGTGGCTCTGCAGTGGGACTCCGTCTCTGGGGAAGCCCCTGATATCACTGTCCATATATGGACAGTGATGTCAGGAGGAGAGAAGCTATTGGCTCTGTTCCGGGACTCCGTGTCTGGGGAAGCCCCTGACATCACTGACTAAATATGGACAGTGATGTCAGAGGGAGAGAAGGAGTCACAGGCAGAGCGCTACAAGCGGCTCTACATCGGGACTTCGTCTCTGGGGAAGCCCCTGACATCACTGTACATATATGGACAGTGATGTCAGGAGGAGATAAGGAGTCCCAGGCAGAGCGCTAGAAGCGGCTCTGCTCCGAGACGCTGTCTCTGGGGAAGCCCCTGACATCACTGTCCATATATTGACAGTGTTGTCAGGCGCAGAGCAGTGTCCCAGGCAGAGTGCTAGTAGCGCTCTGACCGGGACTTTGGCTCCGGGGTTTCCCCTGTCATCACTAGCCGTATATGGACAGTGATGTCAGGGGCTTTACTCAGAGCTGGAGTACCGGAGCAGAGCCTTTATTAGCACTCTGCCTGGGACTTCAGCTCTGCTTCAGACATCACTATCCATATATAGACAGTTATGTCAGGCACAGAGCAGGAGTCCCAGTGCTCTGCCCGGGACTATGGCTATGCGGTTGTCTCTGACAACACTGTCCATATATGGACAGTGATGTCAGGGATTTCTCCTGAAGGGGAATACCCAGCCAGAGCATCGGCAATGCTCTGGCAGGGGATTCCACTACTAGAGGGAACCCCAAAGGCGCTACCTACAGGGAGGGTGGCTGTGTGGTATTATCAGGGAGGGTGGCTGTGTGGCACTACCAGGGAGGGTGGCTGTGTGGCACTACCAGGGAGGGTGGCTGTGTGACACTACCTGGGAGGAGGGAAGCTGTGTGGCGTTACCTGGGAGGAGGGGGCTGTGCGGCGTTACCTGGGAGGAGGGCTGTGCGGCGCTACCTGGGAGGGGGCTGTGTGGTGCTACCTGGGAGGTGGGGGGCTGTGTTACTATACCTGGGAGGTGGGGCTGTGTGACACTACCTGGGAGGTGGGGACTGTGTGGCACTACCTGGGAGGTGGGGGCTGTGTGGCACTACCTGGGAGGTGGGGGCTGTGTGGCACTACCTGGGAGGTGGGGACTGTGTGGCATAGAGGGCACTAAATTTTTGGGGTTACAAACTGGGGGCCTAACTTCTATATGGGGGCATAAACAGGGCCTGACATCTATATGGGGGCACAAAGTGACGTTTTCTGCCATTTTACCGCCACCGTGAGTTCCAACGCAAAGGGGCCTACTAAGTCTGTGTCGCCCAAGGGCCCACATAAACCTGGAGCCGCCCCTGACCGCCACTATGCCTTTTCACGGCGGGCACTAACGGGCTTTATTCTGATGCATACGCCTTTTCACGGCGCTGCATCAGAATAAATCTGCGGGGCCGGGAGCAGTTAAAACTCCCTGTTCTCAGCTATTCGGAGGTAGCATCGCTGTAGGGGCATGACTACTCAAGCATGACCTAGCAGATGTAAACGGACGGGCAGTAATACACTGCAATACAGAAGTATTGCAGTGTATTATAAAAGCGATCGCATAGTGAAATCCCCTAATGGGACTAGTAAAAAAGTAAAAAAAAAAGTGTAATAAAGTTATTAATAAATAAATAAGTGAAAAAATATAAAAACACACTTTTTCCCCTTACAAAATGCTTTATAATGAAAAAAAGTTACGCGTCCGCTACGACCCCAACTATAAAGCTATTATATTATTTTTCCCGCTCGGCGAGCGGTGTAAAAAATAAAATTAAAAACAATGCCAGAATTGCTCTTTTCTGTTCATCCTGCCTTAAAAAAAAATGTGATAAAATGTGATCAAAAAGTCGCATGTACTCCAAATTGGTCTAAACTTCAAGTCGTCCCGCAAAAAAGATCCCTCATACAGTTGCATCGGCGGAAAAATAAAAAAGTTATGGCTCTTCAAATATGGAGACACAAAAAACATAAGAAGTTAAAGTGTAAAAGTTGTAAAACATAAGAAAACTATATAAATTTGCAATCGTAACGACCCGCTGAATAAAGTTAGTATGTTATTTACACCATATGGTAAACAGCGTAAATTAAAGATGCAAAAAAAAAAAGTGCAGAAATTGCTGGGTTTTTTCTATTACGCCCCCAAAAAAGTTAATAAAAGTTAATCAATAAATTATATGTTATGCTATTAAAAAATACACCTTGTCCCGCAAAAAACAAGACCTTATACAGCTATGTCGATTCAAAAATAAAAAAGTTGTAGCTCTTGGAATGCGACGATGGAAAAACGTAAAAAATAGCTTGGTCATCAAGGTTTAAAATAGGCTGGTCAGGGGGTTAAACCAACGCTTGCACTATAAACTGAAATACTAATGTATTGCAGAATATCGTGATTTTGACAGGCTCCTATTAACCCCTGTCTCTGGTAGAGCTTAATAGGAGCACAACGATGGCAGACCTGGGAGCCTTCATTAGATCCCTAGGCTGCCATGACAACCATCAGCAACCTGTGATCAGGTCACGGGTGGGCGATGGGCTGCCGGAGGGGGCGCCCCCACTTTCTAACAAATTAAATGCTGCAGTCGCTATTGACAGTGGCATATAAGCGGTTAAACGGGCGTAATCAAAGTCATCTTTAAATGCGCCAATGAGGTGTTAGCTGTAATGGACATCTGATACCTTTTCATGACGCTATCTATGACCTCCTTCTCCGCCATTAAGCGGTAGACACACATGGGCTGTTCTTATGTTTCTCTCTTCTCTGTCTTTGCGCTGCTAGGAAGTACTGGGAGAGAGCACGGACGTAGCATGACGTGATATCTTATTGCTGCCTGCCCACTAGCCACCAACGGAGAAGAGGTATAGGTGACCTAAAAAGGAAAAGGAAAAAAGATTTCCAAATAAATCTATATTTCAATGGCGTTTTAGCCACTATTGACCTTAGGTAGGGGTACAGTGTGAACGTCTTGTGTTTTAGGGGTACGAGTCTTCGTACGATAACATCTTAAGGCTACATGCACACGTTGCAAATTTTGCTGCGGAAAATACGCAACAAAAATCGCAGGAAACTGCAAGAAATTCGCAGGAGAAATTGCAACCGAAGATGCGTTTTTTTATGCGTTTTTCGGTGCGGTTTTGCTTCAGAAATCGCAGCGTTTTCATGCTTCAGGTTTTACTGCGTATTTCTCCAGAACTAGGGAGATAGAATTTGAAAGCGGAATCTCGAGATAAATTGACATGCTGCGTTTCCAAAAATACGCACTGCGGGTCAATGTACGTGTGGGTAAATACTGCAGCGTGTACATGAGATTCCCTGGAATCTCATTGCCTATGCCGGTACCAGTGGCGTAGCTATAGGGGTCGCAGCGGTAGCAGCTGCGACCGGGCCCCTAAGCCTGGGGGGCCCCCGTTGCCATACAGAATGCTGGTTAAATAAATTTTATGCGCCGTGAAGCCGGCACTTCCTAGTTCCGGTCACATGGTACACTTAGTATTTCCATGTGACCGTGACGTCACGTGACACGTTTTCCAGCCAGTGCAGTGGAAGAGCCGGTGCGGAGGACTCCAGGTGAGCTGCAGAGTCTGTATTGTAATGTAATGTGTTGTTGTAATGTATTGTGTTGTCTTGTAATGTATTGTGTTGTAGTGTGCTGTCTGTGTTTGCGGTGGAGCTGTTAAATTACAGCCCCCCCCTCCTCTCTCCCCCGGAAACTGTATAATACAACACAATACATTACAAACTGTGAGTTGCGTCCCCCGGGGGGGTCGTGTGAAGACCTCCGGGGGGTCGCGAGTCACTCACCGAGGTCTTGGTTCCATTCAATGCTGGAGCAAGGAGCTGACGGCTGACTCCTTGCTGCAGCATTTACTGTGCCCTGAGCGGCTCGACGCAGGCTGGCGGGATGTAGCGGCATCATCGCGCCTGTCTGCGCCGAGTCACTCACATCACACACCGGAGGAGGCGAAGGATCCTTCACCCGGCGTGGGAACGGGGATAGGTAAGTAATTATGTTATTTTTCTATTATACACATATGGGGCATTATACTGTATGGGGGGCTGATATGGCGGGGGGGGGGGGCATTATACTGAATGGGGGGCTTATATGGTGAGGGGCATTATACTGAATTGGGGGCTGATAAGATCGGTGGGGGGGGCATTATACTGCATGGGGAGCTGATATGGAGGGACATTATAATGTATGGGGAGCTGATATGGGGGCATTATACTGTATGGGGAGCTGATATTGAGGGGCATTATACTGTATGGGGAGCTTATATGGGGGGCATTATACGGTGTATTGGGCAGTTTTGGGGGGGTCTTATACTGTGGGGCAGCTATGGAGGGCATTATACAGAACGGGGAGCTGATATGGGGGCATTATACTGTATGGGGGGCTGATATGGGGGCATTATACTGTATGGGGAGCTCATATGGGCGGCATTATACTGTATGGGGACATTATACTGTATGGGGAGCTCATATGGGGGGCATTATATTGTATGGGGAGCTGATATGGGGGCATTATACTGTATGGGGGCTGATATGGAGGGGTGTTATACTGTATGGGGAGCTGATATGGGGCGCACTATACTGTATGGGGGCAGCTATGTGGGGCATTATACTGTATGGGGCAGTTATGGGGCATTATACTGTGTGGGGGCAGCTATGGGAACATTATACTGTGTGGGGGCATTATACTATGGAGGCTGTTGGGCATAGGCGCGCGCAGGGGTCTGGTGATGGTGGTGTTGAGGAGGGGTAGGGGGCCCAAGCTGAATTCTTGCACTCGGCCATGAGCCTTTAGCTACGCCCCATGAGCCTTTAGGTACGCCCCTGGCCGGTACTGTATTACGCTGCGGTTTTGCCGCACGCACATAATACGCATCATGTGCATTGACCCTTAAAGAGCTATTACATGTGGAATTGCCCTTTAATGCTGCAAAATTGGGAGCAGATAATGCAGTATCTAAGTCATCCAATTCTTTGACCTTTTCCAATTTTTCCTCTCTGCATTCTGACAGCCATATAATCAGTAAACCAAAGCATTATTCCCTGTTAGTACTAAATTGACAGGCAATCCATTAGCCCATGCCTTTGCATATATAGGCTTATAAACATTGCAGGCCTGTGGGCCTTTGGTAGGCCCTCCAGCTACCATGGCAATCCATCCGCAGCCCGTTGATGGGTTAACAGATGGAGTAGCGGGATGTCGGTTGTATATTACATGTATATGACTATCCACTGGGCATGCCATTATATCCTATTGCAGTCAAATGACCGCAATTAGAACATACTGGTATGTCCATTTGCACAAAGGGGTTAAATCCAGTGACTCATAGGTGACGTCTTAACTAATTATAGACGATTTTGCTTTTCTCCATCCAGCCCAGACCGTTATGACGACTTATCCTGACCACTGCTGTTTACTGCCAAGACATATTTGGCCTCTCGCTTATGAAGCCTTCACCAGCCTCTAGCAAAGTTAAATCAGACCCCAGACCAGATCCCAAAATTAATTCAGACTTCAGACCAGATCCCAAAATAAATTCAGACCCTAGACCAGACCCCTACATTAATTTAGATTTAAGACCAGACACCTTTATAAATTCAGACCCAAGACCAAATCTGGGGATGAATTCTTTTAGACTAAACATTTTGCCTTTTACAGTATGGAAATTTTATGCTTAATCTTTATTGGGGGTGTCATGTATTCAACGTTTTAGCTTGAATTGTACATTAATTACTGTATGATGGCCTTGTTTTCTGTCATTGTGTAACTAATTTTTATTTTATATTTTAATACATATTGAATAAAGAACTACATTTTAATGGACTACTTTTGTCTATTCAGCACTCATCTTTTCTTAGACCTCATGCACACGACTGTAGCCATGTGCACGGCCGTGATTTTTAGGTTGGACGGTGTCACCCGCGGGCCGCCCGCAAATCGCGGGCCGTGCACATGGCCGCGTGCATTAATTTCTATGAGCCTGGACCGCAAAACACGACTGTAATAATGTTCGTTCTTTTTTGCGGTCCAGGCTCCTGGGCCATGCACGGACCGTGGAAACACACGGTAGTGTGCATGGGCCCATTGAAATGAATTGCGGCCGCAAAAATAAGTTTGTGTGCATGGGTTTTGCTCAGGCCCCATGCACACGTCCGTATTTTTCATCCGTAATTACGGACCCATTAATTTCTATTGTCCACGGACTCCTTTCAGTATTTTTACTATGGGAGCTTCTGTAAATACGGACGGCTACCGTACAGCCGTATACCGTCCGTATTTACGAAAGCGTTGATATGCAACATGTGGAAGACATCATTTGCATCCTCCCTCTTTTTTTTTTTTTACAGATCTGTATATACGGATGGAATACGGATGCAATACGGACCCTATTTACAGACAGTATTCCGGAATAGATGAAAATACGTGTGCGTGGGGCCTATGAGTGTAGAGCGACTTAGTGTATACAGGGTAACTAGTTAGATGGACATTAGCACTGACATTCAAATGTATACTTCTTCATATATTTGGTCAAATCAGATCCCAAAATAATTCGGACCCCAAATAAGACCGCTAAATAAATTCAGACTCCACACCCCTGAGTTAATTCAGACCCCAGACTAAATACCAAAAGTAATTCAAACCTCGGACCAGTCCCCTAAATTCATACCCAAGACCAGACCCCTCTATATACTTATCCTCCTTTCTCCCGGGCTCCTCCTCAGCTTCAGGTGCCACTGCACACATCAGGACTGTGTGTCAGGACCCAGTGCGGCGAGGATAGTTATTATCGGCCGTTATGTATTGCTTAAATCCAATAGAGAGCGGCCAATTAAAAAGTTGCCACTGTAGTCCGAAGGGGGGGGGGGGGTGTCGAATCCTGTCCCACCAAATCACCCCACTAACGCCGGCCTTGGTTGGATGTAGGGTATGTCCATGGAGTTATACAAAGGTGTGTACCAGTTTGGAAATCGGGCTCCAATTTATCGAATATGCTATGTAATCTTTGCTCAAACGTCTTAGCTCAGACGGGATGCATAGTTTTACACACCTGATATCAAATATTTAAAGCTGGGTGCTGCTAAATTATTTGTGTCTTAAAAGGGGTTTTTCTCCAAAACATATGTATCCCCTATCCACTGGATAGGGGATACACTTGTGATCGCTGGGGGTCCGACCGCTAGGACCCTCAGCAATGAGGAGACTGGGGGACCGAAAGTCCTCCCGAAGTGCTCCATGAGAATGAAGCGCTGGTTCGTATGCTCGGCCAGAGCTCCATTAACCCCTTTATGAACGCCGATACGCCTTTTTACGGAGATCATTAGTGGGCTTTATTCTGATGCAATAGCCCTTTCACGGCGCTGCAACAGAATAAATAAACAGAGCAGGGAGCCGTTAAATGTCCCTGCTCTCAGCTCTCTGCCTGTAGTAAATGCCTGCTAGGTCATGACAGATGCATGGCCTAGCAGATGCCTGTCCGTTTTAAACGGACAGGCAGTAATACACTGCAATACAGAAGTATTGCAGTGTATTATAAAAGCGATCGGATGATCGCATATTAAAGTCCCCTAGTAGGACTAGTAAAAAATGTTTTTTTTAAAATAAAGTTAATTAAAAAAATGTGAAAAAAATGAAAAACACTCTTTTCCCTTACAAAATGCTTTACTATTAAAAAAACCATAATAAAGCAAAAAAGTTACACATATTTGGTATTGCCGCGTCCGTAACGACCCCGACTATAAAGCTATTACATTATTTAACCCGCACGGTGAACGCCGTAAAAATAAAATAAAAAACAATGGAAAAATTGCTGTTTTCTGTGAATCCTGACTTAAAAAAAATGTGATAAAAAGTGATCAAAAAGTCGCATCTACTCCAAAATGGTACCAATAAAAACTACAAGTCGTCCCGCAAAAAAAAATTATGGCTCTTCAAATATGGAGACACAAAAACAAATAATTTAAAAAAAAAGTGTATTTGCTGTGTAAAAGTAGTAAAACATACAAATCTATACAAATTTGGTATCGTAACAACCCGTTGAATAAAGTTATTGTGTTATTTATACCACACGGTAAACGGCGTAGATTTAGGACGCGAAAAAGAGTGGTGAAATTTCAGGTTTTTTTCTATTACCCCCCCCCCCCACACAAAAAAGTTAATTATAGTTAATCAATAAATAATATGTACCCCAAAATGGTGCTATTAAAAAATACAACTTGTCCCACAAAAAACAAGACCTTATACAGCTATGTAGACGCAAAAATAAAAAAGTTATAGCTCTTCGAATGTGACGATGGAAAAACTGTAAAAATTGCTTGGTCATTAGGGCCCAGAATGCAAGCAGGTGGAAGGGGTTAATTTCTATGGGACTTCCGGGACCACTGTCTCCGGCGGTTACTTAGAAATTAATGGAGCATTGGTCAAGCAAGCACACCATTCTCATGGAGCACTTCGGGGGACTTTCGGTCCCCTATTCTCCTCATTGGTTGGACCCCAGCAATCACACATGTATCCCCTATCCTGTGGATACGGGATACATGTGTTTATGCGAAAACCGCTTTAAAGACTATGTAAACCTTTTGAATGGCATTTTTTTTCAATAAAAAGGTTAGTCAGTGTGATTGGTGCAACTTTATAAATAGTTTTCATTAAAAATTATTTTTACTTTTAAAAAATTTAATTTGTAAATTTCACCTCCACTTTGCTTTAATTCCTGTCAAACACCAAAAGGGTTGAGAAACGTTCTAAATGCTGTCCCGAATTCTTTGAGGGGTGCAGTTTTTAAAATGGGGTGTTTTCTGGGGGGTTTCTAATATATAAGATCCTCAAAGCCACTTCAGAACTGAACTGGTCTTCGAAAAAATAGCCTTTTGACATTTTCTGTGAGAAATTGCTGCTAAAGTTCTAAGCCGAATTAACACTACACAACTAACGTTGTGTTGATAATTGTAGATGTACGTTCACTTGTAATCAAAATAGATATCACTGCCTATATGAAGATTTAAATTTTATTGTAGAAATCAAAAACTAAAAATGGGCTAAATAGCTAAGGAACTATTAAAGGCATAAGCACGGCGACCAGTAGGGAGGTGCAAATGGGTACTATATTTGTCTGTGTACACCTCAAGATGCCTGAAAAAATCTCCCCCTCTTGATTATGATATAAACACCTGGTCATCCATGCCACTAAAACTGTGTCCCTACGCGTTTCCTCATCCCTTATTGGCAGAGTGCATCATCAGGAGTCACAATATTTATTGATTAAGAACACCTAATAACCGGTAAGCACCTATTGCGTGCTTAAACATTCACCCGGCTCGTGCACGACACTAGTCAGCTGATCGAATACGAGCAGAGTGAATGCCGGACATAAATAGTAGTAGTCCCTCCCACCCAGCGAAGACACGGCGCCCGGCCGGCCAATCCCATACAGGCATACGCCGATGACTTCACCTGGACACACAGTACAATTGCGAACGAGAGCAACCAAAGCGTCCCTAGTAACCAGGGATCATTAGGCGGCCATATTCCGAACTACAAGACGAATGCTGGCCTTAGATTGAATGAGGATAACGGTTGGCAACACTTGTCAACAAGAAGACCTCAATCACCATCATAATATTAAATAGGGGACGAGGGAGCACTTTAATAAGACATAACTAACGGCTGCCCGCACTACCTAATTGAAAAATGATAGGTGGAATAGCATAACAGACGACTGGAAATGAATACAGGGTCAGGGAAAAATTTGTAGAAATATAGGCAGAGCACGAAGGGACATACACTGAAAACACCAGGCGGATAGATATAAATGGATTGTGGATTATAGGAAACAGTTATATGATATTTGTTAATTGAGGCCCGCAGGTTTCATGGTATGCATGCGGAAGATCCATTGGGCCTCTTTCTGTAAAATCTTCTTGTCCAAAATGCCCCCCCCCCCCCCTTGCAGATGGTCACATTTATTCAATCCCCTGGAATTTATTCACATTCGTATTGCCCCCATGGCATTCCCAGACATGCTGTGACACCGGAGTATCCTCACTTCTACGAATATCCCCTATGTGGTCCCTGATCCTTCTCCGAAACTCTCTGATGGTCTTGCCGACATATTGTAGTCCACACGCACAGGAAATTAGGTAGACAATTCCTCTTGTTTTACAATTAATGAAAGACCCATTGTCAAACGTCCTACCTGTGGTGCGACTACAGAAATTTTTGCGGCACAGTATGGAATCACAGGCCTTACATGATCCACACCTAAAGGTTCCCTTAATGTCATGTGTAAGCCAAGAAGTAGGTAGGGTTGGCTGCAGGTGGCTATGTACTAAACGATCCCTGATGTTTCTCCCCCTCCTGTAGGTCACCAGTGGTCTATCACCCACCAGACTTCCAACATCAGGGTCTGTTTTGAGGATCCCCCAGTAGGCCTGTAGGCCCCTCAACACCTCCTTGTTTGATGAATCATACGTCCCTATAATGCGTATCTGATCATCAATCAAATGCTTCCTTGGATTAAGGAGATCACTCCTGTTACAGCTCAAAGCGTTTTTATATGCTGACCTTAGAACTTCTCGAGGATAGCCTCTCCGAAGAAATCTATTCTGTAAGTCGGATGCAGTTGTTCCAAAGTCTGTGATGGTAGAGCAATTCCTCTGCACCCCCAAATACTGTTCCTTGGGTATCCCCCTTTTCAGTGGTGCGGGGTGCCAGCTCTCCCATCTAAGAAGACTATTGGTCACTGTGTCCTTCCTAAAGATACTCGTTTGAAAACATCCTTGTTCAGTCTTGAAGATATTGATATCGAGGAACGTCATTTTGCTGTCATGAATTTCGGAGGTAAAAAAGAGCCCCATCTCATTGACATTAAGGATGGCCACAAATTCATTGAACTCCTCCTTGGTTCCCGTCCAGAGAATCAGGACGTCATCCATGAATCTTAGCCAGAGAAGAATCAAGGATGTCCATTTGTCCATGTCCTCATTAAAAACAACCTTCTTCTCCCACCAGCCCAGGTATAAGTTAGCATAGGAGGGGGCGCAGGGACTTCCCATCGCCACCCACCTGAGCTGGTGAAAGTATTTACCATCAAAAAGAAAGAAGTTGTGTTCGAGGACAAATCTGAGTAGGCTGACCACAAACTCATTGCGAGCCTGAAACTGTAGTACCCTTTCACTCAAAAAGTCCTCTACAGCTCTGCACCCAGTGGTGTGGGGTATAGAGCTGTAGAGGGCCTCGACATCCAGGGAAGCCAAATGGACGCCGGTATCACACCTAATGCCCTCAAGCCTTCTAAGTACATCCATCGTATCCCTGACGTAGGATGGGAGGGCCGATACGAAAGGACTAAGGATTCAATCGATATATAGACTAGCATTTTGGGTCAAATTGTCGACCCCCGACACAATGAGGCGACCTTTAAGTGGAGACGTGCCCTTATGCACCTTCGGCAGACCATAAAAGGTGGCATATTGTGGATGATCGAAAAAGGATGAATCGTTGTTCATCAGCGCTCAACAAATTAAGGGATTTGCCTCGATTTATTAATTCCTTTAGTGTATTCCCAAAGATCTTCATTGGGTCACTCGGTAAAATCCTATAATAGGCTGTATCCCCCAAAATGCGATGGCACATGATCTTATATTGACTCCGATTCATCACTACAATGTTCCCACCTTTATCTGAAGGCTTGATGACAATTGACTCATCCTGTTCAAGTGCTTGTAGACCTGCCATCTCCTCCCTAGATGTATTAAATTTAATCGCATTCAGAGTATCCACTTTCCTGAGTTGATCCACCACTACCTCAAGAAATACATCGATCGGTGTGTTAATGGTTGACAGGTGCATTTCTTGTCGATGGGTCCCTTAGATTAGTGAAGGGTCCATCACCAATTTTCCTTTGACCCTCTTCCCATAATCGATCAAGTGTTCTGAGGTGTGTCAGATCCTCGTCTAAAATCCCCAATTCTAAGCACTGTCGCCAGTGGCGGATTAAGAAGACCATGGGCCCTGGGCTGTTACCCAAACTTGGGCCCCCTTCTCCACCACCACCCTGCCACGCCGTAACTATTGCTAACACTACCTAAACACTAGTACACAAAGTAGGCACATTATGCACAAAGTACGCACATTATGCACAAAGTACACAAAGTAGGCACATTATGCACAAAGTACGCACAGTACACAAAGTACCACATTATGCACAAAGTACCACATTATGCACAAAGTACGCACAGTACACACATTATGCACAAAGTACGCACAGTACACAAAGTACCACATTATGCATAAAGTAGGCACATTATGCACAAAGTACCACATTATGCACAAAGTAAGGACATTATGCACAAAGTACGCACATTATGCACAAAGTAGGCACATTATGCACAAAGTATGCACAGTACACAAAGTACCACATTATGCACAAAGTATGCACAGTACACAAAGTACCACATTATGCACAAAGTACGCACATTATGCACAAAGTACGCACATTATGCACAAAGTACGCACAAAGTACGCACATTATGCACAAAGTACGCACAGTACACACATTATGCACAAAGTACGCACAGTACAAAGTACGCACATTATGCACAAAGTACGCACAGTACACAAAGTACACACATTATGCACAAAGTACACAAAGTAGGCACATTATACACAAAGTATGCATAGTACACAAAGTACACACGCGTATGCACATTATACACAAAGTAGGCACATTATACACGAGTATGCACATTATACACAAAGTACACCTTGTAAACACATGAATATGGACATTAAACATACATGAATATGGACATTAAACACAAATGCACTTACCTTTTATGTCTTCACCACAGCTCTTCTCCTGCTCACAGCACGACACAGAGCCCACCGACAGTCTCCCCTCCCCCATGTCCCGACAGCTAGCAGCAGAGGAGAGATGTTTAGAGCAGGGAAGGGGGGCTGGAGGGGGAGCTTCTAAAGCAGCACAGACCACGGCTGCTAAGTAGAAGCGAAGCTCCCCTCGCCTGACAGGTGCAGTCCTGGCACCGGGGCTCCCTCCGGTGCTAGCGACGCCACTGGGCATGAGGGGGTTCGGGCGGTCATAGGCCCCCTGGGAGCCTTGGGCCCCCTGGCAGCCTTGGGCCCCGGGCGACCGCCCGAAACGCCCTAATGATAATCCGCCACTGACTGTCGCCTGTCATGGGTTTTGAAAAATTTCTTCCATTTAAGTTTGCGCACAAAAAGGTTTAGATCCTTAACCCATGTGAACAGATCAAATCTATTTGTGGGCACAAATGACAAACCCTTTTTCAAAATGCTAGTCTCTTCTGTGGCCAAGATTCGTTATGAGAGATTCATTATCTGCAGATCATCCTCGCGATGACTGAAGATTAAACTTCTCTCCTGTCTCGTAGGAGGTACTCATATAGGCAGTGATATCTATTTTGATTACAAGTGAACGTATATCTACAATTAGCAACACAACATTAGTTGTGTAGTGTTAATTCCATTTATTCTAATAATTCACAGTGGGGATGGCAGGCTTCCTTACTGGTGAGATTAAAGTGGCCAAATGGATGAGTGATGCAAAAGTATTCTCTGAAAACAAACTGGCCTCTCAGGCACAACATCTGAGCATCAGTACCTCTTTTAGCCAATTTACAAAAATCTATAAGGATCACATCAGGTCTTGGTGGGAGATTCAAACCATAGATACTTATCTGAGAAATAAATCGTACCTCGAGTGTTACGCATTACCCTTATTCCAGCTGCAAGGGTTAGGCCCCCTGATCTTCTTAAAAAATGGGAGAAGGAATCCAGTGACTCGTCTCTCAGATTTATGGGGATTTTGCTTGAGGAAGAAAAAATGTTGCTGGCCCGCAGCTCTGCTGAACTCAAAGAGGGGATTGAATCAGTTAGAAAATTCTCCAATAATCCAGATTATGAAAGAAAAGAATTAGTACTCCAGCAGGGTATAGAGAAATTCACTGGACATATAAAAGAAAGGAAGCATTTCCAATATGTACGTGATACTGCTGACTTTAACCCCTTCCCATCGTAAACAACTTTCAGATTTTCGTTTTTTCCTCCCCACATTCCAGAAGCCATAACGTCTTTATTTTTCCGTCGATCTAGTACTATGAGGGCTTGATTTTTGCGGGACGAGTTGTAGTTTTTCGTAGCACCATTTATTTTGCCGTATAATGTACTAAGAAATGGGAAAAAAATTATTTGTGGGGTAGAAAATGAAAAAAACAGAGATTCCTCCATAGTTTTTTGCACGCCGTTTTTACGGAATTCACTGTGAAATTAAAACAACATGTTAACTTTATTCTGTGGGTCAATACAATTACGGCGATACCAAATATATATAGTTTTTTCTATGTTTTACTACTTTTATATGTAAAAACCTAAGTGTAAAAAAGAAAATTTATTCTGCGTGTCCAAATTCCGAGAGCCACAACTTTTTTTTTTTTTCGTCGATTAAGCGGTATGAGGGCTTATTTTTGGCGGCATAAGCTGTAGTTTTTAATAATATCATTTTGGTGTACATGTGACGGTTTGATCACTTTTTATTTCATTTTTTGTGGGAGATGAGGTGACCAAAAAATAGACATTCTGGCGTTTACAAATTATTTTTTTTAATGCTTTCACAGTGCGGGTTAAATAATGATATATTGTAATAGTTCAGACTTTTGCGGACGCGGCGATACCAATTATGTTTATTTATTTATTATTTTACTATGCTCTAGGGGTAAAATGGGAAAAGGGGTTTTTTTTGGGGGGGGGGGGGGTTTCTTTTTTTTTACACCAAAAAAAACGTTAACTAATTTTTACTTTTTTTATTACTCCCCCTAGGGGACTTCAACCAGCGATCGTTAGATCGCTTGTACGATATACTGCAATACTAATGTATTGCAATATATCGTGATTCTGACAGGCACCTATTAAGCCCTGCCGGAGGCAAGGCTTAATAGGTGTACAAAGATGGCGGACCTGGGGGCGTTCATTAAGCCCGCAGGCAGCCATAGCAGGTAGTGGTGGATCAACTCAGGAAAGTGGATACTCTGAATGCGATTAAATTTAATACATCTAGGGAGGAGATGGCAGGTCTACAAGCACTTGAACAGGATGAGACAATTGTCATCAAGCCTTCAGATAAAGGTGGGAACATTGTAGTGATGAATCGGAGCAGCCATAGATCAGTATTGACCGCGTCATTTAACGAGTTAAACTAGCGGGATCGTGCTCAAACGCGATGCCGCTAGTTACTCTGAAGGGTCGGCTGTAACATACAGCCGACACCGTCATCGTATGGAGCCCGCTCCATACTTCCCCTACCCGACTTTGGAGTATGGATACGTCAAATGTCGGGAAGGGGTTAAGGAGGGCAAAATTTTCGATTATAGTATGAAAATTACGGGGGGTAGAGGCAGAGGAAAATGATCCAATAGGGACGGTTTTTTAGCCAGGAACCATCCGATCTCAGAGTACCTCCTACGAGACAGGAGAGAAGTTTAATCTTCAGTCATCACGAGGATGATCTGCAGATAATGATTCTCTCATCACGAATCTTGACCGCAGAAGAGACTAGCATTTTGAAACAGTGTTTGTCATTTGTGCCCACAAATAGATTTGATCTGTTCACATGGGTTAAGGATCGAAATCTTTTTGTGCGCAAAATTAAATGGAAGAAATTTTTCAAAACCCATGACAGGCTTAGAATTGGGGATTTCAGAGGAGGATCTGTCACACCTCAGAAAGCTTGATCAATTATAGGAAGAGGGTCAAAGGAACATTGGTGATGGACCCTTCACTAATCTAAGGGACCCATCGACAAGAAATGCACCCATCAACGATAAGGCTGGGTTAACACGACCTATTTTCAGGCATAAACGAGGCGTATTATGCCTCGATTTACGCCTGAAAATACGGCTCCAATACGTCGGCAAACATCTGCCCATTCATTTGAATGGGTTTACCGACGTACTGTGCCAACGACCTGTAATTTACGCGTCGTCGTTTGACAGCTGTCAAACGACGACGCGTAAAAATGATTGCCTCGGCAAAGAAGTGCAGGGCACTTCTTTGCAACGTAATTTGAGCCGTTCTTCATTGTAGTCAATGAAGAGCAGCTCAAGATTACGGGCGTCAAAGACGCCTCGCATAATGCGAGGAGGAGCTTTTACGTCTGAAACGATGCAGCTGTTTTCTTCTGAAAACAGTCTGTTTTTTCAGACGTAAAAGCCAGTTCTCGTGTGCACATACCCTAACACACCGATCGATTTATGTCTTGAGGTAGTGGTGGATCAACTCAGGAAAGTGGATACTCTGAATGCGATTAAATTTAATACATCTAGGGAGGAGATGGCAGGTCTACAAGCACTTGAACAGGATGAGACAATTGTCATCAAGCCTTCAGATAAAGGTGGGAACATTGTAGTGATGAATCGGAGTCAATATAAGATCATGTGCCATCGCATTTTGGGGGATACAGCCTATTATAGGATTTTACCGAGTGACCCAATGAAGATCTTTGGGAATACACTAAAGGAATTAATAAATCGAGGCAAATCCCTTAATTTGTTGAGCGCTGATGAACAACGATTCATCCTTTTTCGATCATCCACAATATGCCACCTTTTATGGTCTGCCGAAGGTGCATTAGAGCATGTCTCCCCTTAAAGGTTGCCCCATTGTGTCGGGGGTCGACAATTTGACCCAAAATGCTAGTCTATATATCGATTGAATCCTTCGTCCTTTCGTATCGGCCCTCCAATCCTATATCAGAGATACGATGGATGTACTTAGAAGGCTAGAGGGCATTAGGTGTGACACCGGCGTCCATTTAGCTTCCCTGGATGTCGAGGCCCTCTACAGCTCTATACCCCACATCTCTGGGTGCAGAGCTGTAGAGGACTTTTTGAGTGAAAGGGTACTACAGTTTCAGGCTCACAACGAGTTTGTGGTCAGCCTACTCAGATTTGTCCTCGAACATAACTTATTTCTGTTTGATGGTAAATACTTTCACCAGCTCGGGTGGGTGGCGATGGGAAGTCCCTGTGCCCCCTCCTATGCTAACTTATACCTGGGCTGGTGGGAGAAGAAGGTTGTTTTTAATGAGGACATGGACAAATGGACATCCTTGATTCTTCTCTGGCTAAGATTCATTGATGACGTCCTGATTCTCTGGATGGGAACCAAGGAGGAGATCAATGAATTTGTGGCCATCCTTAATGTCAATAAGATGGGGCTCTTTTTTACCTCCGAAATTCATGACAGCAAAATGACGTTCCTCGATATCAATATCTTCAAGACTGAACAAGGATGTATTCAAACGAGTATCTTTAGGAAGGACACAGCGACCAATAGTCTTCTTAGATGGGAGAGCTGGCACCCCGCACCACTGAAAAGGGGGATACCCAAGGAACAGTATTTGGGGGTGCGAAGGAATTGCTCTACCATCACAGACTTTGGAATAGCTGCATCCGACGTACAGAATGGATTTCTTCAGAGTGGCTAACCTCGAGAAGACCTTAGATCAGCATACAAAAACGCTCTGAGCTGTAACAGGAGTGATCTCCTTAATCCAAGGAAGCATTTGATTGATGATCAGATACGCATTATAGGGACGTATGATTCATCAAACAAGGAGGTGTTGAGCGTCCTACAGGCCTACTGGGGGATCCTCAAAACAGACCCTGATGTTGGAAGTCTGGTGGGTGATAGACCACTGGTGACCTACAGGAGGGGGAGAAACATCAGGGACCGTTTAGTGCATAGCCACCTGCAGCCAACCCTACCTACTTCTTGGCTTACACATGACATTAAGGGAACCTTTAGGTGTGGATCATGTAAGGCCTGTGATTCCATACGGTGCCGCAAATATTTCTGTAGTTACACCACAGGTAGGACATTTGACAATAGGTCTTTCATTAATTGTAAAACAAGAGGAATTGTCTACCTAATTTACTGTGCGTGTGGACTACAATATGTTGGCAAGACCATCAGAGAGTTTCGGAGAAGGATCATGGACCACATAGGGGACATTTGTAGAAGTGAGGATACTCCGGTAGCACGGCATGTCTGGGAATGCCATGGTGGCAATACAAACGTGATTAAATTCCAGGGGATTGAACAAATACGACCATCTCCTAGGGGGGGGGGGATTTGGACAAGAGGATTTTACAGAAAGAGGCCCAATGGTTCTTCCGCATGCATACCATGAAACCTGCGGGCCTCAATGACCAAATATCATATAACTGTTTCCTATAATCCATAATCCATTTATATCTATCCGCCTGGTGTTTTCATTGTATGTCCCTTCGTGCTCTTCCTATACTTCTACCAATTTTTCCCTGACCCTGTATTCATTTCCAGTCGTCTGTTATGCTATTCCACCTATCATTTTTCAATTAGGTAGTGCGGGCAGCCGTAAGTTATGTCTTATTAAAGTGCTCCCTCGTCCCCTATTTAATATTATGATGGTGATTGAGGTCTTCTTGTTGACAAGTGTTGCCAACCGTTATCCTCATTCAATCTAAGGCCAGCATTCGTCTTGTAGTTCGGAATCTGGCCGCCTAATGATCCCTGGTTACTAGGGACGCTTTGGTTGCTCTCGTCCGCGATTGTACTGTGTCCGTGGGCTCGCCCTGTCCAGGTGATGTCATCGGCGTATGCCTGTATGGGATTGGCTGGCCGGGCGCCATATCTTCGCTGGGTGGGAGGAACTACTACTATTTATGTCCGGCATTCACTCTGCTCGTGTTCGACCAGGTGACTAGTGTCGTGCACGAGCCGGGTGAATGTTTAAGCACGCAATAACTGCTTACCAGCCATTAGGTGTTCTTAATCAATAAATATTGTGACTCCTGATGATGCACCCTGCCAACAAGGGGTGCGGAAACGCGTAGGGACACAGTTCTAGTGGCATGGATGACCAGTTGTTTATATCATAATCAAGAGGGGGAGATTTTTTTCAGGCATCTTGAGGTGTACACAGACAAATATAGTACCCATTTGCACCCCCTTACTGGTCGCCGTGCTTACGCCATTAATAGTTCCTTGGCTATTTAGTTCATTTTTAGTTTTTGATTTCTACAATAAAATGTAAATCTTAATCGTTCATATAGGCAGTGATATCTTAACTTCTAAGCCTTGTAACGTCCTGGAAAAATAAAAGAATGTTCAAAAAACGATGCAAACATAAAGTAGACATATGGGAAATGTTAACTAGTAACTATTTTGTGTGGTATTACTATTTCTTTTACAAGCAGATACATTTAAATTTAGAAAAATGTAAATTTTTGCACATTTTCTCTAAATTTTGGTGTTTTTCCCAAATAAACACTGAATGTATCAAACAAATTTTATAGTAACTTAAAGTACAATGTGTCACGAGAAAATTATCTCAGAATCCCTTGAAAAAATAAAAGCATTTCAAAGTTATTATCACATGAAGTGACACATATCAGATTAAAAAAAAAATGGCCTGGTCCATTAGGCGAAAACAGGCGGTGTCCTAAGGGGTTAAGCCAGAACTAATAACCGTTTACTGGACTGGAAATGAGTCAGGTATCTGATCTGCAGGAGTATTCTATTGAGGCGAGGGGCTGTCTAATGTGCCAATGGAAAAGGAGGCAAACTTTAGATGACAAAATTGGAAATAAACCTGAGCCATAATACGGCTGTGTGCATGTGCCCTAATCTTATAGTTTAAAAAATTGTGATAAAGAAAATTAACCATTCAGTATACAAACGTATAATATTAGGCATCAGCATATAATATTAGTTATTAGTACATAATACATCATTCACAATGTCACCATAAATATAACATAACTCCAGCCTAAAAGCAAGCTTTTTCCCTTGAAAGGAGTTTATCCATGAGTGCGGTCGCTATCACATGAAATCATGTGTGCGCTCAGAAATTAAAGGATTCACACTCATCGTCAGATGCTTCCATGAAGAATACATTATTTAGTAAACTAAGTGTGCTTCCTTCACATCAGATTCATGGCTGTTTCCTTCCAAATCCAATTGTCTTGTGACCAGGATGAACTTCCCTGACGTTACAATCTGGTAGATATAACACAGACTTCTGGTTGGCCTTTTATACGATGGTGATTTGTGAAGTTGTGTTTATTAAAATCCTCTCTTATCTGCAGCCAAGTTTTTCCCTTTGTTTCAGGTAGATAGAAGTAGAGAAATGCCCCACAGATGGCCGTGATGAAGAGGAAGATAAGGAAACAAAACTGCCCCATAGTGGCCTGGAAGGAAAAACAGAAGAATATTTGACTTATAAGGAAAACTGCCAGAAGAGAAACAGGTTGACTTTTTCACATTGTAGCTTCAGCCCACATACTTATTTGGGATCTGTGTCTCACAGAGGCACCATAAAGTGGCACACAGGGTACAATACGAGTCCATACTACAGACCTGTAGTGCAGTCTGCCTATAGCATTGTACCACCATTTGTAGATGGCTGACTGACCACTGAATAAACTAGGTTATTGGTTTTGTGTAAAGAAAAAAAAAAATCTCCATCCTTCAAACTGACTATATAATCACTATATTCGAAGGGCAGATTCTTCCATTACCATGCACATTCTTGTTTCCCAGACCTATATATTGCCACTTATCTCATAATGATTTAGAGGTGAGACAAGAGAGTTGGAAAGGTATAAACTAATATGTCTCTCTGATGCCTAATATTGGGGGTAAAAAAGATCAACTATCTGCAATCATTATAGACATTACTTGGTTGGGATCTATTTTGTCCTCAATATTAGGCATCAAACACCTGGTTATCCTCATAGATTTTTGAGATCCACTGAAAAATGGCTAATGTCCATTGGCAGATTTAGGTTATATTCACACACAGCCGATTGATGCAGAAATGTATGTGACTGAAAATCTGTTCCATACATTCAGATAATATGGGACCGTTTCAGAAACTACATTATTATGCTATTGAAAGGTACTGATTCTCCTTGCGAAGATCCATCTTTGAAGTCTTAAAGCGTAACTAAACTTTTTAAAAACTTTTCACATGCCATCACTGGCGTAGCTATAGGGGTCGCAGCGGTCGCAATTGCGACCGTGCCCCGAAGCCAGGGGGGCCCACGGCCCCCCGCACCACATCAATAAAAAGTTACTATAGTAACTCGGGCCGCGGGCCCCTGTTACTATAGTAACATACTTTACTTACCTTCCTGGTTCCGGATCGCAGCGGAGGTCCTGACGTCAAGCGCTGTGCGCAGCGCATGACGTCACAGCGCTATGCGCCGCGCACAGCATCGAGACGATAGAACTCCCGCCGCGGCCGAAGAGGAAGGTAAGGTTAGCCCTGACTGGCGGGGTCCGACTCCCGGGACCCGCCAATCAGCTGTTTTGAAGGGGCCGCAGCACTCATACGAGAGCTGCTCCCCTTCATTCCTGTCACTTCATTCCGGTCACACTGTGAATCCGTGTCGGCGATTCACAGTGTGAGCGAGTAGTGAAATGAAGGGGAAGCAGCTCTCATACGAGTGCTGCGGCCCCTTCAAAACAGCTGATTTGCGGGTCCCGAGAGACACATCAGCTATTGATGGCCTATCCTGAGGATAGGCCATCAATGTTTAGGTACTGTACAACCCCTAAGCCTACGATGTAGCAGGCTTAGGGGGCCCATGAGACAGGATCACAGATTGTGTGATCCTGTCTGCTTGTGCCCTGTATCTAAGCCAATCACATGGTAGGCTTAGATACATGGCCCATGCGTGATCCTGTCTGCTGGGCCCTGTATCTAAGCCAATCACATGGTAGGCTTAGATACATGGCCCAAGCGTGATCCTGTCTGCTGGGCCCTGTATCTAAGCCAATCACATGGTAGGCTTAGATACATGGCCCATGTGTGATCCTGTTTGATGGGCCCTGTATATAAGCCTACCACACTGTAGGTTTAGATACAGGGCCCCAGCACACAGTAATCTTATACTGTATAAGATTACTGTCTGCTGGACCCTGTATCTAAGCCTACGTTGTGGTAGGCTTAGATACAGGTTCCCACAGACAGTATCACATATGGGGCCTGTATCTAAGCCTAACACGTGTTACTAATAATTTTGTGTGTGATTTCTTACAGGTTCGGTCGTTGGACTATGGCGGATTCCAGGACTACTTCGATGACCGCTTTTTTTTTATTATCAATAAAATGGTTAATGAGGGTTGTGTGTTTTTTTTTTTTATTTCAATAAAATATTTTTTCTATGTTTTTGTGGTTTTTTTTAAACTATATTACTACCGCCTTAGTAATGGCCGCCGGCTGATTGACAGCGTCCATTACTAAGGCAGGGCTTAGTGTTAGCCGATGCAGAGGCTAACACTAACCCCCTTTATTACCCCGGTACCCACCGCCACCAGGGGTGCTGGGAAGAGCCAGGTACGATCCAGTACCTGACCATCTGTAGTGATGGTCGGCCACTGGGGTGGCCGCAGGCTGGTATTATCAGGAGGGGAAAGGCCAAAAACAGTGGCCCTTCCTACCCTGGTGATGCTAGGCTGCTGCTGCTTTATTGTATCTGGCTGGTTATGAAAAATGGGGGGTCCCCCCCAATTTTCATAACCAGCCAGATACAACACAAAGGAAAAGCAGGCAGCATTACAAGGGTGGGAAGGGCCACTGTTTTTGACCTTCCCCAGCCTAATACTACCAGCCTGCGGCCACCCCGGTGCCTGCCCGTCACTACAGATGGTCGGGTACTGGTTCGTACCCGGCTCTTCCCAGTACTCCTGGTGGCGGTGGGTACCGGGGTAATAATAGGGGTTAGTGTAGCCTCTGCACCGGCTAACATTAAGCCTCGCCTTAGTAATGGAGGTTGTCAATCAGCCAGCGGCCATTACTAAGGCGGTGATAATAAAGTTTAAAAAGATACAAGCACATAGAAAAAATATTTTATTGAAATAAAAAAACACAACCCTCATTAACCATTTTATTGAGAATAAAAAAAAACGCCGTCATTGAAGTCCTCGTATCCGAAGTCCAACAACCGAACCTGTAAAAAAACACAAACACACAAAAATAATCAGTAACACATAAAGAAGCAAAATTATTATTCTTACCTATCCTGGGTCCAGCGCTGGAGACGCAATGTCAGCGAGCTGGGCCCTGTATCTAATCCAATCATGTGTGATACTGTCTGCTGGGCCCTGTATCTAATCGTATCTTGTGTGATACTGTCTGCTGGGCCATATATCTAATCCGATCATATGTGATACTGTCTGCTGAGCCACTGTATCTAATCCTATCATGTGTGATACTGCTTTCTGAGCCACTGTATCTAATCCTATCATGTGTGGTACTGTCTGCTGAGCCACTGTATCTAATCCTATCATGTGTGGTACTGTCTGCTGAGCCACTGTATCTAATCCTATCATGTGTGGTACTGTCTGCTGGGCCACTGTATCTAATCCTATCATGTGTGATACTGTCTGCTGGGCCACTGTATCTAATCCTATCATGTGTGATACTGCCTTCTGAGCCACTGTATCTAATCCTATCATGTGTGATACTGTCTGCTGAGCCACTGTATCTAATCCTATCCATAGTTTATAGGGTCGTAGTGCTATAGATATGCTATGCTGTCTCCTATACACACATTTTTTTTGGGGTGGACACATATGTATTGGGGCTATTTCCCCTGACATTTTAAGCCCTGAGGGTATGTTCACACGCCAGCGTCCGTTACGGCTGAAATTACGGTGCTATTTTCAGGAGAAAACAGCACCGTAATTTCAGCCGTAATGGCATGTGCAGGCGTCTTTCGCTGCGTCCATTACGGACGTAATTGGAGCTGTTTTTCTATGGAGTCCATGGAAAACGGCTCCATTTACGTCTGAAGAAGTGACAGGCACTTCTTTGACGGGGGCGTCTTTTTTACGCGCCGCCTTTTGACAGCGGCGCGTAAAAAAAAATGACCGTCGGCACAGAACATCGTAAGACCCATTCAAATGAATGGGCAGATGTTTGCCAACGCTTTTGAGCCGCATTTTCGGACGTAATTCAATGCTAAAACGCCCGAATTACGTCCGTAAATAGGGTGTGTGAACCCAGCCTTAGTGACGACCCCGGCTGCTAGTGCTGCATTGTTGGGTCACTTAGGAGACCCAGTGATGCAGCTGAAAGCTGCGAACCGTCGGCCATGAGAAGTTTGCGGGGGGGGGGGGGGGCCCAGTAAGAATTATTGCATCGGGGCCCATGAGCCTTTAGCTACGCCCCTGCATGCCATAGTGACATGTCATAAGTTTTGATCATGGGGGTCCGAGCACTGAGACCCCACCGATCTCTAAAACAAAGAGGCAGAAGTGCTCGGGGGAGTGTTGTGCTGCTTCGTTTCTGCTTGGTTTTCACGGAAGGTGTATGGCCTGTGATAGTCAGTAAAATGTGTTTCTATTTTGAAAGTATGGTTGTGTGACTCCATCTTGTATGGAGTATCCATATTATATCTTAAAGAATCCATTTTGTGTTTTGAAGAATCATCTGTATCTTTCTAAGGGCTTGTCCACACGTAACGGAATTAATTTCTGCAGTATTTCCGTTAAAACTAGCAGACATTCTGCTGCAGAAAAACCGCACCATTTCCTGCGTTTTTTTTACTGCAGAAAATGGTGCGGATTTTGCTGCCTTTTTTTCAATGCAGAGAGATAGTGATATGTGCTCCGAAAAACGCAGCAATTCAGTCCACTTTCCGCAGCAGGAATTGACATGCTGCAGTACGAAAAATACGCACTGCAGGTGAATTTCCGGTTGGAAAATTCTGCAATTCTGGATGGAAAATACGCAGCAATTCCGTTACGTGTGGACAAGCCCTAAAAGTATTTTCATGCTGGGATTGTCTGAACAATTATGTGCTTTTGTTTCTTAGCTAATGTTTTAGTATTCCTTGTTCTAGAGAATATACCTAAATATTTACCAGTTTTTTATTATGAGAAATGAGTCTGACGCCTCATATCATCTGGGATCTAATTTTATTTACCATTTTTGTTATGAGGAATAGACTGGTGATATTGCAGCTGTGGAGTTATGACCATCAGTCCTGATGACTTTGTGGTGACGTTGCATGTTATGGGAATATTTGGTCTTACATGTTAGGAGCCTTTCTCGTTCGTAATTGGTTCAGCCCGACCAACTCCCCATTGTACGTACATTGGCTGAGCCAGAGCCAACGTCCCACTGTAAGTGATTGGCTGAGCTTAAGCCTACTCCCCTTTTGAAAGATATTATTGTAATTGCATTTCTATCAATAAATCAGACAAGGATTATTTGGGTATACAAAGTATTGTCTGTGTGTCTCTTACTTCTCTCCGTTATATCAAAATAACTTATGGATTTGGATCTGGATAAGTAACTGACTCAGTGTCCATTGACAAACCAACACAAACCTTCAGTCTAATGTATTTTGGCCAGGATTATGTCAACAGAACCCATGCTATTGAGCCTGTACACCGCTCGCTCGGCTTTCCCAGGAAAGCCGATCAGAAACTAAGCATCACAGTGATCAACCGAGCGCTTCTGCCACTTGGTTTTAGTGATCGTTAGGGGTCTCAGTACTCGAAACCCCACCGATCAAAACTTCTGACATGTTATTATGACATGTCAAAAAGTTTTTTAAAAGTTTAGTTACCCTTAACGTGCAATGCTCCCTGGGAAAGGTATGCAAAATAGCTATCCTCCAGAAGGAAAAAAACAATATTGTAATGAATTTGTGCCCAAGAGTTTAATTTTTTTTGTGTATATGGAGAGACCTGTCAATCAAGTTGAGCAAGATGGGCAGAAGCCGGAGTGGAGCCGCCCAGCGAACACTCTTATTCTTAAGTATGGCTACCGCACTTCGCGCTTCAGAATAAAACATAGTTCAGTGTAATGTTTCTATGTCATGCTGCTCATGGTTAGGGTAGCATGAACCTGCTGACAGTATTTCTTTTACCACAAGCTAAGTGAGCGTTGCATCAAAGTAGCAAATTATTGCAGCATTCATCAGGCAAGCTGAGCACTTTGACTGCTGGAGAGCAGTATTGTGATTGAGATATATATATATATATATATATATATATATATATATATATATATATACACATAGTTACATAGTTAGTACGGCTGAAAAAAGACACATGTTCATCATGTTCAACCAAGGGACGGGAAAAGGGAAGGAAAAAATTTCTACACATAGGAGCCAATTATTTTTTGGTTCTAGGAAATTATCTAACCCTTTTTTAAAGCCATCTACTGTCCCTGCTGTGACCAGCTCCTGCGGTAGGCTATTCCATAGATTCACAGTTCTTACAGTAAAGAAGGCTTGTCGCCTCTGCAGGTTGAACCTTTTTTCTCCAGACGGAGGGAGTGCCCCCTTGTTTTTTGAGGGGGTTTTACATGGAACAGAATTTCACCATATTTTTTGTATGTGCCATTCATATATTTATATAAATTAATCATGTCCCCCCTTAGTCGTCTTTTTTCAAGGCTAAATAGGTTTAATTATTTTAATCTTTCCTCATAACTTAGATTCTCCATGCCCCTAATTAGCTTCGTTGCTCTTCTTTGTATTTTTTCCAACTCCAGGGCATCCTTTCTATGAACTGGAGCCCAGAACTGAACTGCATATTCTAGATGAGGCCTCACTAATGCTTTGTAAAGTGACAATATTACATCCCTGTCCCGCGAGTCCATTCCTCTTTTAATACACGACAATATCCTGCTGGCCTTTGAAGCAGCTGATTGACACTGCATGCTGTTATTTAGTTTATGATTTACAAGTACACCCAGATCCTTCTCAACAAGTGAATCCGCCAGTGTAGCTCCCCCTAGGACATATGATGCATGCAGGTTGTTGGTACACAGATGCATAACTTTACATTTATCTACATTAAACTTCATTTGCCACCTGGACGCCCAAACACTTAGTTTGTTTAAATCTGCTTGCAATTCACGAACATCTTCCATGGACTGAACTATATATAGTTAAATCCTTCACTTACCCATCTGTAATTTGGTGATATGAGGGACAACGCCTTCATTTGACTTTTCCCCTCAGCCACCAAAAGCTAGATGGACCCTTGACTCAAACAGCTGAGCTTAGAATAATGACTACATTAGTTTATGGGCATAGACACACTATTTATCTTTAGGAAGTGTATGGTCCCCACCAGAATTCTACCAGAATCCTGAAATATCATTTTATCCCAACCCCTTCCTTTATGTATATACTTTAACCTTATGTGTCTGCATTGATTGTTAGTACTCCTTCTGTCTCCTTTTGTCTATTGCTACATTATTCATATACTTTTGTAAATTACCTGACCTTTAAGAACATATTGGGCTGAAAAAAAATTTCACAATGTTCGCTTACCACGATAAAGGGGAAGATCATACCAATGATAGTCAGACCCAGCCAATTTATTACTCCTACGATCACCATTGCAGCTGCCCGAGCTTCCTGAGAAAATATTTCCAAAATAATAGTCATGGTGGGCCCGCCTGAGTGAAGAAAATATATAATGAGCACAAGGAGACCCACATGCTGAATACATAACATGCTTACGGAGTTGAATATCAATAGAAATAGACCGGCTGTCCAAATTAAGTATAGAAAAGTAGCTTCCGACACACCACACCACACACCACACACTGGTATGAGGTGCGTAGCTAAAGGATCATGGGCCCTGATGCAAATATTCTTCTTGAGCTCCCCTCCCTAAACTTCTCATGGCCGACGGCCCGCAGCTTTCAGCTGCCTCGCTGGGTCTCCTAAGTGACCCAACGATGCAGCACTAGCAGCCAGGGGCGTCACTAAGGTCTTAAAACATCAGGGGAAATAGCCCCAATACATATATCCCCCCCCCAAAAAATGTGTGCTCGTGTATGTATATGTGTATATAGGAGACAGCATATCTATAGCACTATGACCCTATAGCTATGGATAGGATTAGATACAGTGGCTCAGCAGACAGTATCAGCCATGATAGGATTAGATATAAGGCTCAGAAGACAGTATCACACATTATAGGATTAGATACAGTGGCTCAGAAGAAGAGTATCACACATGATAGAATTAGATATAGGGCTCAGCTCGCTGACATTTTGTGTGTTTGTGTTTTTTTACAGATTCGGTTGTTAGACTATGTCGAATTCGAGGACTACTTCGATAACGTCTTTTTTTGTATTCTCAATAAAATGGTTAAGGAGGATTGTGTGTGGGGTTTTTATTTCAATATCATCCATTAGTAAGGCGAGACTTAATGTTAGACATGAAGAGGCTAACACTAACCCCTAGTATTACCCAGGTACCCACCGCCACCAGGGGTACCGGGAAGAGCCGGGTACGATCCAGTACCCGACCATCTGTAATGATGGTTGGGCACTGGCACGGCCGCAGGCTGGTATTATTAGGCTGGGAAAGGCCAAAAAATGTGGCCCTTCCCACCCTGGTAATGCTAGCCTGCTGCTGCTATGTTGTATCTGGCTGGTTATAAAAATGGGGGAACCCCACATAGTTCTTTCCAATAATTTTTTTTTTTTTAAATGACGTGGGGTCCCCCCCATTTTTCATAACCAGCCAGATACAACACAGCAGCAGCAGCCTAGCATTACCATAAGGGTATGTGCACAGGCTAGCTACCTTTTACGTCTGAAAAGACAGACTGTTTTCAGGAGAAAACAGCTGCCTCGTTTCAGACTTAAAAGCTCCTCCTCGCATTATGCGAGGCGTCTTTGACGCTCGTAAATCTTGAGCTGCTCTTCATTGACTTCAATTAAGAACGGCTCAAATTACGTTGCAAAGAAGTGTCCTGCACTTCTTTGCCGAGGCAGTCATTTTACGCGTCGTCGTTTGACAGCTGTCAAACGACGACGCGTAAATGACAGGTCGTCTGCACAGTACGTTGGCAAACCCATTCAAATGAATGGGCAGATGTTTGCCGACGTATTGTAGCCCTATTTTCAGACGTAAAACGAGGCATAATACGCTTCGTTTACGTCTGAAAATAGGTCGTGTGAACCCAGCCTTACAGCTATCATGTTGTCTTCTATACACTGCACACATAGAAGAGCAGAATCCTACTCACCTGTTTCTGTCTATCACATATATAGAAGGTGCAGCAGCACGGTTGATAAGTGGGGGAAAAGGCATTTTTCACTAATAAAATATATTACAAAGTTTCTTATACTTGAACAAATTTTGCATAAATGAATAATATAATCAAAGTGCAGTCCCTATTTAAGAGTAAGGCATTTAGTTACATGGATGTATGAACAGTCCATGCAAAAACTTTCCTTTCCTATGATGGGATTCAATAAAATTTTTGGTATAAAATATACGGCATTCACTTGGCAAACTCAACCTGGTCGTCTGAATGAAGCCTATAAAAGACAATAAGTGATCACTCACCTGCTCCTGTACCAAACGATAGCGTATAAATAAAGAGAATGACTACACTGCAGTACGGCATCCAGGAGAAAGAGTCCTGAGCATTAAAAAAAATGGTGTATTAACATGTGACAATTATTTTATTACATACCTCATAATCTCTAATTTGACTACTACAAGTTTATGCTAAAATCTATACTGTCATAATATAAACATGCAAATGTTTGTAGTACTCGATGTGACTATTTAAATCACTTGTAATTTTTATTATGTGGTCCTTTTCCCAGCTATTTTATCCCCTTTAGGCCGGATTCAGACGAACATGATTTGCGTCCGTGCAGCCCACGTGGTTTTCACGCGGCTCGCACGGACCTATACAAGTCTATGGGGCAGTGCAGACAGTCCGTGAGTTTTGCGCAGCGTGAGTCCGCTGCGTAAAACTCACGACATGTTCTATATTTAGGCGTTTTTCGCGCATCACGCACCCATTGAAATCACGCGCACCCCACGGAACCCCATTAGAATGAATGTAAACAGAAAAGCACCACATGCTTTTCTGTTTACAAACATCCAAACGGAGTGTCATAAAGATGGCGGCTGCGCGAAAAGCACGCAGCTGCGCATCCATATGGACAGGACACACGGAGCTGTCACGCTGCTGCCACGCGCGCAAAACGCATGCGTTTTGTGCGGGCGCAAAATGCTCACGTTCGTCTGAATCCGGCCTTACACAGAATGACGTAAATGTACGTAGTCTGCGGAGGCTAGTTGCTACAGATTGCCGTACATGTACATCATTCTGAAATGCCATCTGTAACTGACAGCTGGGCTCCCGCTGCAATGGCCGAGATAGCAGATAACTCGGTTTTCGGCCATTTAACCCCTTAAATGCCACGGTCAATAGTCAATAGCCCTATTAAGTCATCCAGGCCGGCCTCCTGGGATGATGTTTCATCCCATTTGACCGCCGCTACTGACTGTGATTTGCTGCAGCGGTCACATGGGATGAAACGTCATCCAAGGAGGCCGGCTTGGAGGAAGACTCATGGGTAAGTATAAGATTTAGTTTTTTTTAGCAGTTGCGTTATAAATCCCGCAACAACTGCTATTTGTTGCGGGATTTACCTCCCTTTTGAATTCAATGGGGGAAACCTGCAACAAATAAGCAGCGTTTACGCAAATACAATTTACATAATGCAGAATACATTTCCACACCGCAAGTCAATTTCTGAGCGTTTTACGCAGCGTGTGGATGAGATTTGTTTTATCTGATCCATATTGCTGCTACTGTATTTGCTGCGGATTTTCCGTAATGAATTCCGTTGTGGAAGTCCGCAGTATTTACGCAATGTGTGAACTGACCCTTAAGGCTTGTCCACACGTAACGGATTTGCCGCAGAATTTTTTTTCCGATGCATTTATGCATCAACTAGCAGATAATCCGCTGTGGAAAATGCACACCATTTCATGCGTTTTTTACTGCGGAAAATAGTGTGGATTTTTGCTATGTTTTTTTGTTGCGTTTTTTTCAAGGGTTATGATATGGTGATATATTTCTTCTTCCTGTAATGTAATTTCCACCCTTGTAACAAATTCCCCGTTTCCCCAGCAATATACGCAGTACATCTGAAAAATGCAGGAAATCACTCCACTTTCTGCAGCAGTAACGCCTCATGCACAAGACCGAGGAGGAGAAGTGAGCGAGCGTTAGGGCACGGCCAGACGTGGCGGATTTCCTCCGCAGCTGTCCGCATCAATGCCACACCTAATCCGGGTTGCGGATTACGGCTGCGGATCTGCCCAAAATGTGCAGTAAATTGATGCGGACTAGCTGCTGCGGACTGCGGAAAAAGTGCTTCCCTTCTCTCTATCAGTGCAGGATAGAGAGAAGGGACAGCACTTTCCCTAGTGAAAGTAAACGCATTTCATACTTACCGGCCGTTGTCTTGGTGACGCGTCCCTCTTTCGGCATCCAGCCCTACCTCCCTGGATGACGCGGCAGTCCATGTGACCGCTGCAGCCTGTGATTGGCTGCAGCCGTCACTTAGACTGAAACGTCATCCTGGGAAGCCGGACTGGAGACAGAAGCAGGGAGTTCTCGGTAAGTAGGAACTTCTATTTTTTTACAGGTTGCTGTATATTGGGATCGGTAGTCACTGTCCAGGGTCCAGAAACAGTTACTGCCGATCGCTTAACTCTTTCAGCACCCTGGACAGTGACTATTTACTGATGTCTCCTAGCAACGCTCCCGTAATTCCGGGAGCCCCATTGACTTCCTCAGTCTGGCTGTAGACCTAGAAATACATAGGTCCAGCCAGAATGAAGAAATGTCATGTTAAAAAAGCAAGACGCATCCGCAGCACACATAACATGTGCATGACAGCTGCGGACTTCATTGCGGAATTTAGAATCTCCATTGAAGTCAATGGAGAAATTCCGCCATGAGTCCGCAACCAGTCCGCCACTGCTCCGCAACAGACAGAGCATGCTGCGGACACCAAATTCCGCTCCGCAGCCTATGCTCCGCAGCGGAATTTTACTCAACGTCTAAACGAACACTTCTAAATAGAAGTGGAAGTCAATGCAGAAACGGCTCCGCTGCGGATTAACGCTGCGGAGTGTCCGCAGCGGAATTCAAGTGAAATTCCGCCACGTGTGAACCCAGCCTTAAGCTGGGTTCACACGACCATGTTACGTCCGTAATGTACGGAACGTATTTCGGCCGGAAGACCCGGACCGAACACAGTGCAGGGAGCCGGGCTCCTAGCATCATAGTGATGTACGACGCTAGGAGTCCCTGCCTCTGCGTGGAACTACTGTCCCGTACTGTAATCATGATTACAGTACGGGACAGTTGTCCTGCAGCGAGGCAGGGACTCCTAGCGTCGTACATCACTATGATGCTAGGAGCCCGGCTCCCTGCACCGTGTTCGGTCCGGGTCTTCCGGCCGAAATACGTTCCGTACATTACGGACGTAACATCTTCGTGTGAACCCAGCCTTAGAAAGCACGGGCGTCCCTCAGATCACATCCAAGTGGCAGCCGTGCTTTACACGGCCCCATAGACTGCTATGGGAGCAGGGAGAACAGCACAAAATAGGGCATGCCCCATTATTTGACAACCTAGTTTACCAGCCCTCAGAAAATCGGCCGTGTGAATTACCCCATTTGGGATCCATTGTTCCTACTGCGTTCAAAAACGTCCGCCATACGGCCAAGAATCCCTGTTGTGTGAATAGGGCCTAATCGACATGCTGCGGAACTAAAAATACGTACCACAGGTGAATTTCTGCACTGAATTTTCTGCAGCGTGTTGATGACATATGTTAAATCACAGTCACTTCACTGCTGGTGTATTCCACTGCACTTTCTGCCTGCAATTCCAGGCGGAAAATACGCAGCAATTCCGTTACGTGTGGACAAGCCCTTAGAGTGCATTCACACATGCCTATGGGAAAAATATTCTGCAACACAAGAACAAGAGAAATCTGAGTTGCGGTATATTTTTCCTATAGGCATACATTGCGGAAATACAAGGCACATACTCCACGTATGAGTGCACCCTAGGGATATTATTTTGAAAGATTTGAGTGATTTTGTGGGAGCAGTAATGACAGTTACCTGAAGTGAAATTGTCAGAGTCAGAAGCCCCAAGGATAGAATCATGAATGCATACCCGGCCAGCAAAATAAGTCTTCTGCCAAAAAGATCAATGACTAGACTCTAAGAAAGAATGTATGCAAAAAAATTATCAATTGCACTAATGAGAAATAAAAACAGTATTTTAATTGCATAGATGAACAGATGAGTTCCCAAGGAGTAATACCCAAACTATGGTTTAGATTTGCGATCCTCAACTTTTTTTGTTAAGCTTTTGTGCTGCATTCATATATCAATTCCTGATTATACATATATTACTAACATGGTACATATAATTGTAGGTTATGCAGTGGTTGCAGTTGCACCCAGTGCCTGAGGGGGCCTAAAGACCTTTCTGCTAGATCAGCGGTCCCCAACTTTTTTGCACCAAGAAACACTTTCATGCAAGACAGTTTTTCTAAGGACCGGCGGAGGGGGGGGGGGGGGGGTGTCTATCACGCGCATTACAAAACACCCTGCAGACTGCAATTAAATGGAAATAAAATAAAATTGAAAACGTCTTTAGGGTCAGTTAACACGTTGCGTAAATGCTGTGGATTTTCCGCAATGGAATTAATTGCGGAAAATCCGTAGCAGAAAATAGTAGAAGTAAAGTGGACACAATAGAACAAATCTCATCCACATGCTGCGTATATAGTGAGCTGAAAAAACACTTTGTATTTGACATGCGGTGCAGAGTTTTACTCTGCAGCATGTCAATTATATTTGCGTAAACGCCGTTTATTTGTTGGGGGTTTTCCCCGTTGAATTCAATGGGGAGGTAAAACCCACAAGAAATAGCCGTTGTGTTTATTGCAGCGGAATCGCAGTGATTCTGCACACAAAAAACGCAACTCAGAAAAAAATTAATCTTATACTTACGCAGAAGTCTGTGTTTCTTCCTTCAGGCCGGCCTCCTGGGATGACGTTTCATCCCATGTGACCTCTGCAGCCAATCACAGACTGTAGCGGCGGTCACATGGGATGAAAAGTCATCCCAAGAGGCCGGCCTAGATGATTTCAGAGGGCCGGACTCCTGGGAAACGTCATCCTAGGAGGCTGGCAATGGCGCAGTTTTCCGCAGCAGACATTCCGGGCAAAAAACTGCACCACAGGGCCCAGCATATTCAAGTTCTGCCTTTGTCACTGAATAACTCCATTTACATGCAGGCAATATTCAGGTAGTAGGTGAAGGCAATCAAATTCTGTGTGCCTGCCCTCCCTGCAGAATCCACAGCATCATTTATGTGCTGTAATGTCGCAGTAGAATGATCTTCATAAACGACATGTACAGTTCACTGTCTTCCTTGGCTTGGGGCTTTATTAAGTTAATATTTATAGGACAGAAGTATTTAACATACAACTGAAAAGAAAAAAGTAACTAAGCTTAGTAAAGTATTATGGCTACTATAGTCTTGTTACACACAGTGACATACCTTTATGTGTCAAGACAGTATCAGCAATTTTCCTAGAAGTTCTACTTATCTGCTACAGAAATGCAGGAAAGAGACTTGTGGTGACTTACACACAGGATCACTGAGGTGGACTCAGAAACTCCAATACCAACTGTTAAGTACGGGATTTGTTTGTCTGGAAACCCGGCAGCTTTAAAAACTTCAGCAGAATAGAAATAAACCTAAAAAAAATAATTGGAGCAGGTTTATTATTCTTCTTGTAATTTGCTCCAGATATTGGAAAAATTGTCATAGGAAATAACATGAATTAATGTGGCGCATGGAACATTATAAATTTAACCCATCTGTAAATGTGCCATGATGCACCAAAATTGCGTCCACATTGGTATTGGCTGAGTTTTTGAAGTATAGTGAGGAGACACGATGTAGGGTGACCAACAGGAGCCACAGGCATACTAAATAACTGTGCCAGCAAACATGACCTCTTTATTTGAAGAGTTTTAGATCAAATTTTAATTGAGGCCAAAAAAACAAAAACCCCTAAAAAAAGAGTGGTCTATCTATAGAAAAATATGGACTTTTTATTTATTTTATTATAACAATAATAATAAGGGGGAAAGTAGAAAAAAATATATTTTTCAGAAGGAAAGTTGAGTACTGATGTTTCTGAATCAGAGGAAGAGAAATAAAAACTCAGGTAATGAGATAAGAATTAGGGTATGTGAACACACAAAAACAAAAACATCTGAAAATACGGAGCTGTTTTTCAGACGTTTTTTCGCAGCGTTTCTTACGCCCGTTTTTGGAGCTGTTTTTCTAGAGTCAATGAAAAAGGGCTCCAAAAACGTCCCAAGAAGACATGCACTTCTTTTTTGCAGTCGTCTTTTTACATTCCGTTTTTGGAAAACGAGGCGTAAAAAAACGCTCCGTCGGAACAGAACACCGTATTTCCCATTGAAATCAATGGGCAGATGTTTGTAGCTGTTCTGCTTCCGATTTTTCAGCCGTTTTTCGGGACGTTTACGGCCCGAAAAACGGCTGAAAACACTACGTGTGCACATACCCTTATTGTGGAAGAGGTCATATTTTTATACTTAAATTTATGTACAGACGTAGCCATTTTATCTTGACTCTTAACGGATAAAATACACAGTGTCCATAAATTTTAACTTGAGTCTTTCAGTGACTTTTCAATGGCTTTTGTTGTGTGATATCGCGCTGCAGCAAGTTATTAGAGTCAAGATAAACTTGGCAACGTCTGTATAAGTGTTTACGTCTGGATTCACACAGGGCATTTTTTGATTTTTGTTTTGTGATGGTTAGTGGCGTTTTTTCTTGCATTTTACCCATAGTTTACTCTATACTTCAAAAACGCCAGAAAAAAACACATTTATAAAATTACACTAAATGAAAAAGCCAGAAAAAGGCATGTAAAAACGTCATTAAAAAAAAGCATGTTACATGTAAACAAACAGCGTTTTTACATAAGTTTTTTCATGCAGTTAAACACGCCAGAAAAAAAACAGTGTGAAGGAAGCCTAACAGTAAAGTTAACCGGTTAAGGACTAGGCTGTTTTACAGCTAAATGACCAGAGCAAATTTCACAATTTTGCTATGCGCTTCTTTAGATGACTATAACTCAGCAGGTGAATAAAGTTCATCTTTGAATTTTACACTCTTTTTAAAGGACAGATAGGGCTTTGTTTTAGTGGCATTTGTCAGTATATATCATTTTTATTTTTTTCTCTAAAGTGGGCAAAATTTGAAAAAAATGCAAGAATTTAGCAATTGCGCCAGTTTATGCTAGCATTTTTCACACACGGTATGGACCACGGCCAAAATTAATCTCCTTTCACATTCTTCCACTTCTCCCGTGCATGGGGATACCAAATATGTGTGCCTTATTCACTGTGCGGGCATGTGCCAGGGCTTGGCATAAAAGGAGGCTTTTTGGCCTTTTCGGTCCAGGAATTTTGCATTTGATTTTAGAGCCGCATACTGTTTTCTGGGGGTCCTAATGCTGCTGAAACATTAGAAACACCCCATAAATGACTTCATTCACACAAGTAGACCCCACAAGGTTTCCTTCAAGGGGTTTATCATATTTTTAGCAAGTCCAGTTTTCTTCTGAAAGTTTCTTGAATAAGATGGACCAAAATAAAATCAGCACTTTTTTAGCAAATGCGTCAGTTTAGGCTAGTATTTTTCACACACGGTATAGACCACGGCCAAAATTCATCTCCTTTCACGTTCTTCCACTTCTCCCGTGCATGGGGATACCAAATATGTGTGCCTTATTCGCTGTGCGGGCATGTGCCAGGGCTTGGCATAAAAGGAGGCTTTTTGGCCTTTTCGGTCCAGGAATTTTGCATTTGATTTTAGAGCCACATACTGTTTTCTGGGGGGCCTAATGCTGCTGAAACATTAGAAACACCCCATAAATGACTTCATTCACACAAGTAGACCCCACAAGGTTTCCTTCAAGGGGTTTATCATATTTTTAGCAAGTCCAGTTTTCTTCTGAAAGTTTCTTGAATAAGATGGACCAAAATAAAATCAGCACTTTTTTAGCAAATGCGTCAGTTTAGGCTAGTATTTTTCACACACGGTATAGACCACGGCCAAAATTCATCTCCTTTCACGTTCTTCCACTTCTCCCGTGCATGGGGATACCAAATATGTGTGCCTTATTCACTGTGCGGGCATGTGCCAGGGCTTGGCATAAAAGGAGGCTTTTTGGTCCAGGAATTCTGCATTTGATTTTATAGCAGCGTACTGTTTTCTGGGGGGCCTAATGCTGCTGAAACATTAGAAACACCCCATAAATTACTTCATTCACACAAGTAGACCCCACAAGGTTTCCTTCAAGGGGTTTATCATTTTTTAGACAGTCCAGTTTTCTTCTCAAAGTTTCTTGAATAAGATGGAACAAAATAAAATTACCTTTTTTTTTTAACAAATGCGTCAGTTTATGCTAGCTTTTTCACACACAAAATGGACCACGGACAAAATTCATCGCATTTCACATTCTTCCTCTTCGCCCGTGCATGGGGATACCAAATATGTGTGCTTTATTCATGGGCATGTGCCAGGGCTTGGCATAAAAAGAGGCTTTTTGGCCTTTTCGGTCCAGGAATTCTGCACTTGATTTTATAGCCGCATACTGTTTTCTGGGGGGTGTAATGCTGCTGAAAGATTAGAAACACCCCATAAATGACTTCATTCACACAAGTAGACCCCACAAGGTTTTCTTCAAGGGGTTTATCATATTTTTAGACAGTCCAGTTTTCTTCTGAAAGTTTCTTGAATAAGATGGATCAAAATAAAATTAGCAATTTTTTAGCAAATGCGTCAGTTTATACCAGCATTTTTCACACACAGCATAGACCACGGTCAAAATTAATCTCCGTTCACATTCTGCCACTTCTCCCGTGCACGGGGATACTAAATATGTGGCCTTATTTATCACATAGAGATGTAGGAGGGCGGAGGATAGAAGAAGATTATTTCACATATCGCTTTTTTTCAAAGCTGATTTTACAAAACTTAGCAGAGTTTCTATAACACTTCCAAAATATCTGCTCTTGAAGCAGAAATCCCAAAATATTCATCTAGGGGTATAATGGGAATTTATTTTTTGGGGTTTTCTAAAATAAGAAATTGCAGGTTTATGCAAATGGAGCTCTCTAGCAGATGAACTTTAGAGAATATGCAAACATGACATCCACCCCCCACCCACCCATTCCCTCCCTCACCCTTGGAGTAAAATCATGGGAAAAATAAAAACGTAATGTAGGGCAAATATATTTTCAACAAATTAACTAAAATCTAATAATGCAGAACAGTGTGGTATTTTTTAAAACATGGCTCAATGCACAGGCCTGGTTGTGAGGGACATGAGGGACAGAAATATCGGGAATCTTTGCGGTGCCCGTCTTTTCTGCAGACGCGGCACTTTTTCTGGGGGTTGCTTCTGGTTGCTGTTGGGGGAATCCGACTGATGAAGTGTCTTTCAGTCAGTCGCGTGACATCCTCAGACTGGGGGCATTCTCGGGTGTCCTGAACATCAAAAATGAGGCCTTCAATAATTTTTTCCTGGAAATCCAGGTATGTGTCTCTGCCTCTGTTTTTTTTTATACAGCACAAATGAATTGTGGATGGCCACCTGTAACAAATAAATGGCCACCTTTTTGTACCAGGTTTTAGTTTTGCGTTTTACTAAATAGGGCTGTAAAACCTGGTCGCTTAAATCCACCCCCCCCATGTACTTGTTATATTCGGACACGCTCACTGGTTTGTGCTTGTCTGATGTTGCCCCCCTTTCCCTCACTGCCACTGTTCCTGTGGTATGAATCGTGCTTAGCACATACACATCTTTGCGATCCCTGAACTTGACCGCCAGCAATTCTTCAGATGCATAAGCACAGGAGTCCCCCTTTACCATGCGCTTCCCCACTAATTGCTGTGGAAAACCAATTCTGTTTTTGCGCATGGTACCACATGCCCCAGTCCTTGCAGCATGCAAATGCCTAAACAGGGGCACACTGGAATAAAAATTATCACAGTACAGGTGGTACCCTTTGTGAAGCAGAGGCTGCATTATCTCCCACACAATCTTACTGCTGGTGGAAAGATCAGGGGGGCATCCAGGAACATTTATTGTGCGGTCCCGCCCTTCATAAATTCTGAAGGCGGTGGTATATCCTGACCCGCTTTCACACAATTTGTAGAGCTTAACGCCATATCTTGCCCTTTTGGAAGGTAGATATTGGCGAAAGCTAAGTCTGCCATGAAAGTTGAGGAGGGATTCGTCCACACTTACATTCTGCTCAGGGGTGTAGAGTTGCAGAAATAAATTATTCAGGGAATTTATTAGCGGTCTTATTTTGAACAACCGATCCCGGTTTGCATCGGTACTTGGGGGGGCCTGTGCGTTGTCATTGAAGTGGAGGAACCTCATTGTCTCATAACGAGACCTGGGCATTACTGCAGAATATACTGGGGTGGCTTGGGCGGGTCTTGTTGACCAGTAAGACCTAATGGAGGGCTTTTTGACAATACCCATATTTAGGGTGAGCCCCAAAATTTTTTTTAATTCCTGCAAATTGGTGGGCGTCCAATCTCTGGCATGGGTGGATGAAGGTTTCTGCCTTATATATTGCGTGGCATATAAATTTGTTTCGTGGACAATCTGATTTAGGATGTCGTCCGTTATAAATAAATGGAAGTAATCCATTTGGACAAAATTTGTATTGTCCACGGTTATGCCAGGAGTGGCCGTAAATCCGTGGATTCTAGGCCCAAAAGATGGGGCAGGTGCCCATACAAGAGTCTGGACTGGAGGGACCAGGCTGTCCCGTGCTACAGCGCTACTTGGCCCTGCGCTTTCATGTTCTGCAGTTTCGACTGCATCAGGGACAACGTCCCCTGAAGATGAACCTGAAGTGACGCTGTCATCGTCACTACCTAAAACAGGTTCCATCTCGGACGCCATCTCTGATGCGGTCTCCGACTCAGACCACAGCATGGCGTATGCCTCCTCGGCGCTAAACAACTTCCTCGCCATAACGTAACTAACACTAACACTAACTAAACCAATTTTTTTTTTTTTTTTATAAAACACACAAACTAACTGCTATATATATCTACACTACCGCTAACAAAAAAATAAACCGCTATTGCTATATATATTATATATATGTGGATATATATATAATTATATACTCCCTACCTGCCTATTCTAATAGAATAAAAGAAAGAAAGGTAGATAGATAGAAAAAAAGATAGATGGATAGATAGATTGTATAGATAGATAGAAATCTATCTATACAGAGAATGTTTTAGAGTGTAACTGTATTTTTTTGTAACTGTAACTGTATTCTTCTGGCAGCAATTCTCCCGAGTCTCTTCTTCTCCTCAAACTGAAACAATGTTTGAGGAGAAGAAAAGAGGCAGGAGATTTACTGCCAGAAAAGTCAAAATAAAACAAATGTGGTCGCTGTGATAGGTTTTCACAGCGACCACATGTTCAGGGACCATCAGATTGGTCCCTGATACTCTGCCCAGTGCCCAGAGCTGTTGGTAACAGCGTGGGCACAGGGCTGTGTGCACGCGATCGCGTGCACACTGTTTTATAAGCAGGAATGCATGTGATCGCTGTGATTGGTTGTCACAGCGACCACATGTTCAGGGACCATCAGATTGGTCCCTGATACTCTGCCCAGTGCCCAGAGCTGTTGGTAACAGCGAGGGCACAGGGCTGTGTGCACGCGATCGCGTGCACACTGTTTTCTATGCAGAAATGCATGTGATCGCTGTGATTGGTTGTCACAGCGATCACATGTTCAGGGGCCAAAAGATTGACCCCTGACATTCTGCCCAGTGCCCATGGCTGTTAGCAACAGCCAGGGCATAGAGCTGTGTGCACGCGATCGCGCGTGCACAGTCTCTGAAGTGCGGCCGTATATATACTATACGCCGGACTTTAGAGACCCTGACCGCTGGCCGTATATTTACGGCCAGCGGTCGGGAACCTGTTAAAGAGGCTCTGTCACCAGATTATATGTGGCCTATCTTCTAGATAATGTGATCGGTGCTGTAATTTAGATAACAGCAGTGGTTTTTATTTAGAAAAACGATCATGTTTGACGGAGTTACGACCTATTTTCGATTTATGCTAATGAGTTTCTTAATGACCAACTGGGCGTGTTTTAATTTTTACCAACTGGACGTTGTGGGGAGAAGTGTATGACGCTGACCAATCAGTGACCAATCAGTGTCATAAACTTCTCTCCATTCATTTACACGGCATATAGTGATCTTATTCGATCACTATGTGCAGCCACATACACACATACACTAACGTTATTCAAGTGTCCTGACAGTGAATATACATTACCTCCAGCCAGGACGTCTATTCAGAATCCTGACACGTCGCTAACGTCTGTGGTTGTTTTACAGCACAGCAGGCGTAGTCTCGCGAGATTACGCTGTAAATGACAGCCCAGCGTGATCTCGATGTGGACGGTTGTAAATGACACACAAATGTTAGCGAAGTGTCAGGATTGTCAATAGACATGACGTCCTGGCTGGAGGGAATGTATATTCACTGTCAGGACACTGCAGTAACGTTAGTGTGTGTGTATGTGGCTGCACATATGGATCTAATAAGATCACTATGTGCCGTGTAAATGAATGGAGAGAAGTGTATGACGCTGATTGGTCACTGATTGGTCAGCCTCATACACTTCTCTCCACATCTCCCACTTGGTCAAAAAGTAAAACACGCCCAGTTGGTAATTAAGAAACTCATTAGCATAAAGCTAAAATAGGCCATAACTCCGTCAAAAATGATCGTTTTTCTAAATAAAAAACACTGCTGTACTCTACATTACAGCGCAGATCGCATTATGTACAAGATAGGCCACTTATAATGTGGTGACAGAGCCTCTTTAAGTTGGGCTGACACGGTCTATAGTTTTTCACAATAGCATTACTGAACAGAAGTCCAGAAAAATGTCTGTTACCTTGATCACTACTGTATCACATTATGTAGGAGATAGGGCACTTATAATGTGGTGACAGAGCCTCTTTAACTATAAATATATAGATATATATCAGTATATATAAGGACTGTATAAAACTGTTATTGTAATATGCAGTTGGTAGTTATTCTAGTTTAAAAAAATTGCAGATTTGCCACCATATTGAAGCATATTTTAAAAGCAATTGTTTTTTCCTAATTAATTTAGGTTGTAGCAAACTATGAGGAGTTATCTGGAAGATTGGCGGTTGTTGAACTGAATGGTTGTTGAAATAGTACTGTATGACTGTAGACGCAGGTAAAGAAAACTGCTATCAACACTTTCTGATTAACCCCTTAGGCAGGCCATACACATTAGATGTATGTCAGCCAAACCTGCCAATTTCGATGGGATCGGCCACCATCGAATATGTATGGTGGCGTCCCCACTCCACCCTAACAGCAGATGTCAGGGAAGAGAAGGATCGAGCACGTTGAATTTCAACATGTCCGATGCTTTTTTCGTTAGTAAATATGTCGCTGTCAGAGGAGTCTGTCAGCTGTTTTCTTCCTTCTCCCTATTGAAAACAATGGAGGACTCGGGAGGAATAGCTATCAGCCGAAAGTTATCTAAAGAGTATGGACAGCTTTAGGCTATGTTCACCCGGCATAAGTTCAGGCTGAAAAATACGAGGCTGATCTCAAAATAACACAGCCTCTGAAATCCAATCGTTTTACTGGCTGTTTTTGAAAATATCTCCATCAGTCAGAAAATAAATTTTCTTCCACTGACAGTCGCCATAAACGATCTTTTCCAACCAGTTCCACTATAAAGAAAAACAAACAGTATTAGCTAACGCATTCGATAAAGTTTAGGTAATTGTGATGATTGTTTAGGGTTAGGCTGTGTTCACATGTTTGTGGTCGATTAGTGTTTTTTTCCACGATTATCGCAGATTTGCTTTTTAAGGTGTGCAGTCCCTGTAGTTTTTTATGTTTTTTTAAACTTGCTGCTTAAAACCAGATTTTTTTTTTTCATTACAATTTTGGTCATTTTATGAAGATATGTGCATTTAGACATAGGCATAAGTGTTATGTATGAACTCTGTACATCTTTTTTTACTCTATCAGAAGCTCATTATTGAACTGGGCTAGTAATATACTAGTCCTTCTCATTTAATTAGAATGTCATCAAAAAGTTAATTTATTTCGGTAATTCAATTAAAAAAGTGAAACTCATATATTATATAGATTCATTACACACAGAGTGATCTATTTCCAGCATTTTTTTTCTTTTAATGTTGGTGATTATGGCTAACAGTTAATGAAAACCCAAAATTTTGTCTCCCAGGAAAACTGAATATTGGGTAAAAGTTCAAGATTGTAGTCTCATGGTGTCACACTCTGATCAGCGAATAAACACAAAACACCTGCAAAGGTTTCCTAAGCCTTTAAAAGGACTGGTCTGCTGCTCAATGGTCCAAAGTCCTGTTTTCAGATGAAAGTAAATTTAGCATTTCTTTGGGAAACCAAGTCCCAGAGTCTGGAGGAAGAGTGGAGAGGCGTCAATCCAAGTTGCTTTGGTCCAGTGTGAAGTTTCCACAGTGAGTGATGGTTTGGGGAGCCATGTCATCTGCTGGTGTTGGTCCACTGTGTTATATCAAGTCCAGAGTCAGCGCAGCCGTCTGGCAGGAAATTTTAGAGCACTTTATGCTTCCCTCTGCTGACAAGCTTTATGGAGATGCTGAATTCATTTTCCAGTAGGACCTGGCACCTGCCCACACTGCCAAAAGTACCAATACCTGGTTTAATAACCACAGTATCACTGCACTTGATTGGCCAGCAAACTCGCCTGACCTAAACCCCATAGAGAATCTATGGGGTATTGTCAAGAGGAAGATGAGAGACACCAGACCCAACAATGCAGACGAGCTGAAGGTTGCTATCAAAGCAACCTGGGCTTCCATAACACCTCAGCAGTGCCACAGGCTGATCGCCTCCATGCCACGCCGCATTGATGCAGTAATTCATGCAAAAGGAGCCTCGACCAAGTATTGAGTGCATATACTGTACATACTTTTCAGTAGGCCATCATTTTGGTATTAAACATCATTTTTGAAATTGGGCTTATATAATATTCTAATTTTCGAAGACCCTAAATTTCGGGTTTTCATTAAGTGTTAGCCATAATTATCAACATTAAAAGAAAAAAATGCTGGAAATAGATCACTCTGTGTGTAATGAATCTATATAATATATGAGTTTCACTTTTTGAATTGAATTACTGAAATAAATTAACTTTTTGATGATATTCTAATTCATTGAGAAGGACTAGTATATTACAATACTTGGAGACAGTAAAAACTCCACGGTAGCTCAATGCCAGCATATTCTTTGCAGAGTAGCAGTTAGTTGAAAGCTCATCAATAACCTGCTCCACTGATCTCCCCCAATGAGTTATACACATTGGGTTTATTGCATATCATTGCATAGAGTAAGTCCAACTTCGAGCATTTACATATAGAAGGCAAATATAATAAAACTAGTATAGAAAACTCGTTACACGGGTTTGCTAGCAAAAGGAATGATAAGTATTTATAATTGTGCTCTTTGAGAACGACGTTGTTCATTACAGGCTTGTCTTACTTCAGGGTTTTGCCTTCTTAACGCCTTGTTTTGAGAATTGGTTTCTCGTTGTTCCTGGCGTTCCTCTGCACTCATATTTGCTCTTTTTATTCTCTGAGCCAAATACATATATATATATATATATATATATATATACATATATATATATATATACATATATACATATATATATATATATATATATATATGATGATTACCATCATTGTTCCTTTTATAAGTGAGCGTGATCACACGTAGCAGCTAAGGGACAATTCTGATAATCAATGTATATTATTGGATAATTATACCTGCAATTCTCTTATGTAAAAGTATTGTGTCTTGTTATTTTTTGGAGATAATGGAATTGCATGCACAGATAATGTAGTAGATGTCCCCTGCAGTCCTATGTAACACCACAGATAACACACACAGTGATAACTCTCTGAGTACAGATAATGTAGTAGATGTTACATGCAGTCCTATGTAACACCACATAACACTGAGTACAGATAATGTAGTTATGTTACCTGCAGTTCTATGTAACACCACAGATAACACAGTGATAACTCTCTGAGTACAGATAATGTAGTAGCTGTTACCTGCAGTCCTATGTAACACCACAGATAACACCGTGATAACTCTCTGAGTACAAATAATGTAGATGTTACCTGCAGTCCTATGTAACACCACAGATAGCACACAGTGATAACTCTGAGTACAGATAATGTAGTAGATGCACACACAGAAATATATACACATACAGATACAGGGGTGTAGCGAAATGCTCATGGGCCCTGATGCAAGAAATCAGCTTGGGCCCTCTACCCCTTCCCAACAGAACTAGACCCCTGCCCACATAGTATATTGCCACCCATGGCTGCCCCATACAGTATAATGCCCCCATACAGTATAATGCACTCCATACAATATAATGCCCCCATACAGTATAATACCCCCCGTAGCTGCCACATACAATATAATGCCCAATTGCTGCGCCATACACTATAATGTACCATACAGTATAATGCCCCCATAGCTGCCCCATACAGTATAATGCCCCCATACAGTATAATACCCCACCATAGCTGACCCATACACAATAGTGTCCCATACAGTATAATGCCCCCCATAGCTGCCACGTACGGTATAACACCCCCATACAGTATAATGCCCCCCATAGCTGTCCCATACAGTATAATGCCCCACACACAGTATAATGCACACCATAGCTGTCCCATACAGTATAATGCCCCACACAGTATAATGCTCACCATAGCTGTCCCATATAGTATAATGCCCCACACAGTATAATTCCCCCAATAGCTGCCACATACAGTATAATGTCCCCATACAGTATAAAGCCCCCCATAGCTGTCCCATATAGTATAATGCCCCCCATAGCTGTCCCATACAGTATAATGCCCCATAGCTGTCCCATACAGTATAATGCCCCCATACGATATAATGCCCTCCATAGCTGCCACATACAGTATAATGTCCCATACAGTATAAAGACCCCATAGCTGTCCCATACAGTATAATGCCCCCATAGCTGTCCCATACAGTATAATGCCCCCATACAGTATAATGCCTTCCATAGCTGCCACATACAGTATAATGCCCCCATACAGTATAATACCCCTTATGGCTGCCCAATACAGTATAATGCCCCCAATAGCTGCCCCATACACTATAATTTCCCATACAGTACAATGCCCCCCATAGCTGCCACATACAGTATAACACCGCCATACCGTATAATGCCCCCATAGCTGTCCCATACAGTATAATTCCCCACACAGTATAATTCCCCCCATAGCTGCCACATACCGTATAATGCCCCCATACAGTATAAAGCCCCCCATAGCTGTCCCATTCATTATAATGCCCTCATTCAGTATAATGCCCCCCATAGCTGTCCCATACAGTATAACGCCCCATAGCTGTCCCATACAGTATAATGCCCCCCATACAGTATAATGCCCTCCGTAGCTGTGCCATACAGTATAATGCCCCCCATACAGTATAATGCCCCCCATAGCTGTCCCATACAGTATAATGCCCCCATAGCTGTCCCATACAGTATAATTCCCCACACAGTATAATTCCCCCCATAGCTGCCACATACCGTATAATGCCCCCATACAGTATAAAGCCCCCCATAGCTGTCCCATACATTATAATGCCCCCCATACAGTATAATGCCCCCATAGCTGTCCCATACAGTATAACGCCCCATAGCTGTCCCATACTGTATAATGCCCCCCATACAGTATAATGCCCTCCATAGCTGCCACATACAGTATAATGCCCCCATACAGTATAAAGCTCCCTGTAGCTGTCCCATACAGTATAATGCCCCCCATACAGTATAATGCCCCCTATAGCTGTCCCATACAGTATAATGCCCCCATAGCTGTCCCATACAGTATAATGCCCTCCATAGCTGCCACATACAGTATAATGCCCCCATACAGTATAATGCCCCCTATAGCTGCCCCATACAGTATAATGTAGTAGATGCACACACAGAAATATATACACATACAGATACAGGGGTGTAGCGAAAGGCTCATGGGCTCGGATGCAAGAAATCAGCTTGGGCCCCCTACCCCTTCCCAACAGAACTAAACCCCTGCCCCCACAGTATATTCCCACCCATAGCTGCCCCATACAGTATAATGCCCCCATACAGTATAATGCACTCCATACAATATAATGCCCCATACAGTATAATGCCCCCCGTAGCTGCCACATACAATATAATGCCCCATACAGTATAATACCCCCCATAGCTGCCCCATACACAATAGTGTCCCATACAGTATAATGCCACCATAGCTGCCACATACAGTATAACACCCCCATACAGTATAATGCCCCCATAGCTGTCCCATACAGTATAATGCCCCACACAGTATAATGCCCACCATAGCTGTCCCATACAGTATAATGCCCCACACAGTATAATGCCCTCCATAGCTGTCCCATATATTATAATGCCCCATACAGTATAATTCCCCCAATAGCTGTCACATACAGTATAATGTCCCCATACAGTATAAAGCCCCCCATAGCTGTCCCATACAGTATAATGCCCCCATATCTGTCCCATATCTGTCCCATACCTTATAATGCCCCATAGCTGTCCCATACAGTATAATGGCCCCCATAGATGTCCCATACAGTATAATGCCACCATAGCTGTCCCTTACAGTATAATGCCCCCATACAGTATAATGCCTTTCATAGCTGCCACATACAGTATAATGCCCCCATACATTATAATACCCCCTATAGCTGCCAATACAGTATAATGCCCCCAATAGCTGCCCCATACACTATAATGTCCCATACAGTACAATGTCCCACATAGCTGCCACATACAGTATAACACCCACATACAGTATAATGCCCCCATAGCTGTCCTATACAGTATAATGCCCTACAAAGTATAATTACCCCCATAGCTGCCACATACCGTATAATGCCCCCATACAGTATAAAGCCCCCCACAGCTGTCCCATACAGTATAATGCCCCCATACAGTATAATGCCCCCATAGCTGTCCCATACAGTATAATGCCCCATAGCTGTCCCATACGGTATAATGCCCCCCATACAGTATAATGCCCTCCATAGCTGCCACATACAGTATAATGCCCCCATACAGTATTAAGCCCCCATAGCTGTCCCATACAGTATAATGCCCCCACACAGTATAATGCCCTCCATAGCTGCCACATACAGTATAATGCCCCCATACAGTATAATGCCCCCTATAGCTGCCCCATACAGTATAATGCCCACATAGCTGTCCTATACAGTATAATGCCCCCCCATATAGTATAATGCCCCCTCAGCAGCTACCATATGAGCCCCCCTCCCATACCCAGTATAATGCCCCCATATGTATGTACCTAATAGAAAAATAATAATATAATTACTTACCTATCCCCGTTCCCACGATTGGTGGAGAATCCTTCTCCTCTGGTCTGTGCTGTGAGTGACTCGGCACAGACAGGCGCGATGACGTCACTACATAATGCTTGCCTGCGCCGAGCCGCTAGCGGCACAGTAAATGCTGGAGCAAGGCTCTAAGGACGCAAATATATTTGGAAGCGCGGTCAGCGCTGTGTGGCAACGGGGGCACAGGTGCAACTGTGACCGCTGCGACCCCTATAGCTACACCACTGTACTGATAAATATATAGGCACTTAGACACACAAATACACACAAACAAGACACACATACTGTAACTTATACACACACAAACACAGAGACACACAGACAAATAGAGGCACAAACAACAGACGGACTGAGCACTCACATCTCCTTCCTCACAGGCTTCTTGCAGGTCGGGCTGTGGGCGGAGCTAACTGTGCCTTAGGCACCACGTTCTTGCCAAATATATACATGATATAATGCTTCATTAGTCTGTCCATTGTTTTTACCACATATGTGCATAGAATACTTAGCCCAATTCATAAGCACAGGAGATCATAGTGTGCCAGGAACTGGTGTGCCTCGATTACTCCACAGGCTATATTTCACTCTGTCACTCTGTCAAATGCTTGTCGATGAGCTGGCCTAGTAGTACACTACCGTTCAAAAGTTTAGGGTCACTTAGAAATGTCCTTATTTTTGAAAGAAAAGCACAGTTTTTTTCAATGAAGATAACATTAAATTAATCAGAAATACACGCTATACATTGTTAATGTGCTAAATGACAATTCCAGCTGCAAACGTCTGGTTTTTAATGCAATATCTACATAGGTGTATAGAGGCCCATTTCCAGCAACCATCACTCCAGTGTTCTAATGGTACATTGTGTTTGCTAACTGTGTTAGAAGGCTAATAATTGATTAGAAAACACTTGAAAACCATTGTGCAATTATGTTAGCACCGCTGTAAACAGTTTTGCTGTTTAGAGGAGCTATAAAACTGACCTTCCTTTGAGCTAGTTGTGAATCTGGAGCATTACATTTGTGGCTTCAATTAAACTCTCAAAATGGCTAGAAAAAGAGAGCTTTCATGTGAAACTCGACAGTCTATTCTTGTTCTTAGAAATGAAGGCTATTCCATGCGAGAAATTGCCAAGAAACTGAAGATTTCCTACAACGGTGTGTACTACTCCCTTCAGAGGACAGCACAAACAGGCTCTAACCACAGTAGAAAGAGAAGTACATTAGAGTCTCTAGTTTGAGAAATAGACGCCTCACACGTCCTCAACTGGCAGCTTCATTAAATAGTACCCGCAAAACGCCAGTGTCAATGTCTACAGTGAAGAGGCGACTCCGGGATGCTGGCCTTCAGGGCAGAGTGGCAAAGAAAAAGCCATATCTGAGACTGGCTAATAAAAGGAAAAGATTAATATGGGCAAAAGCACACAGACATTGGACAGAGGAAGATTGGAAAAAAGTGTTATGGACAAACGAATCGAAGTTTGAGGTGTTTGGATCACACAGAAGAACATTTGTGAGACGCAGAACAACTGAAAAGATGCTGGAAGAGTGCCTGACGCCATCTGTCAAGCATGGTGGAGGTAATGTGATAGTCTGGGGTTGCTTTGGTGCTGGTAAAGTGGGAGATTTGTACAAGGTAAAAGGGATTTTGAATAAGGAAGGCTATCACTCCATTTTGCAACGCCATGCCATACCCTGTGGACGGCGCTTGATTGGAGCCAATTTCATCCTACAACAGGACAATGACCCAAAGCACACCTCCAAATTATGCAAGAACTATTTAGGGAAGAAGCAGGCAGCTGGTAATCTATCTGTAATGGAGTGGCCAGCGCAGTCACCAGATCTCAACCCCATAGAGCTGTTGTTGGAGCAGCTTGACTGTATGGTACGCAAGAAGTGCCCATCAAGCCAATCCAACTTGTGGGAGGGGCTTCTGGAAGCATGGGGTGAAATTTCTCCCGATTACCTCAGCAAATTAACAACTAGAATGCCAAAGGTCTGCAATGCTGTAATTGCTGCAAATGGAGCATTCTTTGACGAAAGCAAAGTTTGAAGGAGAAAATTATTATTTGAAATAAAAATCATTATTTCTAACCTTGTCAATGTCTTGACTATATTTTCTAGTAATTTTGCAACTCATTTGATAAATATAAGTGTGAGTTTTCATGGAAAACACAAAATTGTCTGGGTGACCCCAAACTTTTGAACGGCAGTGTATATACTGCAATACTTTGAGACAATGGTAGTCCAGCACCAGCATATTCTTTGCATATTCTTTACAAAATGGCCTTTAGTTGAAAGTTCATCATTAACCTGTCCCACTCATCTACCTCAGTGAATTATACATATTGGATGCGTTGCATATCATTGCATATAATTACATGAAGTTAGTCCTACTTTGAGCATTTGCTTCTAAAGGACATGTATGATGTGTATAGTGCTTCGTTAGCTCGTCCACTTTTCTGATACAGACATGCATAGAGTACTTAGCCCAGTTCATAGACACGGGGGGATCATGGTATACAAAAAACTGATGTACATCAGTTATACCAAAAACTATATTTTATTCTGTCAGGTGCTTATCGGTGAGCTGATCTAGTAATATGTGCAATGCAATGCTTGGAAACAATAATAGCTCAACAGTAGCTCTGCGCCAGCATATTCTGGTGGACATACCTCCCAATTGTCCCGTGTTCAGCGTGACAGTCCCAGATTCCAGGCGGTGTCCTGCTGTCCCGGGCACCCAGTGGAATGTCCCGGTGTGAACTGTATCTGCATCCTCAGGAACCATCAGCTCCCTGCTTCAGCATTCATTGTGTAAAGCACACAGACAGGCGCGACTCAGTGACGTATTCGCGCCTGTCTGCGCCGAGCCACTCCTAATGCAGATCAGAGGGATCTCCTCCAGTCGTTGAGGACTCCCCGAGCACAGCGCTACTATAAGAGCTGAGTCCTGCAAAGCGCTTATCGTCACTGTCCATGTATGGACACTGACATCTGTGGCTCCTTCAGGAGCGGATTTCCTAGACAAAGCATTGCCAATGCTCTGGCAGGGGATTCCGCTCCTAGAGGGAGCCCCTGTCCAGGAGATGTGGGCATATATGGACAGTGACATCACGGTCTCCAACAGTAGCGGAATCCCTGGGCACAGTGTAGCCGATTCTCTGGCCGGCGATTCCGCTCCTGGAGAAGCCAATGTCATCACTATCTGCAAAAGGATCTGCCAGGCACAGCTTCGGGGTTAACTCCCAGAACTAATCAGTCAGCACCTGAGAATACATCCCTGAGACTGACTCCTGCTTCCACCATTCAGGCTGGCAGGCTTAGGAGTGGGAGAGCCTATCGTAACCTGGCCAGACTCAGCTAGCTCCCGCCCTCGGTCTATTTAAGCCTGCACTTCCTGTCCCTCGGTGCTTGTGATTCTTTCCTTGTGGTTTCCTGGCCCAGCTACAGCTCCTGCTATTTTTGATCCTGCTCCATACAGACCCTGGCTTACCGACTACTCTTCTGCTTTTCGTTTTGTACCTCGCACACTCCTGGCTTGACTCGGCTCGTTCACCACTCTGGTTGCTCACGGTGTTGCCGTGGGCAACGGCCCCTTTTCCTTGCTTGTGTTCCTTTGTATGTTTGTCGTGTTTGTCGTGCACTTACTGAGCGCAGGGACCGCCGCCCAGTTGTACCCCGTCGCCTAGGGCGGGTCGTTGCAAGTAGGCAGGGACAGAGTGGCGGGTAGATTAGGGCTCACTTGTCCGTCTCCCTACCCCCTGCCATTACACTATCTATATATGGACAGTGACGTCAGGGTCTCCTCCTGAATCCCCGGCAAAAGAGCATTGCCGACACTCTGGCCAGGAATTTTGCTTCTGGAGAAGACCCTGGCATCACTATCCAGATATGGACAGTGACGTCATGAACTACTCCTAAAGCGGAATCCCCAGCCAGAGCGCTGCCAACGCTTTGGCTGGGGATTCCACTCCTGGAGGGAGCTCCTGACGTCACTGTCCCAATGGCGCTATTTACAGGGAGGTGGTGCTATCTTTAAGGGGGTCTGACACCATCTACATGGGTACTGTGGCACTATCTATGTGGGCACTAGCACAAGGGGCAGCATAACGAGGCATTGTACTATATGGGGACATCTAAGGCGGCAGTATACTGTATGGGGCAGCTAAGGGGAATTATATTGTATGGATGCAGCTAAGGGGGTATTATACTGTATGGTGGCACTAAGGGAGATATTATACTGTATGGTGGCAGCTAAAGGGGGCTGTAAAGGAATCACTAGTTGAGCAATACCCCAGAGTGCAAATTATAGAATTGCTCTTTAAGCGATTCACCAAAGGCAGCTGGAGACTGTCTGGCTAAAGCGTGCAGGTAACCCGCTACCTAAAGTCTGTTACTACTCTGATCAGCAGAGTCTAAGGCTACTCTATGGTCTTCACCAGGGCCCACCGTAAGGCAGGTTGGATTTGGCTGCATGCAACCCATGTTGCAATAACAGAATACAATGTTGGACAGGAGGTGCAATGCAGGCAATACCAGAACGGAAACCACACAGACAGAGGGCAAACAGAGTACACAACCAGGAGAGACTGTAAGTCCAAAGCAGAAGAATACCATGAGTTGCAGAGGTCAAAAGATCAGACGATATTGCAGAAACCACTATCCCCATAGATAAATTAGGATCAGGATGAATGTGGAGGACCTGTGAGGAACAGAAACTAAGCCGTACAGCTTTGCGGGATAGCAGCAGGCCAAACAGGTATAATGCAATGTCTATAGTTCAGAAAGGGTACCTGAGTCAATGTAGACAGTAGCGGTGGATTCAGGCTAAGATGAAGCTCCGACAGTAGACAGACACCCGGCAGGGTGTGACACAATAGATGCAGTGGAGGGCACAACATGACTCCAACTCTTGAAGGCACGGTAGCACGGGATACAGGGTACAGGCAGCAGGAACGGGTATCACTGGGAACTTGAAAACACTAGGAGACCATTTGCAAGGACAAACTTAAGGTAACACAACAATGCTCAAGCAAGGATCGAGAGGGCAGAGCCCCTTTTATAATCCAAAAGCATTCTGGGCTAATTGCAGTATTCTGCAACTGTGCGCGTACTGGCCCTTTAAGGCCGTGGCACGCAAGGGCGCGTGCGCCCTGCGGGAGACAGTGTCCGGACCAGGAAGTGAGTGCCGGCATCTCCCAGGAGGGAGATGCCACAGGGCACTCACTCGTCCATGACCGCGGCCGTCAGAGGGTGAGTCAGGACGACAGTCCGCGTCCATAGACGTTACACCTAGCCTGTCTGGGTTTGAGTCTTTTGGCTGATTCTAAGAAAGTCAGGTTTTTATGGTCAGTCAGTACAGTAATTTGATGTCTAGCTCCCTCTAGAAAGTGGCGCCACTCTTCAAACGCCCACTTAATAGCAAGAAGCTCATGATTACCTATATCATAATTCTTCTCAGAGGCAGAAAATTTGCGAGAAAAAAAAAGCACAGGGACAAAAAATTTGTTAATGCAGAAGATCTTTGAGACAACACATCCCCACACCTGTTTCTGAGGCATCAACCTCAACAAAAAAGGGGCTAGAAAGGTCAGGTTGAATAAGTACAGGTGCTTCCATAAAACACTGTCCGTCTTTCAAAGGCGGAAACCGCACTAGGTTTCCAATTTACAAGGTCAGAACCTTTTTTCGTAAATTCCGTCAAAGGTTTGGCAATGGAGTAAAAATACTTAATACATTTTCGGTAATAATTAGCAAAACCCAAGAACCTCTGCAGAGCTTTTAGTAAAGTGGGTTGAACCCAATCAATACTTGCCTGAACCTTAGCGGAGTCCATAAGAAAATCATGAGGAGACAGAACATACCCCAAGAAATTAACTTCCTGAACTCCAAAAAGACACTTTTCAAATTTCACGTAATTTTCCCTCAGTACTTGAAGGACGGATCTTAAATGTTGAACATGAAAGGGCCAATCGGAAGAAAACACAAAAATATCGTCCAGATACACAACAACAAAAACGCATGTCCAAATACTCATAATGACCATCTGGAGTATTAAATGCTGTCTTCCACTCATCCCCTTTGCAGATATGAACCAAATTGTAGGCCCCACATAAATCTAGTTTAGAGAACCACCTGGCCACTGAGATCTGATTAAACAGGTCTGGGATGAGTGGAAGAGGATATTGATTCTTAACGGTAATCTTATTTAATTCACAGTAGTTGATACAGGGTCTTAAACTGCCATCTTTCTTTTCAACAAAGAAAAACCCTGCACCCACCGGAGAAGTAGATAGATGAATATGACCCTTACGGAGACTGTCTTTAAAATAATCTTTCATGGCTTGTCTTTCCGGAGCAGAAAGATTAGAAAATCTGTCCCTTAGGAAGCTTAGCATTAGGGAGAAGTACAATGGGACAGTCATACGGTCCATGAGAAGGGAGAGATTCACAACCAATTTCAGAAAAAAAGATCCTCAAAATCTTGAATGCACTCAGGCAACGGTGTTGCGTTACAAGATACATTAATAGTAGACAGAGACATGCAAGTTTCATAACATTTAGGATTCCACTTAATCAAATCTGCTTTTACCCAATGAATAACGGGATTATATGTCTGCAACCATGGAATACCCAATATTACCTCAGAAGGCAAATTTTCTAGGATAAAGAACGAGATTAGTTCAGTATGTAAGGTACCCACTTCCAAAGTAACAGGCAGAGTAGAGAACTTGACCGACCCCTAAGAGAGAGGGGTATTATGTATAGCAGACACTTTGACAGGGCTACGCAGTTGAACGAGGGGACTAGCCAATCTTTTAGCTACCTGAAAATGCCAAAAATTAGCCGTAAAACCACAATCTACAAAAGCCTGACCAGAAATACAAACATTATTAAACAATACATTAACAGGCAAAAGGATTTTTTGAGAAAATGTTGGAAAAACCTTACGGCCCAGATGGCATCCCCGCAAAAGAAGAACAGCCCTGTCACGAGGCGGGTTAGTGCACCCACTAGGCCGTACCGCCGCAGCGGGGAGGCAGCTGGCCAAACAACAGGACACCCCAGAAATACAATGTCCCGCACAAGGGTACCTGAATAGACCAGATGGTGGCTGCAGCTCTGGCACAGATGAGATGGGTGCAGCAGATGGCGCCAAACGTGGCGGATGACACAGGAGCCGCAAGTTGCGCCAGACGTGGCGGACTCCTCCGGGCGTGGCAGAAGAAACAGGATGTGGCGGATTCCTCCGGACGTGGCAGAAGACACAGGACGTGGCGGATTCCTCCGGACGTGGCAGATGACACAGGACGTGGCGGATTCCTCCGTACGTGGCAGATGACACAGGACGTGGCACGACTCGATACTAAGGCACAGCATGGGAAACAGGAACGGGTAACAAGGCACGGGTAACAATTGGAACGGGAAACACTAAGGGACCATTTGCAAGACAGACTGAGAAAACTAACAACGCTCAGGCAAGGATTAGAAGGCCAGGGGCCTTCTTATAGACCAGGAAATCGTGGCAGTTGATGATGATGATGATTTTCTATTTGCGTGCGCTGGCCCTTTAAGGCCAAGCGCGAGCGTGCGCGCGCACCCTACGGGACACAGCCGAACGGAGCGGAAGTGAGCGCTGGCGTCTACTAGGAGGGAGACGGGGACCAGCGCTCACGGATCCATGGCTGCGGGCGTCGGGAGGTGAGTGAACCCTACGGCCCGCGGCTATGGACGCTACAAGCCCTCTTTGTTTCCGGAAAAGTCTCCATTCTTGAGAAGATATCGTGGAGCCCAACTACGTGGGCTTCTGTGCATCAGATGAAGGGATTTCAGCGCAGGGAAGGGGAGAGACCATTGCTGAGATTTCTTATTTGCGCTCTCGTAGAAGTTGGTCAAGACGCACAACAAGAGTCATGGTATCCTCTAAAGTCGAGGACGGAGTGTAATTTATTAAGAGATCTTTCAAGGTTTCAGAAAGGCCTCGGCGGAATTGACATCTGAGCGCTGCATCATTGCACTGTGAAGAGACGGACCACTGTCTAAATTCCGAACAGTAATCTTCGACAGGACGCCATCCCTGCTGGAAATATAATAGATTGGCCTCAACTACTGCAGTGATATCTGGTTCACCATATATTAAACCTAGCGCAGCAAAGAAGGTCTCAACAGAATAAAGTTATGGGGCATCAGGTCTTAACGAAAAGGCCCAGGTTTGAGGATCTCCCTGCAAAAGGGAAATGATGAAACCAACTCGCTTCTGCTCAGTTCCAAAGGAAAAATGTCTTAGCCAAAAATACAAATTTCATCTCTCCCGAAAATTAATAAAAGACTTACGATCACCAGAAAAACAATCCGGTAAGTTCATTTTTAGTTCAACCGGAGTAGCAGCTGGAACGACTGCTTGGAGCTGCGCAGTCTCATGGTGTTGAATCCATTTGGCCAGATCTTGTGCCAGCTGAGTCAGACTGTGCCTCTGTTCCACTAGGCCATTCATGGGTTCCATAGTGGAAAGTTAATTTTTTTAAAGGGCTTGTGAATATGTAACGGAATCACTAGTTGAGCAATTCCCCAGAGTGCAATTTATGGAATTGCTCTGTAAGCAATTCACTAAATGCAGCTGGAGACTGTCTGGATAAAGCATGCAGGTAATCCGTTGCCTCAAGTCTGTCACTACTCTTATCAGCAGAGTCTAAGGCTACTGTATGGTCTTCACCAGAGCCCACCGCAAGGCAGGTTGGATTTGGCTGCATAGAACCCAGGTTGCATTAACAGAATACAGTCTTGGACATGAAATGCAATTCAGGCAATACCAGAACGGAAACCAGACAGACAGAGGGTAAACAGCAAACAGAGTACACAACTAGGAGAGACTTTAAGTCCAAAGCAGAAGAATACCAGGAGTTGCAGAGGTCAAAACCAGCCGAGAGAAGAATGTCTTAATCAGTGAGCAAAAGGGTTAATCTAAAGACAAAGTCGAGGTCCAGTTCCAATATTCAAAATAGTCAGTTGATACAGGGTGTAGCCAGGAGCTTGATCAGAAACTTGCATACACAAAGAAATTCACAAGCAACAATGAAAGAACTGACCAGACATAAATACTCCACCCTAGAATCTGAAAGGAAGAAGACAGAGAAATGAGATTGGCTCTGCAACTCAAACCAGAGCCACCCAGAAGCTAGGCTAATAGTCATGACAATCTTAAAGAGACGGACGTTTCCTAACAAGAAGTAAACCTAGACAGACTAGGAAATTTGCGTTGTAATTTAGACATAGTATCAGACATTGGACTATCAGATGTACTATCCATCGTTACTGGCATATCATAGAAAGCAATAGTGACCTACATGAAAAAGCAAAAAAATCCACCCATTGTTTCATTCAAAAGATCACACAATCTAAAGGGCATTTTACACTGGGCGATTATCGGGCAGATGAGTGTTCATAGAACGCTCGTTGCCGATAATTGCCCTGTGTAAACTGCGCAGCAATCAGCAGATGAACAAGCAAATTCTAGATCATCTTCTGGTCGTATCGTTTAAAAAAGTTAAATATTATCGTCATCGGCAGCACATCTCCATGGGGAAACATGGGGGGCGTGCTGTCGACATGATAATAACGTATGGGGACGAGCGATTGGAGTAACGATCGCTCGTCCACATCCATAGCTCCGTTTGACAGGAGCAAATGAGCGCTGAACAACGATGTCTCGTTGATCGGCGCTCACTGCACTGGCCGATTATCAGCCAGTGTAAAAGGGCCTTAAGAGTTCAATTAGTGGTAAGTACTGTAAATTTGTCTCCACTCAAGGTACTTGGTTTGACTATTCTCCTTCCCTTGGTAATCAGAAAGGTGGTAACTGTTCCTTTTGTAAATTTATTGTAAGCGATAAATGTATTAGATTGGGGTGGGTCATTTTTGAAGTTAGAACTTTCATCACATGATGTAGTTTATTGTATTAAGTATCCTTGTCACTTTTTTTTATATTGGTAAGACAATTAGGTTGATTTAGTGAACATTGTAGATCGATAACTACAGGCAATGGTTCCCCACGATTAACCAAACATATAAGAGAATGTCACGGAGGTGATGCTACTTGTATGAGTTTTGCTGGATTATTAATGGTAAAAGTAAGTCACAATAGACACGAATCATTGCTGAAAAAAGAAACTATGTTGATTGCCCGGCTCGATTTTTTGGGCCCGATGGGGTTATATGATCGTTATGATTGGAGCACTATTTTAACATAACAATATGTATACTTGACTTTTAAGGGCTTATTCAGATGAACGTTTAAATCATCTGTGTGACGGCTGTTTTTGTGACGGCTGCATGTATTTCTCTGGGGCTGTTCACACTGCCGTTGTTTTAACGGACCGTGTGAAGGGCCTGTGAAAAAATAGGACATGTCCTATTTTTGGCCGTTTTCACGGATCCCTCAATAGACTCAAGTCTATGAGGGATCCTTTAAACGGGTCCTGACGGGTGCAAATTTGTCTATGAAAAACTGACGTTTTTCACAGCCGATTTCACCAGAGGTGTAGCTAGGTTCTCCATTACCCGAGGAAAAGATTCAGTTTGTCGCCCCCCCCAACCTCTTTCCAGACATCTCCTTCCCCCTCGACCATGTTTGCTTTCTCTACCAATCAATGAGATGTAATTTTTTTTCACCTTTTCTTTTATGTAACTCGAGCATAAACCATTTGTACATTTTACAAGCAATATAGTTATATAAGGGAGTTAACATAACAATAAATGAAAAGAAATCTGACTAAAACAGACTCTATAATGAGACTATATGGTGACATAATGAACAGCCTCCTCTTGTAGATAGTGCCACTCCCCATGTAGATAGTGCCACACTGCCCCCCTGTAGTTAGTGCCACACACCTCCTTTTGTAGATAGTGCCACACAGCCCCCTGTAGATAGTGCCACACACACCCTCCTGTAGATAACACTACACCCTTCCTCCCTGTACATAGCGCCATTGGGTCTCCCTAGAGGAGCATCTGATGTCACTGTCCATATACAGATAGTGACGTCGGGGGCTTCTCCAGGAGCGGAATCCCCGGGAAGAGCATCGGCAACGCTTTGGCCAGGGATACATCCATACCTCCCAACTTACAAGTATCCCAAACAGGGACAACCGATGTGGCACGCATAGCAACACAGTATAATGCCCTCTAGCTGCCCTTATACAGTATAATGCCCTCTAGCTGCCACCATACAGTATAATGACCCCATAGCTGCCACCATAGAGTATAATGACCCCATAGCTGCCACCATAGAGTATAATGCCCCCATAGATGCACCCATACAGTATAAAGCCCACACAGATGCCCCCATACAGTATAATGTCCACATAGATGCCCCCATACAGTAAAATGCCCACACAGATGCCCCCAAGCAGTATAATGCTCACACAGATGCCCCCATGCAGTATAATACCCAATCAAATTCCCCATACAGCATAATGCCCCTATAGCTTCTCCCATACAGCATAATGCCTCTATAGCTGCCCCATACAGCATAATGCCCCTATAGCTTCCCCATACTGTATAATGCCCCCATAGCTGCCCCATACAGTATAATGCCCCCAAAGCTTCCCCATACAGCTTAACGCCCCCATAGCCGCCCCATAAAATATAGTGCCCTATAGCTGCCCCATACAGTGGAATGCCCCTATAGCTACCCCATACAGTATAATGCCCCCATAGCTGCCTCCATACAGTATGATGCCGCCTTAGATGCCCCCATACAGTAAAATGCCACCATAACTGCCCCTTACAGTATAATGCCTCCTTAGATGCCACTAGTGCCAGTGCCCACAAAGATAGTTCCTCATTGCCCATGTAGATAGTGCCCACAGTACCCATGTAGATAGCGCCAGTGTCCCATATAGATAGTGCCACACCCCCTTGAAGATAGCACCACCGTCCCTGTAGATAGCGCTACCCCCTCCCCCCTGTAGATAGCGCCATTGGGACTCCCTCTAGGAGCGGAATCCCCAGCCAGAGTATAGGCCAGGGAAACCGCTCCTAGATGCTACTGTTCATATAAGGACAGTGACGTCACTGTCCATATATGGACAGTAACGTCAGTGGCTCCTCTGAAGCGGAATGCCCATTCCCGATGCTATGGCAGGGGATTCCGCTCCAGGAGTAGCCCCTGACGTTACTGTCCTGGAGTGGAATCCCCTGCCATAGCGTCGGCAACTGGGATTCCGCTTCAGAGGAGCCACTGACGCCACTGTCCGTATATGGACAGTGACGTTAAGGAATTCCCTGGGCACAGCGCAGTAGCGCTGTGCCCGAGGAATCCTCGGCGAGCGGAGGAGCTCCCTCTGCTCCTCCGTTCTGAACTAATACTGAAACAGGGAGCTTGCTGTTCCTTGCTTCAGCACTAAGTTGACTACTATGTCTACTATGTTGCGTCCTCAGGACGCAGATACAGTTGACTGCTGGATACACCACCGGCTGCCCGGGATGGATGAGAGGTGTGATTCCTCTCCTGGAGGTGGAGCCCCTAATGTTACTGTCCATATATGGATAGTGACGTCAAGGGGGATTCCGCTCCAGGAGGAGTAATTAATTGTACCTGCGCCCGGCCCTGCGCCCCCCATACCATCTCTCTCAGTTGCGCCTGTGGCGCATGCCCCGCCAGCCCCCCCTAGATAGGCACCTGGATTTCACACACATTCATCTGACTAAAGCCTTAATCATACCAGTATTTATTTATTTTATGTTTTTAAATGTTCTGCTTATAATGTTGCTATTCTGCAATAATGTTATGCGCGTTATTTTAGTTAGCATCATATGTGAAACTTTGCTGCGGTCATGTGATTGCTATAAGTACACATATGATACACATCCCGTGAAGCAGCAGGATGAAGCATGATATGACGTGAAATGGCTGTCATGCCGAAGTTTGTGTTTTGGTCTTGCAGTCCATGTGTTTTTATTGGAAAGAAAATAAAGAAATGAAGAAGTACTAAACTAAACTTTATTAAAGGAATACTCCAGGCAAAACAGTATGTTATACCTAGTGCTGGGCCTGAAGGGGTGGTGCATGACATAAGGATTCAATGAACACCCCCTCAGGCTCTGCACTGTGTTCCTTTAATTCACAAAGCTCATGCTAGATACATTTCGACTACTTCCTCTGTTTCATTGTATGCAACCAGATGCTTGTACTGATGAAGTCTGTTATCTCAGATTGCCTTTGATATCAAGAATGAAAGCTTCTATAGAGCACTGAAATCCCTTTGGAATTCTTTAAAATCACAGTGAAATCTCTTCGACCACTTAAAATTTCAGTAAGAAAAATGGTCTTCTAGAGGGAAGGTCCTCTTAAGCTATTTACATAGGTTTTACAGGAATTCTGTCACAGAATTCAAGAGCACATTTATGTATTTATAAACGTATACTCAAATATACCATGGATGACCTTATAATGTGGGAAAGGAGCAGGCTCTTACCGCATTTATCCCACAAAGTTGTAGAGCTATGGTCAAGACAACAAGTGTATACAGTTGCCAGCGTAGTGAAGGTTCTCTCAGTAATTCCAGGACGGTCAGACTGCGACCACTTTTCCGAGAGGCTTGTTCCTGTAGCATTTCATCAATTTCTTTCTGGTGGTCTCGATCTCCCCATAGCTGTTTGAGTGCTGGGTAGAAGAAACATAATAACGAAAATTTACTCACCGAAATTTTTATTTCTTGGAGTCCGTAGGCAGCACAACACAAATGGGTTTTAGTCCCTTAGGTACAATTAAGCAGAGACAGCTTAAAGAGGCTCTGTCACCAGATTTTGCAACCCCTATCTGCTATTGCAGCAGATAGGCGCTGCAATGTAGATTACAGTAACGTTTTTATTTTTAAAAAACGAGCATTTTTGGCCAAGTTATGACCATTTTTGTAGTTATGCAAATGAGGCTTGCAAAAGTCCAAGTGGGTGTGTTTAAAAGTAAAAGTCCAAGTGGGCGTGTATTATGTGCGTACATCGGGGCGTTTTTAATACTTTCACTAGCTGGGCGCTCTGAAGAGAAGTAACATCCTCTTCTCTTCAGAACGCCCAGCTTCTGACAGTGCAGATCTGTGACGTCACTCTCAGGTCCTGCATCGTGACGGCCACATCGGCACCAGAGGCTACAGTTGATTCTGCAGCAGCATCAGCGTTTGCAGGTAAGTCGATCTTACCTGCAAACGCTGATGCTGCTGCAGAATCAACTGTAGCCTCTGGTGCCGATGTGGCCGTCACGATGCAGGACCTGTGAGTGACGTCACAGATCTGCACTGTCAGAAGCTGGGCGTTCTGAAGAGAAGAGGATGTTACTTCTCTTCAGAGCGCCCAGCTAGTGAAAGTATTAAAAACGCCCCGATGTACGCACATAATACACGCCCACTTGGACTTTTACTTTTAAACACACCCACTTGGACTTTTGCAAGCCTCATTTGCATAACTACAAAAATGGTCATAACTTGGCCAAAAATGCTCGTTTTAAAAAAATAAAAACGTTACTGTAATCTACATTGCAGCGCCTATCTGCTGCAATAGCAGATAGGGGTTGCAAAATCTGGTGACAGAGCCTCTTTAAGTAACAATAAGCATTAAATAATTAAACAATTAAGGACTTACCCTATAAGTTTGTACCGGTAACCGGGCCCCAGCGTATTTTGATGAAGCAATAGATAAGTTCTGCGAGGGAGGCAGGGTGTCCTTACTTGCTCTTTGACCCTTATTAGAACCGGCATGCTGAAGGAACAGATTTTCTGCTTGACTAAAAGCTTTTGTCCTGTGAATATAGATGAGAATGGCTCTTCTCACATCCAGTGTATGCCAATTCTCCTGGTCTTCACCTTGGGGATGAGGGAAAAGGACTGGCAACAATATTTATTGATTGATATTATTGAAAGGGGGAACTTTAGGCAAGAACCCAGGCATGGTACGTAGTAGAAGACAATCTCCAAGATCTCTCAAATAGGGTTCTTTGAAGGAGAGGGCCTGAAGTTCGCTTATGCGCCTGGCAGACGTGATTGCCACCAGGAAGAAGGCCTTGAAGGAGAGAAATCTGATGGACGATTCTTGTATTGGTTCAAACGGCGGCTTTGTCAGAGCCAACACAACCACTGAAAGATCCCAGGAAGGAAAGGTTACTTGAGAGACTGGGCTAAGGTTTCTTAAAGCCTTGAAGAAGGTCTTCACCAACTGTTGGTTAGAGAAACGGTTTTTCAGTTGTGCATTGATTGCCGTAAACTGTACCTTAAGGGTATTCAACTTCAACCTTTTATTGAAGCCCTCCTGAAGAAATTGAAGGATCGTGTTCAAAGAGACCGGGTTTGCTGAATTCCTCGAGCACCAGGAGATGAAAAGGTCCCAAACCCTATTATATATACATGCACATATATATATATATATATATATATATATATATACTTTGAGAGTTGAGGGGCGTCTGGCAGACAGTAGGGTGTCAATAACTTCAGACGAGAGCCCCAATTCCGTCAGATTCTCCCGGTCGGTCTCCGGGCCATGAGATGTAGACTGCGAGGGTTCGGGTGATACACCCCTTTCTAGGACAGGAGGTCCGGTGACACTGGTAGTTCCAGGAACCTGCCTTGCAAGAGAGACCACGCTAGGGAGAACCAGGCCCTGCAGGACCAAAATGGCAAAATTGCAATGGCCTCTGCTCCTTTGTCCCCAACTTCTCTCAATACTCTGAGTATTAAGGGAAGGGGAGGAAAAACATAAACTAATTTTTCTCTCCAGCTGACAGACAGGCCATCCAATGCTACCGCATGGCGCGTGTGGTACAGAGAACAGAAGCTGAGGACTTTGTTGTTCTCCGATGCCATCGCATCCAAGTCTGGCATTCCCCATGTGGCAGTCAAATTGCTGAAGACCTGAGGGTTGAGACTCCACTCTCCCAGATGGAGGGTGTTGCGGTTGAGGAAATCTGCAGTGTGGTTCATCGAGCCCTTGATGTGAACTGCTGAAATTCCCAAAGAATGTTGTTCCGCCCAACTCATAAGTAGTCTGCATTCGGCCGACATTGAGACACTCCTCGATCCTCCTTGCTTGTTTATATGAAAAACAGTTGCTAGGTTGTCCGACAGGTCCAGGATCTGGAGATTTTTTATATGAGTTTGAAAAAATATTAGCGACAATCTCACTGCTCTGAGTTCCCTCATGTTGGAGGATAGTAACACTTCCTTCTGACTCCATCTGTTCTGAACCCATAGATGATATACATGGGCACCCCAACCCCATTAGGAGGCATCCGTTGTGAGGATTTTCTGCGGTGGGGGTACGAGAGACTTGCCGGACTGGAGAGTGGTTGGGAATAACCACCAGCTGAGGCCTTGAAGAGTAAAGTTGGAGACTTTGAAGAGAGCGGCCAGATTTCTGAAAGTCATGTCCCAGGATCTGAGGATGTCAAGCTGCAATGATCTCATATGGGCTTTGGCCGAGGGGACCGCATCTATGGATGAGGTCATAAGACCAAGGACTTTCATTGTTTCATAGCCCCTCGAACGGATATCTTTGGATGGTGAATAAGGTGTTCTATTGAACCCCGTAATGTAGTAATCCTATCTGGAGACAACTTGACTGTCATTGATCGAGAATTCATCATGAACCCTAAAAATTTCAGATTCTGTGATGGCGAGAGCTGTGACTTTCTGAAGTTCACCAGGAACCCATGAAAGTGAAGAAATTCCAGTGTAGTGTGGAGATGTTCTTGGAGTAGAGATTTTGATACCGTTTTTATTAGCCAGTCGTCCAAGTAAGGCTCCACACATTCCTCTCAGCCTCAGTGCTGCAGTTAGGACCACTACAATTTTTGTGAACACACAGGGTGCTGACAAAATCCCGAAGGGCAGGCAGGTGAATTTGAAGTGCTTTATTCCACCCTGTGTCTGGACTGCTAGTCGAAGGAATTTTTTGTGAGCGAACAGAATAGGGACATGCAAGTATGCGTTCGTAAGGTCGATCGTTGCAAGAACATCATTCTTCTCCAGAAGGTTCATCACCGACCGGATGATCTCCATCTTGAAAGTTCTCCTCCACAGATATTGATTGAGGGACGTCAGGTCTATAGCCAGTCTCCAACTGCCGTCTGATTTGGGCACCAGGAACACTCTGGAGTAGACTCCTTGCCCCCTCTCTAAGACTGGAACATCTTCTGCAGAAAAACCTGTAGAAGCTAATGGACTATCGGATTGTAATGCACATTGAGGATAAAGTGGTCTGGGGGGAACTTTTTGAACTCCAACGAGTATCCTCTCTTGATGGTTGTCGTCACCCACTCGTCGGATGATGTCACCGACCACCGAGAGGAGAACATCTGAAACCTTGCCCCTACTTGTAAGATTGGCTTGGCATCATAAATCATTGAGTTTTTGATTTGGGTTTTTCTTCCGAAAGGAGGAAGGGTTTTCCCGTTTTGTTACAAACGTGCGCTGACGGTCTGGAAACCTTCTTTTGAAATTTGGGGATCTTCTTTTCTGATCCCGAAAGTACCGCCGGGTATCCTTTATCTTAGGTTCAGGAAACCTGGCCCCTTTGCCTTCCCCTAAGGATTCCAAGATATCCGTAAGTTGGGGACCGAATAAGGACTCGGGCTAGAAGGGGAGACTACAAAAATTATTTTTGGAGAGATTATCTCCCGACCAGAATTTAAGCCAATGAGCTCTTCTGACTTCATTCCAAAGGGACAGGGCTCTAGATGCATACTTTATGTTATCCAATTGGGAGTCACACAGGAACTCCGAGGCTGCCTTCATTACTGGGAGGGACTGGAGAATTTCCGCCCTTGGGACTCCTTCCTCTAGATCCCTCGATAAATGGCTCAACCAGACCCGGCGTTCTCTAGTCACTGACAATGAAGACAAGGAGGCTTTGCACGAGCTATGGGGTCTTTCAGTAATGCTGATTCATCAGATGGAAGGACAGCTTTCTTTGCCGATTTCACTACTGGTATATCTACCTTCGGTACATTATCCCACTACTTTGAGCCGGATTCATCCAGCCTTTAAGGGTTTCTGAACCATGAGCCCAGTTCTGCCTTCCTTTCCAGCTTATCCCAATCTCGTTTCATCCATTCCGTTAGGACAGGGTGACTGGGAAAACTTTTCCCCTTGGAAATAGGAAAATAAAAAAGTCTGTCCTTTTTAGGTTTGTGTTCAACCTCTTTCTCCATCTCCAATGTATCCTTCACTGCTCTTAGAAGATCATGCAGCTTATCCCTATTTAGCATATAATATTCCTCAGGTTCGTCAGAATCTGGAGCATCAGAGACCACCTCTGAATCTGAACCCCCTGCTGAGGAAGAATCCTCTTGGTATTGAGGAGGTTGAGAGGAAGAGTGCCTGGCCTTTTTAGCATGGTGTGATGATTTGGCTTCCTCAAAAGCAACAGATAACTGTTGCTTGAACCACTGCATAAATCCCCTAGAATCCTCCCTAGGAGAGGAATTAACTGGGGTGGAGCACAATACACACAGATCTGACTCAACGTCAACAGGAAGGGGCTGATGGCATTTCCTGCACAGTCTGTGCCTTGATTTATGGGTCCCTTTTCCTACCTTCTCTACTAGAGGCAGACATCTAGATAGGAACAGAGAGAGACAAACATATGGTAGAAAATGTGCATAGCTGACAGCATAGAGACACATGAGGACCCATCAAATAGACAGCCATACTAACCTTAGCAAGCTGACCAGAGGCAGAGCGTGCCAAAATTTCGAAAGACGCCGACATCTTTTGCCCGCTGCGTCCGCGCGTCATATCCGGTCAGGGATTACATCACTTCGCCCCCATCCATGCCTCTGTAACGCCGAGCAGCACTTCCGGATAACGGAAGAGCGCAGGCGACCGGTCTGGAAACTCATCTCGGACCTCGGCGACGTGGATGCTCAAGCAGGAAACCATGCTTTTCCTGCTGCCGTTATCTCGGGTGAGGTAAGGTGTCCCGTCGCCGTGTACCAAGGAACGTCCTCCATCTTGGTACACCTGCAAGGCTGAGAGACAGAGACCCAACTCTGTATACAGCCCGGATTAAATATTTTTCCTTGGGTAGGATAGGGAACTGTCTCCGAACCGACCTAGAGAGAAAGAAAAAATACGCTGGGGCCCGGTTACCAATACATACCCATAGGGGAAGTCCTTCATTGTTTAATTATTTATTGCTAATTAACCTGTCTCTGCTTAATTGTGCCTAGGGGACTAAAACCCATTTGTGTTGTGCTGTCAAGGATGATAAGGAAAGTAAGGGTATGTTCACACGGCGGGGGTCCGTAACGGCTGAAATTACGGGGATGTTTCAGCCTGAAAACATCCCCGTAATTTCAGCCGTACCGGCATGTGCAGGCGCTTGAACGCCGCGTCAATTACGGCCGTAATTAGCGCTGCTATTCATTGGAGTCAATGAAAAGCGGCTCCAATTACGGCCAAAGAAGTGACAGGTCACTTCTTCTACGCGGGCGTCTATTTACGCGCCGTCATTTGACAGCGGCGCGTAAATATACGCCTCGTGTGAACAGACAAACGTCTGCCCATTGCTTTCAATGGGCAGATGTTTGTCAGCGCTATTGAGGCGCTATTTTCAGACGTAATTCGGGGCAAAAACGCCCGAATTACGTCCGTAAATAGGCCGTGTGAACATACCCTTAGAGTACAATAGGTACAGATTATTCCATAGAATTAAAAGTGTCAGTAGTTATTACATACTGTATAACTTAATATTGCAGAATAATGGATTCTTTCCAATGATATGATGCACTAATTTATTATGAAATTTAAATTAAGCTTTATTTCTTATTAGAAAGTGATCAGTGAGTTTTCCACTTTTATGCTATGTCCTTGACACAATGCTGTGTGAGTCAAGTCTATAACAACTATGATGTTTGAAAACAATTTTTGGAGTAAAATTATGCTTAGAGGATAATGACTGCTGTGACTCATAGGCTAGTATGTGTTGCTCAACTCACCTAGCTCGAGCAACGAGTCCCGGCTAGGCAACCGGACGCCTCCTCCTCTGATCCATTCTTAAAGAGGCTCTGTAACCAGTTCAATACTTCCCTATCTCCTACGTAATCTAATAAATGCTTTGATGTAGATAACTACTGTTTGTTTTTAAAAAAAACGTTTATTAGTGACAAAGTTCTGATAATTTTTACATTTATGCAAAAATTTAGTAAAAGCCCAACTAGGCGTTTTTTTTTATTTTTACCAAGTGGGCGTTGTAAAGAAAAGTGTATGACGCTGACCAATCAGCGTCATACACTTCTCTTCATTCATGCCCAGCTTTACTCACTGCACAGCGTGATCTTGTGAGATCATGCTGTGACGTCACTTACTCCCGCAGTTCCTGGAGGCGATGTCTGGTCATTCTCCCGTCGCTCAGGTGAAGGAACTGTGGGAGTAAGTGACAACACAACGTGATCTCACGAGATCACGCTGTGCTGTGAATAAAGCTGGGCATAAATGAAGAGAATTGTATGACGCTGATTGGTCAGCGTCATACACGTTTCTTTACAATGCCCACTTGGTGAGACTAAATATAGCGCCCAGTTGGGCTTTTACAAAAATTTTGCATAAATGTAAAACTTATCAGAACTTTGTCACTAATAAACATTTAAAAAAAAAACAGTGGTTATCTATATCAAAGCGTTTATTAGATTAGGTAGGAGATAGGGAAGTATTAAACTGGTGACAGAGCCTCTTTAAACTATGCTGAATCTGGCCACGACTCTACTTTATGGCAGTGTCGGGTTCCTGAGGCAACCGGCAGCCGCTGATTATGTCAGGCATAGCAGCTTATTTAAAGGGAAATCAATCTGCTATGCCTTGCTTGCAGATTAAGGTACATCCTTGATTTGCTACTTGTTCTTGTATATTGTATTAACTCTTTCTATTACGTTGACGATACTGGTTTTACCTTCCTGACAAGTTCTTTGCTACAGCACAACAACCGCCAAACAGTGATTATTCTTGGAACCATGACCTGGGAATCCAACTGGGAAAGTCCATACCTCCTGGCGGAGGTTAAGGATAAAGACTTCCTATAGGCCCTTTTACAGGGGCCAATTATCGGGCAATGATCGTTCATAGATTGCTCACTGACGATAATTGGCGTGTGTAAAGTAAACAACGATCAGCGGTGTAATCAACGATTCATCTGCTGATCGTATCGTGTTAAAAAAGTAAACTATTATCATTGTCGGCAGCACATCTCCCTGTGCAAACAGTTAGACGTGCTGCCGACATGATAATAATGTATGGGGACGAGCGATTGGAGTAACGAGCGCTCGTCCCTATACTAGCTCCTTGTGAAACGAGCAAACAAGCACCAATCAACGAGCTGTCTCGTTGATCGGAGCTCATTTACACAGCCCAGGACGGGCTGTGTAAGAGGACCTCAAGACTCCGTACCCCAGTCTAGCCAGCGCTAAACCGATTGCGACTTAGAGGATTTATTTCTCTGGTGAGAAATGTAACAGCATGGAGTTACACAACAATTGTACTTCACTACAGCTTCTGTGCAATCAATCACTGTCACACAGCACAACTTTTTGGGGATAAACAAATAGTTGCATAACTCAAATCACGTGAAAATCTTATCATCTGAAATGACAGCAGCTTTATGCTTACCTTGTATACAGCCATTTGTGTCTTCTTTTTCCATGAGTAGGTACGGTGGGGACTCTGGAAAGAATGGCAAAGTGACCAGCTGAGCTAGTGCCCAGAACCCACTAAAAGCTAAGAGAAGAGGCCACTGAGATTCAATCCCTAGAATCTCCCTGAATAAGGACAAAACATAAACAGGGCAGACCATGTATTATGTAGACATTTTTTAATTAAGGGTGCAAAAAAAACTGATATTAGCAATAATCATCTAAGTTTGTAGCAACAATATACATTAATATGTTATATGTAATATGGTATAATAATATTGTACATTGATTTGTAAACTGCACATTAATTTGTAAACTATCAATAAGTTTAAAAATGGTCAGTTGAATACTCACCGGAGTCCTAAAATTTGCCCAGTTAATTTGCCAATTGTCACAAATATGGCGACACTGGTGTTGGTAAATCCACGCAGTTTCTTGTCTGCAATCTCTCCTGCATACTGAGAGTGGATGTTGAGTCCAAATCCTGACGGAAACACAGCAGTCATAATGCAGACCTATCTAGGTATATTTTTACACATCAGAGTGACCAGTGAAAAGGTCATACCTGCATTAATGCCATACAGAATGCGGGCGATCAGAATCATCTCAAAAGACTTGGCAGTGGCACTGAGACCCATCAATAACGCTGCGGCTATGGGGATTAAATCACTGCACAGCTGGCATCTTTTCCTGTAATAAGTGATTGTATGGATAAATTTGTCTTAGTAAAGCGTCTTTTTGATGTTTAAGCCCAGTTTGTCTATATACAGATCATTAAACCATCAGCTATGAGAAGAATTAAGGGGAAGGTGTCATGATTTTTCTTTTTTATTATTATATTGCTTTTAATATGATATTAACATAAATTTTATTTATTTTTGTTCTCATGTTCTACTTTTTACTTTGTTCTTACTTTTACTTCTCTATGGTGGCTGCCATTTTTTTGTTCATCTCTGTATGTGTCGATTAACGACACATACAGAGATGCTATACGACACATACAACACCATAGAGAATGCGAACGGGAGTCGTTTCTTTCTCAGAAGCGTGCGCCCTCTGTGTGGAAACGGCGCATGCGCCGCTCCCGCACAGATCAAAACGAAGCTCGTTCGTGGAGCGAAATCCGGCGCCATTTTCATGTGGACCGGAAGCTGCTGCCAGATAGTAAGATGACGACTTCCGGCCGCGGTTTCCGGCCATATGTTCAACGAAGCGAAGGCGCAAGGAAGAGGAGCGTAGACCAGCGGAGGTGGCGGCAGGAGCAGGTAATTTATGTTCGTGTATGATATGTGCATTATGTTCGTGTATGTTCGTGTGATACTGTCTGCTGAGCCATGTATCTAATCCTCCTAGCACTGTGCAGTCGCTCAGAAAATGGCGGCACACAGTGTAGGAGGTTTGTAGACCTTCAAACCCCTCCTTCTCCTGGCACTAGCCAGAAGAAGGGAGGGGGGATAGTGTGAGGACACTAGAGGAGAGTGTGTCCACCCCAAATTTGCAGCATAAATCAATGAGGTTGCTTTACCACAGTGACCATGCTGCAATTTTGTGAACTGCTCCCTCCAGTGGCCAGCACATGGAAATTGTATAAATTAGAATCTAATTTATAATATTTCCTGATTTGTGAAAAAATTGTAAAAATTAAAACAATGTGTAATCACTTAAATACTAATTGTCCAACTGAAAAAAATATATGTATATATTTCTAGCGACACATTCCCTTTAAGTCTGCACAGGTTTTTAGCCACTGAATGTGAACAAGAATTTTCCTATTCACTGAAAGAACAGGTCTTTACAACAGTGCAGAATTGAAACATGAAATATATTAGAAAATTTAAAAACTTTTCAATATGTTATTACTGTAAATATATTAAGAGCTGAATACTTACTTCCCATATTTAGAAGATAAATATCCAGATCCCAGAGAACCCAGCAGCCCTCCAATGCAGTAACTTGATACAATAAAAGACCAAAGTAATCTTAGGTTGTTGTCAGCAATGGGTAGATAGTAGCGATGTATCCATGTGTCATTGATAAACCTCTTTACAAACTAGAAGAGAATTACTGGATAGTCTTAACAATTTACATGCCTTCAGTTTGCTTACTTACAGTTTGCTTATATACATGTTCTTTGTGGATAGTAATCCCAGACACTGGTCATTTTACTGGTGTCCAAAAAATGCCCTTTATCACTTTCTGTGACATGTAACTGCCCCAGAAAACCCACTCAGGACCCAGAGTGACTGACTTTGCGACCAAGCATATGTCAAGGTAGGACAGCCAGTGAAATGTTCTGAAAACATTATTGAGTGCCTAGCTTCAGGCAGTTTTCACACATCGACTGCCGCTGTCGTTCACTAGATTGTCCGTGCTCCAAAAAATGCTCCAGAAAATGCTGCAAGCAATGTTTTATGTCCAGCAAAATAAAAGTTTGTCTCACACATGTGGCACACCCTAGAAGTGGGCACAGGATTCGGACGTATGGCAGAGGCATAGTTAGGTTCTCCTGCACCCGGGGCAAAGATTCAGATTGGCACCCCCCACCTTATTTCCCGGCATCTCCTTCCCCCTCGCCATGTTTGCTTTCTCTACCAATCAATGAGGTGTAATTTCACAATTTTTTTAATGTAACTTGAGCATAAAAGCATTTCTACATTTTACAAGCGATATAGTTCTATAATGTAATTAACATAAAAATAAATTAAAAGAAAGTCTATTTAGAGGCCACACACAGCCCCATGTAGATAGCGGCACACAGAGCCCCCCTTGTAGTTAACGCCACACAGCCAACGGTTGTAGATAGCGCTACACCCCCCCCCTTGTAGATAGTGCCACACACAGCCCCTCTCTTGCAGATAATGCCACACACATCCCCTCTCTTGTAGATAGTGCCACACATATCCCCCTTTGTAGATAGTGCCACACACAGCCTCTCTATTGTAGATAGCGCCACACATCCCCCTGTTGTAGATAGCGCCACACACAGCCCCCTGTTGTAGATACCACAACACACAGCACCCTTGTAGATATCTCCACACAGCTCCCCTTGTAGATAGTGCCACACAGTCCCCCTTGTATACAGTGCCACACAGCCCCCCTTGTAAATAGCGCCACACTGCTTGCCTTTGTAAATAGCGCCCCACTTCCCCCTGTAAATAGCGTCACACTGCCCCCCTTTGTAAACAGCGCCACATGTCGCCCCTTGTAAACAGCGCCACACAGTCCCCCCTTGTAAATAGTATTACACAGCCCCCCTTGTAGATAGCGCCACACACAGCCCCCCTTGTAAATAGCGCCACACAGCCCCTCTTGTAGATAGTGCCACACACAGCCTGCTTCTCCCCTTGTAGATAGCAGCACACTCCACGCCTTGTAAATAGCGGCACACTTCTCCCCTTGTAGATAGTGCCACACACAACCCACTGCCCCTTGTAAATAGCGCCACACACCCCCCTTGTAAATAGCGCCACATTCCTCCCCTTTTAAATATCACCACACTCCCCCCTTGTACTTAGCGCCACACTGTAAACAGAGCGGCGAGCGATAGCCTAACGCTACCATACTCCTCTCTGCCTGACGTGACTTACCGGAGGAGCCGAGGAGGTCATGCGGCGCAGGCAGCGGCAGAGTTCCTTCTGAGTAGGGTCGGTGACAGCCCGGTAGTGGACCAGTCCAGTCACCTGACCTGAGTCATCTGACCTCATGTCACTGACGTGAGGTCAGGTGACAGGTCAGGTGACTGGACTGGTCCACTCCCTGGCCGTCACAGACCCCAGTCAGAACGCCACTGCATGAACTCCTGGCTCTTCCTAAAGCTGATCGCTGTCCAACATCTCTTTGTAGCACACCTTTAGAAGCAGTAGCAGCATGGAGGACATCATACAGAAGTACTTAGCAGTGTAGCTGATAATCCTACACTGGGGTGAGATATAACAATTATAAGAAGTTGCAGCGTGTCTCTGTGTGTCTCTCTGCCTCTCCCTCACTCTGCACCTGATCCCTCCCTAACCTCTCCAAAAACTTCTATGGGCAGCTGTAACTTGATCTTTGAGTAAGGGAGGGGGAAGCAAAGGAGCCTGATAAGTGGACACAGAGGTGTTTTTCCTCTAATAAGACATATTACAAAGTTTATTATGGTCGCTTGTACTATGGATTTATGCAAAGTTTGCTGAATAGTTAGTGAGTGACCATTTAAACATTGCTATACACCACAGATTGTATACCCTATTAAAAATGTTTTGTGGCTGTATTATTATTATTTATATTAAAGCGCCTGTAACTTGCAGAGTGATGTATGTGGGATACAGAGGGGTTTACATACATAACATGAATAAACAATAACATTTACAAGAAAATATGCATGAGCTTACAGAGTGTCAGACTGATACAGGAGAGGGTTCTGCCCATGAGAACTTGCAATCTACAAGGGAGAGGCGACAGAAGGTCAGGGCAGAAGATTAGAGCAGAGACATATGGAGGGGACAGGTTGCGGACTGCCTTGTATGTAATTGTCAGTTTTTTAAAAATGAATTCACTAGGCAATGGCTAGAATTGAGGAAGGATTGGAAGAGTGTTAGAGGGGAGACTGCAGAGGAGTATGTTGCAGTAGTCTAGGTGGGATATGATGAGGGTGTGTAAAAACATTTTTGTTGACTTGAGTTTGAGGAAAGAGCGTTGAGAAATGTTTTGGAGGTGGAGACAGCAGGAGGTGATAAGGGTTTGAATATGTGGTCCGAAAAACAGGTCGGAATCATAGGTTATCCCAAGGCAGCGGACTTGTCAGACTGGGAAAAATGTGGAGCCATTAATTGTGTTTGATAATTCTGGTAAGGGGGTTGAGTGAGATGGGAGAAAAATGATGAACTCGGTTTTGTCTATGTCGAGTTCTAGGAAGCGAGAGGAGAAGAGCAAGGAGATATCTGATATACACTCTGGAACTCTGAATAGCAGAGAGGTAAAATCAGGAATAGAGTGGTAAATTTGATCAGTGTAAAAGTGGTATTAAAAATGACACAGGATTTTATGAGCTGTTATAGGCCAAAGGTATAGATAGAGGGGAGCATGTCACGCTGGGTATAGAAAACTCTCTCTCTCTCTCTCTCTATATATACTGTGTATATATATATATATATATATATATATAAAAAATTTACGTGTGCAGTCACTGGAGGCAGGAGGACGTCATACTGTTAGAGATGTTGTCATCACTGAGGTAAGAGTGCAAACTAGCAATTTTTCTGCTGTTTATGATGGCAGAATTGCTTTAAAATCTTCTAGAGGATGGTTACTTTCCATTCTGTACAAGGGCTTGAGTGACATTGCAGTCACAGGGCAAGACTGAGGAAAGTCCTGCACCCAAGTGATCTTTTTTTTGTCTGCTGTGGAGGATTAGAATGATGTTTCACACTGTGTTTGCCTGTTTATACATGTATATTGTAATGACGGGGAAGGGAGACAGACAGGTGAGCCCTAATCTACCCGCCACCCAGTCCCTGACTACTTGCACGGCCCGTCCTAGGCGACGGCGTACAACTGGGCGATGGTCCCTACGCTCAATAATTGCATGACAGACAAACAGACAAGGGTACACAGAAGCTAAGGGAAATTGGGCACTTGTCCACGGCAACACCGTGAGCAACAAGAGTAGTGAACGAGCCGAGTCAAACCAGGAGTGTACGTGGTGCCAAACGCAGAGCAGGAGAGTAGTCAGTAAAGCCAGGGTCAATATGAAGCAGAGGTAAACAGGAAAAGCAGGAACAGCAGAGCCAGGAAGCAAGAGACCCGCCACTCAGAGAATCACAGGCAAAGGACAAGCAGCAAATGAAGGTATAAGTAGACCAAGGGTGGGAGCTAGGACCGTATGGCCAGGCTGTGATAGGTTCTCCCACTCCTCAGCCTACCAGCCTGAGTGGTAGCAGAACAAGTCACTCTAGCAGACCTAGGCACAGATGCAGGCTGATTAAACACGGGCGTTGACACAGAAGCTGTGTCAGGCAAATCCTTTACATATATATGTTGGAAATTTGTGTGCATGGTATGAGAAAATTTTTGAGCCTGAATGTAGATGAGTTCATGTATACCTGTCTCAGATTGTCTATATATGTGTGAGCAAAAGAACATCTGCCCCTTTGTTATTGGCAAACACTTGGCAGTGGAGTTCATCTTTTCCATTGCAATGGGTAAAATCTGAGACCAGATCCGCTGCAAGATTTTTGTGACATTTGAAAAATATTTACTGTACTTTTTTATTTAGAAAAACAATCATTTTTGACGGAGTTGTGACCTATATTAGCTTTATGCTAATGAGTTTCTCAATGGACAACTGGGCGTGTTTTACTTTTTGACCAAGTGGGCGTTGTGGAGAGAAGTGTATGACGCTGACCAATCAGTGACCAATCAGCGTCATACACTTCGCTCAATTCATTTATACTGCACAGCTATATCGCTATGTGCAGCCACATACACAAACACTAACATTACTGCAGTGTCCTGACAATGAATATACATTACCTCCAGCCAGGACGGAATGTGTATTCAGAATCCTGACCACTTCTCTGCACTTCTCTGTGATTTACAGCACAGCACAGCGAGATCTCGCTGTAAATGACAGCTTAAAGCGTAATCCCGCGAGACTACGCCTGCTGTGCTGTAAATCACAGAGAAGTGCAGAGAAGTGACAGGAGTCTGAATACACATCCGGTCCTGGCTGGAGGTAATGTATATTCATTGTCAGGACACTGCAGTAACGTTATAGTGTGTTTATGTGGCAGCACATAGCGATATAGCTATATCGCTATGTGCTGTGTAAATGAATGGAGAGAAGTGTATGACGCTGATTGGTCACTGATTGGTCAGCGTCATACATTCCTCTGTACAACGCCCACTTGGCCATATAGTAAAACACGCCCAGTTGTCCATTGAGAAACTCATTAGCATAAAGCTAATATAGGTCATAACTCCGTCAAAAATGATAGTTTTTCTAAATAAAAAACACTGCTGTAATCTGCATTACAGCGCCGATCACATCATGTACAATATAGGGCACTTATAATGTGGTGACAGAGCCTCTTTAAATGGAATGCCATCACAAAAATTTTGAACAGAGCTTAAAGTTTATATATGTCTTTTCTTTGTCGGCCCTTGGATTCTCCCCTATGGTTGGAGTGGGGTCAGGAGTTGGGTCGCTATTTCACTGTTCACCTCAGGCAGCAGAATGGCTAGAATCACCCCTGCGATTCAAAAAGTTCTGATCAGTGATAAAGCACAGTTATGTTCTGACCTGAGAAGGCGAGTTCATGATTGATATTTGAAATCCATATTGAAATGTTCCTCCAATTCCCAGTACAAATATTAGCATGAATAGTCCGCGATATTGTACCTGAAAAACACAATTTAACACCATATTATGATTTAGTGCTATATGATATATTTAACAAACAGTGTTAATGTGGAGAAAAGGAATAAGGCCCAAACATACATAATTAACCCCTTCCCGACATCCGCCGTATATATACGGCGCACGCCGGGTGGGGGAATATGGAGCGGGCTCATGGGCTGAGTCCGCTCCATAGAGCGAGTATGTCGGCTGTGTGTTACAGCCGACACTTCCGGGTTACGAGCGGGATCGCGCTTTAGCACGATCCCGCTTGTTTAACCCGTTAAATGCCGCGTTCAATAGAGATCGCGGCATTTAAATTACTAAAAACAGGGGGGCGACCCCCTGTAACGTCTCAATGGCCCCCCCGTGGTGAGATCGGGGGGAGCCGTTGTTTCACACGGCTGCCTGGGGGTCTGACGAAGTCCCCCAGGTCCGCCATCTTGGTACTCCTATGAAGCTCTGCCTCCGGCAGGGCTTCATAGGAGACTGTCAGAATCACGATATACTGCAATACATTAGTATTGCAGTATATCGTGCAAGAAATCTAACGATCGCTGGTTGAAGTCCCCTAGGGGGACTAATAAAAAATGTAAAAATGAGTTAAATAAAGTTGTTTTTTTTGTGTAAAAAAAAAAAAAGTATTAAAAGTTCAAAAAACCCCCTTTTCCCATTTTCCCACTAGAGCATAGTAAAAAATTAAATAAATAAACATAATTGGTATCGCCGCGTCCGTAAAAGTCTGAACTATCACAATATATCATTATTTAACCCACACGGTGAACGCCGTAAAAAAATAAATTGTAAACGCCAGAATCTCTATTTTTTGTTCACCTAATCTCCCACAAAAAATGAAATAAAAAGTGATCAAACCGTCACATTTAAACCAAAATGATATTATTATTAGAAACTACAGCTTATCCCGCAAAAAATAAGCCCTTATACCACTTAATCGATGGAAAAATAAAGACGTTACGGCTCTCGGAATTTGGCGAAACAAAATACATTTTCTTTTTTACACTTAGGTTTTTACTTGTAAAAGTAGTAAAATATAGAAAAACCTACACATATTTGGTATCGGCGTAATCGTATTGACCCATAGAATAAAATAAATATGTTGTTTTAATTGTACAGTGAATTCCGTAAAAATGGCGCGCAAAAAACCATGGCGGAATCTCTGTTTTTTTCATTTTCTACCCCACAAATAATTTTTTTCCCGTTTCCTAGAACATTATACGGCAAAATAAATGGTGCTACGAAAAACTACAACTTGTCCCGCAAAAATAAAGCCCTCATAGTACTATATCGACGGAAAAATAAAGGCGTTATGGCCTTTGGAAGGTGGGGAGGGAAAAACGAAAATGAAAATCTGAAAAAGGGCTGCGGCATGAAAGGGTTAAATACCCATTTACTTATACAATATCATATATGTACATACACCGTGTATGCACATTGGATTTAAGTGTCATAAACATTTAATTATTAGTTTTTCAATTAAACTCATGGATGGTATTGTGTCTAAGGGTATGTGCACAGGCTAGCTTCCTTTTATGTCTGAAAAGACAGACTGTTTTCAGGAGAAAACAGCTGCGTCGTTTCAGACGTAAAAGCTCCTCCTCGTATTATGCGAGGAGTCTTTGACGCCCGTAATCTTGAGCTGCTCTTCATTGACTTCAATGAAGAACGGCTCAAATTACGTTGCAAAGAAATGTCCTGCACTTCTTTGCCGAGGCAGTCAATTTACGCGTCGTCGTTCGACAGCTGTCAAACGACGACGTGTAAATTACTGGTCGTCGGCACAGTACGTCGGCAAACCCATTCAAATGAATGGGCAGATGTTTGCCGACGTATTGTAGCCGTATTTTCAGACATAAAACGAGGCATAATACGCCTCGTTTACGTCTGAAAATAGGTTGTGTGAACCCAGCCTTAGGGCTCTTTGGATCATTGTAATCAATCTCAGACACCTGTGATAATTAGTTTGCCAGGTGTGCCCAATCAAAGGAAAACTACTTAAGAAGGACGTTCCACATTATTAAGCAGGCCACAGGTTTCAAGCAATATGGGAAAGAAAAAGGATCTCTCTGCTGCCGAAAAGCGTGAAATAGGGCAATACCTTGGACAAGGTATGAAAACATTGGATATTTCAAGAAAACGTAAGCGTGATCATGGTACTGTGAAAAGATTTGTGGCTGATTCAGAGCACAGACGGGTTCGTTCAGATAAAGGCATAATGAGGAAGGTTTCTGCCAGACAAATTAATAGGATTAGGAGAACAGCTGCTAAAATGCCATTGCAAAGCAGCAAACAGGTATTTGAAGCCGCTGGTGCCTCTGGAGTCCCGCGAACCTCAAGCTGTAGGATCCTCCAGAGGTTTGCAAGTGTGCATAAAGCTATTATTCGGACACCCCTAAACAATGCTCACAAGCAGAAATGGTTGCAGTGGGCTCAGAAATACATGAAGACTAATTTTCAAACTGTGTTGTTTACTGATGAGTGCCGTGCAACCCTGGATTGTCCTGATGGATGCAGTAGTGGATGGTTGGTGAATGGCCACCATGTCCCAACAAGGCTGCGACGTCAGCAAGGAGGTGGCGGAGTTATGTTTTGGGCTGGAATCATGGGGAGAGAGCTGGTAGGCTCCTTTAGGGTCCCTGACGGTGTGAAAATGACCTCTGCAAAGTACGTAGAGTTTATGACTGACCACTTTCTTCCGTGGTACAAAAAGAAGAACCGTGCCTTCCGTAGCAAAATTATCTTCATGCATGACAATGCACCATCTCATGCTGCAAAGAATACCTCTGTGTAATTGGCTGCTATGGGCATAAAAGGAGAGAAACACATGGTGTGGCCCCCATGTTCCCCTGACCTCAACCCTATTGAGAACCTTTGGAGCATCCTCAAGCAAAATATCTATGAGGGTGGGAGGCAGTTCACATCAAAACAGAAGCTCTCGGAGGCTATTCTGACATCCAGCAAAGATATTCAAGAAGAAACTGTCCAAATACTCACAAATTCAATGGCTGAAAGAATTGTGAAGGTGATATCAAAGAAGGGGTCCTATCTTAAAAGGTAACTTCGCTTGTTAAGTTTTTTTTGATTGAAAGAGCTTTGGATTTCTGTAAATATGACCTCCTGATACTGCAAATTCAACAAATTACCATTTTAGTTCTCTTTACAACCTTTAAAATGTTTTGATCCCTGTTGTGCATAATAATTTGAAACAGTGCATTTTGAGTTTTTTACTTCTAAAAAAAAATCTGTTATCATTAGGAGATTTGTTCAATAAAATTTGCATTATACTCCAACGGTTGATGGCTTGAAGATTATACTGACTGTCATTTGCATCGACTATTTAGGAAAATCAGCGAAAAATAACATTGCATAATAATTTGGAATGCAGTGTAAGTATAACATAACTACATAATATACACCCAAAAAAGGTGCAGTCATTTGGATTTAAACAGGTAGAGTCCCTTTTTTTTGTTATTTAGTAGGAACATTTATTGTTTACTTCCAGTGGATAAAGTTCTGTCCATGGTCATGTGATGGACACACAAGTGCTGAGAGCATTAGTCTGGGTTCACACGCCCTATTTACGGACGTAATTCGGGCATTTTAGCCTCGTATTACGTCCGAAAATACGGCTCCAAAGAGTCGGCAAACATCTGCCCATTCATTTGAATGGGTTTTACGATGTACTGTGCCGACGGTCATGAGACGTAAATGGAGCCGTTTTTCATTGGCACCATTGAAAAACAGCTCCAATTACGTCCGTAATTGCCGCCGCGAAAAACGCGAGTACGAGCAATTACGTCTGAAATTCAGGAGCTGTTTTCTCCTGAAAACAGCTCTGTAATTTCAGCCGTATCGGACGCTGCCGTGTGAACATACCCTTAGAGGATACAGCTTTGATACACATACTATAACTGTAAGGGTTTGTGCACACAAAAACGCAAAAACTTCTGAAAATACTTAGCTGTTTTCAAGGGAAAACAGCTCCTGATTTTCAGACTTTTTTTAAGCCACTCGCGATTTTCGCCGCGTATTTTACGGCCGTTTTTGGAGCTGTTTTCAACGTCCCAAGAAGTGACATGCAATATAATACAATAAACAATAAATGTTCCTACTGAATAACAACAAGCAGAGATCTTGAAAACCGTGAAGAATTAATACAGAAAGTATATTGGAAAATGTTTCAACTCTTAATTATACAAAAAATATTTTGCTGAAACCGGCAATCCCTTTAAAAATTACAGCGCACCTCCAACCAAAACCTATCTGACTGTGCTCCAGAATTTTCTTGCTTTAAATTTCTTTTACATGAAAAAGTTATTTGATAGTTTCCATTATCAGCCATGACATCACACATGGCGCTGATCTGTATGTTACCCAGAGGGTTCTTCCCCCCCTCTCACTCTTAGCTCCTCCTGGCAGTCAATCAATGTGCAAAGATAAGCTTGATTCAATCTTTGCCTTAAGGCTATGTTCACACGGAGTATTTTGGGGGAGGAATATCTGCCTCAAAATTCCGTTTGGAACTTTGAGGCAGATATTCCTCTCCCTGCACGCCGATTTTCGCGGCAATTATCGCGCCGTTTTTCGCCCGCGGCCATTGAGCGCCGCGGGCATAAAACAGCGAGAAATACGCTTTCTCCTGCCTCCCATTGAAGTCAATGGGAGGTCGGAGGCGGAAGCGCCCGAAGATAGGGCATGTCGCTTCTTTTTCCCGCGAGGCAGTTTTACTGCTCGCGGGAAAAAGACGCAGACGCCTCCCATTGAAATCAATGGGAGGCGTTCTCGGGCCGTTTCTGCCGAGTTTTGCGACGCGGTTTCCGCGTCAAAAAACTCGGCAAAATACCCCGTGTGAACATAGCCTTAGAGTGTTTAACGTGATCTGGTATCAGTGACCAAATGTTTATTTAATGTAAATTTTAGTGCTGACCATCTTAAAAACATCATAGATCCCTTGTAAATTAGGATGAGTAAATCATGTAACTAAAAAAAGACAATATCTATAGTATAATTCAAGTCTCTACATTATTAAAGGGAACCTGTCACATTGAACTTGCTGTCTGATCGATTAGCAGCGCGTTATAGAGCAGGAACAGTGGAGCAGATTAAAGGGGTTTTACAGTGAGAGAAAATGAATGACCTATCCTCAGGATATGCCATCAATATGTGATCGGTGCTGGTCTGACTCTTGGCAGGAGTCCCATTCACCTTTACCGTGGTCGGGCTGGGAAATGCGGCCGACACGCAGACCGTTTTTCCCGGCCCGAATTCGGTCGTGTGCAAGAGGTATTACAGCCTTCTACCATGTCAGTGTCTCACAGTAAGGAGCAGTGACAGGAATGAGGGGAAGCAGCACTCACAAGAGTGCTGCAGCCCCTGCGAAACAGCTGATCAATGGTGCCGAGAGTTGGAACCCACCGATCAGATATTGATGGCCGATACTGAGGATGAACCATCAAATTTTTTTTACTTTAAAACCCCTTTAATATAAATTTTTGTTCCAAAAGATTAGAAAAACCTTTTATTTTATTGATTTAAATCTCTGCTCACTGTGGGCTAATGACTCCAGTGGGCGGTCTCAACTATTGATTGACAGTCTTCCCTGCATTTGTATGTATGTTATCCTAAATCTTTTGGCACAAAACTATATATCAATCTCCTCAGATTATCCTGCTCTATAACATGCTTCCTACACATCCGACTGCATATTCAATGTGACGAATTCCCCTTAAGTCACATTTTGTGTCTGCTTTGCTGCCCACTATTAGAGATCAATACTTGCCAGTTCATTCAGCGAAGATGACATTTTGGAAGGATTGCAGGAACTCTCTGTCTTGTCTCTGAGCACTGATGGTTTTAATATAAGATACAGCTCCAGAACAGGAATAAAGTTAAATGTTTACATATACAGGGTTATAGTGAACGTTGGATTAGATATTTCAGAGACAGACGTGATTTGTCATTTTTCAGTTTGTGTGACATGACTTGCATGTGCTGCAATTTTTAATTTATGTAAACTTAAAGAGGCTCTGTCACCAGATTCTCAAACCCCTATCTCCTATTGCATGTGATTGGCGCTGCAATGTAGATAACAGTAACGTTTTTTTTATTTTTTAAACGTTCATTTTTGACCAAGTTATGAGCTATTTTATATATATGCAAATGAGCTTTGAAATGGACAACTGGGCGTTTTTATTTCGTATGTCCAACTGGCTGTGTATTGTGTTTTTAACTGGGCGTGTATTGTGTTTTTAACTTGGCGTGTTTATGTGTATGATGCTGACCAATCAGTGACCAGTCAGCATCATACACTCATCTCCATTCATTTAGAAGCAGCACAGCGTTCTTACTAGAACGATGTGCAGCCACATACACAAGTATCCTGATAATGAATACACATGAAATCCAGACTGGACGACATGTGTATTCAGAATCCTGACACTTCTGAATCTTTTCTCTGAGATTGCAGCAAGAGAAACGAAATCTCGCGAGATTACGGAGCTAAACGAGATTTTGTTTCTCTTGCGAGTCAGAAGTGTCAGGATTCTCAATACACATGACGCCCAGGCTGGATGATCATGTGTATTCATTATCAGGACACTAGATTAACGTTAATCAAGTGTCCTGATAATGAATACACCAGTGGCGGACACAGACTGCAAAAGGCCCCTGTGCAGATAATGTGCCAGGGCCCCCCCCCCCCCCACCCCGCAAACTTCTCATGGCCGACGGTCCGCTTTCAGCTGCATCGCTGGGTCTCCTAAGTGACCCAACAATGCAGCACTAGCAGCCGGGGCGTCACTAAGGCTGGGTTCACACACACACTATTTACGGACGTAATTTGGGCGTTTTAGCATTGAATTACATCCGAAAATGCGGCTCAAAAGCGTCGGAAAACATCTGCCCATTCATTTGAATGGGTCTTACGATGTTCTGTGCCGATGGTCATTTTTTTTTACGCGCCGCTGTCGAAAGGCGGCGCGTAAAAAACTGCCTGTCACTTCTTCAGATGTAAATGGAGCCGTTTTCCATGGACTCCATGGAAAACCAGCTTCAATTACTTCCGTAGTGGACGCAGCAAAAGACGCCTGCACATGCCATTACGGCTGAAATTACGGTGCTGTTTTCTCCTGAAAACAGCACAGTAATTTCAGCCGTAACAGACGCTGCCGTGTGAACATACCCTCAGGGCTTAAAATGTCCGGGAAATAGCCCCAATACATATGTGTCCGCCCCAAAAAAAAGTGTGTGTATAGGAGACAGCATAGCATATCTATAGCACTACGACCCTATAAACTATGGATAGGATTAGATACAGTGGCTGAGCAGACAGTATCACACATGATAGGATTAGATACAGTGGCTCAGAAGGCAGTATCACACATGATAGGATTAGATACACAGCTCAGCAGACAGTATCACACATGATAGGATTAGATACAGTGGCCCAGCAGACAGTATCACACATGATAGGATTAGATACAGTGGCTCAGCAGACAGTACCACACATGATAGGATTAGATACAGTGGCTCAGCAGACAGTACCACACATGATAGGATTAGATACAGTGGCTCAGCAGACAGTATCACACATGATAGGATTAGATACAGTGGCTCAGCAGACAGTACCACACATTATAGGATTAGATACAGTGGCTCAGCAGACAGTATCACACATGATAGGATTAGATACAGTGGCTCAGCAGACAGTATCACACATGATCGGATTAGATATAGGGCCCAGCACAGTATCATACATGATTGGATTAGATACACAGCTCAGCAGACTGTATCACACATGATAGGATTAGATACAGGGCCCAGCTCGCTGACATTGCGGCTCCAGCGCTGGACCCAGGAAAGGTAAGAATAATAATTTTGCTTCTTTATGTGTTACTGATTATTTTTGTGTGTTTGTGTTTTTTTTACAGGTTCGGTTGTTGGACTTCGGATACGAGGACTTCAATGACGGCGTTTTTTTTATTCTCAATAAAATGGTTAATGAGGGTTGTGTTTTTATTTCAATAAAAAAAATTTCTATGTGCTTGTATCTTTTTAAACTTTATTATCACCGCCTTAGTAATGGCCGCTGGCTGATTGACAACCTCCATTACTAAGGCGAGGCTTAATGTTAGCCGGTGCAGAGTCTACACTAACCCCCATTATTACCCCGGTACCCACCGCCACCAGGGGTACTGGGAAGAGCCGGGTACAAACCAGTACCCGACCAGCTGTAGTGACGGGCAGGCACCGGGGTGGCCGCAGGCTGGTAGTATTAGGCTGGGGAAGGCCAAAAACAGTGGCCCTTCCCACCCTTTAATGCTGCCTGCTGCTGCTGTGTTGTATCTGGCTGGTTATGAAAATTGGGGGGGACCCGACATCGTTCTTTCCAATTATTTTTTAAATGACGTGGCGTCCCCCCCATTTTCATAACCAGCCAGATACAATAAAGCAGCAGCAGCCTAGCATCACCAGGGTAGGAAGGGCCACTGTATCTGGCCTTTCCCCTCCTGATAATACCAGCCTGCGGCCACCCCAGTGGCCGACCATCACTACAGATGGTCAGGTACTGGATCGTACCCGGCTCTTCCCAGCACCCCTGGTGGCGGTGGGTACCGGGGTAATAAAGGGGGTTAGTGTTAGCCTCTGCACCGGCTAACACTAAGCCCTGCCTTAGCAATGGATGCTGTCAATCAGCCGGCGGCCATTACTAAGGCGGTAGTAATATAGTTTAAAAAAAACCACAAAGACATAGAAAAAATATTTTATTGAAATAAAAAAAAAAAACACAACCCTCATTAACCATTTTATTAATAAAAAAAAAAGCTGTCATCGAAGTAGTCCTGGAATCCGCCGTAGTCCAACGACCGAACCTGTAAGAAAACACACAAAAAATGATTAGTAACACATGTGTTAGGGTATGTGCACACACACTAATTACGTCCGGAATTGACGGACGTATTTCGGCCGCAAGTACCGGACCGAACACACTGCAGGGAGCCGGGCTCCTAGCATCATAGTTATGTACGACGCTAGGAGTCCCTGCCTCGCTGCCGGACAACTGTCCGGTACTGAAAACATGATTACAGTACAGGACAGTTGTCCCACAGCGAGGCAGGGACTCCTAGCGTCGTACATAAGTACGACGCTAGGAGCCCGGCTCCCTGCAGTGTGTTCGGTCCGGTACTTGCGGCCGAAATACATCCGTCACTTACGGACGTAATTAGTGTCTGTGCACATACCCTAAGGCTTAGATACAGGGCCCATGTGTGATACTGTCTGTGGGACCCTGTATCTAAGCCTACCACAAGGTAGGCTTAGATACAGGGTCCAGCAGACAGTAATCTTATACAGTATAAGATTACTGTGTGCTGGGGCCCTGTATCTAAACCTACAGTGTGGTAGGCTTAGATACAGGGCCCAGCAGACAGGATCACGCATGGGCCATGTATCTAAGCCTACCATGTGATTGGCTTAGATACAGGGCCCAGCAGACAGCATCACACAATCTGTGATCCTGTCTCATGGGCCCCCTAAGCCTGCTACATCGTAGGCTTAGGGGTTGTGCAGTCCCTAAACATTGATGGCCTATCCTCAGGATAGGCCATCAATAGCTGATGTGTCGCCCGGGACCCGCAAATCAGCTGTTTTGAAGGGGCCGCAGCACTCGTACGAGAGCTGCTTCCCCTTCATTTCACTACTCGCTCACACTGTGAATCGCCGAAACCGATTCACAGTGTGACCGGAATGAAGTGACAGGAATGAAGGGGAGCAGCTCTCGTACGAGTGCTGCGGCCCCTTCAAAACAGCTGATTGGCGGGTCCCAGGAGTCGGACCCCGCCAGTCAGGGCTATCTTACCTTCCTCTTCGGCCGCGGCGGGAGTTCTGTCGTCTCGATGCTGTGCGCGGCGCATAGCGCTGTGACGTCATGTGCTGCGCACAGCGCCTGACGTCAGGACCTCCGCTGCGATCCGGAACCAGGAAGGTAAGTAAAGTATGTTACTATAGTAACAGGGGCCCGCGGCCCGAGTTACTATAGTAACTTTTTATTGATGTGGTGCGGGGGGCCGTGGGCCCCCCTGGCTTCGGGGCCCGGTCGCAATTGCGACCGCTGCGACCCCTATAGCTACGCCAGTGGTCCACGGGCCTCTGTCTCAGTCCTCAGCATCGCGCAGCTGAGAACTGAGTCGGCCAGCAGAGGAACGGGCCCCCTTCCCACGCGGGGCCCTTGTGCAGCTGCACCGGCTGCACATGCGGTATGTCCGCCCCTGGAATACACATGACCATCCAGCCTGGACGTCATGTGTATTGAGAATCCTGACACTTCTGACTCTTTTCTCTGAGATTTCCAGCAAGAGATTACGAGTGGCTTGCTGGAAATCTCACAGAAAAGATTCAGAAGTGTCAGGATTCTGAGTACACATGACGTCCAGGCTGGATTTCATGTGTATTCATTATCAGGACACTTGTGTATGTGGCTGCACATCGTTCTAGTAAGAACGCTGTGCTGCTTGTAAATGAATGTTGAGGAGAGTATGATGCTGACTGGTCACTGATTGGTCAGCATCATACACATAAACACGCCCAGTTAAAAACACAATACACGCCCAGTTGGACATAACGAAATAAAAACGCCCAGTTGTCCATTTCAAACCTCATTTGCATATATATAAAATAGCTCATAACGTGGCCAAAAATGAAAGTTTAAAAAAAACCAAAAACTTTACTGTTATCTACATTGCAGCGCCGATCACATGCAATAGGAGATAGGGGTTTGAGAATCTGGTGACAGAGCCTCTTTAAGGGGAACCTATCATGTTCAAAATGCTATCTGATCTGCCTGCAGTAGGTTATAGAGTAGGGGAAGCTCAGTAGATTAATATACATTTTGTCTGAAAAGATTCTGTAGAACTTGTAACTTATTGATCTAAACCAATAATCATTCTTGCCATTTATTTATCTAAATCTCTGCTCATTCTGGGCTCCTGGGCTACTTGCAGTGGTGTAACTACCGCCGTAGCGGCTGCTACGGGGCCCGCGGCATGAGGGGGCCCGTGTCGCCCGCCGGCACGGGCCCCCACCATGGCCGGAGGCTCCGCTAGCAACCGCTATGGCTACTACAGCGCGACGCCACTGAACACTACGGCAGAGCAGGGAGGTATCTCCCCGCTCTGCCATTAAACATAAGACATGTATCTCCTCTCCACAGGAAATCCACAGGATAGGGGATACACGTGTGATCGCTGGCAGCGATAGGGAGAACGGGGGACTGAAAGTCCCCTGAAGTTCTCCATCACAAACCTCGGACTTCCGGGGTTTGTGTCGGCAGCTTCTTAGAAATGAATGGAGCGCCGGTCGCACTTGTGCGCATGCGTGTCCAGCGCTCCTTTCATTTTTATTGAGCTCCTTTTCATTTTGCAGACGCCGGAAGTCAGAGGTTAGTCATGGAGAACTGCGGGGGACTTTCGGTCCCCCGTTCTCCCTATCGCTGCCAGCGATCACACATGTATCCCCTGTCCTGTGGAGAGGGGATACATGTCTTTTAGTAGGACACACTGTAGGTCACATTTTTTTGGGAGGGGGGACGCTGTATGGCGTTCCCTACAGGGGGGGCTGTATAGCGTTCCTTACAGGGGGGGCTGTATGGCGTTCCTTACAGGGGGGGCTGTATGGCGTTACCTACAGGGGGGGGGCTGTATGACGTTACCTACAGGGGGGCCTGCATGGCGTTCTCTACAGGGGGGGGCTGTATGCAGCCCCCTTGTAGGTAACGCCATACAGACCCCCCCCTGTAGATAACGCCATAGAGGCCCCTCTGTAGAGAACGCCATACAGACACCCCTGTAGATAACACCATACAGCCCCCTCTGTAGAGAACGCCATACAGCCCCCCCTGTAGGGAACGCAATACAGCCCTCCCTGTAGGGAACGCCATACAGACCCCCCTGTAGATAATGCCATACAGCCCCCCCTGTAGATAACGCCATACAGCCCCCTCTGTAGAGAACGCCATACAGCCCCCCCTGTAGGGAACGCCATACAGCACCCCCTGTAGGGAACGCCATACAGCCCCCTCTGTAGAGAACGCCATACAGCCCCCTCTGTAGAGAACGCCATACAGCCTCATCTGTAGAGAACGCCATACAGCCCCCTCTGTAGAGAACGCCATGTCTGTATGGCGTTATCTACAGGGGGACTCTGTATGGCATTATCTACAGGGGGGTCTGTATGCTGTTATCTACAAGGGGGGCTGTATGGCGTTCTCTACAGAGGGGGCTGTATGGCGTTCTCTACAGAGGGGGCTGTATGGCGTTCTCTACAGAGGGGGCTGTATGGCGTTCTCTACAGAGGGGGCTGTATGGAGTTCCCTACAGGGGGTGCTGTATGGCATTCTCTACAGAGGGGGCTGTATGGAGTTCTCTACAGAGGGGGCTGTATGGCGTTATCTACAGGGGGGCTGTATGGCATTATCTACAGGGGGGGTCTGTATGGCGTTCCCTACAGGGAGGGCTGTATGGCGTTCCCTACAGGGGGGGCTGTATGGCGTTCTCTACAGAGGGGGCTGTATGGCGTTATCTACAGGGGGGTCTGTATGGCGTTACCTACAGGGGGGCTGCATACAGCCCCCCCCTGTAGAGAACGCTATGCAGCCCCCCTGTAGGTAACGTCATACAGCCCCCCTGTAGGTAACGCCATACAGACCCCCCTGTAGATAATGCCATACAGCCCCCCCTGTAGATAACGCCATACAGCCCCCTCTGTAGAGAACGCCATACAGCCCCCTCTGTAGAGAACGCCATACAGCCCCCCCTGTAGGGAACGCCATACAGCACCCCCTGTAGGGAACGCCATACAGCCCCCTCTGTAGAGAACGCCATACAGCCCCCTCTGTAGAGAACGCCATACAGCCCCCCTTGTAGATAACGGCATACAGACCCCCCTGTAGATAATGCCATACAGAGTCCCCCTGTAGATAACGGTCCCCCTGTAGATAACGCCATACAGACCCCCCTGTAGATAACGCCATATAGACCCCTCCCCCTGTAGAGAACGCCATCCAGCCCCCCCCTGTAGATAAAACGCCATACAGACCCCTTTGTAGATAACGCCATACAGCCCCCCCTGTAGATAACGCCATACAGCCCCCTCTGTAGATATCTACAAAGGGGGCTGTTTGGCGTACCTCTACAGGGGGGGGCTGTATGGAGTTATCTACAGGGGGGGGCTGTAAAAAAGGCACTATCTACAAGGGGGGTTTGTGTGACACCCAGGTTTGCTATGGGGCCCAGTCTTTCCTAGTTACGCCCCTGGCTACTTGATTATTTTCAGCTATCTCTGTATTCACACTTATACAGGAAAGGCTGCCATTCACTATTTAGGACTGACCATTGGACTCCAAAGCCAAGAATGATTAGAGGTTTAGATCAATAAGTTACAAGTTCTACTGAATTTTTTCCCACAAAATCTAGATCACAAAATGCAGATCAGACAGATGCATTTTCAACGTGACAGGTTCCCTTTAAAGAAGCACTGTCAGAAATCTTCATATTTCGTTTACATGAAAGCTACTGTTTTAATATCCATGATAGAAAAAGATCTGAGTCATTGTGCCAATTTTTTATAAAATAAAGTGGGAGGGCAACTTAAATGGTCACTACCTTTTCAACAAACTTTGCCTAAATCAATAGTACAAGTGAATATAAGAAACTTTCTAATATAAATTATTAGAGAAAAAATGTGTCTTTCTCTACTTATCAGGATCTTTTCCCCCTCACCCCCTTTTCTCCTAACTGTTCACTCACTTAGAATTGACTGCTTTTTCTGTCTCCTCACTCACTTAAAAATCAGGTTAAGACTTCCCATAAAAGTCTATGAACGGGGAGGTGCGAGCAGGAGTAAAGTAAAGGGCATTTTAGGCCCCATGCACACGACCGTGTTTTTGCGTCCGTAATTCCCCCGCAAATCCACGGGAGAATTGCGGACCCATTCATTTCTATGGGCCCATACACACTATCCGTGTTTTCACGGGTCTCCGCATGTCCGCAAATCCGTGCCGCAGAAACTCAGGACATGCCTTATTACGGGCCGCAAATTCGATGCGGACATGCCAATAAAAGTCAATGGGCCCATGGAAATTGCGGATACACCTCCGTGTGTCATCCGCAGTTTGCGGATTTGCGGAAATGTTGCTAGGCGATGACCGGGAATGAGTTCTGTCGTCATCCTGTTTTACCTAGGCTTTTTTTTTTTCATCCGCATTTTGCGGATTACATACGGATGAACTGCGGATTACATACGGATGAACTACGGATGACATTTCACGGAACACGGTCCTGGAATTTGCGGAACAGAAAAACACTACGGTCGTGTGCATGAGGCCTTACACTGGGCGATTATCAGGCAGACGAGCATGCATAGCAAACGCTCGATCATCTGCTGGCCGTATCGTTTTAAAAAAGTAAAATATTATCGTTGTCGGCAGCACATCTTCCTGTGTAAACAGGGAGAGGCGCTGCCGACATGATAATAATATATGGGGACGAGCGATCAGAGTTACGACTGCTCGTCCCCATCCATATATCCGTGTAATTATCGGCCGGTGTAAAAGGGCCTTAAAAGAGAGGCAGAGAGAGGCACAGATGCTGCAACAGCTTCCTAGTAAGGTCTGATTCACGTTGTGTTTTTTTCCATTCCGCCTCAGACAGCAGGTAGCAACGTATACACTGTATAGGGATACCTCGCCCACATTTTCCAGGAATAACCCTACTTGAAGCGCTGTGCCTGGGGAAGCTCTTGACAGGAGCTACATTGCCGGAGTCCCTGGCCAGAGTATCGCAAGTGTCACGACTCTGGGGGTATGTGGACCCACTAGGCCGCTCAGTAGCAGCTGGCCGAAACACAGTCAATGTAAGTCTTTAGAAGTAGAGTACCTGTATTGCAGTCCAGACTAACACATGGCGCAATAGACACTTCGACACAGATGACACTTGGCGTGGCAGATGACACTTCGCGTGACAGAAGACGCTTGGCGTAGCAGATGACACTTGGCATGACAGAAGATGCTTGGCGTGGCAGATGATACTTGGCACAGAGGATGAACTCGACTTCAACACTAGACTTCAATCAGGAACAAACACAATTACTGGATACGGGATGCAGGAAACATGATACGGAAACACTGGGAACAGGATACAATTGAGGATCCATTTGCTAACTGACATGTGTAAACACAACAACGCTCAGGCAAAGAGAGGAAGGGCAGAGCCCCTTTTATAGTCCAGGGTGAAAAGAGATTGGGTAGGGAACATTTCACATGTGCGCATGCTGGCCTAGTGCCATTTCACATGTGCGCTCACCCTAGTGGAGACAGAGGAACAGTACAGCTCTCAGTGATCTGTGGTCGTGCCTGCCAGTGAGTAGAACTTGCCGGCGGTCAGCGACCGTGGCCACAACAGTACCCCCCTTACGCCTCCTCTTCTTAGGTCCAGAGCGTAGAAGCAACTTCTTGATGAATGCTGGGGCATTGATGTTTTCTTCTGGCTCCCAAGACCTCTCCTCAGGACCAAACCCTTTCCAGTCTACCAGATAAAACATCTTTCCTCCTACCCTTTTGCAGTCCAGTATTTCCTTCACCTCGAAAACGTCAGAAGAACCGCCAGGAGCAATTGTAGAACCAGGAGATTTGCTGTAGCGGTTCAGGACCACAGGCCTTAAGAGGGACACATGGAAAGAGTTGGGGATTTTGAGAGTAGGAAGCAGTCTAAGTTTATAGGACACAGGGTTTATTTGTTGTAACACCTCGAAGGAGCCGAGGAAACTAGGAGCGAATTTGTGGGAAGTGATCTTCAGACGAATGTTCCTAGAAGAGCTCCAGACATTGACTCCGGGGAGAAACCGAGGAGGAACCCTTCTCTTCTTATCCACATATGTTTTCATGCGATACACTGCCTGAAGAATCACAGACTTGGATTTCTGCCAGATGTGAAAAAAAATCCCAAATGAAGAATTGGCTGCAGGCACTTGAGGCATAGTTGTTACTGGGAGAGGAACTCGTGGGTGCTGACTGTAGACAATATAGAACGGAGAGACAGCAGTAGACTCACTAGTATTGGTATTGTAAGAGAATTCCGCCCAAGGCAGAAGCTGTACCCAATTGTCATGTTGGACAGAGATATAATGATGGAGATAATTCTCTAGTATTTGGTTGATCCTTTCCACTTGACTTTTAGACTACGGGTGATAGGCAGACGATAAGTCCAGCTTCACATCCAAAAGATTACACAGGGCTTTCCAGAATTTAGACGTGAACTGTACACCCTGGATGGAAACAATATGAAGAGGTAGTCCATGTAGACAAATGATGTGTTGGATGAACAAATCTGCCAGACGAGGAGCTGAGGGACGGCCCATTAACTGGTTGTCGACACAGGACGAGTATGCTCGTCCTGAGCGGCGAGCACTTCGCACATTAGGACGAGCATACTCGTCCTGTGTGACAGCAGTCTCTGCCGTCTCTGTGTGTGCGATCGAGAGCGGGGCAACGACTGTAATACACAGCCACGGCCCCGCTCTGACAGCGGAGAGGAGAGAAACAGCTTCTCTCCGCTGTTAACCCTTTGAACGCCGCGATGAAAGCTGATCGCGGCGTTCAAAGAGCCCCCCTGCACATTGATCGCGGCACAGAAAATAACTGACGCGATCAAAGCCCATAACTCATATGGCCAGACAGCCCAGGGTCCAGTGAAGGACCCCAGGGCTGTCTGAACATATTTTCTGTTGTTAGGGCATACTGAGGTATGCCCTAACAACTGCCTGTGTACAATCAGTAACAGGCTAACGTACTGGCATATAGATCTATGCCAGTACATTGCAGTTACAAAATCAAAATGATAAATCCCTTTATGGGATTAAAAAAAAAAGTTAAATGAATGTAAAAAAAAATAATGGTAAATAAATAAATAAAAAGTAAATAAAATACACAGAAACACAAATTTTTTATAATAAATAAACTTTTTAAAATATAAGTCCCAAAACATGAAATAATATAGACATATTTGGTATCGCCACGACCGTAACAACCTGTACAACAAATGTAGAACATTATTTATGATGATCGGTGTATGGTGTAAAAAAATAAATATTAAAACTGCTGCACAACTGCTTTTTTTCTGCATTTTAATCTAATTAAAAATGTATAGAAATTAAACGATAATGTATTTGTACCAAAAAATGGTACGTACATAAAGTACAACTCGTCCCGCAAAAAACAAAGTCTCATACAACTACGTCGTACAAAAAATAAAAGAGTTATGAGCGTCGGGATGCAAAGAGGGAAATGTAAAAAAAATTGCTCTGTCCTCAAGGCCAAAATTGGCCGTGTCCTTAAGGGGTTAAAGGAATAAAATGTGCAATTTTAGAGAAACGATCCACTACTACCCAGATCGTAGTACATACAGCAGAACGGGGAAGGTCAGTTATAAAGTCCATGGCAATGTGTTGCCAGGGAGCAACAGGCACTGGTAGAGGTTGGAGCAGACCAAACTTGTTTAGGGCACAATTAACACAGGAGGAAACAAAGTCATAGGTAGGGAGGGCCAGCAATAATGACGGGAGAGCGGATAATTATTTTTCTGTCAGCAGGATGGACAAAAATCTTTCCAGGAGGAATGTGCTTGATCTGCAGAGGATTTACAGCAATAATCCTAGAAGGATCAATAATATGTTGAGATTACTTTTCTGAGTCATCAGTTTCAAATGACAGAGACAGCGCATCAGCATTCATGTTTTTTTCCTGCCGGATGAAAGTGGAGAAGAAATCAAAATCTGGCGAAGAACAGTGACCATCTAGCCTGACGAGGGTTCAGTTTCTGTGCAGACTGCAGATATGTACGATTTTTGTGATCGGTGTAGATAATGATGGGGTGAGCATCTTGACAGCGAGCAATTCTTGATCCCCAATGGAGTAGTTGCGCTCAGCAGGAGAGAAGAGTTTGGAGAAGAGTCCTCAAGATACTGCCTTACCCTTAGAAATCTTTTTGAACAGGAGTGCTCCAGCACCAATGGAAGAGGCGTCAACCTCCACCGAAAACTGTGGCATAACATCAGGATGATGAAGAACAGAGGCAGACGTGAATGCGCTCTTGAAGTTGGAGAATGCTGACTCTGCCTCAGGGGTCCTGCCTCAGTGTTCACTCTCTTTTTGGTAAGAGCTGAGATGGGAGCGAGAAATTTGAGATGAACTGACGGTAAAAATAAGCAAATCCAAGAAATCTTTGTATAGCTCGGAGACCCTGAGGACGTGGCCACTCCGAGATGGACTTCACCTCTTCCGGATCCATTTGATGTCCACGATTGGAGACAATATGGCCCAGGAAGGGCAATGATATCTTTTCAAATACGCATTTTTCCAGTTTCGCGTATAATTTATTCCCCCTTAGCCGCAACAAGACTTGACGTACATGCTTCCGATTCGTCGTCAGATCGGGTGAATAAATTAAGATGTCGTCCAGATACACCACCACACAGACATACAGAAGATCACGGAAGATGTCGTTTACGAATTCTTGGAATACTACTGGAGTGTTACACAGTCCAAAGGGCATGACAAGTTACTCGTAGTGACCGTCTCGGGTATTGAATGCGGTTTACCATTTGCATATTCACCCTTGCGTATACAAATCAGGTTATAGGCCCTGCGTAGATCCAGCTTTGTAAGAACCTTGGCTCCAGGAATCCTGTGGAAGAGCTCGGAGATAAGCGCCATGGGGTACTTGTTTTTTACCGTGACTTGGTTTAACCCACGGTAATCAATGCACGGTCGTAGTGACCCATCGTTTTTCTCCACGAAGAAGAATCCGGCTCCGGCTGGGGAAGAAGACTTCCTCATGAAACCTCTCAACAGGTTCTCCTTGACATACTCCGACATGGCCTGGGTTTCAGGCAAGGATAGCAGGTAGACCTCTCCACGAGGAAGTGAGGCTCCAGGGAGCAATACTATAGGGCAGTCATATGGATGATGAGGAGAAGGAACTTCTGCCTCCTTCATGCTGAATACATCATACGGTGGAGGCAATACTGAGAGTGACTGAGGTAGTGGAGAAAGGACGGGACGAACCTGAGGCTGGCAGTGGTGCAGACATCGGGATCCCCACTGGAGGAGCACTCCGAAATTCCAATCAAGGACTGGGGCATGCTGGCGGAGCCATGGAAATTCTAGCAGGACAAGGTTAACAGCTTTAGTTAAGATGTAGAAGGCAATTGGCTCCGAATTAAGACCTCCTATCTGTAGTCTCAGTGGCTTAGTAATGGACAGAATAGGGTCTGGCAGGGGCTGTCCATCAACTGAAGCGACTGCCAGAGGCTTCTCCATAGGGACAGTGGCCAAGTGAAGACAAAGACGGTCTACTAGGTCCTGCTGGATAAACTTTGCAGCCGCTCTGGAATCCAAGTAAGCAGACACACTGTGCGATCCTTCACTGATGATAATTGACACCAGAATAGACCGTTTGGGAGAGAATTTAGTGGTAGAGGGAGATTCACCTATGATTGTCTCTCCAGTCAAACCTAGGTGCTTGAGTTTCCCGGCTTTTGAGGGCATTAGCGCACGAAATGTCCCTTGTGGCCACAGTACAGACACAATCCATTAGATCATCTGCGTTGCCGTTCCTGGTCGGACAATCAGAGTCTATCCACCTGCATAGGCTCCTCCGGAGGTGCAGTAGGACAGGGTAGTAGCAGCCTTTGAAATTTTGGTGCCAGTCGACAAAATCTCCTCTCCCGATGGACTTCCAGAGTGCGCTCTTGGATCTGCATATCGATCCGGGTTGCCAGAAGTATTAAGGCATCCAAGGTAGCAGGAAGTTCTCAAGCTGCCAGATCATCCTTAATATGAGAAGCAAGACCCTGCCAAAAAGTCGCCACTAAGGCCTCAATATTCCAAGCCAGCTCCGCCATCAGTGTACAGAAGGAGATGGCGTACTCCCCTACAGTTGATCCCCCTTGTTTGAGGGTCAGCTGTGAGGCATCTGCAGAGGATGTTCGACCCGGTTCCTCGAATACTGTACGGAAAGTCTCTAGAAACAGTGGTAGATCAGAGATTTCTGGGCCTTCTCTTTCCAAAATGGTGTTTGCCCATGCCAGGGCTTTGTCAGCGAGTAGAGAAATAATAAATGCTACCCTGGCCTCATCAGAGGGGAAAAGAGGGGCACATAACCTAAAATGGATCGTACATTGATTGATGAAGCCTCTACAGGCCCTAGGATCCCCGTTGTAGCGAGGCGGTAGAGGCAGCGAAATTGTAGACCCAGGGCAGGCAGGAAGGGTAACAGCTAGTGGTACAGCGGAAGCAGCCAGAGAAGATGCAGTAGGATGATCCAAACGGGTGATTATCGAATTTACTGCCTGTAGGAGCTGATCCTGGCATGCCCGGAAGTCACGCATGTCCATTTGCTTCACCTGGACCGCCGTCTTGGGTTGACCAGCGGGATCCATGGCCTGAGCGTACTGTCACGATTCTGGGGATATGTGGACCCACAAGGCTGCTCCGCCGTAGCGGAGTGGCAGCTCGCCAAAACACAGTCAATGTAAGTCTTTAGAAGTAGAGTACCTGTATAGCAGTCCAGACAGACACGTGGCATAGTAGACACTTCAACACAGATGGACCCATGTCTTGGGAATAGGGGTTAGGTGAGTTTTTTTTTTTTTTGGGCGCAAATGGGAAGCTAACTACTATATGGAGGGCACAAAGGGGACCTAACTACTATATGGGGCACCAAAGGGGCCTAATTAACATGGAGAAAGAAAGGGATCCTAACTATTATATGGGGGCCCAAAGGGGAACCTAACTACTATATAGGGACAACACAGGTGACCTAAACAACATGGGGACCCAAAGGGTCCTATCTACTCTATGGGGGCCCAAAGGGTCCTAACTACTATATGGGGGCTCAAAAAGGGACCTATTATACAGGGGGCCAAAGGGGCACAAAGGGGGGCTAACTTCTATATAGGGACAGAAAGGGGACCTAATTTCTTTATTGGGGCACAAAAGGAACCTAATTACTATATGGGAATGCAAATGGGGACCTAACTACTATAGGGGGCACAAAGGGGACCTAACTTCTGTATGGGGCAAAAAGGAGGACATTGTTACTGTGTGGGAACACATGGGAAGGCATTCCTATGTAGGGAGTTTAATGGGGCACTATTACTGTGTGAGGCACTAAACATTACTGTGCGGCGCCTATAGTGGGCTCTATTACTGTTTGGGGAACACTATTACTGTGTGGTCAATAATAGGAGCACTATTACTGTGTGGGGACTAAAGAGGGCACTACTACTGTGCTGTGGGCACTATTACTGTATGGAGCACAAAAGGCAGATACTACAATGGGGAGCACCAAGAGGGGGCATTATTTCCATCTGTGGCACTATAAATGGCAAGTTTTTGTAGAAGGTGGGGAAAAGGTGGGAAGGGTGCTGGAAAGGCGAATGGTTGCAAATTCTGCAGAGACAGGTCGTGGCTGGAAGAAGTTGTCGTGGCGTTCTGGGTCGGATAAAGAAGAAAAGGGAAAGCGAATCACTCCAATCTGAGAAGACGTCACCCGTGAATAACTTGATGTAACTGTATTTTAATAATCTATATGGTCTGCAGAGCGCCTGTTTAGAACTGGTATCTGTCACTGTATGGTGGTAATATTTGTCTTTGTTTTACTATACATATTTTAATATATAATTAAGAGTGGGGGGGCGTGGCCTGAATGCCGGGTGGCGCGGTCGCATTTGCTAGAGCTCCGCTTTGAGACCTCTCAGCGACTACGTTAGCAATGATTTACACGATCTTACCTACTCACTTTCTCTTCTAAGGAGATAAGCATGATGACCCGCAAGAAGTGTTTGAAGTCGGGCCCCTCGCGACTTACGGACTTCTTCTCTTCAAGAGGCTTTCAATCTGGTGCAGATGCATCATCTTTTGACGACTCCTCTCTCGCCTCCTCCTCCGGAAGTGATGCCGGCGTTACAGTGCCTTGCTCATCTGGAATGGGTGAGTCCTGATACAGAATCTACTGTACATAGCCCATCGAGGGCGCGGTGGGGATCCGCGACAGAACTTTTTCCTATTGACACCAACATGGCGGAGTCAGCTCCCGCACTGCCATGTGCGGCTTCCCCTGCAGCGAGCCCTGCATAAGAACAACCCCGGCTTGCGTAGGAGTCCCATAGCCAGGTAGAGGAAATCTTGCCGTTATCCTCTCAAAAAGACCCTATTGCAGATATTCTGTCTACAGAACAGAATGCTTCAGAACTCTTAATTAAAACTATGATCCTGGCACTTAGAAGCTCTTTCCAACATGACTTGTCATGCTATTCTGGTAAAATGTAGGCTGCCATAGATGACCTAGGTGAGAGGGTTGATCATGTTGAAAACAAAATGGGCGAATTAACGAGCTCACAATGATGTGGTGAATGTGATGGATGAGGAGATGCATTTTCTCAGATCTAAGTTGGCTGATTTGGAGGATCGCAATAGGCAAAATAACGTCAAATTTTGAGGCATCCCTGAATCTGTTCAAACGTCTGAACTTATTGCTTTCTTGCAAGGCCTGATTAAGGAACTGATACCATCGTCTCTACCTACTGATCTCATTATTGATAGAGCACATAGGCTCCCCAAACCGAAGTTCCTATCTCCTGAGGTCCCTAGAGATGTGATTGCAAGAATGCATTTTTTTCAAATAGAGGACACTCTCATGTCTAGGTCATGGGGTTTGCAAACCCTCCCTCCGCCATATAAAAAGAGCCATTTATATGCTGACCTATCTCAAGCGACAATACAGGTGAGGAAGAAATATACACCTCTCACTCTCATATTGAGGAAAAGTAACATCGCTTATAAATGGGAATTTCCTGCGAAGATACTCATTCATAAAAATGGAGTTACGCATGCAATAGGGAACCTGGAGGAAGGAACTGCTTTGCTTACCCAATGGGGACTCTCGATGGATCCCCCGACCTCGCTTACTTCAATCCCATTTCCCCCATTTTGTTCACCATACTGTTTGGTGGAGTCACTTTGCTTGCTCTAGTTGCTGCATTGTATTTCTTGCCATGTGTTTAGTGTTATTTATCCCCCCCCCCAATTCTTTCCTTTCTCCTCCTATATACTTATGTAATTTGTATTTTCCACAGGTTCTTAGGTGTGACAAAGCTTTTATGTTCTCTATGTTATGGCGCTCAAAATAACCTCCTTGAATGTAAAGGGCTTCAATTCCCCATTCAAAAGAGCTTCTGTGTGGAGAGATGCAATGTTCTCTAATACTTGCTTACAGGAGACCCATTTCTCTCATTCCAATTGCCCAAAAGTTACCATCCGTAAATTCCATATTATCCATATGGCTAACGCTGTTAAAAAGAGAGCCAGAGTCTTGATAGCGCTGAGAGATTCTGTTTCTTTTCAACTACAGGATTGTGTATCTGATGTAATAGGGAGATTTCATGTCTTGATGGAACTCCTCAATAACTGTCCTGTTACTATAGCTAATTTATATGCTCTGAATACCTCACAAATTAGTTTTTTGAATAAAACCATGCGTAGGATCCATAAGATTGCTAAATGTAAAATTATTATGTGCAGAGACTTTAACATCATCCTGGATGCCGCTTGGGATACCACTAACCAAGACAGGAGATCACTGCCAACTCTCTCCTCTTGGCTCAATGAGGAGAATTTGTATGACTCTTTTAGATGCCTAAATTCCTCCTCTAGGGAGTTTACCTTTTATTACCCTAGACATAGAACCTTCTCCAGAATAGATTTCTTTTTAGTGTATAGGGGGTTCCTTCAGAATGTCAAATCATCTGAGATTGGTCAAACAACCTGGTCGGATCATGCTCCCATTTACCTTTACATTTCCCTATCCCCTCTCCATCTTTCTCGTGGCGTAATAATATATTTCTCATGAATCTCCCCAAATATAGAGATATTCTAACTGAACACTTGAAAGAATACTTTATACTAAATGGTTCATCAGATATGAACCCTTTTACTCTCTGGAACGCCCATATGGCAGTTATTAGGGGCTTAATGATTCAACAGGGTGCCCGTCATAAAAAGCAGAAACGTTCGGATTTAGATTCCCTTCTCACACAAATGCGTTCTTTGGAAGTGCAATTGCAACATGATAAATCGACACATATACATGATAGTCTCATGACCTTAAGGTGTAAATTGAAGGTTCTTCTACTAGATGACTACGATCGAAAGATAACTTCCCTACGTATGACCCATTACACTTCTTATAATAAAACAAGTAATCTGATGGCACGTAGAATTAAGCATCAACAGCTGAAGTCGAAAATGCCACATCTAATTTCACGGGGTACTGGGGCAAAACTTACTAACCCCAAGATATTGCGGATCAATTTAGTTATTTTTATTCTAAATTGTATCATTTGAATAATGACCATGCCACCCCCAGCCCCTTGACCAAGATATAAACAATTTCTTGTGGTCCATACATCTTCCATCTCTCTCTGCCGATCAATTGACACTCTTGAATTCCCCTATTACCCATCTTGAGGTCTCCCAAATTATTGGATTGACTAAACTCAATAAAGCGCCAGGACCTGACGGTTTCTCTAATGAATATTATAGAGCCTTCGCTCCTATTCTTAGTCCACATTTGGCTAATGTCTTCAACCTTCTTATGTCCTCTGGAGATCTTCCCCAGGAGATGCTTCAGGCTACAATTGTGACCATCCCCAAACCAGGCAAGCCTTCCGACACTCGAGCAAACTTTAGACCCATATCTCTTCTCAACTGTAACACTAAATTATACGCCAAACTTCTGGCTTCCCGTTTAATACATAGTCTTCCTACGATAGTACATTTCTATCAGGTGGGATTCACCAAGGGGAGACAGGCCCCAGATGGTACAAGACGGATTATCAATCTTCTGGACAATGTTGGACAGAGTCAGACGCCTTCTCTCTTCCTTACCCTGGATGCAGGGAAGGTGTTTGAAAGGATTCATTGGGATTTGCTTTTTCCACTTTGGGCAAGTTTGGGTTTACAGGCAACATTTTACAGGCTAAACAAACTCTTTATACATGTCCTTCGGGCTAGAGTACTCACGAATGGCACTCTTTCAACCCCCTTTCAAATTACTAATGGGACTCATCAGGGATGCCCGCTTTCACCCATTTTGTTTACATTTGTAATGGAACCCCTTGCAGAATCTATAAGGTCAAATATACATATTAAAGTTATTCTGGTAGGGTTCCGACAACATAAGTTGGGTTTGTCTGCTGATGAAGTTATATTGACGCTTACTGACACTTTGACCTCCCTGAGAGAAGTGTCTAATGCTATTTCTAGGTTTGCTCGGTATCTTATTATAAGATTAATGCCTCTAAATCCCAAATACTGGGCTTGAATATTAATTGCACTCTGAGGAGACTTATTCAAACCGAATTTCCTTTCCAGTGGGAATCTAGTTCTATTCCCTATCTAGGAGTCCGCCTTAGTTATCCTATTTCCAGACTCCCTTAACTTAACCTTTCCTGTCAACCGTTCCAGATGAGCTTCATAACATCTCCAAACACGAACCAACATGGCTAGGACGAAATGTTTGTTAGAAGATGTTTATACTCCAGAAAATATCATATTTCCCACGCACGCTAACAGTTCCTATTCCCTCTCCACCGCTCATAAAATGTTAAACTCAACTAAGGAATTTTTTTGTGTGGGGGGGGGGGTAAGAAACCCAGAATTGCAGCTTCCGTTCTTATGGTCCACTGGCATAAAGGAGGGTTGGAGGTTCCCAATATAATGAAATACCACAAAGCAATGTCGATTAAATAACTGGGAGCTTGGTTATCTCCTCCTTCAGCTTCTAGTTGGCCTTCAATTGAACAACATATATTTAGGAATACATCTCTTTGAATTGTTTTATTGGCCTATGCAGTGAATCCTTTACTTCCCCTTCCTAAGAATCCTACTGTAAAGGCCTCCCTTCAAAGTTGGCTCTCCCTCCTTTCAGCTTCCTCTAACCTTAGAAAGGGAGATCCTGTCCAAATCCCTATAGAAGCTCTGGAACTTATGTTGACTTAAAAGTTGGACTAGGAATGGACTGCATAGTCTTTCAGATTTGTTTCGAGATGATTCTCTTAGGTCATTTTCAGATTTGGTATCCAGGTTCGGGGCTCCTGACTGGGATGTCTACAAGTATATCCAGATTAAGACATGTTTGGTATCTTTCCCTACTAGAGTAATTCCTTTACCAGAGTTTATTTTTAAACATTTCTCTGATCCTAACAAAGGAGTTCTGAACCACACCAGAAAAATTTATGATATCCTGATTGGGGACGTGGGGATTGTCAAGCGAACTCATTTTCTGAATTGGGAAAAGGATCTTAGTGAAACTTACACCCCAGACCAATGGGCCAGAGCACTTAGATGGACTATGAAGTCCTGCCTCTGTTCAAATGTCCTGGAAGTATTCCACAAAGGGCTAATGCGCTGCTATTATACACCTTCTAAATTGGCCAGAATATATCCCCATTCTTCTGACCTTTGCTGCCGTTTATATGGTCAAACCGGTACCATATAACATATCTTTTGGGGTTGCCCGTTACTACAATCTTTCTGGCAAGAAATCTTCGGGCTAATTACTAATATTATAGGGGTCGCTATTCCTAAAAAATCGGCACTGGCACTGCTGTCGTTGGGTGTGGAGGAGATACCCTTAGAATTTAGACGATTAGTTTGCCATATTCTGCTTTCCCACAAAACTTCTCATAGCCAAAGCTTGGAAATCCTCTACGTCTCCTACTTGTACTGAGGTGATAAACATGGTGTCAACGCATTGTATTTATGAACGGCTTTTTTTACCTAAGACAAAACAGATATTCATCCTTTGTTTCTTTTTGAGAACCCTGGACTCAGAACTTTAGTGAATAATGTGTATGAGATATCTCTCTGGATCTCTTTTCCTTCCCCTCCTGATTCTTTCGCTTCCTGATCCCTTCTTTCCGGAATTATTTGTTTTATCGCCTATGTTTGGAGGTCAGCCGTTTATGGTTGCCCTTCTGTATTGATGTATGCTATTTCATTCATACTATCTTGTTTTTTGTATTATCTCATGTCTTTGAAAAAAACTTCAATAAAAATTTAAAGATTAAAAATATATAATTAAGAATGGTCGCATTTTTTCTGTATAGCTGAAGGGTGGGCCCCATTAATTATATCCTCTGGTGGGCTCAAGGTCCTCCAGTCCGACACTGGTCACAACAGATACTGGCTTGGGACTGGCTCATGCAGCTTTATGTATACTACCCTATTTTATAAAAGATAGCTGGACTATTATATTAAACGAGCACTTTTTGTAATTTGTGCCACCAATTTTCCCTTGTAGATTGTAAGCGCTTGCAAGCAGGGTCCTCACTCCTCTTATTGTGTCCTCGCTCCTCTTGTTGGAATTGTTAATTAGTTTTGTTATTATGTAATGTCTGATCAGTGGCGTAACTATAGGGGTCGCGGCGGTCTAAATTGCGACCGGGCCTCGAAGCCAGGGGGCCCGAGGCCACCCGCACACAACGCTGACGGCCCCTTCAAAACATCTGATTGGCGGGGGTCCCGGCAGTCGGACCCCGACCCATCATCTATTGATGGCCTATCCTGAGGATAGGCCATACATTTTTAGGGACTGGATAACCCCTTTAAGCCTACCATGTGGTAGGCTTAGATACAGGGCCCAGCAGACAGGATCACACATTGTGTGATCCTGTCTGCTGGGCCCTGTATCTAAGCCAACCACATGGTAGGCTTGAATACATGGCCCATGTGTGATCCTGTCTGATGCGGCCTGTATCTAAGCCTACCACGTTGTGGTATGTTGTGGTAGGCTTAATAGAAAGAAGAGGCAGCACTCCAAAGTTCGTATCAAAATGGAAAAGGTAATTATTCACCCATCAGTGCAAAAAGATAGCAACGTTTCAGCTGCGCCATGCAGCCTTTGTCAAGCCAAAGCTTGACAAAGGCTGCATGGAGCAGCTGAAACGTTGCTATCTTTTTGCACTGATGGGTGAACAAAATACCTTTTCCATTTTGATACGAACTTTGGAGTGCTGCCTCTTCTTTCTATTTTGTCTACATTTGGGGATTTACAAGTCGGGTCCCTGGAGGCTTGCACCCTGATACCCTAAAGGTTTATGTTCTGCTGTGCTGCCCATACTCTCTTTGGACATTGTGGTAGGCTTAGATACAGGGTCCAACAGACAGTATCACATATGGGTCCTGTAGCTAAGCCTACCACAAGTGTTACTAATGTTTTTTTTTGTGTTTGTGCTTTTTTACAGGTTCGGTCGTTGGACTACGTCGGATTTGAGGACTGCTTTGATGATGACTTTTTGTATTTTCAATAAAATGGTTAACGAGTGTTGGGTGGTGGTTCTTTATTTCAATAAAATATTTTTTCTGTGTATTTGTGTTATTTTTAAACTTTAATACGACCGCTTTAGTAATGGCCGCTGGGTGCAGAGGCTAACACTAGCCCCCATTATTACCCTGGTACCCACCGCCACCACGGGTGCTGGGAAGAGCTGGGTACGATCCAGTACCCGACAATCTGTAGTGTTGGTCGGGTACTGGGGCGACTGCAAACTGGTATTATTATGTTTGGGAAAGCCCAAAAACAGTGGGTCTTCCCACCCTGGTAATGCTAGCCTGCTGCTGCTATGTTGTATCTGGCTGATTATAAAAAAGAGTGGGACCCCAGGACATTTCAAATAAAATAAAAAATTATTGGAAAAAACGATGTGGGGTCTACACATTTTTCATAATCGGCCATTACTAAGGTAGTAGTAATAAAGTTAAAAAAAATACAAGGACATCGAAAAATGATTTTATTAAAATAAAAAAACACACAATCCTCGTTAACCAATTTATTGAGAATAAAAAAAAAAGCTGTCATCGAAGTAGTACTCGAAACCGAAGTAGTCCAACATCCGAACCTGTAAAAAAGTTTAAAAAAAATTTGTAACACATAAAAAAGCAAAACAATTATTATACTTACCCTTCCTGGGTTTAGCGCTGGAGCCACAATGTCAACGAGCTGGGCCCTATATCTAAGCCTATCATGTGTGATACTGTCTACTGAGCCACTGTATCTAATCCTATTAATAGCTATAGAGTCGTAGTGCTATAGATATGCTGTCTCCTGTATACACATATACATAAATGCACACACATTTTTTGGGGGGGACACATATGTATTGGGACCTTAGCGACACCCCTGGCTGCTAGTGCTGCATCGTTGGGCCACTTAGGAGACCCAGTAATACAGCTGAAAACTGCGGGCGCTTGGCCATGAGAAGAAATCTGGGGGGGGGGGGGGCATGAGCCTTTAGCTACGCCCCTGTATCTGATATTGACTATACAGCTTTAAGGGCTCATGCACACAGCAGTATTGCAGCTTCTTACAAACTGAAAGTTGTACAAAGTTGCAATATGGCACTCATAAAAGTCTATATGCTCAGATTGTACAATTTTATTATACAATTTTAAAAAAAAAACAATTTTACGTTTTTCAGTGTGATTTAGAAAGAAAAACAAATTGTGCCATACTCCATCGGATCCCACATTATAAAGATATTCTCTGTTTTGCTTCTATGCATTATGGTGCTATATGGCGCACCATACAGTGGCACACAGAGTGCCTACAGCTCTGTAGTTTGGAGCCATGGGGGCTCTGTGTGCTGCTCTATGTGCTCTGTCCAAAAATTCCCATCCTTCCTAGCAGATTAGCTCAATTGTTCAGGTTGGTTGGATGACGCTTGGAAACTGCATTTTTCTTTTAACTAAGAATAACTGAATAGCATTTTTAACCACTCAACAGAAGAAGACAACTCAAGGACATATTTACTGGGATAATTTTTATTATATATTACTAGTTTTATTTTAGGGGGAAACAGAAAAATAAAAAAGAACAGTGACCAAAAACAACCAAGGCGATATAACACTGTAATGGGGCAGATTTACTAATGCTGCCTAATATTTTATACCTGGTCAATTCCTAAAAAAATGCAGTGCAAAAAAATTACATTATGTGAATAGAATCTACTTTAGCTCCACAGAATTTGAGTCGTCCAGATCTTCTTCTGATGCAAATGATACACCTGCCTTCATACACCATCCATCTGGAAATAAGCCTTTGGCCAATTACTTGAATGACAACTCCACAAGAAGTAAATATTACAGAATTCCTACTAATAATAATAAAAATTAGTCCAAAAACGGTTCAGGAGGGTGGGGAGGATGCACCATAAGCAGACGGTATCCACAACCTGAATCGAATGTCAACCAAGTAATTAACCTCTCCGCATGTATTATGTCTACAGATCAGTTATCCCTTCACTCAATGGGTCTTTCCTTTGTGCCTACAATACACTTCGACCTATTTAGAAACTATATTGGATGTAAAAAGAATTGCACGATTGCTCACAATCACACGCCACTTCTTTCATTCGGATGAGTAGTCGCATTACAAGCAAATGCAGGGTCTGAACATCAGACTGTCTCCAGTGGACCTGCCCAATCTGCCACCCATGTCATGTATGTTATTCAAGGAACAAATGGCTGCAATACAGTTATGGAGCTTGGAACAATTATCTGACTCAAACTGTCAACCAACTAGACTTTCAGAACACAAGACAAGAACCCCAAATTGTTATCCCTTATAATCCAGGGTGGTCTGTCTAGATCCCTTCCAGGAACTGGTTGAAAGAGGTCTCCTCACCCTACAGGTAACTGCAAAATCAAAATATTCACCTTTCAACATGAATAAAAGAGAGAAGAAATCTAGGAACGAACTTACCAACCTTGATTCCATCATAATTTGTGCAGCAGATAAGGGTAGTTTTGTAGTTATACTTGAAAACTAACAGTACAAACGTTAAAATCTGAAGCTGTTGCAGGATACTTCTACATATAGATGCCTAACTTTTAACTCTCTCACTTCCTTTAAAAACTAATTAAAGAAACTGGTAGATGAGGGCCCATTTTTAGGTACATTGACATAAAAGCAGGCAGAATACGGGTAACCCCAATTTTCCACTCTCTAACCAAGGTCCGTAAACAAGTTTTTCCTCCCCCATTGTGGCAGGGATTAGCTGTCATATGTGTGTACATAAGGTATAACACTATTTCTGGCCGTTATATGACTTGTATTCTGCATTATTTAGCAGTACAACCCTCTACAGGCTCTATCGCTAATTCTCAGTTCTCTATGAGCTAGGGGGCGGAGACTAACTGTTATCATGTCTTTTATATACTGCACACATAGTACTCCTATCTCTATATATCTAACATATAGAAGCTGCAGCAGCATGGAGGAAATTATACCAGTAATGAGCAGTGTAGCCGAGAATCCAGCACTGGGGTGAGACAGTAAGGGTATGTTCACACGGCCAAATTACGGACGCAATTCGGGCGTTCTACGCCTGGAATTACGTCCGAAATTACGGCTTGAAAGCGTTGACAAACATCTGCCCATTGAAAGCAATGGGCTGACGTTTCTCTGTTCACACAAGGTGTATATTTACGCGTCGCTGTCAAAAGACGGCGCGTAAATAGACGCCCGCGCCAAAGAAGTGCCATGTCACTTCTTCAGACGTAAATGGAGCCGTTTTCCATGGACTCCATGGAAAACTAGCTCCAGTTACGTCCGTAATGGACGCGGCGTTCAAGCGCCTATACATGCCGTTACGGCTGAAATGACGGGGCTGTTTTCTCCTGAAAACAGCCCCGTAATTTCGGCCGTTACGGACGCTGCCGTGTGAACATACCCTAACACTTACCAGGAAGCTGCAGCGTCTGTCTGTGTCTTTCTCACTCTGCTACTGCATCCTGTCCTATCTCCATAAACTTGTATTGGCAGTATATTTGTGTCTCTCTCTTTCTCTCCTTTCCCCTCCTTCATCCCTATCTCCCCCTCCATAAACTTGTATAGGGCGGCAGTGAAGAGACACAACCCCACATTCTGCAGTCGGTCAATTCTGCTCTGTAACTAGGGATTGATTTTTCTTGACAGCAGGGGATGGACATCAGATTACATGGAAGCAGATACCTAGTGGCCCTAATTTTGCACAGAATTTGCATGGATAAAACAACCTTTTAACAGTAAATTACAAAGTTATATATATCAGGTATACTATTAGCTTAGCATAAATTGTTTCAAAAGTTCGTTTCCATTTAATAAATGTGGTGTACGGCATGTCCACCAAAATTCTGTCTCAATTTGAATAGCAAATCTGCCCTATAAAGTAGAGAGCATAGGGCAGTCCATTTTGCAGTGTTATAGTAATAAAGTACAGTAGATGTTTCTTGTAGTACTATGGAAGGTTAATACAATAGCTAACATATAGGCAGTGAAAGAGCCACAAAGTAGGATAGATTTCTTTTTTATTTAGTATTATTTTTACTGAGCCAAAATGTGTAGTACAAATCTGCATCCAAATCCGCATCAAAATCCACATGTAAAACATGCAGGTTTTGCAGCGGATTCGCTGTGGCCAAATCTGTGGAGTACAAAATGTGAATCCATCCTTGAGTTGAGCTTTGCTTCTAATAAAATTGTTGTGATTCACATTTGCTGCTCTCCGTGCATTTGGCTCAAGTTTAATGAATATAGTTCTATTAACATCACTGTATGTCAGGGGTGTCGCTAGCACCGAGCACCCAGGGCGCAAGCCCTGGATGTTTGGGCTGGGGCACTGGATCTCCAGGTAACCGCCACTTTAATCTACATCTGCGTCCTTAGGACGTAGATACGCTGAAATTCTATGGCGGGGCAGAGAGCTTACAGCTCCTTGTTCTCCCCCCATTCACTCTCATAGTCGTCAGGCCCGCAGCCTATGAGATGCCAGGGCGAGACTCTTTAACTGGCTGGCACGATGTAGTGATCTCATCATGCCGGCCTGCACAGGGATCCCATCCTAGCGTTTCATAGGCTGGAGGCCTGAAGAGACTGAGTAGCTCAGGAAGGGAACCCAGCTAGGTGAGTATTGATTACATTTTCATGACCAATAAAAGGGGTGCCTTTACTAGTTTGTGGGGCACTAGTGGACAACATTACTAAGTGGAGGGCAGCATTACTGAGCGGGGGGCACTGGGGGCATCATTATTGAGTGGGAGACACCATTACTGAGTGGCGTGCACTGGGGGCATCATTACTGAGTAGGGGCACTGTTGGCAGTGTGGGCCACTGAGGGACAGCACTACTAAGTAAGTGGCACTAGGGGGAAACATTATTGGGTGAAGTCACTATAAGGGCAGCATTACTGAGTAGGGCCGCTATGGGGGCAGCATTATTGTGGGGGCACCATTACTGTTGGAGCACTAAGAGGGCACCATTACTAAGTGGGGCTTTAAGGGGCACCAATAATGAATGGGAGGCGCAGTTACTATGTGGAGGGCACTATCTTAGCACCAATACTGGGGGGCAATTTTGCTGTATGTGGGGGCATTATTACTGGCTGAGGAACTAAAGAAACACCATTATTGTGTGGGGGCACCATTACTGTGGGGACATACAGGTGGCATTATTACCATGTGGGGGCACATAAGGGGGAATTGCTACTATAATGGGCACTTAGGAACTACTATTTTTGTGTGGGGCACTAATACTGTGTTGTGCATTAAAGGGAACAGCAAACTCATAGTGACTGGGAGAAGTCGTCATTGAGGTCTGATTCGGATGAAGAAGTCGTCATAGAGGTCTGGGTCAGATGGAGAAGACACGGAAAGTGATCGAGTCCAATCAGAGAAGATGTCACCTGTGAGTCTGAATATAACTGTACTATATTCACTTATATAAGGTCTAGAGAATGATAATACTCTGCAGAGCGCCTGTGTACAACCTTATGTGACCACTATATGGTTACTGTATGTTGGTATTATAGGTTTCTGTAATAGATATATGTGATCATGGTGTGGACGTATTATTTGGTCCTTATATACTGGTATTATTTGGTAACTGCATGACAGTATTTAGAGAAATACTATTATATATACAGTGAAGGAAATAAGTATTTTATCCCTTTGTAAGTTTGCCCACTGTCAAAGACATGAACAGTCTAGAATTTTTAGGCTAGGTTAATTTTACCAGTGAGAGATAGATTATATATTTTAAAAAAAACAGAAAATCACATTGTCAAAATTATATATATTTATTTGCATTGTGCACAGAGAAATAAGTATTTGATCCCTTTGGCAAACAAGACTTAATACTTGGGGGCAAAACCCTTGTTGGCAAGCACAGCAGTCAGACGTTTTTTTGTAGTTGATGATGAGGTTTGCACACATGTTAGATGGAATTTTGGCCCACTCCTCTTTGCAGATAATCTGTAAATCATTAAGCTTTCGAGGTTGTCGCTTGGCAACTCGGATCTTCAGCTCCCTCCATAAGGTTTCGATGGGATTAAGGTCTGGAGACTGGCTAGGCCACTCCATGACCTTAATGTGCTTCTTTTTGAGCCACTCCTTTGTTGCCTTGGCTGTATGTTTCGGGTCATTGTCGTGCTGGAAGACCCAGCCACGAGCCATTTTTAATGTCCTGGTGGAAGGAAGGAGGTTGTCACTCAGGATTTGACGGTACATGGCTTCATCCATTCTCCCATTGATGCGGTGAAGTAGTCCTGTGCCCTTAGCAGAGAAACACCCCCAAAACATAATGTCTCCACCTCCATGCTTGACAGTGGGGACGGTGTTCTTTGGGTCATAGGCAGCATTTCTCTTCCTCCAAACACGGCGAGTTGAGTTAATGCCAAAGAGCTCAATTTTAGTCTCATCTGACCACAGCACCTTCTCCCAATCACTCTCAGAATCATCCAGATGTTCATTTGCAAACTTCAGACGGGCCTGTACATGTGCCTTCTTGAGCTGGGTGACCTTGCGGGCACTGCAGGATTTTAATCCATTACGGCGTAATGTGTTACCAATGGTTTTCTTGGTGACTGTGGTCCCAGCTGCCTTGAGATCATTAACAAGTTCCCCCCGTGTAGTTTTTGGCTGAGCTCTCACCTTCCTCAGGATCAAGGATACCCCACGAGGTGAGATTTTGCATGAAGCCCCAGATCGATGTCGATTTACAGTCATTTTGTATGTCTTCCATTTTCTTACTATTGCACCAACAGTTGTCTCCTTCTCACCCAGCGTCTTACTTATGGTTTTGTACCATACCAGAACTTCTGTCTGAGAGGTAGATGGGAGGGGTAGCAGATAGTGGGACTGCTATACACCACCCAAGGATCACAGACACGCTTAAACCTCTCCACCGTATCGTTTAATAGGGCAGTTTCTCGTTAACCATATACCATGGCAGGCGTCTCTTGACATCAGAGAATTTCAGCCCTGGCTTTTTCCAGGCATAGGCAATGGTTTGTTTGGTGGCCAAGAATGTAAAGGAGATAAGGGTTTTAGCATGTCTGTGGATACCCGGGATACGTTAAATAAGGTTTTTCAGGGATTTTTAACAAAATTATGACGTTGTAAGGGAGAAAATAAATGAAAATACCCTTATCCCAAGTGTATGAACTTTAGGACAATGCCACCAAATTTGGAGAACGTCATCTGAAGCCAGGCATCCTCTAAAGGAAGCGGGAGGGTAGTTGGGAACTGGCATTGCAATTCTAGCGGGCGTTTGATATCAATGCATGAGAACCTTTCAATTAGTCTCAAGCATTAGGGTATTCATTAGACCCCGGGAGGTAGAGGACAAAATTTGGGCCCACACTTCATCCAACAGTGAATTGCCAAGACCCGATTCTCAACGCGTGGCATACGTAAGGTGTCATTTATAGGTCGTATACGGCTCCAGCGCAAAATGTGTAACAGGGCCCCCACCTACTATGTGCAAATTTATAATACTGGTGTCCACTTATGTCGCAAAGGGGTCTTTGGGCTCCCTCAGACACCAGGGTCTGGGGGCAACTGCTTCCTCTTCACCCCTTATAGCTATGCCCCTGCTGATGAGTAGCCTTATATAATATGATACTATGGTATATTATATTCTGTCCAAGATTACAAGTAGACGATGATAAATTATATATACAATACTATATAAGACTACAAATCTCTTTGTCACAAAGCAAAACATTAATTCAAACAATTGTTCATAAATAGCCTGAAGTTCATGACTTGCTGTACATTATAGTGTTTAGATATATTACAATTGTGTATACCTGCATCTTTCTAACTTTGCGCTTACAAGATGAATGGGACGACAATTGATGCTGTTCGCCTAAAGCTATCCCAACTCTCTACAGTCTGTCCTTTATTTTCAACTCAGATCATTTGTATCCCCTGCTTTATATTCTATCCAGTCAATCTCGTATCCCTCTATTAGCATTTTGTCTGATGCCCAGGCCATCTACTGGCTGTTTTCTTCTTGTATCTCAGTGCTTATAATCTACTGCACAGTACTCCCTCGTGGGTTGCCGTTTTTGCTTCCATCTGTATTTTCCTGAAGTTCAGCTTGTTAAATTCCTGAGAGATTTCTGCTATGCTTTTCCCCTTAGTTTCAGGAATGAAAAAATATATTACTGTTCCTGAAGTAATGATAACCAAAAGGAAGAGAAGGAAGCAGAAATGCTGTAGAGTCTCCTAGAAGATATAAACCCAAGAAAATATGGAGAGCATTAGAATAATCAGCAGATAGTGGTCAGAGAGATATAAGTTATCATTGTTTAATTATTCGAGATCAGCACATTTTCCTACTTCCAGGAATATTTTATCGTTAAAATTCTAGAAAAAATGTTAAATAACTTTGTAAATACTTGACTTTGCTTATTTTAATTTTAAGTTAGGGCCTGTTCACATCAGCGTTAGGTTCTGTTGATGGGTTGCGTCAGACTTTTCCGTCAGTTGAACACATCAACGGAAAGGCAAACGGAAACCATAGCTTTCCGTTAGCATTACCATTGATTTCAGTGGTAAAGCTAATGGTTTCCATTTGTCTCCGTTCTGCAGAGGACTCAACATTGATACACAACAATACAGAAAAGTTTTGGCAACATGCTCAACTTTTTATATACTAGTCTCACATTTTGAGCACAGTTCATTGCATCACTTTAGGGAGACCTTATCTTATGTTGTGTTTCATTGCATTATATCTGTTAACTATTTATAAATCTATATTAACTGACTCAGGATACGCTGTTAAAACTGGAGGTTAGGTAAGGGAGCAGTAGGCCTGAGCTGCATTGCTAATAGTCCTATCAAAAACTAATGTACAACAAGGTCCTTAACTTCTGAAGGTGCATTCTCACATGCCCACTGGCACCGGAAGTGTGCTGCATGACCAAAAACGTGATAAATACATATGCGTTTCTTACCACAAATTATTGCAGTTTTTGATGGGGTTTTTGTCCACATGGTAACTACAAATTAAATCCTTTATCGAAAAACCGTGGTAATTCACGGTAAGACACAAATAATTTTGCAATGCACTTTTTTGCCCATGTGGCACACTACTGGTGCCTTTCAAAACATGACAATACACCAATTCAAGCCCAAAGATTGTTATCAATTTATATTTATTACGTGTAAATATTAACCAGAAATGAGAGCTTGGTATTATAGGGTCCAACTTACCACAATATATGGGAAAATCATCCCCAGAATATAGAGTCCTACCCAGCTGAAAACTCCTGAGATGACAAAGGCTGGAATACGAGGGGCCTGTGCAAAGATTTCAACACACAAAGATATTGTAGCACCAGCTGTAGATGATAAGAGCCACTGTTACAAACCAAAATACCGTAAGCATGTGATACATGCAATTATTACCGAAATAGCAAAAGTAATCTTACATGGCAAGCATGCATCAAAGTATTCCAAATTTCATGTGAATTCAAGAAACCTGCACTCACCTGGCCCAGCCCCGTACAGAAAAATGAATGTAAAGGTGAGGCCAACACTGCAATATGGCATCCAGACGTATGCTTCCTATGAGATACAAGAATACATAGAGGTCTCATCCAACACTATTCTGTACAGAACATTTAAACTTGGAGAGATTTACTTACTTACAAACTTGCATGATTCTAAAGAAATAAAAAACTTTAGCAAAAAAGATGGATCTCCCTCAGACTTTAGGCTTACAGCTATTTAGACTGAACTATTTGTTTGGAACGTTCTTGTAATATTTAACGGCAGCTTTTGCCAAACACGATGGTGAAGTGATGGAGGAATCAATGGAGCTTCACATAAAGGCCAGTTTCCTATGGCCATAAAATGTACCAAACTTAGGTAACAATAGAACCCTATATACTCATGATATTCCCCATATACCCACGAAGGCCCTCAAATAAGTGAATAAAAGTAGATGCTACATGAAATCTTATCAATGTATCCAGAAAACAAGTGGTTACCTGCATTGCAAGTGTCACAGTTAGAAGTCCCAGGGTCAAAGCCATGAGGCTATAGCCTCCCAACAATAGAACCCTTCTTCCACAGCGGTCAATCAGGAGAGTCTAATAGACAAAGAAACCAAAAATAAAGATAAAAATAGACTATTTTTTTACGCTTTTTGGAAAAATAATCTGCTAATTCATTAATTGCAGCCTCCATCCATTTCTCTGAATGTACATTATAAGCATTCCCTGTATTTTCTGTAAGGGTATGTTCACACGGGCTATTTTCTAGCCGTTTCTCGGGCCATAAACGGCCGAAAAAAGGCCGAAGAATTGGAAGCAGAATGACTCCAAACATCTGCCCATTGATTTCAATGGGAAAAACGGGGTTCTGTTCCGACGGGGCGCCCGCGAAAAAGAAGTACATGTCACTTCTTGAGACATTTTTGGAGCCATTTTACATTGACTATAGAAAAACAGCTCCAAAAACGGCCGTAAAAAAACACCGCGAAAAACGCTAGATAATTTAAAAAAGTCTGAAAATCAGGAGCTGTTTTCCCTTGAAAACAGCTCCGTATTTTCAGACGCTTTTTAGTAAGCGTGTGAACATACCCTTAAAGCATGGTTAACTACATTGGGGCAATGCAGCATTGTGTGTCCTAACTAAAATAGTTACATATTTAGATATTTATTTAAATACATATTTACATCCATTTCCACTCCAAGCCCTAGTATGACTGGTATCCTCAAGGAGTCATCAATGTTAAATTATGTAATGACTGAAGTGTTTCCTACTACACCAGAGAAAGACTAGATTAAAATGCTAATGATTAGACTCAGAGGCGTAGCTTGAAGCTCATGGGCACCAATCTCAAACAGGGCCCACCACCTACCATGTGCCATTTATATTAATGATGTCTTCTGCTTCAGGGTCCGGGTGTGTCTGCTACCTCTGCAGCCCATTAGGGTATGTTCACACGACAGCGCAAAATACGTCTGAAATTACGGAGCTGTTTTCAGGAGAAAACAGCTCCTGAATTTCAGACATTTTTGCATGTTTTTCCCGGCGTCTTTTACGGACGTAATTGGAACTGTTCTTCATTGGAGTCAATGAAAAACGGCTCCAAAAACGTCCCAAGAAGTGTCCTGCACTTCTTTGATGCGGGCGTAATTTTACGCGCCATCTTTTGACAGCGACGAGTAAAATTACACCTCGTCTGCACAGAATATCGTAAAACATCGTAAAACCCATTGCAGGCAATGGGCAGATGTTTGTAGGCGTAATGGAGCCTCCATTACGTCTGAAAATAAGTCGTGTGCACATACTAGTGTATTTCCACATGCTAGTTAGTTGTGTGTTTTTTTTGCTGTGATTATTGCAGAAAAAGAATGCTGCGTTGACATAAAACTGGAAAAATGCTGGAGTTTAACCTTGTTTTGGCCTTAAGGCTCAGGGCCCATTTTTCAAATCTGACATATTTCACTTTATGTGGTAACAACGTCGGAATGCTTAAACCTATCCAAGCGATTCTGAGATTGTTTTCTTGTGACACATTGGGCTTTATGTTAGGGGTAAAATTTGGACGATATATTCAGTGTTTATTGGTGAAAAATTGCAAAATGTACAGAAAATTTATAAAAAATAGAATTTTTCAGAATTTAAATGCATCTGCTTGTAAAACAGACGGTTATACCACCAAAAATAGTTACTAGTTCACATTTCCCATATGTCTACTTTAGATTGGCATCATTTTTTGAACATTCTTTTCTTTTTCTTGGACGTTACAAGGCTTAGAACATAAACAGCAATTTCTCATATTTTTAAGAAAATTTCAAAAGCCTTTTTTTTAAGGTACCTGTTCAGTTCCGATGTGGCTTTGAGGGGCCTATGTATTAGAAACCCCCATAAAACATCCCATTTTGAAAACTAGACCCCTCAAAGTATTCAAAACAGCATTTAGAAAGTTTATTTAACCCTTCAGGCATTTCACAGAAATTAAAGCAAAGTAGAGGTGAAATTTGCAAATTAAATTTTTCTTGTTGAATTTCAATTGTATTAATTTTTTTTCTGTAACTCAGAAGGTTTTACCAGAGAAACAGTACTAAATATGTATTGTCCAGATTCTGCAGTTTTTTTAGAAATGTCCCACATGTGTCTCTAGTGTGCTTGTGGACTAAAACACAAGCCCCAGAAGCAAAGAAGCACCTAGTGCATTTTGTGGCCTCTTTTATATTACAATATATTTTAGGTAGCATGCCAGGTTTGAAGAGGTGTTGAGGTGCCAAAACAATAGGAATCCCCCAAAAGTGACCCCATTTCGGAAACTACACCCTTCAAGGAATTCATTTATGGTTGTTGTTACCATTTTGACCCCACAGTTTTTACACAGCACGTAGTTGAATTGGGCTGGGAAATTTAAAAAATGACATTTTTTCCAATAAGATGTCATTTTTGATCAAAATTTCTTATTTTCACAAGAAAAAAAAATACCCCATTTTGTTGCCCAATTTGTCCTGAGTGCAGCAATACCCCATTTGTGGTGATAAACGGCTGTTTGGGCCCATGGGAGGGCTCAGAATTAAAGGAGCACTATTTGTTCTTTGGAGTCCAGATTTTGCTGGATTGGTTGTCGGGTGCCATGTCACATTTGCAGAGCCCCAGAGGTATCAAAGCAATGAAAATCCACCAGAAGTGACCCCATTTTGAAAACTTCACCCCTCAAGGAATTCATTTATTGGTGTTGTGACCATTTTGACCCCATCGTTTTTTCACATAACTTATTTGAATTGGGCTGGGAATTCAAACAAAATTATTTTTTTCCAATAATATGTAGTTTTGGCTAAAAATGTCTTATTTTCACAAGAAATAAAATACCCTATTTTATGCCCAATTTGTGGTGATAAACTGACGTTTGGGCCCATGGGAGCGCTCAGAAGGAAAGGACCACCATTTGGCCTACTGGGGATTTTCTGGTGCGAAGTCATGTATGCAGAAGCCCCTGAGGTAGCAGTACAGTTGAAACCCCCAAGAAGTGGCCCCATTTTAAAAACTACACCTCTTAAGGCATTCATCTAGAGGTGTAGTGAACATTTTGACCGGAGACATACACCCCATAAACTGTAATGTGGGTTCTCACAGGTATGGCAATACCCTCAATGTGGCTGTTATCAGCTGCCTGGGCACGCAGCAGGGCACAGAAGGGAAAGATGAGGGGGATAAGCTGTGCGGAGTGCATCAGGGTAAGTAAAACTGGGGTAGATTAAAAATCAAGGGATATATGATACATTTTGAAGCACTCTTTCATACGGAGCCTTAGTTTTTCGGGACACATGTCACATTGATATATTGTGTCCTCCCTTATCCCCCACTTATAGCAGACTTTGTACCTCTTTAGATTTTTTTCTTTCTTGCCAGTTTGGGGAACTTCTCCTGGAAAGTGTTGCCCTGGTACGATGCGTGTGGCCCCGCTTCCAGAAGTACTGGGTGCCCCCCCTTCTTGGTCCCTAAATATTAGTTTCTTGATAACCACCTCTTGAAATTCCAGGAAAGTTCCCGTCTGGCCTGTACATCGACGTAGCACGTACACATTGTACAATGCCATCTGTATGATGTGCAGGGCCAGCTTCTTATACCACACCGCATGGCGCTGTAGGGCTTCAGGACTTGATCTGACAAGTCCACCCCTCCCATGTACCTATTGTAGTCCAGGATGCAGTCTGATTTGGGGGTCTCTGTACTGGTACCTCTTACAGGTACATGGGTACTGGTGTGGCATCTCTCTTGTCTTGTACTTGACACACAATATGTTGCTGCTGGATTCTGCCCTGCTCTCACCCCTTCTGAGTGTTTGCCCAATCAGTCTTAGGGAGGCCTCTCAGATTTCTTCTAGCAGTGCCGCATGCCGCAGGACTTCTGGAAGCAGTTGAAGAGTGGGACGCTGGAATAAAAATGATCCAGGTAGAGGTGGTAACTCTGGTCCAGCAGTGGGTGCACCAAATCCCACACAATTTTTGCATTAACTCCCAGTAAGTGGGGGGCATTCTGGGGGCTAAGCACTGGTGTCTTACCCGGCAGGTACTGGTGGAATTGAAGCCTCCCTTTAAAATGTACCAAGGACTCATCAATAGAAATACATGTCTCGGTGGTGTATGCTTGGGAAAACCGAAAACTGAAACTGTCTAATAGGGGTCTCCGTTTATACAAACGGTCAAACCTGGTGTAAAGGATCTGCCAGACACAGCTTCTGTGTCGACGCCCGTGGTTAGTCAGTCTGCACCTGCTCCTAAGTCTGATAGAGTGACTCCTTCTTCTACCACTCAGGCTGGGAGGCTGAGGAGTGGGAGAGCCTATCACAGCCTGGCCAGACGGTTCTAGCTCCCGCCCTCTGTTTATTTATACCTTCATTTCCTGCTTCTCCTTTGCCTGTGATTCTGCTTGTTTCCTGGCTCTGCTGCTGCTGCTGCTGCTGCTGCTGCTGCTTGTACTATTTGTCCTCTGCTTCATATTGACCCTGGCTTTGCTAACTACTCTCTTGCTCTGCGTTTGGTACCTCGTGCACTCCTGGTTTTACTCGGCTCATTCACTACTCTTGTAGCTCACGGTGTTGCCGTGGGCATCTGCCCCTTTTCCCTTAGCTTCTTTGTACCCTTGTCTGTCTGTCTGTCGTGCACATAGTGAGAGTAGGGACCGTCGCCCAGTTGTACGCCGTCGCCTAGGACGGGCCGTTGCAAGTAGGCAGGGACTGAGTGGCGGGTAGATTAGGGCTCACCTGTCTGTCTCCCTACCCCGTCTTCACATAATCACAGGCGTATATACATTTTCTACCCTGGTCCCTGACACAACTATGGACCCCCTTGAGACCCTGGCTCAGCAAATGCAGGGCCTCTCCCTACAGGTTCAAGCCCTGACTCAGAGGGGCAACCTGCATGATGCTACCCTGGTAGTGCCCCCCACCTCACCTCTGGAACCCCACCTCAAGTTGCCTGACTGGTTATCAGGGGACCAGAAGACTTTTTTCTCCTTTCGGGAGAGTTGTAGGCTCTATTTACGTCTTAAGCCCCACTCCTCAGGTTCTGAGAGCCAGCGAGTGGGTATAATTATGTCCCGGCTCCAGGACGGGCCCCAAGAATAGGCCTTCTCCTTGGCTCCTGACGCCCCTGAGCTTTCCTCTGTTGACCTTTTTCTTCTGCTCTCGGGCTCATATATGACGAGACTGACAAAAATGCATTTGCCAAAAGTCAGCTGGTGACCTTACGTCAGGGTAAGAGACCCGTTGAGGAGTACTGTTCGGACTTTAGGAAGTGGTGTGTAGCTTCTCGGTGGAATGACCCTGCCTTGAGGTGCCAGTTTAGATTGGGTCTGTCGAACGCCCTGAAGGACCTGTTAGTTAGCTATCCCTCTTCTGACTCTCTAGATCTGGTAATGGCTTTAGCGGTACGTCTTGACTAACGTCTCAGGGAATGACGACTTGAACGTTTTTGTGCCTTCTCCTCTGGCTCCCCCATGATGGCTCCCGAGGTGCCATTGCTTCGTTCTTCCACGGAAAACTCGGATGAACCTATGCAACTCGGGGCCTCCGTGTCTCCCCAACAACGTAGAGAGTTCCACAGGAAGAATGGTCTCTGCTTCTACTGTGGGGATGACAAGCATCAAGTGAACAACTGCCCTAGGCATAAGAATAAGCAGCCAGAAAACTTCCGCGCCTAAGTGACCATCGGGGAGGTTGCTAGGGGCGCACATGTATTTCCCGTAAATATGAAACCTAATAAGATCTTGCTTCCCTTTCAGGTCTCTTTTGGTGGTAGGTCTGCTACCGGCAATGCCTTCGTGGATTCAGGGTCTTCTGCTAATATTATGTCTGTGGAATTTGCTATGTCTCTAGCTATGCCTTTGATTGAATTGCCTAAACCTGTCCCGGTAGTGGGTATCGACTCCACTCCTCTTGCTAATGGTTATTTTACACAGCATACCCCTGTTTTTGAACTCCTTGTTGGCTCCATGCATTTGGAGCAGTGCTCTGTACTGGTGATGCAGGGATTATCGTCCGATTTGGTTTTAGGCCTACCCTGGTTGCAGATGCATAATCCCACGTTTAACTGGAATACTGGGGATCTAACCAAATGGGGTAATGAATGCATGACGTCATGTTTTTCTGTTAATTTTATTTCTCTCCCTGAGGAGGTGAACACTCTACCTGAGTTTATTCAGGACTTCGCTGATGTTTTTTCTAAAAAGGCCTCCGAAGTGTTACCTCCTCATAGAGAGTACGATTGCGCAATCGATTTGGTACCAGGAGCTAAGCTCCCTAATGGTAGGATATTTAATCTCTCTTGTCTCGAACGTGAAGCCATGAGAGAGTATATCCAGGAATGCCTGGCCAGGGGTTACATTCGCCCCTCTACTTCTCCGGTAGGTACTGGCTTCTTCTTCATAGGGAAGAAGGATGGTGGTCTTAGGCCGTGCATCGATTACCGAAACTTGAATAAGGTCACGGTAAGGAACCAGTATCCCCGTCCTTTGATTCCTGATCTCTTCAATCAGGTTCACGGGGCCCAATGGTTCTCTAAGTTTGATCTATGGCGGGCTTATAACCTTATCCGCATCAAAGAGGGGGATGAGTGGAAGACTGCGTTTAACATGCCCGAAGGTCATTTTGAATACCTTGTCATGCCCTTTGGGTTGTGTAATGCTCCCGCGATCTTCCAGAATTTCATAAATGAGATTTTAAGAGACTACCTGGGGGTATTTCTTGTAGTGTACCTTGATGACATACTGGTGTTTTCCAAGGACTGGTCCTCCCACATTGAGCATGTCAGGAAGGTGCTCCATGCACTTCGGGAAAACAAACTGTTTGCTAAAACCGAGAAATGTGTGTTTGGGGTGCAAGAGATACCATTTTTGGGTCAAATTCTCACTCCTGCCAAGGTTCAGGCTGTGGCTGAATGGGTCCAACCTGCCTCCCTGAAGGCATTACTGTAATGACGGGGTAGGGAGACAGACAGGTGAGCCCTAATCTACCCGCCACTCAGTCCCTGCCTACTTGCAACGGCCCATCCTAGGCGACGGTGTACAACTGGGCGACGGTCCCTACGCTCAATAAGTGCACGACAGACAAACAGACAAGGGTACACAGAAGTTAGGGAAATGGGGCAGTTGCCCACGGCAGCACCGTGAGCAATGAGAGTAGTGAACGAGCCGAGTCAAACCAGGAGTGTACGAGGTACGAAACGCAGAGCAGGAGAGTAGTGAACGAGCCGAGTCAAACCAGGAGTATACGAGGTACCAAACGCAGAGCAGGAGAATTATCAGTAAAGCCAGGGTCAAATTGAAGCAGAGGACAAAATGTTCAAGCAGCAGCAGCAGAGCCAGGACACAGACAGAATCACAGGCAGAGGAGGAGCAGGAAATGCAGATATAAATAGACAGAGGGCGGGAGCTAACTCCGTCTTGCCAGGCTGTGATAGGCTCTCCCACTCCTAAGCCTCCCAGCCTGACTGGTAGAAGATCGTGTCACTCTCTCAGACTTAGGAGCAGGTGCAGACTCATGACCCACGGGCGTCGACACAGAAGCTGTGTCTGGCAGATCCTTTACAGTACCCCCCCTTTTAATAGGGGCCACTGGACCCTTTCTAGGTGGACCTGGCTTATTGGGGAAGCGAAGATGGAACCTCCTGAGCAATACCCCAGCGTGAACATCCCGGGCAGGTACCCAAGTCCTCTCCTCAGGCCTGTATCCTCTCCAATGGTCCAGGTACTGGAGGGAGCCTTGGACCATCCTGCTGTCCACAATCTTGGCCACCTTGAATTCTCCCCTTCAGGGGTGAGAACAGGAACCGGAGGTTTCCTTGAGGGAGCCAAGGACGGGGAGCAGCGTTTAAGGAGGGAGGCATGAAACACGTTGTGTACTCGAAAAGATGGGGGTAACTCCAGTTGGAAGGAGACAGGGTTAAGGACTTCAATGACCTTGTACGGCCCTATATATCAGGAAGCAAATTTTTTGGACGGGACTTTAAGGCGCAAATTTTTAGAAGATAGCCACACCAGATCCCCGACCACAAACAAGGGGTTAGCAGAACGTCTTCTATCTGCCTGAGTCTTTTGTATGCTCTGGGACGCGTCTAGGTTCTTCTGAACCTGGGCCCAGACTGTGCACAGTTCCTGATGAATGACATCTACCTCGGGATTTATGGAACTACCAGGTGAAACGGAGGAGAACCGTGGATTAAACCCAAAATTACAGAAAAATGGGGAGACCCCTGACGAGTTACTGACCCGGTTATTAAGGGAAAATTCGGCGAGGGGAATGAATGAGACCCAATCATATTGACAGTCAGAGATAAAACACCTTAAATATTGTTCTAGAGACTGATTAGTCCTCTCAGTTTGGCCATTAGTTTCAGGATGGAAGGCCGAGGAGAAGGACAGATCAATCTCCAACTTTTTACAGAAGGCTCTCCAAAACAATGAAACAAATTGTACCCCTCTGTCAGAAACAATATTGACAGGAACCCCATGGAGACGCAGGATGTGTTTGACAAACAAGGTAGCTAACGTCTTAGCATTGGGTAGTTTTTGAGGGGCACAAAGTGGCACATCTTACTGAAACGGTCTACTACAACCCACACCACCGACTTGCCTTGAGATGGCGGCAAATCGGTGATAAAATCCATGGAGATATGGGTCCAAGGTCTCTGGGGAATGGGCAAAGAACATAGTAAGCCCACTGGTCGGGACCTGGGAGTCTTGGACCTAGCACAAATTTCACAAGCGGCGACGTAGGCCTTAACATCTTTAAGCAACCCAGGCCACCAATAGTTTATGGCAATGAGATGCTTGGTACCCAGGATGCCTGGATGGCCAGATAGTGCAGAGTCATGATTTTCCCTGAGTAACCTTAGCCGGAATTGCAGGGGAACAAACAGCTTGTTCTCAGGAAGGTTCCCGGGAGCAGAACCTTGATCAGCCGCAATTTCGGAGACTAAGTCGGAATCAACAGAGGAAATGATTATACCTGGAGGCAAAACACAAGCAGGATCTTCCTCCGAAGGAGGGCTGGCCATGAAGCTACGCGACAGTACATCAGCCTTAATATTTTTAGACCCAGCCCTATAGGTGGCCAAAAGTTGAATCTAGTAAAAAATAACGCCCATCGAGCTTGTCTCGGGTTTAGCCTCCGGGCAGATTCTAGGAAAACCAAATTCTTGTGGTCGGTAAGGACCGTTACCTGGTGCCTAGCCCCCTCGAGGAAGTGGCGCCACTCTTCAAATGCCCATTTAATGGCTAAGAGTTCGCGGTTGCCAATATCATAGTTACTCTCAGTGGGCGAAAACTTCCTGGAGAAGTAGGCACAGGGACGGAGATGGGTGAGGGACCTGGTACCCTGGGACAAGACAGCCCCCACTCCCACCTTGGAGGCGTCAACCTCCACGATGAATGGCTCCATTTGGTTAGACTGAATCAGCACAGGGGCCGAGATAAAGCACTTCTTAAGGACCTCAAAAGCCTGGACCGCCACTGGAGGCCAGTAGAGGAGATCAGCACCTTTGCAAGTAAGATCCGTAAGAGGCTTAGCAATGACCGTGAAGTTAGCAATAAATCTCCTGTAATTATTAGCGAACCCCAGGAAGCACTGTAACGCCTTCAGGGAGGCAGGTTGGACCCATTCAGCCACAGCCTGCACCTTGGCGGGGTCCATGCGGAATTCATGAGGAGTGAGGATTTGACCCAAAAATGGTATCTCCTGCACCCCAAATACACATTTTTCGGTTATAGCAAACAGTTTGTTTTCCCGAAGGGCCTGGAGCACCTTCCTGACATGCTCAATGTGGGAGGACCAGTCCTTGGAAAACACAAGTATGTCATCAAGGTACACTACAAGAAATACCCCCAGGTAATCTCTTAAAATCTCATTTATGAAATTCTGGAAGACCGTGGGAGCATTACACAACCCAAAGGGCATGACGAGGTATTCGAAATGACCTTCGGGCGTGTTAAACGCCGTCTTCCACTCATCCCCCTCTTTGATGCGGATAAGGTTACAAGCCCCCCGTAGATCAAACTTAGAGAACCATTGGGCCCCGTGAACCTGATTGAAGAGATCAGGAATCAAAGGAAGGGGATACTGGTTCCTTACAGTGACCTTATTCAAGTTTCGGTAGTCAATGCACGGCCTAAGACCACCATCCTTCTTCCCTACGAAGAAGAAGCCAGTACCTACCGAAGAAGTAGAGGGGCGAATGTAACCCTTGGCCAGGCATTTCTGGATATACTCTCTCATGGCTTCACGTTTGGGACAAGAGAGATGAAATATCCTACCCTTAGGGAGCTTAGCTCCTGGTACCAAATCGATTGCGCAATCGTATTCTCTATGAGGAGGTAACACTTCGGAGGCCTTTTTAGAAAAAACATCAGCGAAGTCCTGAACAAACTCAGGTAGAGTGTTCACCTCCTCAGGGAGAGAAATAGAATTAACAGAAAAACATGACGTCATGCATTCATTACCCCATTTGGTAAGATCCCCAGTATTCCAGTTAAACGTGGGATTATGCCTCTGCAACCAGGGAAGGCCTAAAACCAAATCGGACGATAATCCCTGCATCACCAGTACAGAGCACTGCTCCAAATGCATGGAGCCAACAAGGAGTTCAAAAACAGGGGTATGCTGCGTAAAATAACCATTAGCAAGAGGAGTGGCGTCGATACCCACTACTGGGACAGGTTTAGGCAAATCAATCAATGGCATAGCTAGAGACATAGCAAATTCCACAGACGTAATATTAGCAGAAGACCCTGAATCCACGAAGGCACTGCCGGCAGCAGACCTATCACCAAAAGAGACCTGAAAGGGAAGCAAGATTTTATTAGGTTTCATATTTACGGGAAATACCTGTACGCACAAGTGACCTCCTCGATGATCACTTAGGCGCGGAAGTTTTCCGGCTGCTTATTCTTACGCCTAGGACAGTTGTTTACTTGATGCTTGTCATCCCCACAGTAGAAGCAGAGACCATACTTCCTGCGGAACTCTCTACGTTGTTGGGGAGACACAGTGTAAAGGATCTGCCAGACACAACTTCTGTGTCGACGCCCATATGTAATCAGTCTGCACCTGCTTCTATGTCTGTGAGACTGACTCCATCTTCCACCACCCAGGATGGCAGGCTTAGGAGTGGGAGAGCCTATCACAGCCTGGCCAGACGGAGCTAGCTCCCGCCCTCTGTCTATTTATACCTGCCTTTCCTGTTCCTCCTTGCTTGTGATTCTTCTCTGTTGGTTTCCTGGCCCTGCTGCAGCTTCTTGAACTATTTGTCCTTGCTTCATATTGACCCTGGCTTACTGACTACTCTCCTGCTCTGCGTTTGGTACCTCGTACACTCCTGGTTTGACTCGGCTTGTTCACTACTCTCCTGCTCTGCGTTTGGTACCTCGTACACTCCTGGTTTGACTCGGCTCGTTCACTACTCTTGTTGCTCACGGTGTTGCCGTGGGCAATTGCCCCTTTTCCCTTAGCTTCTGTGTTCCCTTGTCTGTTTGTCTGTCGTGCACTTATTGAGCGTAGGGACCGTCGCCCAGTTGTACCCCGTCGCCTAGGGCGGGTCGTTGCAATTAGGCAGGGACTGAGTGGCGGGTAGATTAGGGCTCACTTGTCTGTTTCCCTACCCCGTCACCAGGTAACGGTCCTAACCGACCACAAGAATCTGGTTTTCCTAGAATCTGCCCGGAGGCTAAACCCGAGACAAGCTCGATGGGCGTTATTTTTTACTAGATTCAACTTTTTGGTCACCTATAGGGCTGGGTCTAAAAATATTAAAGCTGATGCACTGTCGCATAGCTTCATGGCCAGCCCTCCTTCGGAGGAAGATCCTGCTTGTGTATTGCCCGCAGGTATAATCATTTCCTCTGTTGATTCTGACTTAGTCTCCGAAATTGCGGCTGATCAAGGTTCAGCTCCCGGGAACCTTCCTGAGAACAAGCTGTTTGTTCCCCTGCAATTCCGGCTAAGGGTACTCAAGGAGAATTATGACTCTGCACTATCTGGCCATCCATAGTAAGCCCATGTTCTTTGCCCATTCCCCAGAGACCTTGGACCCATATCTCCATGGATTTTATCACCGATCTGCCTCCATCTCAAGGCAAGTCGGTGGTGTGGGTTGTACTAGACCGCTTCAGTAAGATGTGCCACTTTGTGCCCCTCAAGAAACTACCCAATGCTAAGACGTTAGCTACCTTGTTTGTCAAACACATCCTGCGTCTCCATGGGGTTCCTGTCAATATTGTTTCTGACAGAGGGGTACAATTTGTTTCATTGTTTTGGAGAGCCTTCTGTAAGAAGTTGGAGATTGATCTGTCCTTCTCCTCGGCCTTCCATCCTGAAACTAATGGCCAAACTGAGAGGACTAATCAGTCTCTAGAACAATATTTAAGGTGTTTTATCTCTGACTGTCTATATGATTGGGTCTCCTTCATTTACCTCGCTGAATATTCCCTTAATAACCGGGTCAGTAACCCTTTTTCTGTAATTTTGGGTTTAATCCACGGTTCTCCTCCGTTTCACCTGGTGGTTCCAGCAATCCCGAGGTAAATGTCGTTCATCGGGAACTGTGCACAGTCTGGGCCCAGGTTCAGAAGAACCTAGAGGCGTCCCAGAGCATACAGAAGACTCAGGCAGATAGAAGACGTTCTGCTAACCCCTTGTTTGTGGTCGGGGATCTGGTGTGGCTGTCTTGTAAAAATTTGCGCCTTAACCCTTTCAAGACTGAGCTCATTTTGACCTTCATGACCAGCCCCATTTTCTCAAATCTGACATGTGTCAATTTATGTGTTAATAACTCTGGAATGCTTTTGCCTATCCAAGCGATTCTGAGATTGTTTTCTCGTGACATATTGTACTTCATGTTAGTGGAAAAATTTGGTCAATAAATTCATTGCTTATTTGTGAAAAATACCAAAATTTTGAGAAAATTTGCAAAAATTATGATTTTTCTCATTTTAAATGTATCTGCTTGTAAAACAGATAGTAATACCACACAAAATAGTTACTATTTTACATATTCCATATGTCTACTTTATATTTGCATAGTTTTTTGAACATTATTTTATTTTTCTAGGACGTTACAACGTTTAGAACTTTAGCAGCAATTTCTCACATTTTCAAGAAAATTTCAAAAGGCTATTTTTACAGGGACCAGTTCAGTTCTGAAGTGGCTTTGAGGGCCTTATGTACTAGATAGACCCCATAAATCACCCCATATTAAAAACTGCACCCCTCAAAGTATTAAAAATAGCATTCAGAAAGTTTCTTAACCCATTAGGCGCTTCACAGGAATTAAAGCAAAGTAGAGGTGAAATTTACAAATTTTATTTTTTTTGCTGAAATTAATTTGTAATAAAAAAAATTCTGTAACACAGAAGGTTTTACCCGAGAAATGCAACTCAATATTTATTGCCCAGATTCTGCAGTTTTTAGAAATATCCCACACGTGGCTCTAGTGTGATAATCGACTGAAACACAGGCCTCAGAAGCAAAGTAGCACCTAGTGGATTTTGGGGCCTCCTTTTTTTAGAATATATTTTAGGCACCATGTCAGGTTTGAAGAGGTCTTGTGGTACCAAAACAGTGGAAATCCCCCAAAAGTGTGACGGTTTTGGAAACTACACACCTCAAGGAATTTATCTAGGGGTACAGTTAGCATCTTGACCCCACAGGTCTTCTGCTATATTTATTGGAGTTTGTCTGTGAAAGTGAAAATCTACTTTTTTTCTGAAAAAATATTTAAAAAAAATAATATTTGCAAGGAATAAAGATTAAAAAGCACCCCAGAACTTGTAAAGCTACTTCTCCCGATTACGCCAATACCCCATATGTGGTACTAAACTGCTGTTTGGACCCACAGCAGAGCTCAGAAGGTAAGGAGCGCCATTTGGATTTTGAAGCGCAGATTTTGCTCGATTGGTTTTCAGTGCCATGTCGCGTTTGCAACGCCCCGGAGGGAGCAAGACAGTGGAAACCCCCCAAAACTGACACCATTTTGAAGACTACACCCCTCAAGGAATTGTTCTAGGGGTATAGTTAGCATTTTGACCCCACAGTTTTTTTGCTGAATTTAGTGGAATTAGGCCGTGAAAATGAAAATCTACTTTTTTCTGAAAAAACATAGAAATGTTTAATTTTTACAATGAATAAAAGGAGAAAAATTACCCCAAAATTTGTAAAGCAATTTGTCCTGATTACAGCAATACGCCATATGTGGTAATAAACTGCTGTTTGGACCCACGGCAGGACTCAGGAGGGAAGGAACAATATTTGGCTTTTGGAGCTCAAATTTAGCTGGACTGGTTTTCGGGTGTCATGTCGCATATGCAAAGCCCCTGAGGTACCAAAACAGTGGAAACCTCCCAAAAGTCCCTTTAGGGGACTGGAATGAGCGATCATTAGGTCGCTGGTACAATACACTGCAATACTAATGTATTGCAGTATAATGTCATTTTACAGGCTCCTGTAACAGCGCGATCGCTGTTCCTGTCCGTTAGTCCCGGGTGTCAGCTGTAATACACAGCTGACAGCTGCAGAATATGGAGCGGGCGCAGCGCGTGAGCCCGCTCCATATATAACCCCTCGCACCACGACATTCTATTAAGTCGTGGTGGGCCAAGGCGTTAATGCGCAGCGGATGGTGCAAAGTGAAAATTAAAATTTTCCACTGATATGCCATTTTAATGCACAATATATTGTGCCCAGTTTGTGCCACTGAAGACAAATACCTCATACAATGTTGAGCGGGTTCTTCCGGATATAAAATGTCATATATGTGGACGTAAGCTGGTGTTTTGGCACGCTGTGGGGCTCAGAAGGGAGGGAACACCATTTGGCTTTTGGAGCGCAGATTTTGCTTGGTAACTGTTCTGTTTGGGGTTTTGCTCGTATTTCAGTTATGATGTGGGGGTATATGTAAGCTGTGCGGGGTACATCAGGGCATAATAAGAGGGTATAATAATGGGGTACATAAATAATAATTCGCAGATATGTGGCCGGTGTCACACTGATAAATGGCGCCTGATCCTATCCGCTTTTGGAACACTCTGCACATTTTTTGCATCGCCATATTCTGAGAGCCAGAACTTTTTTATTTTTTCTCCAACGGAGCTGTGTGAGGGCTTATTTGTTGCGGGACAATCTGTACTTTTCATTAGTATCATTTTAGGGTACATGTGATTTTTTTTTATCACTTTTTATTAGATTTTTTTGGAAGCAAAGTGACAAAGAAACATAAATTCTGACAATGTTTTTTGTATTTTTTTTTTTACAGTATTCACCGTGCGGTATAAATGACATTGTACTTTATTCTGCGGGTCGGTATGATTACGGCGATACCAGATGTATATAGGTTTTTTATGTTTTGTGGCGATTGCGCAATAAAATCACTTTGATAAAATTATTTATTTTCTGTGTCACCATATTCTGAGAGCCATAATTTTATATTTTTCCGTCAAAAAAGCGGTGTAAGGGCTTGTTTTTTGCGGGACGGGTTGTAGTTTTTATTGGTACTATTTTTGGGTACATGCGACTTTTTGATCACTTTTTATTCTATATTTTTGGAGGGTGGATGACCAAAAAAAAGTGATTCCGACATTGTTTTTTAATTATTTTTTTTGCGGTGTTCACCGTGCGGGAAAAATAATATTATAGTTTTATAGGTTGGGTCGTTACGAACGCGGCGATACCAAATATGTGTACTTTTTTTAACATTTTCATTTTTTTCCTATAATAAAAGACTTATTATAGGAAAAAAAGCATTATTTCTTTTTGTAACTTTTATAACTTGTTTTTACACTTTTATAAAACTTTTTTATTACTTTATTTTTTACTTTTTACTTGTTTTACTTGAAGCCTGGCAGCACTGATCGCTGCTATAATACATTACACTACCTAGGTAGTGTAACGTATTATAAACTGTCAGTGTGACGCTGAGAGTCACACTGACAGGAAGCTTATGAGAACCAGCATCCGGCTGGTTCTCATAGGCTGCTGTGCATGGCAGACCCGGGGGCCGTTATATGGCCCCCGGTTCTGCCTTATAACCGACTGGAGCACCAGCAATCGGTCCCCGGGAAAGTTTGTTGTAGCAACAAACTTTCCAGTTTGTTATAGCAACAAACTTTCCAGTTCGTTGCTACAACACACTTTCCCTGCGATCACATGACCGGGACCTGAACTAATCAGGTCCCGATCATATCTCCGGGAACAGAGGTAGGTGATAACAGCGCGATCCGGGTGTCAGCGCTACTCTGAGACACCCGGATCGTGCTTTTAACACCCACCGTGAATTCACGTCGGCACTGCACAGAGCCCAGCAAGTGCCGACGTGAATATACAGTGGGCGGTCGGGAAGCGGTTAAAGTCCCGTCCAAAAAATTTGCTCCCCGGTATATAGGGCCGTACAAGGTCATTGAAGGTCTTAACCCTGTCTCCTTCCGACTGGAGTTACCCCCGTCTTTTCGAATACACATGTTTCATGCCTCCCTCCTTAAACGCTGCTCCCCGTCCTTGGCTCCCTCGAGGAAACCTCCGGTTCCTGTTCTCACCCCTGAAGGGGTAGAATTCGAGGTGGCCAAGATTGTGGACAGCTGGATGGTCCAAGGCTCCCTCCAGTACCTGGTCCATTGGAGAGGATACGGGCCTGAGGAGAGGACTTGGGTACCCGCCCGGGATGTTCACGCTGGGGTATTGCTCAGGAGGTTCCATCTTCAGTTCCCCAATAAGCCAGGTCCACCTAGAAAGGGTCCAGTGGCCCCTCATAAAAGGGGGGGTACTGTAAAGGATCTGTCAGACACAGCTTCTGTGTCGACGCCCGTAGTTAGTCAGTCTGCACCTGCTCCTAAGTCTGATAGAGTGACTCCTTCTTCTACCACTCAGGCTGGGAGGCTGAGGAGTGGGAGAGCCTATCACAGCCTGGCCAGACGGAGCTAGCTCCCACCCTCTGTCTATTTATACCTTCATTTCCTGCTTCTCATTTGCCTGTGATTCTGCTTGTTTCCTGGCTCTGCTGCTGCTTGTACTATTTGTCCTATTCTTCATATTGACCCTGGCTTTGCTGACTACTCTCTTGCTCTGCGTTTGGTACCTCGTGCACTCCTGGTTTTACTCGGCTCGTTCACTACTCTTGTAGCTCACGGTGTTGCCGTGGGCATCTGCCCCTTTTCCCTTAGCTTCTTTGTACCCTTGTCTGTCTGTCGTGCACATACTGAGAGTAGGGACCGTCGCCCAGTTGTACGCCGTCGCCTAGGACGGGCCGTTGCAAGTAGGCAGGGACTGAGTGGCGGGTAGATTAGTGCTCACCAGTCTGTCTCCCTACCCCGTCTTTACAACTGGGGTCATCTCGGAGTAGGCAATGCTCATTAGGAGAAGCGAAGTATTGCCTCATTTTTAGTTTTTTTTTAGGTTCCAGTTCAGTTCTGAAGTTGCTTTGAGGGGCCTATATATTAGACACCCCTATGAAACACCCCATTTTAGAAACTAGACCCCTCAAAGTATTCACAACAGCATTTAGAAAGTTTATGAACTCTTTAGGTTTCACTGGAATTTAGAGCAAAATAGAGGTGAAATTTACATATTTATTTTTGTCAGAAAATCCTTTTTATACCATTTTTTTCTATAACACAAAAGGGTTTACCAGAGAAACGCAACTTAATACTTATTGCCCAGATTCTGCAGATTTGACAAAATATCCCACATGTGGCCCTAGTGTGGTAATGGATTGAAGCACCGGCCTCCGAAGCAAAGGAGCACCTAGAGGATTTTGAGCCCTTCTTTTTATTAGGCACCATGTCCGGTTTGAAGAGTTCTTGTGGTGCCAAAACAGTGGAAACCCCCAAAAGTGACCCCATTTTGGAAACTAGACCCCTTGAGGAATTCATTGTAGTTTTCTTGGGGTGCATGCGACTTTTTGATCAGTTTTTATTCTATTTTTAGGTGGCATGGTGACTAAAAAACAGCAATTCTACTATTGATTTTTATTCTATTTTTTTACAGCGTTCACCGTGCGCTATAAATGACATTTATTCTGCGGGGCGATACGATTACGGCGATACCATATGTTTATAGTTTTTTTTATGTCTTATGGCGTTTGCACAATAAAATAAGTTTTGTAAAAAATCATTCACTTTTTGTTTTACCATATTCTAAGAGCCAGAACTTTTTTATTTTTCCATCAAGAAAGCCGTGCGAGGACTTATTTTTTGCGTAACGAACTGTAGTTTCAATCATTACCATTTTTAGGTACATGCGACTTTTTGTTCTCTTTTTATTCCATTTTTTGGGAGGTGAAGTGACCAAACAATTGTGATTGTGTTACGGTTTATTATTTTCTTTTACGGCGTTCACCGCGCGAGATAAATAACAAAATAATTTTGTAGTTCAGGCCGTTACGGACGCGGCGATACCAATTATGTATAGTTTATTTATCTATTTTTATTAATAATAAAGGACTGATAAGGGAAAAAGGGGGATTTTTACTTTTATTACTATTAAAGCTTTTATTTTCTTATTTTTACACATCTTTTTTTCCTTTTTTTTTCCTTTATTACTTTGTCCCTCTAGGGGACTTGAGGGCAGGAGGCCCTGATCGCTATTCTAATACACTTCACTACATGCCTAGTGCAGTGTATTAGAGCTGTCAGCTACTCACTGACAGCAAGCATAGTGGGTCCTGACTTTGTCAGGACCCACGAGGCTTCCGTCGATAGCATTCTTTGGTGTCCGGTTGCCATAGTCACCTAAAAAAACGCGATCCCTATTGAACACGGCTTTTAAGGGGTTAATCAGCAGGGACACAGCGATCGCAACTGCTAAACAAGACAGCAGCTGTCACAGCTCCTGTATGTGTCGGGAGGACGGCTGAAACGGCCTTTACTCCCGTGACGTACTATTAGGTCATGGAGCGCGAACGATACAGCTACAATGACCTAATAGTACGTCCTGGAGCCGGAAGGGGTTAAAAAATAAATTTAAAAATTGCGATAATTGCAGTAAACAAATGCCACGAAACCAGCACGTGTAAATTTACCCTTAGGGCTTATTCAGATGAACGTGATATACGTCCGTGCAACGCGCGTGATTTTCATGCGCCTCGCACGGACCTATATCCGTCTATGGGGCCGTGCAGACAGTCCGTGATTTTTACGCAGCATGAGTCCGCTGCGTAAAACTGACGACATGTCCGTTCTTTGTGCGTATTTCGCGCATCACGCACCCATTGAAGTAAATGGGTGCGTGAAAATCACGCACACCACACGGAAGCACTTCCGTGGGACGCTCGTGATTCGCGCAACAGCAGTAAAAGAATGGATGTAAACAGAAAAGCACCACCTGCTTTTCTGTTTACAAACATCCAAACGGAGTGTCATAATGATGGCGGCTGCACGAAAATCACGCAGCCGCACATCATATGGGGATGACACACGGAGCTGCTAAGTGCCTTTTGCGCACGCAAAACACAGCGTTTTTTGCATGCGCAAAACGCACACGCTCGTGTGAATCCGGCCTCAGTTGGTGTTTTTCTTAACCCCTTAAGGCCACTAATACTCATTTTTACGTCGGTCACTAATGGGCTTTAGGCTAGGCTGATGCCTTTTCACGTCAGCCTAGTCTAAGTCCTGCACGGGTCTCCCGTGCAGGCAGGAGCCGGGGCTCTGCTGTCTGATGACAGCTGAGCTCCTGCTCCAACGCCCGCGATCGAAGTTTACTTAGATCGCGGCCGTTTAACCCGTTAAATGCCGCCGTCAATAGCGACCGCGGCATTTAACTTTGTTTACAGAGTGAGCTCCCTGTCACCCATCGGCGGCCCGCGAATGCAATCGCGGGTCTCCGATGGGGTGTCATGGCAGCCGGGGACCTGATAAAAGCCCCCAGGTCTGCCCTGGACATATGCCTGTTAGGACGCGCCGGAGGCACGTCCTAACAGATTGCCTGTCAGATTTACACTGACAGGCAATAATGCTCTGGTATACGAAGTATACCAGAGCATTATAGCAGCGATCTGAAGATCGCACAGTAAAGTCCCCTAGTGGGACTAATAAAATAAGTCATCAAAGTGAAATAAAGATTATTAATAAAAAGTACAGTAAGAAAATAAATAAAACCATTTTTTTCCATAAAAGCGTAAAAAAAAAAAAGTACACATATGTGGTATCGCCGCGACCATAATGACTCCATTAATAAAGTTAATATGTAATTTAAACCGCAAAGTGAACACCGTAAAAAAAAAACGCAAATAACCATGGCGAAATTGCAATTTTTTTCCATTGCCCCCCAAAAAAGTCATAATAAAAATGAATCAATAAGTCCCATGCACCCCAAAACAGTACCATTCAAAACTACGTCTTGTCCCGCAGAAAACAAGCCCAAAAAATCACTACATTGATTGAAAAATAAAAAAATTACAGCTCTTGGAAAGCGACGATGCAAAAACAAATAATTTTAGTTCAAAAGTGTTTTTATTGTGCAAAAGTCGTAAAACATAAAAAAAACCTCTACATATTTGGTATCGCCGTAATCGTACCGACCCATAGAATAAAGGTAACATGTTATTTACGTCGCACAGTGAACGGCGTCAATTTAAAAACGCATAGAACAATGGCGGAATTTCAGTTTTTTTTTATAATCCCCCCAAAAAGGTTAATAAAAGTTAATATAAAAATTATATGTACCGCAAAAAACAAGTCCTCATACAGCTATGTAGACGAAAAAATAAAAAGGTTATAGCACTTTGAATGCGACTATAGAAAAACGAATAAAATAGCTTGGTCATTAGGGCCTAAAATGGGCTGGTCACTAAGGGGTTAAAACCAACAGATTTAGGCTGGGTTCACACGACCTATTTTCAGGCGTAAACGAGGCGTATTATGCCTCGTTTTACGCCTGAAAATAGGGCTACAATACGTCGGCAAACATCTGCCCATTCATTTCAATGGGTTTGCCAACGTATTGTGCAGACGACCTGTAATTTACGCGTCGTCGTTTGACAGCTGTCAAACGACGATGCGTAAATTGACTGCCTCGGCAAAGAAGTGCAGGGGACTTCTTTGCCACGTAATTTGAGCTGTTCTTCATTGAACTCAATGAAGCACAGCTCAAGATTTACGAGCGTCTCAGACGGCTCGCAAAATGCGAGGAGGAGCATTTACGTGTGAAACGAGGCAGCTGTTAACAGTCTGTCTTTTCACACGTAAATTCCTCTCATCGTGTGAACATACCCATACTGTACACTATAAAATGTATTCTAGAAAACAGTCCACAAAGTCGTTCATACACTGGCAGGTCAGCAAAGACAAACAGCAGAAGTTAGGACTTACACAGATCATCGTAGAAACTAACTCAAAACTCCCAATTCCCAAAGAAACATATGCAATCTGGTCCTCGGGGAAGCCGGCCTCATGAAACACATCATATGCATAGAAGTAAATCTGTTGGATCATGGGAAGAAGTACACAAATTTACAGCAATGAAAACAGGATTCAGTCATATCGAGCTCTAGACTATGGATACCTTATAGCAACTGTTTGTACTACCCAGCAAATCGGAGATGGTTGTATTGGAGATTTTGCACCAACACATCCCATAAAATAGAACCCTTCTACATCATTTGCAAAATTATCTCAGCTCAGCTGCTTACATTTTTCTTCTCTTGCAATCACTATTAGCACCATAAGGGCTTGTCCACACACAACGGAATTGCTGCAGAAAATTTCTGCAGCAATTCCGTTGAAAAATGCACATATTTCGCTGCAGCAAAAACACACCATTTCCTGCGTTTTTTTACGGCATATTTTGCTGTGTTTTTCACAATGTTAGGAGATGGTGACATCTCCCCTGAAAAATGCAGCAATTCTGGCCGCACGTCTATTTCTGCTCATAATTTTTACGCAGCATGTGGATGACATTTGTTAAGTCTTTTCCAAAATTCCGTCCGTAAAAAACGCGGCAATTCCGCAGCGTGTGGACGAGCCTTTAGGACTTATCCACTCGTAGCGGATTTGCTGCAGAAAATTTCTGCAGCATTTCCGCATAAACTAGCAGACAATCCGCTGTGGAAAATCCGCACCATTTCATGTGTTACTACGGAAAATAGTGCGGATTTTGCGGCGTTTTTTCATGTGTTACTGCGGAAAATAGTGCAGATTTTGCTGCGTTTTTTTTCCAGGCTGTGTGATGGTGATATTTCTTCAAAAAAACGCTGGAAATCAGTCCACTTTCCGCAGCAGTAATTGACATGCTGCGGAACTAAAATTACTCACCGCAGGTGAATTTCTGGACTGAATTTTTCCGCAGCGTGTAGATGACATTTGTTCAATCGCACCCACTTTGCTGCTACTGTATTACGCTGCATATTTTCCGTCCGAATTGCGGACAGAAAATACGCAGCAATTCCATTACGTGTGGACAAGCCCTTAGTCTATGTTCACATGTGGCAGTTTTGTTGTCTAATCTTTTCATGTACTGCCAGCTTAATATGTGAATGTTTTATGGGGAATTTGCAATAATTTCTTGTCATAAGACGGCAAACATTTTCTTCACTAAAATTTGCCTCCATCCTAGTTAAACATCCCTGCAGATAAGTTCTCAGCTGTCTACCAGAAACAACATTGCTGATATCCATTACATTCTTTTTGGACCCTCAAATAAGGTCAGTTTCTTGATTTAGGCCCCATGCACATGGCCGTGCCCGTAATCATGGCCTGTGATTGCGGGCATGACTGACTGCTGACGGCCACCAGCATTTTCGGCCCATGCTCCCATACAAAGTATGGGAGCACGGCCCGTAAAACACGAAAAAATGGACATGCTCCCTAATTCCCGGCACAGTTCTACGACACGGACACCTATGTGTAGCGATATGGAAAGATGTCCGCGGCCAATAGAACTGAATGAATTACGGACCGTAATTGCAGTCCGTAATTACGGGCGATTTTGCGGTCGTGTGCATGGGGCCTTATTCTGTAATGCACATCAGAACAGTTGAATCCTAGATCAAACAATTCTAACAATTATGTAATTCTAATACCTTTCATGATTTTATATATAAAATTATCATGACATTAAAGCAACACTCCGGAAAATCCTGTGTTATACTGGGGAGGGGATCTCCCTTTCGTGTTCTTGGAAACTGCGTGATGCACCCTGCACTAGGTATAACACAGTGTATTCGCTTTGCCCGGACTGTTGCTTTAATTCTTTTTCTGAAAATTCTAAATAATACTCAACTGCATTAGCACCACTAAGTTGAAGACTGAAGATTAAACCAATCATAGCAAGGAGTTGATAGCGATGAGTGGGGTCCCTTAATAGCTCCAGGACACCCATTCTTTTTCCTTTCTTTTGGGTATTTTGCTCTTTCATCATTTCATCAATGACTGGTTGGTGATCTCTATCACCCCACAACTGTTTCAGTGCTTGAGAAAAATAAAAAAGTGTTAGAAAAAGTGTTCGTAGGTTGTTCACATCAGCGTTAGGTTCCGTTGATGGGTTCCTTCAGACCTTTCCGTCAGGGGAACCCATCAACAGAAAGGCAAACGGAAACCATAGATTTCCGTTTGTATTACCATTGATTTCAATGGTAATGCTTCCGTTGCTAATGGTTTTTGTTTGTCTCCATTCCGTAAGATTTCAGTTTTTTTAATGTAATCAATAGCGCAGTAGACCCGGGGCAAATATTCAGTTTGGCGTCATCCCCCCAACTTCTTTCCCGACATCTCCTTCCCCCTCGCTATGTTTCCTCTCTCTACCAATCAATTTTTTTTTTTAATGTAACTCGAGGATAAAACCATTTGTACATTCTACAAGTAATATAGTTATATAAGGTAGTTAACATAATAATACATTTTAAAAAAAAGAATGAAATATGTCAGTGTGCCTGACTAAAACAAATTGTATAACTGAGGCTAATTAAACTATATGGTGACATAATGAACAGCCTCCTCTTGTAGATAGTGCCACATACCCCCATTGTAGACAGTGCCACACAGCCCCTCCCAGTAAATAGTGCTACCCCCTCTTGTAGATAGTACTACACAGCCCCCCTGTAGATATTGCCACACTCCCCCTTTAGTAGATAGTGCCACACCACCACTTGTAGATAGTGCCCACCCCACCCCTTGTAGATAGGAGTGAAATCCTCAGCCAGAGCGTTGCCGACACTCCTGGAGGAGCCCCTGACGTCACTGTCCACATGGCCGCCATCAGGGCAGTACTGCTGGGACTCGTGTCAGGGGCCTGGCAACAAGGATGAAAAGAAGGGGCCTGTCCGCTACTTTAAACATTTCATTGAGGGCCCCAGCGTTAGTTACTTGGAGAAAGGAACGGAACCTGCAACGTAACGGGCCGTTCTTTACTCTGAAGTAACTTACGCCGGGGCCCTGAGAGGAAGATGCTGCACGAGCAGGAAACAGAAGCTCCGTGTCATGTGTGGAGGGAGCTGCCCACAAGACAGCTCCAGGGGAGGGAGGAAGAAGGAAGAGCTGGAGAGGAGCAGTGCCACGCAGCTCCCCTCCTCCTGCCTGCAACTTGAAACAGCTGAGGAAGATTCCTCCAGGACAGGTAAGAGGGAGCTGTAATGTTATGTGTCGGGGATTCTTTACAGATCGTTTTTGTGGGGGAGGGGGAACTTAACAGTAAATGCTATATGTGGGGAGGGGGGACTTGGCTGTGAATGCTTTATGTGCGGGAGGGAATTTTGTGTAAAACGTTTTTGTGGAGGAGGAGGACCTAACTGTAAATGCTGTATGTGGGGAGGGGATTTTGTGTAAAATGTTTTTGTGGGGAGAGGGACCTAACTGTAAATGCTATATGTGGGAGAGGGGATTTTGTGTAAAACGTTTTTGTGGGGAGGGTGGCAGACTGTAAATGGTTTATGTGGGGGAGGGGAATTTGTGTCAAATGCTATATGTGGGGGATGGTGGGACTTGGCTGTGACTGCTATGTGTGGTAGAAGGGATTCATTATAAATTTTTCTAGGGGGAGGAGGAACTTAACGGTTAGGCTGAGTTCACACTGGGTGGATACGCTGCGTAAAAGCACGCAGTGTATCCGCCCTGTGCACTGCAGGGAATTCCGGCTGAAAAACCACACCAAACTGTGGTTCAGTTTCTCACCCGGAATGTCCTCTGTGGAAACTGCAGCATTTAGCTGGCCTGCTAGCAGTCACATGGGATGAAACATCATCCCAGGAGGCCGCGCTGGAGGGAGGAAGAAACCCAGACTCCTGTGCAAGTATAATATTTTTTATTTTTTTTATAAGTTGCATTTTTTTAAATTCAATTAATTGCTGAAATTGTGGGCCAACTGAATGATACCAATGTATATGAGAGAGTTTACTCCGATCCGAAATGTAACATTATATGTAGAATTAAATTGTTAGTTGATGATGCTTTGGCTATGGACATAATTGATATTAAACTGCATGACTTTCTAATCTCTATCTGCCCAATTACATCTATACTGTATACCTTACCGAAGCTGCATAAGAATATGATGGATCAACCAGGTCGACCAATTGTCTCAGGGGTGAGCTCGGTGTTTACCCCTATAGCCACCTTTTTGGACAAAACCCTTAGGAAATTTGCAGTGGGGGCTCAATAGTATGTGAGGGACACAACTGATTTCATCCTAAGACTAGAAGCATTGGATGCTCAGGGTGATTCTTTACTTTTCTCTTTTGATGTTGTGAGTCTGTATACGAGTATAGACCACGACAAGAGAATAGATTCTGTGAAACGTGTACTGGCCGACTCTGCTCTTGATGAAGATAGTAATAATTTTCATCTTTCATTACTTGAACTAGTGCTCCATGGGAACTATTTTATGTTCCTGGATCAATATTATATACAACGTAGGGGCACTGCGATGGGGACAAATGTGGCCCCTACATACGCCAACATTTTTATGCAACTCTTTGAACAGGATTATGTATACTCATCCAACCCCTTCCAATATGTGAGGTCTTGGATGAGATACATTGATGATATATTCTTCGCGTGGACAGGGACAGAAAAATGTCTTAATGATTGGCTGAGTTATTGATTGTCTGAGTTGATTGGCTGAGTTGATTGGCTTAATGATTGGCTGAGTTATGGGACTCATTCAGAATTACAATTTACATCTGTTTATTCAAGTGAGAGTCTTCAATTCCTGGACACAAAAGTGTAGATACAAAATGGTCGTCTTATGACGGATTTATATGTCAAACCGACAGACAGGAACGGTACCCTGAGGTATGAGAGTAAACACCCCAGGATTATGATTGAGTCCCTACCACTTAGCCAGCTGCTGAGAGTTAGGCATATTGTTGCGGAGGATGATATTGTTGATGCTCACCTGGATGAGATGTGTAATCGATTTCTAGTGAGGGGTTACCCCAGTAATTTGGTGAATCGCCATAGAGAAGAAGTAATTAAGCATTATAGAAATTATGTTTTATGTGGAAAGAATAAAAAGGAAAAAAAACCTAGGATTCCATTTGTTTCTACTTCCAATGTTAGCAAAGGGTTGGGTAATATTGTTAAGAAAAATTGATCTATTCTTCCACAAACATTTCCTGATATCCTGGAGTTCAATTCTCCTCCCCTAATGTCATTTAGAAAATCGAAAAATGTAAAAGGTCGTTTGGTCAAGATTGATTCCTTGAGCCGGAAAACTTCTGGAGATGGTAAGACAGGATGCTTTCCCTGTCTGGGCTGCTGCAATTGCAACAGCACGCAGAAGGGGAATAGTTTTGTACACCCCCGTACTGGCACAATAAAACAATACTTTACATGTAGATCTGATTTTGTCATCTACCTTCTACATTGCCCTTGTGGGTTACTTTATGTAGGGGAAACCACCCAAGAATGCAGGAATAGGCTTAACCAACATAAATATACTATACGTCAAAAAAAAGTTGGATTTACCCATTCCACAACATTTTGATAAATATTGACACAATGTCTCCCTGGATCTATGAGCTGGATTGTTTGGAGCCAAAAGGCCTTAATCGAGAATTAAAAATTAGCTCTCTCTTCTAGCTCTACGTTGGAATGTGTGTCTCTACCATGTTGCTATAGGTATGGTTTTAAATTTAAGTGCATGTACCTAACAATCGTACAGATTTGTTATGATGTTTTTATGATTCTTCTTTGCTTTATCTTTTAACCCCTTCCCGACATTTGCCGTACATGTACGTCATGGAAAGCATTGACTTCCCGCATCTTGCCGTACATGTACGCCGAATGTTTGGGACCGGCTCAGAAGCTGAGCCGGTGCCATCATCACCGGATCTCAGCTGTATCTTACAGCTGACATCCGGCTGTAACGGCGGGGACCGAAATTAGCTTCGATCCCCGCCATTAACCCCTTAAGTGCAGCGCTCAAACGAGATCGCTGCACTTAAGGAGTTTGCAGCTCATCGGAACCCCAGTAATTAAATTGCCGGGGTTCCGGTGGCTGCAATGGCAACCGCAGGCCTAATACTGGCCTCCCGGTCTGCCTAGCACCGAAGCCGGTCAAGATCCGCCCGGCGGCGGAGCCTGATCAGCTTCCGTAGCTGCCGGCAAGATGGCGCCGGGTCAGGAGCTGATCCGGCGTCATCAGCGGTGGAAGTCAGCTGTACTGTACAGCTGACATCCACCTGTAACGGCAGGAACCGGAGCTAGCTCCGATCCCTGCCATCAACCCCTTCGATGCAGCAATCGAAAGCGATTGCTGCATCGTAGCGGTTACTAGCAGATCGCCAGCCCTGACAGGCAATCAGGACTGGCGACTGCTGTTATGGCAACAGGAGACACAATGGTCTCCTGCTCTGCCATTACGGAAGCCGATTTAGGCCCCGCCGGGAGGCGAAGCCTAATCGGCTTGCTGTCAGTGAATGACTGACAGATCTAATACATTGCACTACATAGGTAGTGCAATGTATTAGAAAAAAAAAAATCTGACTGTTGGACCTTCAAGTCCCCTAGTGGGACTTGAGAAAAAGTGTAAAAAAAGTATAAAAAAGTGTAAAAAAAAGTGCAAATAATAAAAGTTTGAAAACAATAAAAGTTTCTAGTACTCAAATAAAACACAATCCCCCTTTTACTCTTATCAAGTCCTTTATTATTGAAAAATAATAATAAACCATATGTATTTGGTATCGCCGCGACCGTAACGACCTGAGGTATCAAAATATTATATTATTTATTGCACGCGGTGAACAGCGTAAAAAAAAACGTAAAAAACGTTACCAGAGTTTCTGTTTTTTAGTCACCTTGCCCTACAAATGTTAGAATAAAAAGTGATCAAAAAGTCGCACGTATCCAAAAATGGTACCTATAAAAACTATAGCTCGTCCCGCAAAAAACAAGCCCTCATACACCTCTGTCGACAAAAAAATTTAAAAGTTATGGTTCTCACAACTTGGCGACAGAAAAAATACATTCATTTTACAAAAGTAATTTTATTGTGCAAAAAGTTGTAAAACATAAAAAAGTGCTATAAATTAGGTATCGCCGGAATTGTACTGACCCGCAGAATAAAGTTAACATGTAGTTTATAATGCGTGGTGAACGCTGTATAAAAAAAAACGAAAAAAGCTGTGCCAGAATTGCGTTTTTTTGTTTACCTGGCATCCCAAAAAATAGGATAAAAGGTGATCAAAAAGTCGCATGTACCCCAAAATGATACCAATAATAACTACAGCTCGTCCCGCAACAAACCAGCCCTCATACCGCTACGTCTATGAAAAATAAAATTAGTTATGGCTCCAATAAGTCAGGAAATAAAAAAATATGCAGTTGTGCCCGAGGGGAACATTTCTTCTGTTTGAAGAGGCGATTTATCAAGGACCTAAAATTAGGGAACCAGGAAAGGGAGGGCCCAAACATATCCGCTGGAAGCGACGGTGCCCGTATTATACCAGGACAACCCTTCCTAGCAAAATTCCCCAAACTACAAAGGCGCGGAGTGTGGATCAAAAGGGGGATAATAAAGGACGCCATATATCAGTGTGAAACCGGCCTGTGCAGAAAGGATTGCTTCACAGCGTAACACACATCTATGGATTATTTTATTGTTTTTTTTTACCCCATTATTATACCACCTCACTATGCCCCTTATATACTCCGCCCGGCTTACATATGCCCTACATTATAAACGGAAACACCAGTAAGACTCCAAACAAAACTACTACCAAGCAAAATCCACGCTCCAAAAGCCAAATGGCATTTCCTCCCATCTGAACCCTACAGCGTGCCCAAACAGCAGTTTCCTTCCACATATATGGCACCGTCATACCCGGAGAACCCTTTTAGCAATTTTTGGGGTGTGTGTCTCCAGTGGCATAAGCTGGGCACGACATATTTGCCACTGAATGGCATATCTAGGGAAAAATATAAATTTTTAATTTGCACCATCCGCAGTGCATTCATTTATGGAAAAGACCTGTGGAGTGAAAATGCTCACTACACCCCTTAATAAATGCCTTGAGGGGTGCAGTTTCCATAATGGGGTCACTTCCCAGGGGCTCATTTTTATTATTTCACATCTGAGCCTCTGCAGTTGTGAACCAATACTTTGTAAATCGCCAAATTAGGCCTCAATTTGAGGGGGGATTCACACGAGCGTGTATACGGTCCGTGCGGGCCGCGTGGTTTTCACGCGCCACGCATAGACCAATACAAGTCTATGGGGCAGTACAGACAGTCCGTGCTTTTTGCGCAGCGTTTGTTCGCTGCGCAAAAAGCGCGACAGGTTCAATAACTCGGCGTATTGGGTGCGTGAAAACCACGCAGGTCGCACGGAAGCACTTCCGTGCGAACCGACTGAAACAGCGCACCAGCTGTCAAAAGGATGAATGTAAACAGAAAAGCACCACGTGCTTTTCTGTTTCCAAGCATCCAAACGGAGTGTCTTGGAGATGAGCGAACCCGGCCAACCGAACCAAACTTCACCGGGTTCGGGCGAACTCGTTTTGGCCGAAGCCGGCAAAAAATTTTCCGGTCCGCGTAGTCAGGAGACAGTCACTGTCCATGGTGCTGAAAGAGTTAAACTGTTTCAGCACCATGGACAGTGACTTCCGATCCCAATATACATAAACCTGTAAAAAAAAAACGAAGTTCTGACTTACCGAAAACTCCCGGCTTCTTCCTCCAGTCTGACCTCCCGGGATGACAATTCAGTCCAAGTGACAGCTCCAGCCAATCACAGGCCAAGCACAGGCTGCAGCGGTCACATGGACTGGCGCGTCATCCAGGGAGGTGGGGCCCGATGTCAAGAGAGGCGCGTCACCAAGGCAACGGCCGGGAAGTTCTCGGTAAGTACAAACTTTTTCTTTTTTTTTAACAGGTTTTTCGATATTGTGTTCGGCATTCACTGTCGAGGGTGCTGAAAGAGTTAGCTCTTTCAGCACCTTGGACAGTGACGGGCGTTGACTAGCCTCATCTCTATGATGGCGGCTGCGCGAAAATCACGCAGCCGCGTATCATACACGGATGACACACGCAGCTGTCAAATGTTTTTTGCGCACGCAAAACGCTGCGTTGTTTGCGCGCGCAAAAACGCAACATTCGTGTGTATCTGCCCTTACATGGTACGCTTTCACTCCTGAGCCTGGTCGACTGTCCAGGCAAGAGATTAAGGCCACATGTAGGGTGTTTCTAAAACCAGGAAACCCAGCATAATAATTAGAGAGCTGTCTTGTTATGGTGGCACAAGCCGGGCACCACATATTGTCCACAGATCTGTGGAAAAAATCCCATTTTCACTCTGCAACATCGAGTTCACACTAATTTCTACAAAACACCTGCAGGGTTAACATGCTCACTACACCCCTAGGTAAATGCATTGAGGGGTGCAGTTTCCAAAATTGGGTCACTTCTGGGGGGTTTCCACTGTTTTGGGCCCACAGGCGCCCAGAAACCAATCCAGCAACATCTGCACTCCAAATGGCGGTCCTTCCCATCTGAGCCCTGCCGTGTGCCCAAACAGCAGTTTATGACCACATATGGGGTATTGCCGTACTCGGTAGAAATTGCTTTACAAATGTTGGGTTCTTTTTTTTCCTTTATTTGTTGCGAAAATGAAAAAATTTGCGCTAAAGCTACGTCTTATTGAAGAAAAAGGATTGTTTTTATTTTCACTGCCCAATTCTAATAAATTCTATGAAACATCTGTGGGGTCAAAATGCTCACTACGCCCCTAGATGAATTCCTCAAGAGGTGTAGTTTCCTAAATGGTGTCACTTTTTGGGCGTTTTCATTGTTTTTTCCCCTCAGGGGCTTTGCAAATGTGACATGGCCGCCGCAAACCATTCCTGCTCAATGTGATCTCCAAAAGCCAAATAGCGCTCTTTCCCTTCTCAGCCCTGCCGTGTCTCCAAACAACCGTTTATTACCACATGTGGGGTATTGTTTTACTCGGGAGAGATTGGTTTACAAATTTTACGGTGCTTTTTCTCCTTCAGTCCCTGTGGAAATGAGAAAAAATTAGCTAAACCTACATTTTCTTTGAAAAAATTTCGATTTTCATTTTCAGGGCCTATTTCCAATAATTTATGCAAAAAACCTGTTGGGTCAAAACGCTCACTATACCCCTAGATAATTTCCTCAATGGGTGTAGTTTCCAAAATGGGGTCACTTGTGGGGGGTTTCCACTGTTTTGTCCCCTCAGGGGCTTTGTAAATGTGACATGGCCTCCGCAAACCATTCCTGCTAAACTTGAGCTCCAAAAGCCAAATAGCGCTCTTTCCCTTCTCAGCCCTGCCGTGTCTCCAAACAACCGTTTATTACCACATGTGGGGTATTGTTTTACTCGGGAGAAATTGCTTTACAAATTTTACAGTGCTTTTTCTCCTTTAGTCCTTGTGGAAATGAGAAAAAAAATCGCTAAACCTACATTTTCTTTGAAGAAATGTTGATTTTCATTTTCACGGCCTACTTCCAATAATTTCTGTAAAAAACGTGTGCGGTCAAAATGCTCACTGTACCCCTAGATAATTTCCTTGAGGTGTGTAGTTTCCCAGATGGGGTAACTTTTGGGGGATTTTGACTGTTTTGGCACCGCAAGAGCCCTTCAAACCTGACATGGTGCCTAAAATTTATTCTAACAAAAATAAGGCCCCAACATCCACTAGGTGTTCCTTTGCTTCTGAGGCCGGTGCTTCAGTTCAGTAGCACGCTACGGCCACATGTGGGATATTTCCTAAAACTGCAGAAACTGGGCAACAAATATTTAGTTGCATTTCTCTGGTAAAACCTTCTGTGTTATAAAAAAAATTGTACTAAAAATTTATTTCTGCAAAAAAATATGAAATTTGTAAATTTCACCTCTACTTGGCTTTAATTCCTGTGACATGTGTAAAGGGTTAAGACATTTTCTAAATGCTGTTTTGAATACTTTGAGGGGTGAAGTTTTTAAAATGGGGTGACTTTTTGGGGGTTTCTAATATATAAGGCCCTCAAAGCCACTTCACAACTGAACTGGCCCCTGTAAAAATGGCCTTTTGAAATTTTCTTGAAAATGTGAGAAATTGCTGCTAAAGTTCTAAGCCTCGTAACGTCATAGAAAAATAAAAGGATGTTGAAAAAACGATGCCAATCTAAAGTAGACATATGGGGGATGTTAATTAGCAACAATTTTGTGTGGTATAACTGCCTGTCTTACAAGCAGATACATTTAAATTGAGAAAAATGCTAATTTTTGCAATTTTTCGCTAAATTTTGGTGTTTTTCACAAATAAATACTGAACATATCGAGCAAATTTTGCCAGTAACTTAAAGTCCAATGTGTCACGAGAAAACAATCTCAGAATTGCTTGGATAGGTGAAAGCATTCCGGAGTTATTACCACATAAAGTGACACATGTCAGATTTGAAAAATGAGGCTCGGTCAGGAAGGTCAAAAGTGGCTAAAGAGGGAAGGGGTTAATAAACAAAAATCCTCTTTTTTCTCTCTTTAGATTGTTTTCACCTATTGGGATCTTGTAAACTCTGTGGAGATGGAATTCCGGACCAATATCTTTTCAAATTTCTATTGCTATTCTGCCATTCATATTTTCTCTTGCTGTTATCCATTATAATAAAATGCTCTTTTTTATATGCCCTCTGGTGGTATTTAAATTTCCACACTATAGATTATATTGTTCCCTGGGACCTTGAAACATAGGACAATAACTATGATGCCATGAGCCCGGCTCCCTGCACTGTGTTCGGTCCGGGAAATGCGGCCAACATGCGGTCCAACATATCAGGGGATTCTGTTTAAAGGCTATGTAAACCTTTTAAAACTTATTTTTAAAATAAAAATGTCTATCAGTGTGTTTGGTGCAACTGTGCAATTACATTTTCTTAAAAATTATTTTTGCTATTTGAGCTACAGCTGCATTATATCCTGTATACAGAGCAGCTGGATCTAGTTCTGAGACCTGAATCCGTCAGATCAGCGGGACTGACATGTTCAGTGACATCGGTCGGATCAAGGTCTTATCGATCACATCTTTGTTTATAATTTAAATGTGATCGGTAAGGACGGGTTCCCACGTAGCATAAACGCTGCAGAATTTCCTGCAACGGAATTCTGTGCGGAAATTCCGCAGCATTTACAGTAGCAGCAAAGACGATGAGAGTTTGTAAATCTCATGCCCACGCTGCGGAAAAAAACCGTAGCATAAACATTAATAAATTGACCTCTGGTGCGGAATTTAAATCATGTCCGGCCTCCTGGGATGACGTTGCATCCCATGTGACCGCTGCATCCAATCACACAGCGTCACATGACCTGCAACGTCATCAGTGGCGGATCTTCATATGGGCGTTTCGGGCGGCCGCCCGGGGCCCAGGGCTGCACAGGGGCCCATAGCTGCCAAAACCGCACACAAGTGAAAGAAAAACTCTCCAGGGCTGCTGCCGGCCGCATTCTAGCGGTCATCGGTCCCATGTGCTGCTGATGAAGAGGAGGGGGGGGGATGTGCAGGGGGAGTCATTTGCGGCCAGGGAACAGGGGCACAGAACATCAGCTGTAGAGAGCAGACTGTCAGAGATTGTGATTGGCAGGTGCTGGAGTCTCCCTGACAGTCTGCTCCTCTGTGCTGCTGTGCACTGTCCCCCCTGTTTAAATCTCCAGCAGCTGCCTGATAACGGCAAAACTGAAACTAGAGGGTGAAGGACCTGTGGTGACGTCACAGTCACATGATTAAGGTCCTGGAGGCTGCCAGAGACAAGCACCGCAGAGGAAGAGACTGTGGTAAGTGTGTGTGTGTTTATGTGTGTTTATGTGTGTGTGTGTGTTTATGTGTGTGTTTATGTGTGTCATAATGTAAGTCTATATAGTGTGTGCTGTGTATATAGTGTGTGCTGTGTATATAGTGTGTGCTGTGTATATAGTGTGTGCTGTGTATATAGTCTATATAGTGTGTGCTGTGTATATAGTGTGTGTTGTGTATATATTGTGTGCTGTGTATATAGTGTGTGCTGTGTATATAGTCTATATAGTGTGTGCTGTGTATATAGTGTGTGCTGTGTTTATAGTGTCTATAATGTAAGTCCATATAGTGTGTGCGTGTAGTGTGTGTGGTTTGAATATATAGTGTGTGGTGTTAGTGTGAATTGTATATAGGGTGTTTAATCTCACATTTTTTGTGTGTGAAATAATTTCCCACCCATAGAACCCTCTGCAGTAAGTCAGATGCTCAGAACCCCCCAAGCAGTATAATCTCCCCCATAGAGCCCTCAGTAGTTATTATACTGCAGAGGGGGGGGGGGGGGGGGGGGGGGGGTCAGAGCGTTTGATTGACTGTTGAGGGTTCTATAGGGGAATAACTCCTTCCCCCACAGAGCCATAAGGGCGGATTTACACGAACGTGTAATACGTCCGTGCAACGTGCGTGCTTTTTACGCGTGTCGTACGGACCTATGCAAGTCTATGGGGCAGTGCAGACCGTCAGTGATTTTTGCGCAGCGTGTGTCCGCTGCGTAAAACTCACGACATGTCCTATATTTCTGCGTTTTTTGTGCATCACGCACCCATTGAAGTCAATGGGTGCGTGAAAATCACGCATGCCACACGGAGGCACCTCCGTGGGACGTGCGTGATTTGCTCAACAGCAGTAAAACTATGATTGCAAACAGAAAAGCACCACGTGCTACAAACATACAGAGTGTCATAATGATGGCGGCTGCGCGAAAGGCACGCAGCCGCGCATCATATGGTGATGACACACGAAGCTGTTAAGTGTCTTTTGTGCGTGCAAAACGCCGCATTTTTTGCGTGCGCAAAACGCACACGCTCGTGTAAATCCACCCTAAGTGTCAGACGCTTAGACCCTCCCATAGGGCACTCAGCAGTCAGTCAGATGCACTGGGGAGGGGTGTCTGACTGCTTAAAGGGTAACTAACGAAACTTTTTAAAAAAAATTACATGTCATAGTGACATGTCAAATGTTCTAATCGGTGGGGGTCCGGGCACTGAGACCCCACCAATCGCTGAAACAAAGTGGCAGAAGCGATCAGGTGAGTGAGGAGCCACTTTGTTTCTGATCGTCTTTCCTCTGATAGCCGAGCATGCGGTCTATGGGCACAACAGAAAGTCCATGAGTCCGTACACCGCGACGAGGAAAGACAATCAGAAATGAAGTGGAACAGCGCTCACCCGAGCACTCCTGCTGCTTTGTTTTAGTGATCGGTGGTGGTCTCAATGCTGGGACCCCCATCGATCAAAACTTCTGACATATCACTCTCACTATGACACGCCAAATGTTTTTTAAAAGTTTAGTTACCTCTTGGGGACTGAATTTATTGGTTTGAGTTAATGTCTGGGCCTGGGTCTTAATTTGCTTAGGGGTCTGGGGTATAAGACAATTTATGGTGTTTATGTCTGAATTTTTATGTTGCTATAGATGCTGAAAATGGCTACAGAATGGGGAAAAGATTTCTCATCAGGAAACTCTGCAGTCATCAGGAGAAGTCGCCATAGCGGTCTGTGTCAGATGGAGAAGAAAAGAGAACGACCCATTAGTGAAGACATCTCCTGTGAGTCATTGCATTTATAGATCTGTCACCTCTCCTGACATGTCAGTTATCGGAAATCCTTGTATTCCACATAAAGTCTTTGTGTACCCAGGACTAATAGACAAATGCGTGTTACCATTCCCCTTGTCAGGAGGATGTTTCCCTACACAGTGTGATACAGTCAGCGATGGTTGGAGACTGTCAATATGTAGGGACACAGCCCTTTGACATGGGGAATCGTAGCACTCATTTGTCAATGCTCACACAGAAAGGTGGTGTTTAATATAGACATGACGTGGCAGGGCGGTGGTGGACAAGGGGGCCCAAGCTTGAGGAACAGCCCAGGGCCCATGGTTTACTTAATCCGCCACTGAACGTCATCCAGGGAGGCCGGAGCGAACGTCAGAGGAGGGGGTAAGTATGAGCGCTTTTTTTGCGCAGAGGAATTTCCGTTGAAAAACCGCACCACATTGTGGTGCGATTTATTTGGACGGAATGTCCTGCGGGTTCCAGGTCGGACACGCTGCGTGATTTTTATGCAGCGTATTCGACCTGTGGGAACCCGGCCTAACAGCTCGATCCTGCGTGTCAGAGACACGCAGTATCCGCTGTCACTGAAACCGTCAGTCCCACTGACCTGAAGGATAAAGGTTTCAGCGCACAATACAGCTGCTCTGTATACAGGATATAAAGCAGTTGTATCTCAAAAAGTAAAAATTATTTTGAATAAAATGTAATTGCAAAATTGCACAAAACACACTGATACAAAAAGGTTTTCAAAGGTGTAGCGGCTGTAGCCTTTACACAATTTTTGTGGGGGACAGGGGATTTGACTGTAAGGGTATGTTCACACGCAAACTCAAAAATGTCTGAAAATACGGAGCTGTTTTCAAGGGAAAACAGCTCCTGATTTTCAGAAGTTTTTTAAGCCACTCGCGTTTTTCGCTGCATTTTTTACGGCCGTTTTTGGAGCTGTTTTCAATAGAGTCTATGAAAAACGGCTCCAAAAACTTCCCAAGCAGTGACCTTCACTTCTTTTTCGCGGCCGAAAAACAGCCGCATAAAAAAACGGCCCGTCGGAGCAGAACGCCGTTTTTCCCATTAAAATCAATGAGCAGATGTTTGGAGGCGTTCTGCTTACGATTTCTCCGTCGTTTTCCGTCCATTTACGGCCTAGAAAAACGGCTGAAGATAAGCTGTGTGAACATACCCTAAATGCCATGTGTATTGGAACTTATGTAGCATATAGTCACAGGTTATGGTCATATTGTGTTTTTTTTTTTTTTGCAGAGATATTCGCAAAACCATGGCAAATGAAATGGTTATAATTCACCGGTCGCCGGATTCTGAGCTTTGTAGATAAAATCTATATTTTCAGAGAGCCACAGAGAACGAGTACATCAAGAGGAAGATAGAAGAGGTGTCCAACACCCCACTGCTGCTGACTGTGGAGCTGCAGGAGCTGGAGGGTACGCTGACGGTGAGCATCCCCCCACCACCTACTGACCGCATATGGTAACTGCTTCAATATGTTATAACAATCGTTATCCCAGAAGTCCGCAAGTCGCCTCCTCTGACAAGTTCTTAAAAATTCTATTCAATTGTTTCTTACTTATATCCTTTCCTGAGAAATCTGGGTGGCAACCAAAATGGCCGCCATTAAAAGTCCAGTATACACTGCCACTCAGCTTTCCCAGATTCCTGTTATGTCATCATTCACTGCTCCATGTTTTAGGTACAGCTTCCGGGCGCCACCACGCGTGGAGATGATGGTTCGTCCGAAGCTGGGAGAGAGGGAAGTGACATTTATACACGTGCCGGAGTGGATTGAGAAGAAGCTACAAGATGAGTTCCAGGTACTTGTAATGCCCCAAAGGAGATTTCACTTAAACTATGAGTACCCACAATCCACCATGGTAATAGTAATTTACGAGAGCTTCAAGTTACTCCTCTGGGGACTCCCCTCTGTTACCTAAAAAGGCCCCGATAGGGCATGAGGGCGTCTATCCCTATAGGGCAGCATTCTATAGAGCAGGGGTCTCAAACTCGGCCAGGTAAGTGGGCCACATATAGAAAAAATGGGACGTTCATGGGCCGCATTACTTTAAAATTTGATACAATACAAAATTATTGTTAATCAATTAGTTATTTGAACTACTATAATAATACTACATTACTATAATAATACTACACTACTATAACACTACATTACTATAACAATAATACTACAATACTATAACACTACATTACTATAACAATAATACTACATTACTATAACAATACATTACTATAATAATACTACGCTACTATAACACTATATTACTATAATAATAATACTACATTACTATAATAATACCGCTAGGTTTAAAATTTGAGAGATTTCTCCACGTGCTTATATCAACAATCCAGTTTTCCAGTTTAAGTGTCGCTAAATGCAGTCCGGCGGCTCAGTTAGCAGTGTTTGGCAGACACACATGTCAAGATTGGGCAGCCCCTTTTTAGATAGCGCCACAATGCCCTCTGTGGATGCTGCCACAGTGTCCTCTGTAGATGCTGCCACAGAGTCCTCTGTAGATACTGCCACAGTGCCCTCTGCAGATAATGCCACAGTGCCCTCTGCAGATAATGCCACAGTGCCCTCTGCAGATATTGCCACAGTGCCCTCTGTAGATAATGCCACAGTGCCCTCTGTAGATAATGGCACAGTGCCCTCTGTAGATAATGCAACACACCCCTACATAATGCAACAGCGTCCTCTTTAGATGCTGCCACAATGCCCTCTGTAGATGCTGCCACAGTGCCCTCCATAGATGCTGCCACAGTGCCCTCCGTAGATGCTGCCACAGTGCCCTCTGCAGATAATGCCACACACGCCCCAAGTAGATAGCACCATTGGGGCTCCCTCTAGAAGTGGAATCCCCAGCCAGAGCGTTTCTGACACTTTGGCTGGGGATTCCTCTACTGTTGGAGCCCCTGACGTCACTGTCCATACACAGTGACGTCAGGGGATCCTCCTGGAGCGGAATGTGATATCAGGGGCAACCCCAGAGCCGGAGTCCCGGAGCAGAGCACTAGTATAGGCTCTGCGCCGGAACTCTGGGGAAGCCATTAACATCAGTGTCTATATATGTACATTGATGTCAGGGGCTTGCCCTGAGCAGGAGTCCTGGAGCAGAGCCGCTTCTAGCACTCTGCCTGGGATTCCAGCTCTGCTCCTGACATCATTGTCCATATATGGACATGGATGTCAGGGGCAACCCCAGAGCTGGAGTCCTGGGCAGAGCGCTAGTAGGCTCTTCCTGGGACTCCAGCTGTGATCCTGACATCACTGGGACTCCCGCTCTGGGGAAGCCCCTGACATCACTGTTGATGTATGGACAGCGATGTCAGAGGCTTCCCCAGAGTCCCAGAGCAGAGACTATACTAGCGCTCTGCCCGGGACTCCGCTCTGGGGAAGCCCCAGACATCGTGCGTCCAAACATGGACACCGATGTCAGGGAATTCCACAGAGTCCCAAAGCAAAGCCTATAGTAGTGCTCTGCCTGGGACTCCACTCTGGGGAAGTCCCTGACACACTGTCCATATATGGACAGCGATGTCAGGGAATTCCACAGAGTCCCGGAGCAAAGCCGATTCTAGTGCTTTGCCCGGGACTCCACTCTGGGAAAGTCCCTGACACACTGTCCATATATGGACAGTGATGTCAGGGAATTCCACAGAGTCCCGGAGCAGAGCCTATACTAGCGCTCTGCATGGGACTCCGGCTCTGGGGAAGCCTCAGATATCACTGTTCATACAGTGAAGGAAATAAGTATTTGATACCTTGCTGATTTTGTAAGTTTGCCCACTGTCAAAGACATGAACAGTCTAGAATTTTTAGGCTAGGTTAATTTTACCAGTGAGAGATAGATTATATAAAAAAAAAAAAATGAAAATCACATTGTCAAAATTATATATATTTATTTGCATTGTGCACAGAGAAATAAGTATTTGATCCCTTTGGCAAACAAGACTTAATACTTGGTGGCAAAACCCTTGTTTGCAAGCACAGCAGTCAGACGTTTTTTGTAGTTGATGATGAGGTTTGCACACATGGAATTTTTACCCACTCCTTGCAGATCATCTGTAAATCATTAAGATTAAGAGGCTGTCGCTTGGCAACTCGGATCTTCAGCTCCCTCCATAAGTTTTCGATGGGATTAAGGTCTGGAGACTGGCTAGGCCACTCCATGACCTTAATGTGCTTCTTTTTGAGCCACCCCTTTGTTGGCTGTATGTTTCGGGTCATTGTCGTGCTGGAAGACCCAGCCACGAGCCATTTTTAATGTCCTGGTGGAGGGAAGGAGATTGTCACTCAGGATTTGACAGTACATGGCTGCATCCATTCTCCCATTGATGCGGTGAAGTAGTCCTGTGCCCTTAGCAGAGAAACACCCCCAAAACATAATGTTTCCACCTCCATGCTTGACAGTGGGGACAGTGTTCTTTGGGTCATAGACAGCATTTCTCTTCCTCCAAACACGGCGAGTTGAGTTAATGCCAAAGAGCTAAATTTTAGTCTCATCTGACCACAGCACCTTCTCCCATTCACTCTCAGAATCATCCAGATGTTCATTCGCAAACTTCAGACGGGCCTGTACATGTGCCTTCTTGAGCAGGGGGACCTTGCGGGCACTGCAGGATTTTAATCCATTACGGCGTAATGTGGTACCAATGGTTTTCTTGGTGACTGTGGTCCCAGCTGAATTGAGATCATTAAGAAGTTCCACCCGTGTAGTTTTCGGCTGAGCTCTCACCTTCCTCAGGATCAAGGATACCCTACGAGGTGAGATTTTGCATGGAGCCCCAGATCGATGTCGATTGACAGTCATTTTGTATGTCTTCCATTTTCTTACTATTGCACCAACAGTTGTCTCCTTCTCACCCAGCGTCTTACTTATGGTTTTGTAGCCCATTCCAGCCTTGTGCAGGTCTATGATCTTGTCTCTGACATCCTTAGAAAGCTCTTTGGTCTTGCTCATGTTGTAGAGGTTAGAGTCAGACTGATTAATTGAGTCCGTGGACAGGAGTCTTTTATACAGGTGACCATTTAAGACAGCTGTCTATAATGCAGGCACCAAGTTGATTTGGAGCGTGTAACTGGTCTGGAGGAGGCTGAACTCTTAATGGTTGGTAGGGGATCAAATACTTATTTCTCTGTGCACAATGCAAATAAATATATATAATTTTGACAATGTGATTTTCTGTTTTTTTTTTTTTATATAATCTATCTCTCACTGGTAAAATTAACCTAGTCTAAAAATTCTAGACTGTTCATGTCTTTGACAGTGGACAAACTTACAAAATCAGCAAGGGATCAAATACTTATTTCCTTCACTGTATGTGGACAGCGATGTCAGGGAATTCCAGCGTTCCGGAGCAGAGTCTGTACTAGCGGTTCTGTGTCCCTCGGGCCGCAGATGACAGCCACACGAGCCACATGCGGCCCGCGTGTTTGAGACCCCTGCTATAGAGCATGACCCGTCGGCAGTGTTCTTAGATTGATTTTTTTGGGGCTCTTTCTAGAATCTTGTGTCAGGTCCTTCTAATATTGGGCTATTGTTGCTGAGGAGCAACTGCGGCTCTATGAAATATTCATGAAATAGACCCTTGTAGTTTATTTGTGTCGGGTAAGGGCGCTTTGCTGTAGATGTTATGCGAGGCAAAAGTTTAGTTATAGTTTTTGAGCGGGGGAGGGTATATTCACATGTAGCGTTTGAGGTGCAGTTAAAAAAATACATCAAAACCGCGCAGTCAACTGCGCTATTGATTCTGACCAAACAACGGAAACCTTATAGAACGGAGACCAACGGAAACCATTTGCAACTGATGCGTTACCATTGAAATCAATGGTAATGCAAATGGATATGGTTTCTGTTTGTTTCAGTTTGGTTTCCATTCATGGGTTCCCCTGACGGAAAAGTCAGACGAAACCCATGAACGGAGTCCCGATGCAGATGTGAACGAAACCTTACATATATAGACATAAGAAACAGCCCCAGAGTTTCTGGGCAGAGCGCTAGTAGAAGATCTTCCGGGGGACTCCAGCCCTGTGAAAGCTCCACTCCCCAGGCGACCTATCCCACTATATGCCATACAGTGGGATACGTTTTGGCTAAATTGAACAAAATCCAGGGCATTAACCGGTTGCTGCCTGCACAATGGTTTGGTTCACTATAATTGAGATCAGCACCAAAATCGGTTAACGCGTATAACGTACAGACATGAGCGCCACAATTTCCATTGTCCACCCCTGGTAATGGAGGAGGGCCCAGACATCTTGGCTGTATGGGACCCAGTAATTCCTGATAGCGGCCCTGACTATCCATATATGGACAGCGACATCAGGGGCTACCTCTAGGAGTGGAATCTCCGGCCAGAGGGTCGGCAAGTTTCCTACTCTGCCATAATATTCAATTGTATCTGTGTCCCGAGGACGAGGATACAATTGAATATGGCAGTTGCCGGGACACGTCCGGGACAGTAATTTGCCGGGACTGTCTCTGTAAATTCAGAACAGTCCTGGCAAACTCGGCACCTTTGGCAACTATGCCAGTGTCGCCTGGTCCGGTGCCCCATTCCTTTCCTCCTAGTTGGACCTGGGGCACATGCCCCACCTGCCTTCCCTAGCTACGCCCCTGGCCAACGTTAATGAAAGATGAAGCTTCGGTTCAACTATTCCTCGACAGTTTAAGGGATGATGTCGAGATCTGGACTACAAATTCAGATTGTGCTCCCCTACATGGTTCCAAGTGTATGTGCTGATGTGTACAGAATGTTCTTAAGCTGTACAAGTGGCTACAATGTCTGTAGCCTATGCTCATAATAACCATAGCAGACTTTCATTATCTTTAGTAGAAGAATTTTGTGATAAAAATCAGCTTCTTATTCTACTGGTCAAATATTAGTCCCAAATTTATGTTTCAATGACTACAGCGTTTTAATTACCTTGCAGGCAACCTTCCTTGTCACCTTTTACCAATAGTAAGTAGCTTGGGGTTTCTGGGAAGAAGGGAAGAGTAGCCAACTGAACAAGAGATATAATGCTACTGAAGAGCAGAACTTGAGGCCACAAGAATTCTGTCCCAAATATCTCCCTGTGTACAGATGAAACCACAATACATGAAGCTCAGACCACAGGCTGTTTACACCAGATATTTATTTTTTTAGCCCCAACACATTCCGTTATGTACAGAGATTGCCATCAGTTCTTGTCCCCAATGGAGCTTACAATCGAATTATCTCTATTTGAAACACAAACACATGAACCAATTTCATAAGAAGCCAATTGGCTCAGTAGCTAGCATTGTTGCTATCATAGCTACTTAGTTTAAAACAGGGAACATTAACCTCAAGTCAACCTTTCTTAGATCAATTATATGTCATTCATTGCTAAATGAATTATAACCCTCAATTGTCAATACATAAGCATCTGGCCCTTTTTTGTTGTTGTATCTACCATTACTACCTCTGGTGGTAGGGCATTCCATAGTTTTAGGCTTAGTTTACACAGGCAGATTTCAGCCCATAACGAGAACCTATCGACGATATAAAAAGTCGATCAGTGCTTAGTTTACACAAGCCCATGCAAACTGTATGGGGACAAACGATCGGGAGATGGGGAGATGTTCTACCGACAAAGATGATTTTATAGACTGCATAAACAATGTGCTCGATCGTTCTGCTGATTATTGGCCCATGTAAATGGGCTTTAACTGCTCTAACTGTAAAGAACCCTTTTCTAAACAGGCTTCTGCCCTCACCTAGCAATTCAAAGATCGAGGGTACTGACGCCAACGTCTTTCTCAGGCATAATGGGTATATAAGTAGCAATTCATCTGCCAGATAGTAATCCCCCGAGAGAGCTGAATTTCTTATCAGCGATACACGTGGGCCTTAAAGGCTAAGTACACCTTTGAGGGGCATTTTTTTTTTAATAAACTGGTCAGTCAGTGTGTTTGGTGTAACATTTTAATTAGCCTTTAGTAAACATTAGTTTTACTTTTTGAGATACAGCTGCTCTGTATCGATCGCTATTACCTGACGGACCTGGCGGGTTCAGTGTCAGCGGATCCTGCGTGTCTCTGACAAGCAGAATCCACCTGTAATCTATCACATCTATGTTATGAACTTAGATGTGATGGATAACAGGTGGATCCTGTGTGTCAGAGACATGCAGGACCCGCTGTTACTGAACCCATCAGTCCCACATACCTGATGGGCACACGATTTAGCGTTACATACAGCTACTCTGTATACATAGTGCTTAAATAGTAAAGCACATTTTTAATAAAGACTAACTATAAAGTTACACCAAACACACTAACTGACCTGTTTATTAAAAAAAAAAGTGCCCATCAAAGGTTTACATAGCCTTTAAGCTGTAGTGTATGCCTTGAGCAGACACACCTTATCCTCCCTTGACTCTCTGCTCTTTGCAAGGCTGACAATTTTTTGTCTAACCCCACAGGGTTAGATTCAGGGTATGTGCACACGATAAGTGGCTTTTACGTCTGAAAAGACAGACTGTTTTCAGGAGAAACAGCTGCGTCGTTTCAGACGTAAAAGCTCCTCCTCGCATTATGCGAGGCGTCTTTGATGCCCGTAATTTTGAGCTGTTCTTCATTGACTTCAAATTACGTTTCAAATTACGTTTCAAAGAAGTGTCCTGCACTTCTTTGACGAGGCAGTCATTTTATGTGTCGTCGTTTGACAGCTGTCAAACGATGACGCGTAAATTTTTGGTCGTCGGCACAGTACATCGGCAAACCCATTCAAATGAATGGGCAGATGTTTGCCGACGTATTGGAGCCGTATTTTCAGCCGTAACTCGAGGCATTATACGCCTCGTTTACGCCTAAAAATAGGTCGTGTGAACCCAGCCTCACAGTCTTGTTTTGCAATACAGTTTTTTATTGGATGTCACATTATTTATGTGCAATTTGTGGGTAATTATTTAGTTATATTGTAGTATTTTGATATATACATTTGATTTTATATTTTTCTTGAAAAATTTGTACTTGACCTATGAGAATTCCATGTAATGCATCAGCACTTTATTATCCTGTAGACTGGGGAGGTTCACTGACTTACCATTTATTTCTTTGTCTGGTCATTACCGCTACACAGTGGCGTAACTACCGCCGTAGCAGAAGTAGCGGCTGCTACGGGGCCCGCGGCATGAGGGGGCCCGTGTCGCCCGCCGGCACGGGCCCCCTCCATGGCCGGAGGCTCCGCTAGCAGCCGCTATGGCTGCTACAGCGGGACGCCACTGAACACTACTGCAGAGCAGGGAGGTATCTCCCCGCTCTGCCATTAAACAAAAGACATGTATCCCCTCTCCACAGGACAGGGGATACATGTGTGTTCGCTGGCAGCGATAAGGAGAACGGGGGACAAAGTCCCCTGAAGTTCTCCATCACAAACCTCGGACTTCCGGGGTCTGTGTCGGCAGCTCCGGAGAAATGAATGGAGCGCCGGTCCTGCTTGTGCGCATGCGTGACCAGCGCTCCTTTCATTTTTAGTGAGCTGCACAGACACCGGAAGTCAGAGGTTAGTCATGGAGAACTTCAGGGGGACTTTCAGTCCCTCGTTCTCCCTATCAATGCCAGCGATCACACATGTCTCCCCTATCCTGTGGATAGGGGATACATGTATTTTATTAGGACACACTGTAGGTCGCATTTTTTTGGGAGGGGGGACGCTGTATGGCGTTCCCTACAGGGGGAGGGCTGCATGGAGTTCCCTACAGGGGGGTGACGCTGTATGGTGTTCCCTACAGGGGAGTGACGCTGTATGGCGTTCCCTACAGGGGGGGACGCTGTATGGCGTTCCCTACAGGGGGGACGCTGTATGGCGTTCCCTACAGGGGGGGACGCTGTATGGCGTTCCCTACAGGGGGGACACGCTGTATGGCGTTCCCTACAGGGGGGGACGCTGTATGGCGTTCCCTACAGGGGGGGGGGCTGTATGGCGTTCCCTACAGGGGGGGAGCTGTATGGCGTTCCCTACAGACCCCCCCTGTAGGGAACGCCATACAGACTCCCTGTAGGTAACGCCATACAGTCCCCCCTGTATATAACGCCAGACAGCCCCCTCTGTAGATAGCGCCATACAGTCCCACCTGTAGATAGCGCCATACAGTCCCCCTGTAGATAACGCCATACAGCCACCCTGTAGATAGCGCCATACAGCCCCCCTATAGATAGCGCCATACAGCCCCCCCTGTAGATAGTGCCATACAGCCCCCCCCTGTAGGGAACGCCATACAGTCCCCCCCTGCAGGGAACGCCATACAGTCCCCCCGTAGATAACGCCATACAGCCCCCCCGTAGATAACGGCATACAGCCCCCTCTGTAGATATCTACAAAGGGGGCTGTATGTCGTTATCTACAGGGGGGCTGTATGGCGTTATCAAAAGGGGGGGTTTGTAAAAAAGGCACTATCTACAAGGGGGGGGTTGTGTGACACCCGGGGGAGGGGGGGCCCCAGTCAAAAGTTTGCTATGGGGCCCAGTCTTTCCTAGTTACGCCCCTGCCGCTACAGTAGGGTCACGTTTTTCTCTGTGACCTTTATGCATGAATTGCCTTTTTAGATGTTTTTAAACCACTTGTCAATTGTATTGCTTGTACCTAAATAAAGTTTTTCTATTATTTTCTTAATTATCATGGGTGTGCACACATTTCTTTTGTGTTGTCACTTATATATTATCATAGTTTGTTAGACGCTTGTGTTGCACCCCAACAAATGTGTGTATATATATATATATATATATATATATATTTATTTATTTTTTCCTTTTTTTTTTCTTTCCAGTACTACTGCCCTTCTCCTATGGTCTAAAATTATTTGTATTGAATACACATATATTTATACATATTAATAACATCACCTCTAAGTAGTCTTTATTTCAAGCTAAACAAGTCCAATTTTTTTCCAGCCATATAAATTGAGACCTCTCATGCCATTTATTAATCTAGTTGCCCGCTTTTTAACCCTTTCCAGCTCTCCAATGTCTTTTCACAATTTGAGCCCAAAACAGAATGCCATATTTGAGATGTACAAGTGATTTATAGAGGAGAAATATTATATTTGGATCAAGGGTTTTATTATTATTATTTTTTCACTAATTGCTTTTGGAAAAAAACTATTATATGAAATCAGAGGCACAAGGTTGTACAGTATGGGCTCATAGCAGGCTATACAGATCAGTATGGTGCTTACCTGAGTCCTACAATCTGTCCACAAAGTTTGCCCAGAGTTACAAACATGGGTCCAGTTGCATTGATGAAACCACGCAATTTTTGGGGGGCAGTTTCTCCAACATACTGTGCATGAATATTAAGTCCCAAACCTGAGAGTAACAGAAATAAAAGATTGTACGTGGCACTACAGGTATCGTAGAGTTTTTCATCCCACAATGATATTACTCAACCCACTGATTACAGAACTGCATTGCCTGTTGCCTATTGTTAACGGAAAACAATCCCATATTTTCTCTTTATAAGGACACAATTGTTTGTGTCCATAATGCGCTGTGTTCCATAAAGCGCTAACCAGTGATTTTGTATATGCTTGATTGCCAAATATATGCCCAGAATGGTGAATTATTGTTCATGTTAGATTGGCAAATACACACCACAAATCAAAAATGCCCAATACATGTTTGTAATGGTTTAAAGGATTTATATCCAATTCCCATCTCTCGCCCGATCTAACATCGAGCATGGAGGGATGCTAGTGCACGCTGGGTGGTACAGTTGTCGAGGCAACCGCATGATGCCCAGAGAGTATTGTGCATGAGTCTTATAAATTCTATACCATTATAGACAAAATAGCAAGTTACAGTAAAAATAATAGTTTTGGAAGCATAGACACAGCCATTATGAATGCTAGTTGCAGCATACGAACATTGATACTATGATGACCCACAAAGGTACATGGATACAAGGTGACTGGTTATAGATATCTGTGCCTATAATCTGTGTTGCTACTGAAAAGGAATTGAACATTTCTTGGCCTTATTGCTTCTCATTTCGTATTATTGTTGTTCCCCTGCTACTTTGGGGCAATATATACCTATTTACCCTTTTAGGAAACCATAAAGTAACAAACTGAACTGCAGTGCTTGCCATATCACAAACCTGAGTAAAATCCCGAAAGGAAACGTGCAGCTACAATCATTTCAAAATAGCCAACAGTCTGGTTGAGACCCATGAGCAGAGCACTGACCAGAGGCAGCACTGCATTACACAGCTGACACTTCTTCCTGTAATAGAAATTTGGACATTACTATGCGGCCACTTTACTCCTCTAGCTTAATCATATGTCAGTTAGGGTAACTAAACTTTTAAAAACTTTTGACATGTCATAGTGACATTTCAGAAGTTTTGATCGCTGGGGGTTCGAGCACTCAGACCCCCACCGATCGCTAAATCAAAGTGGCAGACGCACACGGGTGAGCGCGGTGCTGCTTTGTTTCTGATCGGCTTTCCTCAGAAAGCCAAGCGAGTGGTGTATGGACTCAAAGACTTTCCAGGGAAAAGGCGATCAGAAACGACAGAGCACACGCTTCTGCCACTTTGTTTTAGTGATCGGTGGGGGTTTCAGTGCTCGATCCCCACCAATCAAAATTTCCGACATGTCACTTGTAGGGAGAATTACCGCTGTCGGTGACGCAATGGAAGAGACACACTTCTTGGTTCAACTTCTTTACTGTAAGGAACACGTAACAGGAAATTCCCTTCTGTGGAGCAGACAGGAATCCTCAGGTTGGGGACTTCGAACCCGCTGGAAATCCCCGGGAGAGAGGTCGTGCCTGAACCCACGGTGCCAAGCTTGGCAGCGAACACGCCGCTGTCAGTCACGGTGGGAGCTACCCACTACTGTCAGCCTACCCTCGGGTAAGTCACACTCTCGGCCCGGGGATAGCGTCGTGGGAATCAGTGGACTACCCGTACCTACTGGCACCGCCACGGGTCCTTGTGGAGCTATCCGCTACCTTTCAGGACCAACCCCGTTTTGCCTCAGTCAGCGGCCCCCACGTCGGACACAACCAGGAAGCAACTGAACAGGTGAGGTTGACACTAACGTTTGCACAAAGTCCGGTTAATAGTCCAATAAAGTCCCGTCAACCTGACCGTTCCTTCTGTCTGCTCCTGATCCAACAATATTCGCCAATAACAATTCAAAGCATTTCTTACAGTCTGTGATTACAGAAGTTATACACTCTTGGGTAAACGTAGGGACACCGGTACGGGTAATGAGGTATCGAGACTTATCTTTGGCCTAACTCAGGCTACGTCGTCTCCTTCTTTCAGGACTAGTCTTCTATGAGCACTGTGACTAGGATGAACGAGGGACGTCATTTTCTTTGGAGGGTCACTGGCTATAATATGGGTACTGGTACTGTCTCTGGGGATGGACCTAGCATCCTTGTCACGGAGTTTAGGGACCGGTACCTGTGGTAGCTGCAGGCGGCACACTCTGCTCCTGCCCGGTCCTTAATTGCTGCACCGACCTCTGTTCTGCTGGCTGCTGAAGGTGGCACACTCCGCTCCTGTCCGGTCCTCTATTGCGGCACCGACCTCTGTTCTGCTGGCCGCTGAAGGTGGCACACTCCGCTCCTGCCCGGTCCCCTATTGCTGCACCGACCTCTGTTTTGCTGGCTGCAGCAGGGGCACACTAGGGTCCTGGCAGTCCTCAGCTCTGCTGTGTCAGACAGCCCTTGCTGCGGACCCCTTCTGTCTTCCGTCCAGGCCACCGATCTCTGCTGGCCTCTCTCCTTTCTCACTTCCTGCACGCTCCTGCTCTTCTTCCCGAAACACCGACTCCACGCGCCTTCTTTTCCACTTCCGTTCCTCCTCCTCCTTCCCTCCAGCCACGTGTTGGCATCTCCCCACTTCCTCCTCTCCTCCAATCTCACATCTCGAGACTTCGTACTGCTTCAGCGCCGGAGCGCATAAATCGTGGCTGCCGGCAGAGCGGCCGCTGCCATGACTCCCGAGACACTCCTCCGCTCGTGAGCCAAAATCCCGAGCTACAGACTGGCCCATGTCCCTGCGTTGTTCCCGGCACTACAGGTAGGTACACCACTTATAATCCCCCCCTGTTATCAAGTGCAGTCCTCGGCACTAAACTTCGTAATCTTGCAAATAGGCCGGTTGTCGGTTACGATTACACCTCTGAGGGTAACGCAATCCACGATGCATTTCCGTTGCAGGTGTCTCCACACAGGTTGGACTCGCTGTCTCTGTCGTTAGTGGTTCCCAGGTTACACTAGGGTCGTTTAATGGAACCATCAACCACCAATCTCCGTCAGTATTTGTCGGTGGAGAATACTGCGGATCTTCTTGTTTTGGTGACGTGATCGATTCTGGTGTCAGAAAGGTACAGGGCCGCAACAGGTTGCGATGCAGCCTTCTGCTCGGTCCCTGGTCACCCTCTGGCCGCACTTCATATACAGGAAGTCTGGGGTCAATGTATTTTATCACCACATACGGTTTCCTCTCCCATCGGGGCTCCAGCTTACGCCCGCGTGCTGCCCAGCGATTCCGCACCAGCACTCGATCCCCAGTATGAAACGCTCAAAGTCGTTCTCCCATAGGGGGTAGGCTCTCTGTAGGCCGAGCTTTCCCTATTTCATCCTTCGCTGCAAACAACCGCCGTTGGTGTTCCTGTACCCATTGTGACGGGGATCGGTTGACTTCCATCTCTGGCGTCTCTAACAGAAGATCCAAGTGAACTCGGCTCGGTCGACCGAACATCAATTGATATGGGGTATACCCGGTAGCTCGATGCACAGTGTTGTTGCAGGCCCACACCAAGCATACCAATGCATATCGGTGCCCCGATGTGACTTCTTGGATCGTTAAAAAGTCTACTGTCAGCAGTTCTAGTGGCTTACCCGTCACAATGGTCATGGGTCTCTCCGGCTGTTCTGTCGCTTTGTGTATGACACACTCTGTGCATTCCTTGTAGACCTCTCTCATTATTTCTTCCAGACTTGGAGCATAGAAGTGCTTCCGGATCATCTGTACAGTATTTTCCACCGCAAAATGACCTCGGTTCTCGCGCATCCACTTACACACGGGTTTCACATCTGTTATGGGCAATACCAACTGCCATATTTCTCGATGTTCCCGTGGTGCCCACACTCTTCTATACAATACTCCATCACAGTGTTCTAGTCATTCCAACTGCCGAAACAAGACTTTATCTGGTGCCAACAACCTGCTTTGCTCTCCTGTCGTGGGCCTTCTCTGCCGACGCACCCACTGGTCGATCATTTGGATGTCCTTGTCTTGCCATTGCCGCTTCTTCCATTCGCCCCGATCATACATCTCAGTAAAACCCTCAACCCCTTGTATTGCTGTCACTACTCGTTCCTGCTGCAGTGGGGGATGAACCACGCGTAGTGGGGGTATCTCCATCTCTCCCCGTTCATCGTCCACCTCTCCGACCGGAATCTCACACGGCTGTCGGGAGAGTGCATCAGCGTTGGTATGGTTCTTACCGGGCTTGTAACGAATGGTATAGTTGAATCGAGCCAGTCGGGCTATCCATCGTTATTCCATCGCCCCCAGTTTAGCCGTTCCAAGATATGCCAGGGGGTTGTTATCCGTGTAGATCTCCACTTGACTCTCGACCAGGTATTCGGCAAATCGTTCGGTAACAGCCCACATGATGGCCAACTGCTCTAGCCTGAACGAGCTGTAATTGGTTGGATTGCGTTCTGACGGTCGCAAGCTAAGGCTACCATAGGCGATAAAGCGCTCCACGTCTCCTTGCTGCTGGGCCAGGACCGCTCCCAGTCCCCTCAGACTGGCATCAGTATACAGCCGGAATGGCTGGGTGAAGTCTTCAAAAGCGAGGATGGGTGCCGTCACCAGCCGGGCCTTCAGTGCTTCGAATGCAGCTTGCTGTGGTTCCTGCCATTGTTCCACTATACTGTGGCTTCGGCTCCCTTTCTTTTGCGTGGGTTGTCCACAGAGAAGTTGAATCAAAGGACCTGAAATTTTCGCGAAGTCTCGGATGTATCTTCGATAGTAACCGACCAATCCGAGATAGGCTCGTATTTCCGTGGTGTTTTGCGGAATGGCCCACTCCTGTACGGCTTTCATTTTGTCTGGGTCAGGTGCAATTCTCCCGCTGCATTCACAACATGGCCTAGGTACTTGATCTGCTGGCGGCCCAGTCGGCACTTACTGGGTTTCGGTTTGAGTCCATACTTTCCCAATCGTTCCAACACGACCTGTAGATGCCCCAAGTGCTCTGGTAAGGTCTTTGAGAAAATGACAATATCATCTAAGTAGATCAAGACTGACTCGTAGTTTAGATCTCCCAGACAATGCTCCATTAGTCGTTGGAAAGTACTGGGCGCATTAGTTAGCCTGAACGGCATCCAGTTGAACACGTATAATCTTGACGGAGTGATGAACGCCGTCTTCTCCTTATTTTCTTCCTTCATGGGTACCTGTCAATACCCACTGGCCAAATCGAGCGTCATATATTATCGAGCCTCCTGCATGGCTGTTAATGATTCCTCCACTCGGGGAAGTGCATAGGCGTCCCGATAAGTACATGCGTTCAATTTGCGGTAATCGACACAAAACCGGAGTGCTCCATCCTTCTTCCTTACCAGGACAATCGGAGCTGCCCATGGGCTCTGACTCTCTCGGATCACCTGTCCATCTAACATCTTCTGTAGCAGATCCTTTACCTCACGGTACAGAGCGGGAGGTATATTGCGATACCGCTCCCTGATGGGAGCCGCCGTCCCGTGTGTATCATATGTTCAACAGTAGTGGTGCATCCATAGTCCTCTTGATGCTGAGCGAAAATCCAGCCAAAGCATCGCAGATTCATCCTTAGTTTTTCCTCCGACCTTGTATCTGGTGCTACTCTCCATTCCTTTGGTTATCCAACACACCGTTCTTCCTACCACCCAGGGTTGCGTATTCTGGGAACTTCGCGTTGGTTCTACCATGACCATGGCATCCCTCAAGCGATGATGAGTCCCTATGGAAAGGGGAATGGCGACTTCCTGTAAGGGTGGTACTTTCAACACTGCCTTACCTGGGGCCCACACCATGCTCACTCACCCCTGCAGCGTTTTTAAGTTAGCCTGTCGTTGGCAGACTTGATGCACATGGAATAAAGGTTGCCGTGCGGTCTGATCAGTTGCCAGCTCCTCCCACTGAGCACCGCTCGTCTCGTTGAACATCATCCCATGTATTTCCTGAAACACATTCATGCCAATTATAACAGGTATACCCGGCCTTGCACAATTATGTACTACCACAATACCAGCCCGGGGGAAATTATGATTAAACACCTTCAATTCTAACCACGTAACCCCGGCAATGGGAATTGGCAGACTATTAGCCGCCGTAAGTTCGATCCAGGGTGCTTCTAAAGTCTGTTGACCTTGAAACTGTTCATGGAACAACTGATAGGTCACGGTGGTTACTTCTGACCCAGTGTCAATAAGGCAAGGGACTTTAACTTCCCTGATCATGGCTGTAACTACCGGGCATTTTCCTGTTAAAAGTTCCACCCTTCCTTTTGGGCCTGACGATGGAATGCCCGCAGCTTGGCCCTCAGAGGCAGGGTACCTTAGTTTAAAGGGGGCTGTTCACGTCTTGGGTAGCGTCTCATCCTGCAGTCTCTGGCAAAATGACCTGGCTGATCACACTGCCAATAGCGTCGAGGCCCTCCTTGGGTTGATCTGGGTGGACGAGGGAGCTGTTCCGGTCGATCGGCCATTACTCTCAATTGGGCGACGTCTGTCTTTAATTTACGAATAGCTTTTTTGACATCCCGGGTGAACTCTTTGAATGCTGCCTCAGGTCGTCCGCTACCACTTGGAGTTGGCTTTGGGGAACCCACATTTTGGAGGGCCATGCTGGCCTCTCCCAACTCCTCTCGATGTACCTCGAGTGCTTCTCGTAGCACCTCACTAATCGTGGCGGTGGGGGTTACTCGGACAAAGTCTCTCGTTGCTCGCCTCAGGGTCCGGCTGTCCAGGCCGGACACAAGCTGGTCTCGCACTATTCGGCCTGGCTCATGTAAGGCTGCGCACCCTGTGCGTACCCTTTTCTTACTAGTCGACTCCACATTCCTTGTAGTCCTACCGTGAATTGCTGTAGTGATTCACCATTCCTCCGTACCCTGGTATAAAACTCCTTCCGAAGATCAGCAGGCGGAGGTGACATCCCCATAGAGGGATTCCAATAGGCTGATGATTGCTTCTAGCGTATCGTGGTGCTCTGGGGGTAAGAACAAAATAGCTTGTCTAGCGACCCCTTCAAGTGAGTTTAATGCCAGGTCGGCTTGGTGGGTCACAGGTACCTGGAATAACTGGGCTGCAGTATTAACTTGTTCCGTTCAATCTGCAATCGATACGCTCTTCCCGTCGAACTTAGGAATGTTCATTAGAGCGGCCCCCATGGGTATCACTACGGTCGGGTTGGCAGTAGCGCCCCGCTGCTTGACTGTTCCATCCCGGCGAGACTTCAGATCCTGCCGACTACGCCAATTTATGTAGGGAGACTTACCGCTGTCGGTGACGCAATGGAAGAGACACACTTCTTGGTTCAACTTCTTTACTGTAAGGAACACGTAACAGGAAATTCTCTTCTGTGGAGCAGACAGGAATCCTGAAGTTGGGGACTTCGAACCCGCTGGAAATCCCCCGGAGAGAGGTCGTGCCTAAACCCACGTTGCCAAGCTTGGCAGCGAACACACCGCTGTCAGTCATGGTGGGAGCTACCCACTACTGTCAGCCTACCCTTGAGTGAGAGTCACACTCTCGGCCCGGGGGTCACGTCGTGGGAATCAGTGGACTACCCGTACCTACTGGCACTGCCACGGGTCCTTGCGGAGCTATCCGCTACCTTTCGTGACCAACCCTCTCTCGCCTCAGTCGGTGGCCTGCACTTCGGACACAACTAGGATGCAACTGAACAGGTGAGGTTAACACTAACGTTTGCACAAAGTCCGGTTAATAGTCCAATAAAGTCCCGTCAACCTGACCGTTCCTTCTGTCTGCTCCTGATCCAACAATATTCGCCAATAACAGTTCAAAGCATTTCTTACAGTCTGTGATTACAGAAGTTATACACTCTTGGGTAAACGCAGGGACACCGGTACGGGTAATGAGGTAGCGAGACTTATCTTGGGCCTAACTAAGGCTACGTCGTTTGCTTCATTCAGGACAAGTCTTCTATGCGCACTGTGACCAGGATGAACGAGGGAGGTCACTTTCTTTGGAGGGTCACTGGCTATAATATGGGTACTGGTACTGTCTATGGGGAGAGACCTAAGATCCTTGTCAGGGAGTTTACGGTCTATGACCGGTACCTGTGTTTGCTGCAGGTGGCACACTCCACTCCTGCCCGGTCCTCAATTGCTGCACTGACCTCTGTTCTGCTGGCTGCTGAAGGTGGCACACTCCGGTACTGCCCGGTCCTCTATTGCTGCACTGACCTCTGTTCTGCTGGCTGCTGTAGGGGCACACTAGTGTCCTGGCAGTCCTCCGCTCTGCTGTGTCAGACAGCGCTTGCTGCGGACCCCTTCTGTCTTCCGTCCAGGCCACCGATCTCTGCTGGCCTCTCTCCTCTCTCACTCCCTGCACGCTCCTGCTCTTCTTCCCGACATACACCGACTCCACGCGCCTACTTTTCCACTTCCGGCAACTCTCCGTCCTGCCCGCACTTCCGGTCCTCCTCCTCCTTCCCCCCGGCCACGTGTTGGCATCTCCCCACTTCCTCCTCTCCGCCAATCTCGCATTGCAAGACTTCGTCCTGCTTTAGCGCTGGAGCGCATGAATCGTGGCCGTCGGCAGAGCGGCCGTTGCCATGACTCCTGAGACGCTCCCGAGCTACAGACCAGCCCGTGTCCCTGCGTTGTTCCCGGCACTACAGGTAGGTACACCACTTACACACTATGACATGTCAAACGTTTTTTAAAAGCTTAGTTACCCTTTAAGTAAGGATCAATAAATTATTATCTAGCCTATGTAGCAAAGAGATAACATATTTCATAGGTACAGAAGTAGATCAGTTTATAGTTTGTCTTTTCAGAACAGTTTTATATTTAAGTAAGCAAGATATTACTTACTGAAGTAGCACTATTAGGGCTAGTTCACATGGTGGAATTGCGTGGCAGGTCCACCTGCAAAAACTGTTGCGGAACTATACCTGCTGGGTGGCAGGAAGATTCCTCCCTCCCATTGATATCAATGGGAGGTTCGCGCAGAATCCGCCCGAAGAACGAGCAGGACGCTTCTTTTTCCCGCTAGCTGAAATAATTAGCTAGCGGAAAGAACAAGCGTCCGACTCCCATTAAAAAGAATGGGAGGCAGAATTTTGCAACGGATTCCGCCTGCAAAATTCCTTCGTGTACCCTTAAACTTAAAGGTTTTTTTCAAATTTTGCAACATTTTGCTTTTTTTTGCCACCTTAAAAGTGTAAGCTTGGACTTGGCATTCACTATAGTGGAAATCTACGCCAGCTCGCACAAATGGCCAGAGATGCGCCATGAAACCCCAGTCTAAGGCTATACATTCAGACGAGCGTTGGCAACTTCGGACGTGAAAAACAGAAGTTTTTCACATCCGAGGTGCACCGAGGTGGTATGCATTGTCACGGATCCCCCTTAGACTAGAATCTATGGAGGGATGCGTGACACATGCTACGTTGAAACAACGGTCGTGTGAACGGCCCCATTGAAATACATGAGTCCGTGTGACAGCCGTTGTTTTATCGGCCGTCACGCGAACGTGATACACGCTCGTCTGAATGAGCCCTAAGTAAATCTCCCCCTTGAAACATTCATTGTTTACTTCCAGAGACCTGATCTAAAACCTGATTTTGACACAGATGCGCAGTATAGCTTGAAGCTCCTAGGCCCCAATTAAACGGTTTTTTTTAAACATTTTGTGGTGCTTTTTCTAGTGCGGCCAGATGTTACATTAAAGTCTATAGTTCAATATCAAATGTGCTACACACAACTGCGTTTTTGAGGCAATTTTGTAGTCAGTGGCGTATTTTTCCAAATGCAGCACGCTCTTGGTATGGTGTTTTTTCAGGCGTTTTTCCCATAGGCGTCTCTATAGGACTTAAGAAATGGCACAAAAAAAGAATTTACAAAATGGCACCAAATAAAAAACACCACTAACAACGCCACTAAAAACGCCTTCAAAAACGCATGTTTCATATTAATAACGCTATCGTTAAGCGTTTTTTAATGCAATTTAAAACGCAAAAAAATTCTGCGTGTGAAGTATGCCTTAAAGTTCCAAAATACTCAGTTTCAATCGCATTTTAACAATATCCAGTCACTTACTTCCCAAACTTCCCAGTTAGGTAGCCGGATGCAGAGGATCCTATTAGTCCTCCGATGCTGAATACAGAAACCACCAAAGACCATATCAGTGTGAGTGAACCATCCGTGATACTGGTCTTGTGTCTTCTCACCCACGTGTCATTGATGAACTGTTTAATAAACTAATGTGAGAGTGACAACATATGAGGTCAGTATAGGCTGAAGACTGTAGCAATAGAATTTTGTAAATTTCTGCAGCATTTCCGTTAAAACTAGGAGACATTCTGCTGCGGAAAAACCGCTCCATTTCCCCGTAGAAAATGGGGCGGATTTTGCTGCATTTTTTTCAATGCTTTGAGATGGTGGTATCTCCTCTCCGCAGCAATTCAGTCCACTTTCCATAGCAGGAATTGACATGCTGCGGTACGGAAAATACGCACGCAGGTGAATTTATGGTCGGAAATTTTATGCAGCGTGTGGATGAGATTTGTTAAATCTCACCCACTTTGCTGCTACTGTATTCTGCTGCATATTTTCCGTCCGCCGTTCCGGACAGAAAATATGCAGCAATTCCGTTACGTGTGGACGAGCTCTTAGGGTTATGAAGACCTTTGTTCACCTTTGAACCTAATTTTACATTTGGTATATTGAATTTGTACATAAAAGTTGAGTAATTTCTAAATGCATTGCTTTTCTTATCTTGTAATGATAATTTTAAACTTGTATTATTGTCTTAAATTGCTGGTATCACAGTCAAAATCTCCCAGCATTCCTTATTTCTTAATGTCTGGGTAGTCCAGTCTTTACCAAGTACTGTGTAGTAAATGTAGTAAAAACGACATTCTCCCATTGCAAAATATGAGCTCAGCTAAGGCTATGTTCACACTTGTGTCGTGTATTCTATTCATAACAGGAGCCACAGCGCCCTGCCAGATTCTGCCATATCATACCTCCTAAGGGTATGTTCACACGGCAGCCTCCGTTATGGCTGAAATTACGGAGCTGTTTTCAGGAGAAAACAGCTCCGGAATTTCAGACGTAATGGCATGTGCAGGCGCTTTTCGCTGCGTCCATTACGGACATAATTGGAGCTGTTTTTCCATGGAGTCAAGGGAAAACGGCTCCAATTACGTCTTAAGAAGTGACAGGCACTTCTTTGACGTGGGCGTCTTTTTTACGCGCCTTCTTTTGACAGCGGCGCGTAAAAAAAATGACCATCGGCACAGAACATCGTAAAACCCATTAAAATGAATGGGCAGATGTTTGCTGCCGCTTTGGAGCCGTATTTTCGGACGTAATTCGGGGCTAAAACGCCTGAATTACGTCCGTAAATAGGGTGTGTAAACCCAGCCTAACTGTCCTGGATTCGGCGGGACAGTACAGGATTCCGGGCTGCGTCCCGCTGTCCTGGGTGACCAGTGGTGTGTCCCGGTGTCAACTGTATCTGCGTCCTCAGGATGCAGATACAGCTGAATCCAATGCTGGAGCAAGGAACGGTCAGCTCCCTGCTTCAGCAATCACTCTGTGAAGCGGCTGTGAGCCGCTCGGCACAGAAAACAGTGACGTCATCGCACCAGTCTGCACCGAGCCACTCTTAGTACAGAGTGGAGGAGTAGAGGGAGCTCCTCCAATCGTTGAGGACTCCCTGGGAACAGCGCTATTTTAAGCACTGAACCCGGGGAAGCCCTTGACTTTCAACTATGGAGTGCCCAGCCAAAGCAACGTAAGCTCTCTGGTGGGGCCTCCTGTCCCGGGTAAAGCCCTTGACATCACTGTCCATATATAGACAGTGACGTCAGTTGCTTCTCCAGGAGTGAAATCCCCGGCTAGAGTGTTGCCGACGCTCTGGCCGGGGATTCCGGCATCTCAAAGTCCTTGACATAACTGTCCATATACGGACAGTGATGTCAGGGGCTCCTCCTGGAGTGGAATCCCCGGCAGGAGCGTTGCCGAAGCTGGGGATTCCGCTCCTAGAGGGAGTCGTTGTCCAGGAGAGTAATCTCCGGCCAGAGCGTGGCCGATGCTCTGGATGGGGATTTCGCTCCTAGAGCGATACCCAATGGCGCTATCTACAGGGGGGTAGGTATTGCCATCTAAAGGGAGGTGGTGCTATCTTCAAGGGGTGTGTGGCACTCTCTACCTGAGCATTGTGGCACTATATGGGCATTATTTACAGGGGACACTGGCGCTACCTACATGGGTACTGTGTGTGGCACTTCATACATGGGCTCTTTATATGTGGGCATGTGGTAATATATGGGCACTATGGCACTATCTACAATGGGCACTATGGGCACTATATGTGCAAAGTGGTAGTATGTGGGCACTGGCACTATCTATACTGCATTCGGAAAGTATTCAGACCCTTTAAATTTTTTTCAGATTTTGTTATGTTTAGGCCTTGTGCCAAAATAAAAAAATGCACATTTTTCCCCATCATTCTGCACTCAATATCCCATAATGACAAAGTGAAAACAGAATGTTAGTAATCTTTGCTAATTTATTGAGAAGGAAAAACTCAAATTTCACATACAAAGTATTCAGACCCTGTACTCAGTACTTAGTTGAATCACCTTTGGTAGTGATAACAGCCTCCAGTCTTCTTGGGTATGATGCCACAAGATTTACACACCTGGATTTGGTGATTTTCTGCTATTCTTCTCTGCAGATCCTCTCAAGCTCTGTCAGGTTGGATTCGGACCGTCGGTGGACAGCCATTTTCAGGTCTCTAAGGAGATGTTCGATTTGGTTCAAGTCAGGGCTCTGGCTGGACCACTCAAGGACATTCACAGAGTTGTCTCTAAGCCACTCCTGTGTTGTCTTGACTGTGTGCTTAGGGTCAGATGGACTGGAAATGGATGAAAATTTGGAGAAACACTGATGCAAAACAGCCATGAAAAACTGACAGTTCTTAATGGCCATGGTAAGAGTATCTTTGTGATACCTGAAAGTTGGGAGGTATGGCCATATGATGAATACTACTAAGGTCCGCCAGGGTTACATCAGAGTGTGTGTTGTTTTGACAGGAAGAATGGTGGAGCCTTCAACGCAGATGTCTGTGACTGTAACTCAGGTTCAGTACAAATTAAGTAATGTAACACGGATATACAAAAGAGCACAACATTTTATGTTGGTTATATGTAAGTATAAAATGTGTTTCAAAGGTGAACATACACTTTATAACCGACTTTCATTTTGCAGCAGTCCATTCGGAATATAAACATACAAAGTTTACTAATATTTGCTTGGATGCCTAGTAAAAATCAGGCAATAGAAATGAACTGGTATGTGTAGAGGAAAACTTCAACACAAGAAAAAATTAGGAAAGATGAATGTTGTTGTCACACTCACCGGAGAAGGAGAATTCAGCACTGACATGTGGTACCCATACTGAAATGTACCTCCAATGCCCAACACAAAGATCATCAGGAATAGGTTCCTGTAGTGCACCTGACACAAATATAAAAAAGAATCGTTGTAATACTGCAGGTATAATACACTGCCAATACAGTCTAATATACTGTACAGTGTTAGCTGGTGGAGGAGGAAAAAAGTGGAGTTTTCCAAGTGTTGGAAATGTATTATGGTCTGCTTTGGAAAATCCCTCTTTGATCACAGGATGTTCTGCTGCTGGGACCAACAGTGATCAACTGCAATCTGGAAATGAAGCTTTACACATTTCTCAATTAAATCAATGGCTTGTCCATATAATGCTTGGATGTGCTAGGTTCTCTAGAAGGAGAGACATCCTGTGTAGCCACTCTCCGCTCTGGCTGAGAGTTGAGGATCTTAAACAGGGAACACCCCCCCCCCTCTATTAACTTAGATTGAAAAGGGGTTTGCTAAATCAGACAACCCATTTAATCTGAATTTTCATACATGAAATTGGGCTACATGGATGGAACATGAAACACTGATTTCTGCATGCTAACATCAGCAGGAAAGGCAACATGATAGTCAGATACCAGGTGACCGCACAAGCGTGACTTGAGGTACGACCGGGGAGAGGGGTCAATCATCATTCCAGCTAAAACTGAATTTCCATTGACTAGGATGTACAAGAAAATGACAAAATAAATGAAATAGAGCAAACTCATTTTTGCAGAGTAAAATATAAGTTAGCGCTGGTATTATATAGTTTACTCACCAGTTCTGAAGACATGCTGTTCATAGTTATTGCTGCTATTAAAACTGTTCTCTTTCCTTATTCTTAAAAATTATTACTTTAGCTTTTAGTTATTTCAGATCCGTGATAAGATGTTGAGATGACAGGTTGCAGAACTGCACACTCTGATGACTGCAAGGAGTAAAGACAGGTTTTAAGGCAGCAACTGACAACATGGCAAGGAGAGAGAAAGAGGCTTGGAGTATGACAAAACATTAACGGCCATTACATCGAAAACATCTGGTGGTCAGTGAACCCAAAATTCTGCTAAGCAAGTATAGTACAGTGATGCGGAAACACAGTGATGCGGCCAAGATTAAACAAAGGATGACATAATTTACTGTACAGATCTCTAGATCCCATTCTCATTATGACCATTGCTGCCTTAGGCATGGGCGTAACTACCAGGGTAGCAAGAATAGCAGCTGCTATGGGGCGCAACAACTAAGGAGGTCCGTATTCACTCAGAGTTGAAGTGCAGATAGTGATGACTATGGTTGAGGGGTGTGAAAAACTGAGTAGAGTCACAGTCCAAGTTTTACTATGAACTGCCATGGTTACTTGTATCCCTGTTATGTGCATTATCACTCTGCAGCATCACTTTTTGCATTATTTCTTTGATGTGACAACATTGCATTATCCCTGTATTGTGACATCATTATGAGAAAAAAAATTATGCTGTGTTCTCACTATGTGCATGCCATTTTTGTGTGCACTATTCCTGTATTGTGACATCAGTGTATGCATTATTCTTGTACTGTGACATCACTGTTTTTATAGTTCTTGTGCTATAACTTCACTGAGTAGCTAATCTTTACATTCTGACATCACTGTTCGCATGATTCCAATGCTGTAACTTCATTTAGCTAATTATAATTTTAGACTGGATTTACACGGGACGTTAATGCTGAAGATTTTTCGTGTGGAATTTACATGTCGAAAATCCATAGCCGATTACAGTAGCAGCAAATTGAATGAAATTTCAACAAATCTCATCCATACGCTGCAGAAAAAAAACTGCAGAACTGACTTACTGTTTAGATTTTCAATCCGCAGCATGTCGATTTCTCTTCCCAAAAGGCTGTAGAATTTCTGCACAGAAAAAACGGTTGGAAATTCTGCAGTATTTGTGCAATGTGTGAACATGGTCTTACTGTGACATTACCGTGTGTAATATCTCTAAGATTTGACATCACTGTGTGCAGTATCACTGAACAGTGTCATCACTGTGTGCATGATTCCTATGCTTCATTAAGTTAATTATCCCTTAAATGTGACATTACTGCACCCAGGGCACATGCCCGACAGCCCCTTCCCAGTAACTCCCCTGATTAATCCCTGTGCATTTGAGAATGACACAGAGAGGAGACCAAAGTTCATGCTCTGAACTTTCTGTGGAACATCAGTTTTGCCATGGGGAACATTGGTTTCTTTGTTATGCTGCTGGCCTTAGGTTTCTAATAAGGGTATGTTCACACGTAGTCAACAAAAACGTCTGAAAATCCAGAGCTGTTTTCAAGGGAAAACAGACCCTGCTTTTCAGACGTTTTTTTACCAACTCGCATTTTTCGCGGCGTTTTCACGCCGTTTTCGCGGTTTTTTTACGTCCGTTTTTGGAGCTGTTTTCATTGGAGTCTATGAGAAAACAGCTCCAAAAACGTCCAAAGAAGTGTCCTGCACTTCTTTTGACGAGGCTGTATTTTTACGCGTCGTCGTTTGACAGCTGTCAGATGACGACTCGTAAATAACAGGTCGTCTGCACAGTACGTCGGCAAACCCATTCAAATGAATGGGCAGATGTTTGCCGACGTATTGTAGCCCTATTTTCAGACGTAAAACGAGGCAAAATACGCCTCGTATACGTCTGAAATTTGGCCGTGTGAACATACCCTTATAGTGATGGTGATAATGATAACAGCCATACAGTATATTGACACTCTGGGGTGAATTGGCTTTTAGAATACATGGCTAGGGGATTATAGAGTTTGGTGCTGATTCCATATTATCTAACTAAAAATGCCAACTTAACGATTGGTCGATTTTGCCCACCCCAGAATAAAAACACATAGACCTTATGTTGAATTGGCCACAGCAGCCAGTTTATTGACAAAAAAAAGTCAATAATAAACTATAAATACAAATAAATGAACCATAACAATTGCATGCAATCCAAACACTGACATCCTTTGTGTGAAAAATTCACCCAGACAGAAAGGGAGGTCGTTGAGCTACCAAAACGGATCTTGCGCCAATCTGCACATACCTTTATTTTACCCCCAGATGTTTCCCCACAGGCTCAGGAGCAGTGTGACCCCGCAGACGGCTAAAATCACACCTGCTACTCGGGTTACCACCAAGCAGATGCCAAAATCAACCAGACCCCCCCCCCCCCCCCCCCCGATAAGGTGTAATTTGGGAGGCACCATACCCACGATAAATCCCTCCCCCATCAATTTTCCACAAACTCCTAGGACCCCCCCTAACCCATCACAGTGAGCATACCTTAGACCCCTCAAGTTTGCGAGTCCCCCCACAACAACAAAACACGCTCAATTGGCCTCCTTAATCCTTAGGGCTCAAAATTCAATCCCCACTGAACTCAAATGAACATCATCAGCCAACCAGAAGTTACCCAAGCCATTCCCAAAATCATGATGCCTAACAAACACGCCACCATTCCGTACAACAAAAGCAGACACTGCCAATTAACCTACACTCGTGCCCTGTTAATGTCCTCCAGGTCCTACAGGGATCTATCTCAGACCACACGACAGTTACCCAAGGAAATAACGACCAAAGCCTAAGCAAATCATAACGGATGTGCCTGATCCGCTTGCGGAAAGGCCTAGGTCATTCCCCCCATGTGCAAAACCAGGACATCCAGGACCTTATCCAACACAACATACCTATGAAAATCAGGTAAAACTCTATATCAAACCATACCACCTAAAGCCAACCAGCGCACTACAGCCACGCCCCTGGGGAAACCAAGCTGCCTCTCGTCAAGGTGCACATCCGCACGTTCCGCACCCCAATGGATATAGGAGTTTCCAAAGATCCAGACCAAACAAGGAGAACGGCTAGCAAGAAAAAACTTAAAAAAGGGGAGAGAAAAACAAAAAACAAATTATAAACAACACAACAACACAAAACGGACATTGAAACAATCGCCCAACCAACCCCTACCCACCAGTCCACCATAGGAGAACAAAGACTTCACTCAATCTAAGGAACTAAATGTGGGTGAACATAAGAGCGAAAACATTGGGACTCCCATCTACCAGTCCACCTAACCACATCTGGTCCCACTCCTCACCGAGTCGCCTCCGCAGCGGCAGCTATCCAAAAAGACTGCGAGAAAAAACTAGAGCCGTCTAACCTCACAGTGATCAAACATCTACGAAATATTGCCGTGAACTGATAGCAAGATAAAAAGGACCGTCAACATGACACAAAAGAGGACCAGTCATGGCCGGTCTGTGCAAACTATAAACCCCGAGGGTGCAACCTGGGCACATTAGACCCCATGGAGCCACCCCAAAGATCACCCGTCTGCCTCTACCCTTCTGATCCGTCTTGGACTGCCTAATCCAAAACTCTACCCTCTCCTCCAACAACACTACATCCTCTGCCAACAAATCATCAACCAGAGATCTGCTAGGTGCAACTAACTCCCTAATTTGCAGGGTCCCAAAAAAATCCCACGAAAAAGCCAAAACGAAACAGTACTGCCTTGAAAGGAGGCAAACAAAAAACGGCCCCTATCTGGACATATCCACCCCCGCCGATAACCTCTCAGGACTTGGCCGACCAGGATGTCATTCGTAACATCCCGAAACACCCGCAGTTTAAAACTGAAGGCCAAGGCTGCTATGAAGCGGATAAATTTTGCAACCGACCAATCTGCTGCCGACACATTTCCCAGGAAAGTCAACAACGCCACCACTCTATCCGCATCAGTGCTCACCTCACCCAAGCCAAGCAACAGCCACTCCACTCAAGCCAAGCCGCTTCATAAGCCATCCACGTTCCAGAAATCAAAGACAAATGGATCAGCTGACTCGCCCGCTGTAGTCCAGGTCCCACAACTGGGGCGGACAAGCGATCTCCACCTCCTCCACTTCTGGGGCCATAAGCTGTAATCGATCCCACTGAAGCAAGAAAGAGAATCTTCAATGGAATTTTTAACTCCCAGAATATGAACAGCAGTCACCCAAGCGTTGAATGACAAACACAACAGGACTTAACGCCTCAACAAGCGGACAACAGGAGGCATCATATTATTGTGTGGAGCCGACACATTATTGATAGCCATCATCACCCCCATGTTATCACAATTGAAATGAACCTTCCTATCACGGAACAGCTCCTCCCATATCATCACTGCCACCACAATGAGGAACAGTTCCAGGAGAGCAAGGTTACGGACTAACACCTTATCCACCCAAGACTGAGGCCACTGATGCACCTTTCACTGACCCTGCCAGTATGTACCAAATCCAACGTACCCCGACACATCCGTGAACAAATCCGAATGAAAATGATCCACCACTGCGGCCATAAGGATGTTGTACAATTCCTAAAACTCAGCCCATACTGCCAAATCATCTCTGTGCTCCCTGCGCCTCCGCCAAGCGCCTACAGATAACTCTCCCCATAGGCATGATATGACAGGCAAAATTAAGCTGGAGAGATTGAAGCTCCCGCAAGCTAACCTTCCATAAATAGCACATCTTGGCCACTTACTCCCTCAAGCCCTCCAACTTATCCTGGGCAGATGGCATTCCAACCGATCGGAATCAATGGTAATTCCATGGAACACCAAAACAGCAAAAGGACCTTACGTTTTTTCAGGTGCTAATGGAACCCTGAAACACCCCGCCACCCGCTTAATGGTAGAAAGTAGATTGGCACACACTGGGCAACCCAAGGGGCTAATGCAAAAACTCGTCCAAGCAATGGATGAGCGAAGCAACTCCCGCTATGTCATAAATCATCCATATCAGGAACGAGCTAAAGGTCTCAAAATAGGCGCACTAGGTTGAGCAACCCATTGGTAAGCAACTATCTGCAAAATAAGCTCTGTCCCAGTAACATCCCAACGGCTGTATGCTGTCAGGATGTACGGGGAGCAGACGAAAAGTTGATTCAAAATCGGTCTTTGCCATGAGGGTACTCTTTCAGTAAAAACTGACCCATTCAACCGCCACCTCAAAGAGAGGTAGACCATCGAGCAAAGGTCAGGGTCAATCCCATTGTTTTCCGACAACCTCTTGGGATCAGGCAGGTAATAGATGAGCAAAATTTATTCTTAGGTACCACCCCAATATGAGCTACCACAAAATCTGGAAATGGGGGAAGAGCAAAGGTGCCCGCCACCCTACCAAGAGCGACCACCTTCCTCAACTTCTCCATCACGACCAACGGGTACTGATGGGCGGATTTAAGATTCCAAACCGAAAAAGGGACAGTATGCGTCAGGGAAGGGATATGAGAACCATTCTGAAAACCATCCGTCAACAAAACTGCTTTATCCCCATCCCCTACTTAGATAGGGAAGCATCTCTGCCAGCCTCACTGGAGTCGCCCCCTTGGCCAACACCTGTAACGTCAACGGGGAATGTGGACCCATGGGCTAATCCGCGTAACGAAGCAGCTGCTGGCCAGACAAGTATATATCAGTCACTGGTCAAAGGTACCTTGATGGCAGGCTGGTGCCGGATTACCGGAAGCTGGTTTGTGCTGGATTAACGGAAGATGGGTTGTGCTGGATTATCGAAAGCTGGCTTGTGCCGAATTATCGGAAGCTGACTTGTGCTGGATAATCGGAAGCTGGCTTGTGCTGGATAATCGGAAGCTGGCTTGTGCAGGATAATCGGAAGCTGGCTTGTGCTGGATTATCGAAAGCTGGGTTGTGTCGGAATATCGGAAACTGGCATGTGCCGGATTAACGGAAGCTGGCTTGTGCTGGATAATTCAAATCTGGTTTGTGCTGATTAATCGGAAGCTCGCTTGTGCTGGATTATCGGAAGCTGGCTTGTGCTGAATTCTCGGAAGCTGAAATGGTCACGGACACTGGAGTCATCATGGACACTGGAGTCGTCACGGACGCTGGAGTCACCACGGACACTGGACATGGATACTGGAATTGACACAGACACAGGACACTGGAAGTGGAATCTTCGCAGACTAACTCTGGGTTAATACTAACATTGCTCATGCACTAAGGAAGTGGGCAGAGTTCCTTAAAAAGTCCAGGGTGTGCTGGGATAGGCTGAGAGCAATATTCCTGGTGCGCGTGCTGGACCTTTAAGAATGGGGACGAGGACAGGTAAGCTGGCGGCAACTGTGAGACCTGCGCCCGCCAGTGCTACATTACCCCCCTCACGCCCCCACTTCTTCGGTCCAGAGCGTAAGAGGAATATTTTTATGAGAGCAAGGGCATCAATGTTCTCTTCGGGTTCCCAAGATCTCTACTCAGGACCAAACTCTTTCCAGTCCACAAGATAAAAGGCCCTCCTTGTCACCTTCTTAAGATCCAGAATTTCCTTGACCTCAAACAATTGAGCTACACTCCTAGGAGATCAGAACCAGAAGACTTGCTGTAACGGTTAGGGACTACAGGCTTCAGGAGAGACACATGGAATGAATTGGGAATTTTGAGCATAGGAGGCAAACGTACTTTATATGACACAGTTGATCTGTTTTAAGACCTCAAAGGGACCATGGAACCCAGGAGCAAATTTATAGGACGGGATTTTCAAGCGGATATTCTTTGAAGATAGCCAAACCTTAACACTGGTAAGGAACTGAGGAGGCTGCCTGTATCGTCCACAGCCGTGGACCGTCGTTCTAACTTACCCCTCGACGGCCGCGGCCATTGACGAGTGAGTGCTGGGCAGCATCTCCCTCCTGAGAGATGCCAGCACTCACTTCCGCATCACTGTGCTGGTTCCCTTAGGGTGTGCGCGTGCTGGCCTTAAAGGGCCAGTACACGCACATGTGTAAAATCTGTAATTAGCCCATGATCACCCTGGACTATAAAAAGGGCTCTGGCCTTTCACTCATTGCCTGAGCGTTGTTGTGTTTACCCATGTTAGTCTTAGCAAAAGGTCCCTTAGTGTTATCATGTTCTCATTGTTCCTGTGCCTTGCTACATGTATCCTGTATCCCGTGCTATATTTGTTTATTTGTTCCTGTGCCTTAGAGTGTTGGAGTCGTGCTGTGCCACTTGTCACACCTGCTGTTATACACCTCGTCTGGTGTCATCTGCCCGCATGTTGATCTGTGCCTAGTCTCCGCTACTGTCTGGACTATCAATGGTACCCTTGTATCCACGGATTGTGACAGTACGCTCAGGCCATGGACCTCGCTGGTCAACCCAAGACCATGATGACGTCCCAAGCCATACAGGCAGACCAACGAGACCTTCGGTCACAACAGGACTAACTCTTCCTGACTGTGAACGCCAATGCACAATGACTGAATACGCAAGCTGCTGTCATCACAGCACCTGTTCCTGTTGCCCCCGGCTGTTCCTCCTGCTACACCTCCTGTCAGTACCGCTGCCAACTCCTGATTCTCGCTGCCACTACCTCCTCGCTACGATGGAGACATGAGTACCTGCAGGTGATTTCTGAATCAGTGCCAGATCCACTTCAGTCTACATGCCATTCCCTTCCGATGGCACCAGGATCGCTTTCATCATCTCTCTCCTTACTGGCAATGCCCTAGCATGGGCGAATCCTTTCTGGGAAAGTTAGGGATCAGAGACCCATGACTTCCAGTTTTTCCTACAGACTTTTCGCATGGTATTTGAGGAACCTGGACGACTCTCGTCAGCAGCTGCATCTCTGCTGACCCTTCACCAGGGAGACATCTCCGTGGGCCAGTACGCCATTCAGTTCCGCACCGTGCCGGCAGAGCTGTCCTGGAACAACGAGGCCTTGTTGGCTACATTCTGGCAGGGACTGTCTTCCGAGATTAAAGATGAACTTGCTGCCCGTGATCTGCCACCTACTCTGGTTGACCTCATTCTTCTTGCCACCTGAATTGACATGAGGATCCAGGAGCGATCACCAAGAGGTGATACCAAGAGGTAGAGAAGATTCCCCAGGCTGGCTCCTACTTTCCAGCAATCCCTGCTGCCCTCACCAGTTGTTCTTCCAGAGGAACCTATGCCAGTGGACCGGCTCAAATTGTCAGTCCAGGAGAAACAACGCAGACGCACTTCGGGACTTTGTCTGTTTTGCGCCCTCTGAGGCCATGTTGTGCGTTTGTGTCCCCAGAATCCCAAAAACTACAATGCCTAGGATTGGTTGGAGAGACAACCTTAGGCGGAATGGCGCTGAATAAAAAAAATATCTTCTAAATTGTCCGTCCCCGTGACCATAGTGTCCGGCAAAATGATGCATCGGGTCTCTGCCTATGTGGACTCAGGTTCCGCGGCAAATTTCATCCAAAAATACATAGTTACATAGTTACATAGTTAGTACGGCTGAAAAAAGACACATGTCCATCAAGTTGCCTAGATCATCTCCAGTTGCCCACAGTCCCTCTGGAGACATCTTTGGCTGTTGCCTCGGTGAATGGACTGCCTCTGCCCGACCCGATTGTATCTGAAACCAAGCCGCTGAAGCTCCAAGTTGGAGCCCTCCATACTGAACTGATTTAGTTTCTTGTTTTGCCTAAAGCCATCAATCCTGTTCCACTGGGCCTGCCTTGGCTCCGGTTGCATGCCCCTGTCCTGGACTGGAATTCCAGAGACGCTCTCCAATGGGGCTCCAAATGTCTCGGCCGCTGTCTGTTGCACATCCATCCTGTCCAGCCTCCTCTGCCTCAGTCTCTGGCAGGATAGCCTCCTCATTTCTTTCAATTTGCGGATGTCTTCAGCAAGAAGGAGGCTGAGACACTTCCCCCACACCGGGCTTATGACTGTCCCATTAATTTGTTCCAATTGCGTCCCCTCCCCCTGGACAGGTATACCTTCTCTCCCTGCCAGAGACTCAGTCCATGTCGGCCTATATCAAGGAGAATCTGGAGAGGGTTTTAATACAAAAATCCTCCTCCCGGCCTGGGCCGGGTTCTTCTTTGTCAAGAAAAAAGACGATCCCTTCGACCTTGCATTGACTACCATGGTCTCAATCAAATCACGGTCAAGTACAAATATCCGTTGCCACTAATTTCCGAACTATTTGACCGCATATGAGGTGCCAAGATTTTTTCTAAACTAGACTTGTGTGGGGCTTACAATTTGATCTGGATCCGACAGAGTGATGAATAGAAGATGGCATTCAACACTCGAGACGGGCACTATGAATACCTAGTAATGACCTTCGGTCTGTGTAACACTCCCGCGGTCTTCCAAGAATTCGTTAATGATATCTTCCAAGATCTCCTCTATGTATGTGTTTTGGTCTATCTCGACGATATTTTGATTTTCTCTCCAGACTCGACGACTCATCGGAGGCATGTCCGTCAAGTTCTGCTGCGATTAAGGGAGAATCGTCTGTATGCCAAGCTGTAGAAGTGCATTTTTTAGAAGAATTCTCTACGCTTCCTGGGCTATATCATCTCGGATCCAGACCTTAAGATTGATCCTGAGAAGGTAAAGTACATCCCGGAATGGCCACGTCCTCAAGGCCTGAGGTCCATACAGCGTTTTTTGGGATTCGCCAACTTCTACCGGCAGTTTATCCCAAACTTCTCTTCACTGATGGCCCCCATCTATACCCTCACTAAAAAAGATATGAATGCCAAGGTGTCGACTCTTCAGGGAGGACTTTTGTGTGGTTGGCAGACAGGAGGAAAATCCTTTGCTGGAGGCACAGCTCCAAACTGGCTAGGCACACGGGTGCTCGTAAAACCAGAGATCTGATTGCCTATCATATCTGGTGGCAAACGCTGCCCAAAGATTTTGTGGAATTTGTCTTGTCCTGCACTGTGTGTGCTTCCAACAAAGTTGCTCACTCCAAGTCTGCCGGTCTGCTCCAAACTCTGCCTGTGCCCAATACTCCCTGGCAGCATATAGCAATGTACTTTGTCACAGACCTCCCTTCCCCTGCAGGATGCAATACGGTCTGGTTGGTGATGGACCGGTTCTCGAAGATGGCTCATTTTATCCTGCTGACCAGCCTACCTTCTGCACCTTGACTGGCTAACCTCTTCATCCAGCACATCTTCCGTTTGCCTCTTCATATCATGTCTGATCGGGGGGTTCAGATCACCTAGAAATCCTGGAGAGCCCTCTGTAAACTCCTAGACCTGAAGTTGGACTTTTCTTCAGCCTATCATCCGCAGTCCAATGGCCAAGTCGAGAGGATTAACCAAATCATGGAGAATTATCTTCGCCACTTAATCTCCCGCATGATGACTGGGTACAGCTTCTTCCATGGGCCGAGTTCTCATACAACAACCACACAAGTGAGTCCACTACTTCCATACCATTCTACATTGTGTACGGCCAACATCCAGAAATTCCTCTTCCTGTTCTGGCTACATCCCAGGTACCCGCAGCTGACTCTGCATTTGGAGCAAACCCGGTCCTCTATTCTGCAGGCAGTCGATCGCATGAAGCGAAAGGCAGATACTAGGAGAAGAGAGCATCTCTGTATCTTCCAGTTCCCAAAATCTGGATGTCCTTTCGGAATATCTGGCTGAAGGTGCCGTCCTACAAATTTTCTCCCAGGTTCCTCAGGCCCTTTGAGATCCTGCAGCAAATTAACCCTGTCTCTTATAATCTTCAGCTGCCCCCTACCCTCAGGATCCCCAACTCCTTTCACATGTCCCTCCTGAAGCCTGTGGTCCTGAACCGCTACGCTAAGACTCCTAGCCCTGCAGTTTCTCCCAGCGGTTCTGCCGATGTGTTTGAAGTTAGGGAGATCCTGTACTTTAAAAAAAATAGGAGGAAGAACTGTTTATTTATGGATTGGAAGGGGTTTGGTCCAGAGGAGAGCCAGAAGAGAACCTCAATACTCCTATCCTCATTAAGAAGTTCCTCTCTCGCTCTGGCCCCTTTTTGTTGAGGGCTGAGATAGGAGCAGTAAGTGAAGAAAAGTTGGGGATAAATTGACGGTAGAAATTTGCGAAGCACAAAAACCTTTGTACGGCACAGAGACCTTGGCAACGAGGCCAATCTAAGACAGACTTGACTTTATCCAGATCCATCTGGAGTCCTTGGTCAGAAAAAATATAACCCAGGAAGGGTAAGGATTTCTTTTCCAAGATACATTTTTCAAGTTTGGCATACAGGTTGTTCCCCCTTAACCCTGACAGAGCTTGGCAAACATGCTCCTGGTCTGTGGTAAGATCAGGTGAGTAGACCATGATGTCGTCCAGGTACACCACCACGCCCACGGACAACAGATCCCGAGAATATATCATTCACAAATTCCTGGAACACAGCTGGAGCATTACATAGTCCAAAGTGCATCACGAGATACTCATAGTGACCATCTCTGGTGTTAAATGCGGTTTTCCAATCACCCTTTCGGATGCGTATCAAACTATAAGCCCCAGGAAGATCCAGCTTAGCAAAAACCTTGGCACCACGGATCCGGTCGAAGAGCTCAGAGATCAGCGGTAAGAGGTACTTGTTTTTGACGGTAATCTTATTCAGACCACGATAATCGATGCAGGGCCGGAGGGAACCATTTTCTTCCCCACAAAGAAGAATCCGGCTCCAGCTGGAGAAGTAGAATCCCTGATAAACCCCCTCTCAAGGTTCTCCTTGACATATGCCGACATGGCTTGGGTTTCAGGCAGCGAGAGAGGATATACCTATCTTCGAGGAGGTGAAGTCTCAGGAAGCAACTGAATCAGACAGTCATAAGGACAATGAGGAGGCAGGATCTCCGCCTCCTTCTTGCTGAAGACATCCGCATGACAGGCATATTGGGGAGGGAGACCAGGGAGTTACTGAGGCACCAGAGATTGGACAGGATGAACATGAGGCAGACAGCGGTGTAGACATCGGGATCCACACTAGAGAATTTCTCTACAATTCCAGTCGAGGACAGTAGCGCATTGGCGAAATCATGGTTGTCCCAGCAGGATTGGATTAATAGCCTTAGGCAGCACATAGAAGGATATTTGTTTGCAGTGTAGAACACCCACTTGTAACCTCAAAGGTTCTGTGATGGAGAGAATTGGATCTGGCAATGGTTGACCATTCACGGAAGCTACCGCTAGAGGTTTCTCCAGAGGAGTCATGGGTAAGTAGAGATGGTCTACTAAGGCCTGGGGAATGAAGTTCGCAGCCGCTCCAGAGTCCAGAAAAGCAGAAACAGGATGTGATTCTTCACCTGAGGTGATTGTTACAGGAATTGAGAGTTCAGGAGAGAATTTTGCAGAAGCATCGGTCCACCTAGGGTAGTCTCTCCTATCAAACCTGCTGGAGTTTCCCGGCTTCTGGGGACATTGGCGCACAAAATGACCCTTGCAGCCAGAGTACATACATAAGTTAGTAGAATGTCTGCGCTGCCGTTCCTGGTCAGACAGTCTGACTGTCCACTTACATGGGTTCTTCAAGGACGACAGCAGAAGAAGGTAGCAGGGATTTTTAAAAATTAGGTGCCAGTCTGTAGGACCTTCCATCTCGAAGAACCGACTGGGAGCGCTGTCAGAACCTCATGTCAATGCATGTCGCCAGAAGAATCAGGGCATTCCGGGTAGAAGGGAGAACACGACCCGCAAGTTCATCCCTGAATTTACTGGCTAATTCCTGCCAGAAGGTTGTCACCAAGGCCTTGTTGTTCAAAGCAAACTCTGCTGCCAGAGTGTCAGAAGTGAAGCAGCGACTGAAGACGTACAGCCTGGTTCCTGAAAGACGGTACGGAAGGTGTCCAGGAACAGCTGCAGTCTAGTGGACTCTGGTCCCTCACATTTCTAGAGAGAATTTGCCCATGCCAAGGCCTTGCCAGACAACAGGGAGACAATGAAGGCTATTTTCATGTGGTCCACGGAAACAGATAGGAATGCAATTTAAAGTGGATTTTACATAGATTGGGGAAGCCCCAACAGGTTTTAGAGTCCCCATCATAGCGACGTGGAAGTGGCAACTGAACTCTGGCTCCGGTACTTACTTTAACTATGGCTGACTGAGGTGTAGATGGAGCTACAGCTTGTGGAGCTGCCGGAGTAGGAACAGCAGCGATGTCCAGACGACTGGCGACGGTATTAACCGCCTATAGCAGCTGATCTTGGCATAATCGGAGATCTTGCATATCATTTTGTATCACTTGCACTGCCGTCTTGGGTTGACCAGCGGGTTCCATGGCCTGAGCAAACTGTAATATCCATGGGGAATGTGGACCCACTGGGCTACTCTACGTGGCAAAGTAGCTGCTGACCAGACAAGTATATAACAGTCACTGGTCAGTGGTACCTTGATGGCAGGCTGGTGCCGGATTACTAGAAGCTGGCTTGTGCTGGATTATTGGAAGCTGGTTTGTGCCGGATTATTGGAAGCTAGTTTGTGTCGGATTATTGGAAACTGGCTTGTGCCAGAAAATCAGAAGCTGGCTTGTGCCGGATAATCAGAAGCTGGCTTGTGCTGGGTTATCAGAAGATGGCTTGTGCTGGATTATGGGAAGCTGATTTGTGCCATATTATCGGAAACTTACTTGTGCTGGATTATCAGAAGCTAAACTGGTCAAGGACACTGGAGTCTCCAAGTGCACTGGAGTCGCCACGGACACTGCATTCGCCATGGACAATGCAGTCGCCACAGACACTGCAGCTGCCACAGACACTGCAGCTGCCACAGACACTGCAGCTGCCACAGACACTACAGTCGCCACAGACACTGCAGTCGCCACAGACATTGCACTTGACACGGACACAAGACACAGGACTGGACACGGATACTGGATAGTCACAGACACAGGTTTCAGGGAACTGGAAATGGAACCTTCGCAGACTAAGGGTATGTTCACACGCAGTGTTTTCAGGCGTAATTCGGGCGTTTTACGCCTCGAATTATGCCTGAAAAAAAGGCTCCATTACGCCTACAAACATCTGCCCATTGCTTGCAATGGAATTTACGATGTTCTGTTCTCATGAGCCTTTTTTTTACGTGTCCCTGTCAAAATACGGCGCGTAAAATGACGGCTCGTCAAAAGAAGTGCAGGACACCTCTTGGGACGTTTTTGTAGGCGTTTTTCATTGACTCCATTGAAAAACAGCTCCAAAAACGGCCGTAAAAAAACGCTGCAAAAAACGCGAGTTGCTACAAAAACGTCTGAAAATCAGGAGCTATTTTCACCTGAAAACAGCTCCGTGTTTTCAGACGTATTTTGCTACGGCGTGTGAACATACCCTTACTCTGGGTTAATACTAACATTGCTCAGGCACTGAGGGAGTGGGTAGAGTTCATTAAAAAGTCCAGGGTGTGCTGGGATAGGCTGGGAGCAATATTCCTGGCCCTTTAAAAAGGGGACGAGTGCTTTCGCACATCCTACGGGTATAGGCTGGGGAAGGAGGAGGGAGCAGAGCGTGCCGGCGTCCCTGAGCAGAGAGACTCCCGTGCTGAGGACAGATAAGCTGGCAACCACTGGAGTGAGTGAGACCCGCGGCCGTTGGCGCTACACCACTGCTACTTTCTTTTCCCTTACCCTACTTGAAAACACCAGGCTGAACCAAGGGACGTATTGCCGCAGGTGGAACAGGAGTGCTTGAATTTACACCCAGCTCCAAATCTACACTTGCCATCATTAAACTGCCAGCATAGTCCCAACTTTCCTCCCGCACCCCCCCCCCATGCTGGCCCCCTGCGCCGAGCTGCCTTGACTAGACTTTCCTGGAAAGGACTTACCGAAATGCATAGGGGCCGTCACCCACAAAAGGCCAATGTCCTTCTGGTTCCACCATATGCTAGGGCGAACCACTTTACCGAAATGCATAGGGGCCGTCACCCACAAAAGGCCAATGTCCTTCTGGTTCCACCATATGCTAGGGCGAACCACTTTATGCTGTCTGAATAGCTGGTCATATCTGAGCCAAGTCAGATACCATAAACCCTGTGAGCCTCCCCGATGGCGTCCACATAGCAAAGAAAGGCCCGAACAATTCTCAAACGTATAGCACCAACTGACCTGACAATGCGCTGTCCATGACTCCTTCCCTTCCTATTCCCCCATCATAGCCCTTCCCCCCCAGCTTGCAGCCTGGATCTGACCTGTCTGTACAGTCTGTGGCCCATCCGGGAGCAGCATCGTCCATGAGACGAGATGAGCTTCTCGCCTCAGGCGGTGGCCTGCTGCCTCTCTAGAGGGGGCCACTGAAACCAGCCGCCGCCCCCTCCTGCAATATAATTGTACCTGCGTCTATAGGCTTCCATTGATTCCAATGGGAGGCGGAGGCGTTTTTTTCCCGCGAGCGGAAAAACCGGCTCGCGGGAAAAAGAAGGGACATGCCCTATCTTCGGGTGCTTACGCCTCTGACCTTGCATCAATGGGAGGCAGAGAAAGCGTATTTCGCGGCGTTCAATGGCCGCGGAATGAAAAACGCCGTGAAAATCGGCGTGCAGGCAGAGAAAAAGCGTATTTTGCGGCGTTCAATGGCCGCGGATGAAAAACACCGCGAAAATCGGCATGCAGAGAAAAATCTGCCTCAAAATTCCAAACGGAATTTTGAAGCAGATTTTCCTCCTGCAAAAAACTCTGTGCGAACCCAGCCTTAAAAGGTAATTTTCCTTTAATTATTGTACTATGATAAAAAAACGAACAAAGCAAATGTTTTTTAGGCCTGATTCACTTTGCGTTTGAGCCCTATGTTTAGTACGCACATTGGGAAAGCTCCGGACATACATTCTAAATGTGTCTGTAGGGCTTCATTAGCCTGACAGAGACCAAAAGAGTGTCCTTTTGGCCTCTGCCAGGCTGGTATATGTCGGTATGTTTTTTTTTTTGAGTATGGAATAGTGTAGTAGACAACATAGTAGACATCCTGAGGGATCCACGCGGTATATGTTTTAACATGGGAGACTATGTGTGACCAATGCCACTGTATGGCATTAGTCAAAGGTAAACTTTAAATGTATACCTCAGGGAACTTCCTCATTGCAAGAGTTCCTTGAAAGAGCTTCAGGTAGCGCTCGGCCCGGGGATTCCAGCACTGTGAAAGCCCCCTGACGTTACTGTCCATAAATGGACAGTGATGTCAGATGCTTTCAACTATGGAGTCTGCCCAAGGACTGGAGAAGCCCTGACGTCAAGTTAAAGCAGACAACCCCTTTAACCCCTTAATGACCGGGCATGTTTGTACCTTAATGACCGAGCCAGATTTGTCAAATCTGGTATGTCTGACTTTATCAGAGAATAACTCTGTGAAAGTTTTGAATATCCAAGTAATTCTGACATTGTTTTTTCGTCACATGTTGTACTTTATTTTAGTGGTAAAAGTAGACTGATACGATTTGCGGAAATTAATTAAAAAATAGAAAAATGGAAGAAATTTTGTAAAAATTACCATTTTCCCCTATTTTTAACTGCAATATGTCACATATGTACACACATACTGTACAATTTTTTTAATTAAATATATATTTCTATCTCTTTACTCCATTTTGGCAGCACTTTTGAAAAAATAAAATAAATTTTCAGCAATTTAGAGGACTTACAAATTGAATAATAATTTTATAAATTTTGAAGTACATTTTGTTTTCCGGCACCAAGCCAGGTTTTCAGAGGCTCATAGGTCTCAGAGTGATGGAGACCCCCACAAATGACCCCATTTAGAAAACTAGACCCCTTAAGGTATTTACCTAAGGGTATAGTAAGTATTTTGACCCCACAGTTTTTTGCTAAATTTAATACATAGCAGGTGAAAAAAAAAATAATTTCACTTTTTTTCATAAAAGTATCAGTTTGAAGACCAATTTCTTTGTAAAGCGACCATGAGAATGAAGAAACACACCACAAAATCTATCACCCTCTTTCTCCTGTTTTCAAAAATGCCCCCATTGTGACCCTAATGCGCTGCCTGGACACACGGCAGGACCCAAAATGAAGGGAGCACCCGGAGGCTTTCAGGACTCATATTTTGCTTGAAAATGTTTTAGGCCCCACTGTACATTTGGAGAGGCTTTGAGCTGCCAGAACGATAGAAACTCCCCATAAACGACCCCATTTAGAAAACTAGACCCCATAAGGTATTTATTTAGGGGTATAGTAATTATTTTGACCCCACAGTTCTTTGCTAAATTTAATGCATATCAGGTGAAAAAAATAATAATTTCACTTTTTTCATAAAAGTATTTGTTTGAAGACCGATTTCTTTGTAAAGCGACCATGAAAATGAAGAAACACACCCCAAAATCTATCACGCTCTTTCTCCTGTTTTCAAAAATACCCACATTGTGGCCCTAATGCGTTGTTTGGACACACGGCAGGGCCCCAAAGGAAGGGAGCACCCGGAGGCTTTCAGGACTCATATTTTGCTTGAAAATGTTTTAGGCCCCAATGTACATTTGGAGAGGCTTTGAGCTGCCAGAATGATAGAAACTCCCCATAAACTACCCCATTTCGAAAACTAGACCCCTTAAGGTATTTATCTAGGGGTATAGTTAGCATTTTGACCACACAGGTTTTTCGCTAAATATATTGAAATTAGTCTGTAAGAATTAAAATGTACTTTTTTTCTGAAACAACATAGAAATTTTTATTATTTACAAGGAATAACGAAGAAAATGCACCCCAACATTTGTAAAGCAATGTCTCCCGATTACGACAATACCCCATATGTGGTAATAAACTGCTGTTTGGACCCACAGCAGGGCTCAGAAGGGAAGGAGCGCCATTTGGATTTATGATTTTGCTGGAATGGTTTTCGGTGCCATGTCGCATTTGCAATGCACTGGAGGGACCAAAACAGTGGAAACCCACCAAAAGTGACCCCATTTTGGAAAAACCTTCAAGGAATTTTTCTAGGGGTATAGTGCGCATTTAGACCCCACGGGTCTTTTGCAGAGTTTATTAGAATTAGGGCGCGAAAATTAATATCAAAATGTTTTCCACTAAAATGTTGCATTTTCTCATTTTCACAGGGGATAAAGGAGGAAAAAAACAACCATTTTTTTATAAAGCAATTTCTCCCGAGTACGGAAATACCCAACATGTTGTCATACGTTTTTTCATTAGAAATGAATTAACCCTTTCAGGACTGATCCATTTTTTGCTTTCATATTTTAGATTTTCACTCCCCGCTTTCCAAGAGCCATAACTTTTTTATTTTTCCATCAATAGAGTGGTGTGAAGGCTTATTTGTTGCGGGACAATCTGTAGTTTTCATTGGTACCATTTTGGGGTACATGCGATTTTTTTTGATCACTTTTTATTCAATTTTTTTGCAATCCCGAGCAAAAAACAGGAATTCTGACACCGTTTTTTTAGGTTTTTTTTTTGCGGCGCTCACCGTACGCAATAAATGACATTTTTAATTTATTCTGCGGGTTGGTACGATTACGGCGATACCATATGTATATAGGTTTGGTCCTTTTTTTTAGCGTTTGCGCAATAAAATGACTTATTTATAAAAAAAAAAAATTCTGTGTCACCATATTCTGAGAGCCATAATTTTTTAGTCAAAAAAGCTGTGTAAGGGCTTGTTTTTTGCGGGACGGATAGAAGTTTTTATTGGTACTATTTTCGGGTACATGCGACTTTTTGATCACTTTTTATTCTTTATTTAGGGAGCGGTGGTGACCCAAAAAATTGCGATTCTGTCGTAGTTTTTTATTGATTTTTTTTGGGGTGTTCATCGTGCGGGAAAAATAACATTATAGTTTTATAGTTGGGTTCGTTACGAACGCGGTGATACCAGATATGTGTACTTTTTTAACGTGTTCATTTTTTTTCTCTAATAAAAGTCTTATTATAGGAAAAAAAGCATTTAGTGTTTATAGAGCTTCTAACTTTTATTTTTACACTTTTTTTAAAACATTTTTATTACTTTTTTTTACTTTTTTAACTTGTCCCACTAGGGGACACTTAGTCTTGCAGCTTTGATCGCTGCTAGAGTACATTACACTACACACGTAGTGTAATGTACTCTAACTGTCATTGTGACGTGACTGTCACACTGACAGGAAGCAGAGGAGGAACGGCCGGAGGCTGTTCCTCCGAGGCTTCCGTGCATGGCAACCCGGAGGTCATTATCTGACCTCCGATTGCCGTGACAAGCATCGGTAGCCCCCACGATCACTTCGTGGGGGCTGCTGATGTGCTTCAAACCACTTAAATGCGGCGACGGCAATCCGTCGCCGCACTTAAGGGGTTAACTGCCGAAATCAGCGGCGATGGTCCGCTGTCCGGCAAGACTGATGTCTCAGCTGTCAGGGACAACTGTCAGCGCGGGTCTGTCACTCTGTGTTTACACAGAGTGACAGTTTGAAATGCGGACGAAAATGTATGTCATGGTGCGGGAACTAGCAGCCGACCATGACGTACATTTTCGTCCTTGGTCGTTAAGGGGTTAAGTATGTGTTTGTTGGCAAGCTTGTTGATTGTTTCCAATACTAAACAGAAGAAGTGTGAAGCAGCTGTGAACAACACTGTGTTCCAAATTATTATGCACATTGGATTTAAGTGTCATAAACATTTAATTATTAGTTTTTCAATGAAACTCATGGATGGTATTGTGTCTTAGGGCTCTTTGGATCATTGTAATCAATCTCAGACACCTGTGATAATTAGTTTGCCAGGTGTGCCCAATCAAAGGAAAACTACTTAAAGAGGCTCTGTCACCAGATTATCAAATCCCTATCTCCTATTAAATGTGATGGGCGCCGCAATGTAGATAACAGCAAAGTTTTTTTTTTTATTTAAACGATCATTTTTGGCCAAGTTATGAGCAATTTTATATTTATGCAAATTAGCTTTTCAATGGACAACTGGGCGTGTTTTCTCGTATTACCAACTGGGCGTGTATTGTGTTTTTACCAACTGGGCTGTATTGTGTTTTTACCAACTGGGTGTTGTGAATAGAAGTGTATGACACTGACAAATCAGCATCATACACTTCTCATCGTTCCCACCCAGCTTCTTTCACTAAAGACACACAGCGTGACGTCACCCACAGGTCCTTCAAGCTTGTCGTCGGACAAAGAAGATACATCGGCTCCAGGCGTCCAAAAGGTTAATATGCTCATGTCTAGGGAGTTTGCTATGCTTACCTGACACGGTGATGCTGCTGCAAATTCAACTGTACGCCTGGAGCTGATGTGTCTTTTCTCTTCCGACGCCAAGGTTGAAGGACATGTGGGTGACGTCATCATTCCCAGCCAGCTTCTTTCACTGCAGACACAGAGAGATGTCCTTCAACCTTGGCGTCGGAAGAGAGAGCAGCATCACCGTGTCAGGTAAGTATAATAAACTCCCTAGAGACGAGCATATTAACCTTTTGGACGCCTGGAGCCGATGTATCTTCTTGGTCCGACGACAAGCTTGAAGGACCTGTGGGTGACGTCACGCTGTGTGTCTTTAGTGAAAGAAGCTGGGTGGGAATGATGAGAAGTGTATGATGCTGATTTGTCAGCGTCATACACTTCTATTCACCACGCCCGGTTGGTAAAAACACAATACACGCCCAGTTGGTAATACGAGAAAACACGCCCAGTTGTCCATTGAAAAGCTCATTTGCATAAATATAAAATTGCTCATAACTTGGGCAAAAATGATCGTTTAAAAAAAAACAAAAAACTTTGCTGTTATCTACATTACAGCGCCCATCACATTGAATAGGAGATAGGGATTTGATAATCTGGTGACAGAACCTCTTTAAGAAGGACGTTCCACATTATTAAGCAGGCCACAGGTTTCAAGCAATATGGGAAAGAAAAAGGATATCTCTGCTGCCGAAAAGCGTGAAATAGTGCAATACCTTGGACAAGGTATGAAAACATTGGCTATTTCAAGAAAACTTAAGCGTGATCATCGTACTGTGAAAAGATTTGTGGCTGATTCAGAGCACAGACGGGTTCGTTCAGATAAAGGCATAATGAGGAAGGTTTCTGCCAGACAAATTAATAGGATTAGGAGAGCAGCTGCTAAAATGCCATTGCAAAGCAGCAAACAGGTATTTGAAGCCGCTGGTGCCTCTGCAGTCCCGCAAACCTCAAGGTGTAGGATCCTCCAGAGGTTTGCAAGTGCGCATAAAGCTATTATTCGGCCACCCCTAAACAATGCTCACAAGCAGAAACGGTTGCAGTGGGCTCAGAAATACATGAAGACTCATTTTCAAACCGTGTTGTTTACTGATAGGTGCCGTGCAACCCTGGATGGTCCAGATAGATGGAGTAGTGGATGGTGGGTGAATGGCCACCATGTCCCAACAAGGCTGCAACGTCAGCAAGGAGGTGGCGGAGTCATGTTTTGGGCTGGAATCATGGGGAGAGAGCTGGTATGCCCCTTTAGGGTCCCTGACGGTGTGAAAATGACCTCTGCAAAGTACGTAGAGTGTATGACTGACCACTTTCTTCCGTGGTACAAAAAGAAGAACCGTGCCTTCCGTAGCAAAATGATCTTCATGCATGACAATGCACCATCTCATGCTGCAAAGAATACCTCTGTGTCATTGGCTGCTATGGGCATAAAAGGAGAGAAACTCATGGTGTGGCCCCCATGTTCCCCTGACCTCAACCCTATTGAGAACCTTTGGAGCATCCTCAAGCAAAATATCTATGAGGGTGGGAGACAGTTCACATCAAAACAGAAACTCTGGGAGGCTATTCTGACATCCTGCAAAGATATTCAAGCAGAAACTGTCCAAATACTCCCAAATTCAATGGATGGAAGAATTGTGAAGGTGATATCAAAGAAGGGATCCTATGTTAACATGTAACTTGGCCTGCTAAGTTTTTTTTGATTGATAGAGCTTTTGATTTCTGTAAATATGACCTCCTGATGCTGCAAATTCAACAAATTACCATTTTAGTTCTCTTTACAACCTTTAAAATGTTTTGATCTCTGTTGTGCATAATAATTTGAAACAGTGCATTTTAAATTTTTTACTTCTAAAAAAAAAATCTGTTATCATTAGTAGATTTGTTCAATAAAATTAGCATTATACTCCAACGGTTGATGGCTTGAAGATTATACTAACTGTCATTTGCATCGACTATTTAGGAAAATCAGCGAAAAATAACATTTGCATAATAATTTGGAACGCGGTGTATAATACAGCCTGTAACTAAATGTTTTTTTGTCAATTATATCTAAATGTAAACTGTAAACTGCTCAAAGCTGGACATACCCTTTAAGATTTTTCACATGAATGGAATATTGAGATTTTGGGTCTGGGAAAACACTGGATAAGGCCAATTTCACACAAGTGTAATATGGGTGCATTTATGCAACCGTATTGCGGCATCAATCCCAGCCCGACCTTAGGTCTAAGACGCAGAGGTCTAATACAGAGTTATATAGAGTTACTCATGTATTATACAAAATTAGCAAAAGTTTTAGATACTTGTTTTGGAGCTAATTAATGAATAAAAACATCCTGCAACACATAGAAATGGTGCTCATTTGGACACATTGTATGGGGACAATATAACTTCAAGGTGCAGAAGTTTGATGACGAAATTCTTATTTTATTTTTGACACTTTGAAAACATAATGCTCTTGTTAATACTTTACCAATCACTCATTACATGAGTAGTATCTGGAGGAAAAGTGTTAGAAGTGACCTGAAATTTTAATCAGTAACTTGCCTAATTCTGCCACATCAATGTGACTCAGCAAACCTTGAAATGCAACACATTTCCTATCCTGTCTTTTCCTTTGTCAATGTCATAAGCTTTGGCTCTAATAATAATGTGCAGGGTCACAAGAGGTTACAGAACAGAAGAGCATAGGACTAGGGAAGGTTTACAAATGCATGCGTGAACCATTACCTGGACTCCATCTGGATAAATATTGTTCCCTATTGCATGATACATTTCTTCTATTCAGCAAAACAGCAAATGAAATGAGCGGTGTGATTGTTGGATTTTACTCATCTTAGTAATAAAAATATAAATTTTTCTACCGCCATGATGCTGAACTATCCTCATTGCATTTTAAGTTTTGCTGAACTTTGTGGTGACACACCACTTCTGTACACGGGTGGATAAGGTGCGATAAGGACTGCATAAAAAAGGTTGGTGAGCTGTTTTAAATTTCTTGTCAGTGTTCATTCTATTCAGTATCTTAGAGCTTGTCTGGTTTCTAGTAAATTAAGTTTTATAGGGTCGTATCTGGAGAGAGGCTTAAAATGTAGGAAATCTGCAATATTTCTTTACAGTGAGTAAGGAGATCACGTAATCAGTGGTGGATTAAGTAGACCATAGGCCGTGGGCTGTTTCCCAAACTTGGAACCCCCTTCTCCACCTCCGCCCCTCTATGCCGTAATTATTGTTAACACTACATTTTTGTGCAAGCTTTAACAAATGGGTGTTACTATTCCCCTTGGCAAAAGGCTGTGTCCCTACATACTGACAGTCTCCAGCCATTGCTGACAGTATCACACTGTGCAGGGACACATCCTCCTGACTCTAGTAGTTTTTTACTCTTTTCTTCTCCATACATTCCAGACCTAATGATGACTTCTCCCAGCCATGACCCATTTCTGCAGAATTTGCCACTCAGAAGTCTTCGGCTCCTTACTTTTCCAACATTTCCACGCCTATAAACAAAGATAAAATTCTCATGGTGCCACACACTGTGCCTCTAAATATAATAGCACCATTCACTGCGCCCCTGAATAAAATAGTACAAAACACTGTGCCCCTGAATATAATTTTGTCAAACACTGTAAAGTAAAGCACCACATACACAGTACCCCCTGTAGATAGAGCCACACACAGCCCTTGTAGATAGCATCACACACACACTTCCTATAGATAGCGCCACACCCCCTGTAGATGGCATCACACACAGCCCCCCTAAAGATAGCATCACACAGCCCCCCTGTAGATAGCGCCACACACAGCCCCTGTAGATAGCATCATACCCCCTCCTGTAGAGACCATCATACACACTCCCCTGTAGATAGCGCCACACACACACATCCCTGTAGATAGCATCACACACAGCCCCGCTGTAGATAGCGCCACAAAGGGCCCTGTAGATAGCGCCACACAGACCCCCTGTCGATAGTGCCCCACACGCCCCCTGTAGACAGTGCCACACTCAGCCCCCCTATAGATAGTGCCACACATCTCCCTTTAGATAGCGCCACATAGCCCCCTGTAGATAGCACCACACAGACCCTTGTAGATAGTGGCACAAAAACCCCTGGAGATAGTGCCACACAGCCCCCTCTAGATAGTGCCCCACACACCCTTGTAGATAGCATCACGCACAGCCCCACTGGAGATAGTGCCGCACACTCCCTATAGATAGCACCACACAGCCCCATGTAGATAGCGCCACACAGCCTCCCTGTAGATCGTGCCCCATCCCCTGTAGATAGCGTTACCCCCTGTAGATGGCACCACCCCCTTGTAGATAGCGCCACATAGCCCCCCTGTAGAAATCACCACACAGCCCCCCCTGTAGAAATCACCACACAGCCCCCCTGCAAATGTGCCGCCCCCCTGTAGCTAGTGTCAGACTTACCCGTCCTAGTTCTAGCACCGTCCTATTCTCCGACGATGCAGGCCTGGTCTCTTCTAACCAGGCCGCATCCACCGAAACCACGCAAGTGGCACGATGACGTCATCGTGTCGCCTGCATAAAAAGAAAAATGGCGAATGGCGGGGAAGGGAACCGACGGTTCTATTGCCTTGCCAGAGATGTCAATTGTATCCGTGTCCTTTGGACACTAATACGATTGATTCCAGGGGCCTTCAATTTTTAGCGATTTTTGCCGCGATGCACAGCAAAAACGTGACAAAACTGCGATGTTGTCTTTGGCCGACCATGGGCCCCCCAGGAGCCTCGGGCTACTGGTGGCTGCCCATAACGGCCCTACAAGAATCTGCCACTGCACGTAATGTTGTCTGATATTCACAGGAGATGTCCATGGACAGAGAAGTCCAGTTGCATTGCTTGTACTTCCTGCTGTTACTGTGTGCTTCTGATTCTAAGGACTCATCCACATCTGCATTCCGGGTTCCATTGTATAGCTCTGTCATAGTAGAAGAACAACTAGAATACTTGAAGATCAGGATCCGTTGTATGATGGAAACCAACTGCGCCAAATGAAACCCATTGACTTTAATGGGTTCCGTCAGATGTTTGTCATGGTTGCTGTCATTTTGCTGGACATAATAGTGCAGGATACTGCCCTATTCTGTCCAGCAAAAACAATGGAATCTGTGATAGAAGACCCTAATGGAGCCTCTGATGCAGATGTGAAAGGCCCCTAAATTGGGCAATCACAGAACATCTGCATCATCATCTTCAAAGAAATGTAATATATATTTGTTTATTTATATAGCATGCTACTGTGTGTGTTTATCTCTGTGTTTGCTGCATTTGCCTACCAACACTGTAAAACATTAGAATTGCTAAAAAGTCTGTAAAAATGATCTGCAGACGGCTGTGTGTATTATGTCCTAACACAGGACTGTGGCATTACTGTACTCAAGAGCTAATCTGTAAGTCACATTACAGTTCCATCCATATTCAGGTGCTCACATATTAAATTCTGGAGGCATCTCATAAGTAGCCAGTATAGTAATGTTTTTATGATGAATAAAAAACAAAAACATTACAAACCAATGTGTGACTTTTTTGGTTTTATTTTAAACTTTAAGTTTTAGAATTCAAGTAGAAATCGGACAGCCAGGCATCACACAGTGCAGTATCTTAAACAGCTTTGCCCCCCTCAAATAAAATACAAACAGACTAGAAACCTAAAGGTGGTATTACACTGCATGATGTGGGCCGTGTAAACGAGCGGCGATAAAAGAGACAGCTCGTTCTGCACTCACTTGATCCATTCACAAGGAGTTATGATTATGTGAGGAGCGCTCATTACTCCGATCGATCGTCCCCATACATTTCTATCCTGTCGGCAGCACATCTCCCTGTTTACACAGGGAGATGTGCTGCTGACAACAATAATATTTTCGTCATTTAAAACTATACAATCAGCCGACGAACGAGCTCGCTCATCGGCTGATCGTTGCCCTGTTTACACAGGGTAATTATCAGGAAAAAGCATTCTGTGAACACTCGTTTTCCCAATAATTGGCCAGTGTAAAAGGGCCTTAAGTAAGTGGAAGAGATTAATCAAAACCACTGTGTCGTGGAAGTCAATGGCTCAAAATTTATTAGACTGAAATTTAGACGAGTGTTCCAACAGACACTCACACCAGAAACTTTAACCAGCATCCTAATCAGGAGATTTCATAATGATATATATCGAGAGAGGAGAAATAACACACAGACACTGCTGATATGCTCAAAAAACTCCTCTGGGGGTTTATTGCCAAACTCAATTACAATAATATCGTTCAAAAGGGGTGTAGGCTTGAGGTTAACCAATCAGAGGCAATGTGACAATATTTCTTATTCAGCCAATAGCAGACCATAAGAATATTTCAAGTACATAATTATAATTCTTCATTAAAATGCTGACTTCAGGTAACACCTAGAGACAAGCATATAATGGGGTGGTGTTAACTGTTATTTCCCATGAGGGAGTTAATGACAAACAGTTGCATTTTATGTTTGGGCGTTCAGCCAACCCGCTGACATAATTGTATGAAGACCATATTATGAACACATAAAGATAACACATTTCTTTGAGACCCGAGCAGGACTATGTAGAGGAAAGGTCATTAAAATAATGGAGAATACATATCTCAGTAATTCGTCATCCTGCTTGATAATTCATAATGTAATTTAATACAGTGAATATAAGCAAATAAACCATCCTTCACAACTGCAAGTGAAAAGAGGAAGAGTTTCTAACAGCAACCAATTTGTTTTCCACTCTGATTTGTTAGAGAACCTAGAAATTAAAGCAGCAACCTGATTTGTTGCTATGGACATCTCCTTCATGTTTTCTTTGCTTTGGTTTTGATAAATGAGTTGGACATTAGTTTCGCAACCATAAGATAACTGTTGAGCTGGTCTCAATTTTTAAGAACATAACATAAGTGCTGCGCTATTGTTTCTGGTAACACAACGGACACCCGGAAAGCTGACGGAACCCATTAAAGTCAATGGGTTCTGTCGGCCGCCGGTGGTGTCCGTGTTGCAACGGAACTGTTGTGCCGGCATTCCCTTCTACTGCGCAAGTGTGAACAGGGCCTTACGCTGTTTTAAAATATATTATGACTAATTAAGAGAATTATTAATTCTGAATAATTTACAAAATACAATGTAACACTTATACAAGTGAAATATTATTGGCCATTACTAAGGTTATGACACGTAAAGGAATGCACCTTGATGTTGAGTGATTGGTTATTAAAATTCATCCCATATGCTTACTTAAATATATAAAATGCTCAATATCAAAATAAACTTTAGATGAGAAACTGAACCTGGATCTGGTCTTTTGTGTACACAATATTATGCTAAAGGGTGAACCCGCTGTTTGATAATAAAATTCCATAAGCGGTAGTTTACACAGCGTTTTTTGGCGCTGATTCTGATGCGGAAACCGTGTCAGAATCAGTGCCATAAAACTCTCCAAATCGCCCCATATTTATCTCAATGGGAGGCAGAGGCTTTTTATTTGCGAAAATGCAGTTTATGATGGTTTTGGTACTGTATTTATGCATTTTTTGTTTAGGTTCTGTATATATGTGCTGAGCTTTGTTCTGGTGTTGTATATATGTACTGAGCTTTGTTCTGGTACTGTATTTATGTACTGAGCTTTGTTCTGGTGTTGTATTTATGTACTGAGCTTGGTTCTGGGTCTGTATATATGTACTCTGCCTGGTTCTGGTGTTGTATTTATGTACTGAACTTGGTTCTGGGTCTGTATATATGTACTGAGCTTTGTTCTGGTGTTATATATATGTACTGAGCTTTGTTCTGGTACTGTATTTATGTACTGAGCTTGATTCTGGTGCTGTATATATGTACTGAGCTTGGTTCTGGTGTTGTATTTATGTACTGAGCTTGGTTCTGGTGTTGTATTTATGTACTGAACTTGATTCTGGTGCTGTATTTATGTACTGATATATTAAAGAAGACCCTGGTAGCTGGCAGGTCAGAAACTGCAATAGAAAAAACTAATGTGCCTGAGGCACAATGAAACCCATTTTCCCAGCTACCAACTGAATTGTAATAAGATATAACTTTTATTGGTTCTATTCTTAAAAAGGTCCGAGATGGACAACAAGAGCACAAAAATAAGTTAAAATTGGCTAAAGACCATTAGCAATTGCTCTATAGAGATACTGCCGAACGAGCTGGGAAAATGGGTTTCATTGTGCCTCAGGCACATTCGTTTTTTCTATTGTATTTATGTACTGAGCTTAGTTCTGGTGCTGTATATATGTACTGAGCTTAGTTCTGTAGCTGTATGTATGCAGTGAGCTTTGTTCTGGTGTTGTATTTATGGACTGAGCTTGGTTCTGGTGTTGTATTTATGTACTTTTCCTTGTTCTGGTGTTGGATTTCTGTACTGTGCTTGGTTCTGGTACTGTATTTATATACTGAGTTTTGTTCTGGTGCTGTATTTATGTACTTTTCCTTGTTCTGGTGTTGTATTTATGTTCTGAGCATGGTTCTGGTACTGTATTGATATACTGAGTTTTGTTCTGGTGCTGTATTTATGTACTAAGCTTGGTTCTGGTGCTGTATTTATGTACTGAGCTTGGTTCTGTCCTCATTCCCGTGCCTTTCCCCAGCAACGCCAGGCCTCATCCAACGGAATGGAGCAGCGGCGCGATGACGTCATTGCACCGGATGCTTCATTGCTAAAGCGCCGAATGGTGAGGCATTCTGTGCCTCGCCAGGCATCCCTGGACAAATCAATTGTATTCACGTCCTAAAGACGCAGATGCACGGGACCGGTTCCGGGTTCCCGCTTCACCCTGGTTCTCCGAACTGGCTGTAATTTTATGGTTCTGGGGAACTGGGGCAAACCGGCCGGCTCCCACCCCTGGGTGTGTGAGAGTAACTAGCATAATATAGATGTGAGTTATTGACTTTAGGGGGAAATGGTTGTTACTAAAATATGTGATCAGTATACAGTACCATATAAGTGGTAGAACGCGCAGCAGATGAACCGCTTCAACGTTTCACTGATTCCAAGCTGGTATAAATTTGCTTGGGACTGAACGAGTCTACAGGCTGGAGCTGCAGTGAGGACTCTGACCAATCATATTCAGCATTGTATGTCAAGTGACATAATCAACCAATCGCTGCTTAATTCAGTATTCTTGGAAAGCTGGACAAGGGCAGAACCCCTCATAAATATTATTCAGCAGTCATTTTGTTGCAGAGAGAGAGATAAAATTCAGGAACATTGCAGTGTAAGTTACTGGAAAAAAATCACAGTCACATACAGTATAGTAGAATAAATTTAACATATGATTATATAATAATTGGTCCAAAGACATAGAAAAACAGTATTTTGGTGTCAGACGCCCTTTAAGTATGCATTTTTGCTTACATACCTGACTCCTCAAACTTTTGCACAGAACTGTATATATTTTTTGGTATGCTGTTTGCGATTGTATTTAAAAAGCAAGTGAGTGAGATGCAGATAAGATCTAAAGAGCTTGGACGCTTGATTTCCATGTGGCTGCCTGTATGTTGCTGCCTGTTTGTGGTTGCCTGTATGTGGCTTCCTGTATGTGGCTGCCTGTATGTGGCTGTCTGTATGTGGCCGCCTGTATGTGGCTACCTGTATGTGGCTACCTGTATGTGGCTGCCTGTATGTGGCCGCCTGTATGTGGCTGCCTGTATGTGGCTGCCTCTTTGTGGCCGCCTGTATGTGGCTGCCTGTATGTGGCAGTATAGTTGTAGGTTATTAGTCTCTCTGGTCCCGTGAAAGAGTAATGCTGGCTATAGACCTTATACTGTATAATTGTCTATTGATCCTACTTGTTTTGGTGGTATCTGACAATAATCTGATGTCTATAGGCCCAGCCTGGCAGGCCCGCTGGTGTCTCCGATGAGGGATCAAATAAGTTGTTCTTTGGCTTGTCCAATGCTTTATTTCCTTTGAGAGGAGGGAAAAATAACTTTCAGAGGTAAAAATCAATTGGGGGAGGTCAGTTATTTTACCACTAGATAAGAGGGTATTTCAATCTAGATTTAATATAGAGAAGGTTAATCTAGGTGATAGTGAGATACTTACAGGTATATTTGAAGATAATATTTCATTAAAGGGGTATTCCGGCCGCTAGCCTTTTTCGCCTATCCATGAAAAATTGTGAAAAATACTAGATTGGTGGGGGTCTGAATGGCAATCATTTCCATCAGCCCCATAGACTTTGGAAGGAGCGGCATCGTGCATGCCCAGCCTCCGCTCCATTTAAACTCTACCTAGCCGTCGACAGCTGAGGGGAACGGGGGAGCATGGTCCCCTGTTCTATTATATCAGTGGGGGTCCCAGTGGTCCGACCACCAACGATCTAGCATTTTTCACCTATCCAGCGGATAGGTGAAAAACGTTGGAGGCTGGAATTCAACTGTAGAGTAGATTGATGACTCTTTTCTTTATTTATTAAAACAATTTCTTCAATATGCCCAGCTGAATCTGTTTACAGCACAGAGCAAATGCATTGGAAGAAAGGGAGAAAGTATAGCAGAAATTTTATAGGGTTGCCCTTGAGAAGGGTCACTTAACTTATATCGTGTCAGCAGTACAGATTAATAAACATTTCTGATGAGCAGGTACTTTGATAAGTGAACGCACACTCTTGGTGTGTGGGAATTCTCATACTTATTGGACTAGATCGCTGACACGAGTGTATCGGTAAGAAACAATAATTTTTTTATTTCTAGTTTATGGACCTGGTTGGAGTGATTGACATAATTTCTTGTATGAGTTTATATACAGGGAGAGCTGCCAAGTATTCTGTGTTGGTGGGGAAGCATGACTTATACATTCTCTATGACTCCCTGGTGGCATTTACATTTTTTATGTGAAAATGTTGAATCAAATCATAGAAAACCTTCATACATACATGCAAGCAGTGTATATGCTGGGTCTATGTCACTTTTGAGAAGAAATGCTTCATAAAGTATATGTAGTGTTCATTGCTTCAACCCACACATTTTTTTCCATATTCCTGCACAGTAAATATACAGAGCAGATAATCAATCCCAGTGACATAGCCCTTCATAGTTCATCATAGGCTGGTGGAAAGCTCTAAGGGTTGTTTGTGCAACTTTTTATTTTTAAAATTCAGTCTGTTGAATTCTGTTGTGATCTGCTGTATTGTCTTCCCCTTTGTCTCCGGAAGGAAGAAAAACAAAAATATTTCCGAGGCCAAAATATTGGCACAAAAGATGAGGAAACAATAATGGCCAAGAGCAGCCTGAAAATGAGAGAAACAAAGTAAAAGCAATGAAGGATGGGCCCACAAATTAATTCACCCAGTTACAATAAAACGGTCATACAATGGGACTTCAGCTGGTCAAAAATATTAGACTGCAAATAGAAAAAAATCACTCCTTTATGTGGCGCTCCTGTAATGCTTGTGGCTTGTGCCAGAAAGGTAATTATTCAGTTCCCAGGTGGTTGAGTAAAATAAATGATTTATTTCTCAAAATAATGTGGATAATTACAAAAAAACAGTCAAATAAATGATACAACAAACTGTAAAACAAATGATAATGATTTATCATTTATTCTACTGTTTGTTGTAATTATCCACATTATTTAGAGAAATAAATCATTTATCTTACTCAAACACCTGGGAACTGAGTAATTACCTTTCTGGCACAAGCCACAAGCAACACAGGAGCGCCACATGAAGGAGTGATTTTTTTTCCTATTTGGAATCCATTGAACTTTACTTTCAACTGGTAGCCAAACCAGCTGCCAGTGTCCACTCCAAGAGACCTGCATACTATTGCCACACGGAGCCTATTGGCCCCCATGTTTAAGAAACAAATTGTGCCGACCATCCTGCACAAACACAGAGGGTGAGTACCGTGATCACCCCTTTGTGTTCACGTATGATCTGTGTCCACAATCACATTACCTTAGAGGAGCGCCTGTGTTCATTTTTTTCCCCTTCCCCTAAAAATATTAGATTGGCAGTATTGGCCGCTTATATAATATGTATGGTCAAGGCCATGTGCTCAGGTGGGCACAGCGGGGGCACACATAAAGAAAAAATTAACATTTCTATAGTTTTTTTTTTATGCAGGCCCCCCTAACTTGGAATGGACCAACACACAAACCTTGCCTGCATTTCCGCATACAACGTCCAAACGCTTGCCTGAGGTAGAGAGAATCCAGGAGCAGGGAGAGGTAAGTATGCAGATGGGTCTGAACAAATTTTTTTCATCTGATCTGAGATTTGATTTCATTTAGGGGTCTGGTCTGGGATCTGATTTCATTTAGGTGTCTGGCATAGGGGTTTGACTTAAATTAGGGGTCTGGGGTATGACTTAATTTTGGGGTCTGGTCTGATATTTTGGGGTCTGGTCTGTGGTCTGAGTTAATTTAGGGGTCTGGTTTGGGGTCTAAATTGATTTAGGGGATGTTGTCTGAATAATGTGGAGCACTCTTTATGTAACATCTTTATATGGGGCACTAAACATAGCACAATTTTATATGGGGCACTTAGGGGAACACTATATTATACATTTTTATATGGTTTATTATCTATATTATGTCACTATTTCCTAGGGGGCACTATCTGTATAGTGCTATTTACTGAGGGGCACTTTAAAGGGGAAACTGTATATGGCATTATTAACTATGGAGCACTATCTGTGTGGTACTGTTTTCTGTGGGGCAGTTTGGGGGCACTATGTGTATGGAACTATTTACTGTGAGGCACTGTCTTCTAATTTTGGTATTCCCTTAGTGTTTTTTATTCAGCAACTGTGTGGAGGTGTTATTCAGCCACTGTATGGTGGTGTTATTCAGCCAATGTATGGTGGTGTTAATTAGTCACTGTATAGTGGTGGTGTTGTTTAGTCATGGCATGGTGGTATTATCCAATGATGGTATATATGGTGGTATTATTCAGTCAATGTATGGCGCCATTATTTAGTGACTGCATGGTGGTAATACTTAGTCACTCCATTTATTATTATTTTTGGGTAGGGCTAATCTATGTATACAGATTCCAGATTCTGATACAGTTTAATGTGCCCTGCATTTCCCAATAGAGCACAAATCTTGGGGAACACAGTCCACATCTCTTAACACCAGGACCTGGCTGTGCGCTAGGCAGCAATGCCAAGTGTATATGTCACTGTGCTGAATTTACATATTTCATTAGAGCCATCAATAATAATTATCTTTACAGATTCGCAATTGATGATCAATGGTAAAAGATTTTTATCATTGATCTTCCTTTGTTAACACTAACCAATTATCATTACGATTGCTCTGAAACAAACAAATCATGACGATAATTGGCGAGTACAAATGGGCCTTTTATGTGGGCGTATTCAGGCTTAGTGCTTACCCCAGCATGAGCTGTTAATATTTGGTGATCTCCCGACTACTCCCCAACGGCAGATGTCAGAGCAAAGAAGAAATGGGCATGTTGGGTTTCAACATGCCTGATCCTTTGGTACCATGGGATATAAGTCACTGCCAGAGGGGTCCGGCAGCGGTTTATGACCCTTTCCTCATTGAAATAAACATGCACGCTCAACCGAGCCAAGCATATGTGTTTATTGAGGATTTGGGAGGAACAGCTGTCAGATGAGCATTTGCCCGACAGCTATCTAAGGTGTATGACCAGTTTTTGCCTGAGATGTACCTATTAAAACTGATAAAGCAGCGCTGTCTTTTCTCCTGTAGATTTAATATATTGATTATTACATCAACAAGGTATCTCAAAAATATTCAATCTTCTCTTAAAATTCAAATATATTTCATTCATATCTTCATACGGTCGACTAGAGCATTAAATAGGATCAAATAATAAATGCTCACATAACTATTTTCTGGCTAAAAGTGGGATTGGATCTTCTCATAGGAAACAGTTTGACAAGGGCTTCATCAAAAAGAACCAGGACAGTAAAAGCCTTTTTTAAACAGTACAAATTTTTTTCATGTTTTTTTGTTTTTTTATAAGTTAGAACCAGGAGTGGATCCTAAATATATATCAATTTATGTAAATAAAAAACAACTAAACTGCACTGTGTGAGAAGATTTAGAATTTCTGATACTGCTGTATTAAGGGCATACTCACCTCCACATAAGGAAAAATCATCCCTATCACATAGAGTCCGATCCAGTTAAGGCAACCAATGATCACAAACACGGCAGCACGGGAAGAGTGACAGCACATTTCTATAACTATTGCAATAGTTAAAGTCCCTATGGAATAAAGACAATGTGAGATTCTCTTTGGATATGGATTCATCATATCACCAGACCAGAACAGTTGCCTGAACAGCATAGATACAGTAATATTGTGATATATAAATAGCAAATTAGGAAAAGGCATATTTATGAATAATAATAATATAATAAAAAAGTTAATGTACATGGTTGTGCCAAGTCTCCAAAGAGGGAGCAGCTCACCTTTCTGGCTAATAGAGGAGGGTGCTTAGTAGGGACCCCTCTCTATTAAGTCCAAATGTTTTAATTGGACATATGGAGCGAGCATGTCTAGTTGGGACAACCATTTCCTCCTCTAATATAAATACAAATATCTGACCCCTAAATGCCACAAAGATGTTTTTTTCTGTAAGAGCTCTATAAATACTCTGTTTTTTAATTACTTTGGTGCTGGATTTAGAAAGGAAGCAGTTAATAATGGAAACCATTACAATGTCTAAAGCGGTTGTCATTCAACATGAATAGGATCTGAATCCACATATGCACGATGATATGCTCCCCACTTATTATCACCTACTTCTAAAGTTGGCCATAGACAGAAAGATTTGGCAATGATACGACGAGTGTTCCCATTTATTTTAAATTGGAAATACTTGTCGGATATGGACAGAAAGATATATTCCATGATAGAAACGATTTTTCATGATTATCAGAAGGAAGTGCTACTGCAGGTCTCCTGGCCAGTTCAATAAATCTCTGTAGAGCAATTTTAATCTTTGTGTGGACTTACTGGACAAAAATGTAAGCACTCGAGAAATTCTTCAAATTTTTATCAAGAGAAAAAAATAGATACCTGGACCCATGCCAAAGAAAAAGATGAACAAGAAAATAAACACAGCACTGCAATATGGGATCCAATAAGTCCAGCCCTGGAGGGAAGAGATAATATACAATGTTTTAGTGTATTTGTAATATCTTAACTAAATTGGGATGGGGGAAGGGGACTAGCCTTGATGGATGGACATAACGATTTTTTTTCTTGCCTGAAGTGAAAGAGTGACTGTGAGACCACATAGCATAATAGCCATAAACGCATAGCTCCCGAGCAGGAGGACTTTTCTTCCGTAGTTCTCTATCATCACACTCTGCAAATAGAAAACTAAACGTTATTTAATCAATTGGTGAAAGAAGATTATGAATGGAAGACTGACTTTAAGAGCATAAAAACAAAAAACCTTGGCTGTCCAGTCTAATTTTCATTGTCGCTTACGGTCGTCTCTACATTTTAATACTTGTAGACAAACACTTCTATCTATCTATCTATCTATCTATCTATCTATCTATCTATCTATCTATCTATCTATCTATCTATCTATCTATCTATCTATCTATCTATCTATCTATGTCAGTATGGGTAACTAATACGTTATTTTAAAAGACAATTGGCTATTTTTACTGTTATACATCTATATACCCCATACCCAAATGTCTTCTATAACCAAATACACTATACTGCATTATACAGATGTGTCTACCCTAAAGTTTTCTGAAATTGTGTTGTTATACAGTTTGTCATGATACCAATTCAATACAATCTCGCGCCATCCAGTAAAAAAAAGTATACATTAAACGTATACCTTTTTTAACATGGGAGTCTATGAGCGACGAATGGCTGACAGATAGAGTTTGTCGGAGGCATGCATTTTTTTAAAATGTTTGTTTAACATCTCAAGCCATACATCTCAGGTCATGTTGGTTTAGAGAGAAAGTAACGGAGGACACATCTGTATGCCCATATATTTTACAGTCATGGAAGTACTTAAAGCGACAGTTTTATCATGATTTATGCCAGAAACCGGCATAAGTTATAGCGCAAATCTACACCTGCTTGTAGGAGACAAAGATTTGGATTTCTGTCGCACAGCCAAAGATGCACCAAATATATTAGGTGTGCAGCTTCTAATATATTTGACACCTTTTCCGAGACCCCAGTCTTAATATATTCCCCTTAGGCCTCATTTACACGAGCGTAATATACGCGCGTGCGACGCGCGTGCTTTTCACGCGTGTCGTACGCACCTATATTACTCTATGGGGCAGTGCAGACAATGCGTGATTTTTGCGCAGCGCGAGTGCGTTGCGTAAAACTCACGACATGTTCTATAATCGTGCGTTTTTCGCGCATCACGCACCCATTGAAGTCAATGGGTGCGTGAAAACCACGAAGGTCGCACGGAAGCACTTCCGTGCGAACTGCGTGATTCGCGCAAGAGCTGTCAAACTGAATGTAAACAAAAAAGCACCACGTGCTTTTCTGTTTACAAACATCAGAACGGAGTGTCTTAGAGATGAGCCAACCGAACTTCACCGGGTTCGGCCGAACTCGTTTTGACCGAACTTGGCAGGAGACAGTCACTGTCCAGGGTGCTGAAAGAGTTAAACTGGTTCAGCACCCTGGACAGTGACTTCCGATCCCAATATACGTGAACGTGTAAAAAAAAAAAAAGTTCGGACTTACCGATAACTCCCGGCTTCTTCCTCCAGTCTGACCTCCCGGGATGACAATTCAGTCCAAGTGACAGCTGCAGCCAATCACAAGCCAAGCACAGGCTGCAGCGGTCACATGGACTGCCGCGTCATCCAGGGAGGTGGGCCAGATGTCAAGAGAGGCGCGTCACCAAGGCAATGGCCGGGAAGTTCTCGGTAAGTACGAACCTCTTTTTTTTTTAAACAGGTTACTCGATATGGTGATCGGAATTCACTGTCGAGGGTGCTGAAAGAGTTACTGCCGATCAGTTAACTCTTTCAGCACCCTGGACAGTGACTGACGTCGACTAGCCTCATCTCTATGATGGCGGCTGCGCGAAAATCATGCAGCCGCTCATCATACACTGATGACACACGGAGCTGTCAAGTGCCTTTTGCGCACGCAAAACGCTGCGTTTTTTTGCGTGCGCAAAACGCACACGCTCGTGTAAATGAGGCCTTAGTGTTCTTTGGACTCATGAGACCAAGGTGAAGATCTTTTAATGATTTGTGCTAGTTTTACAGCCACAGGACTTGGGAAACCTGCAGTCATTTGAAGCAATGATGAATTTTACTTTATACCAGAATATTCTTTATAGAAATTTTAGGCTATCTGTCAAACAGTTTTGTTCACATATCTTTTTTTGGCCTACGTTTGATGTTTGAGCTGAAAAAAGCTCCAGACGTGCACGTTAAACGTAGGCTGTGACGGATGCAATGGTGTCCTTTTCCCAAAGGCTATAATGGTATCCTTTTAACGGATATGCGATGAACGCTCAGGACCCTTTTCATGACGTATGCATTAAAGGGATAATATTATAGCTTACAGGTGACGGATGCCATTGTTAGGCATCCGTTTTATGTATCAGTCACCCATAGGCTATATTGACATACATTTAACAGATGTCATGAAAAGCCATTGAGAAGCTCATGACATATCAGTTTAACGGATGCCTGTGACAGATGCCACACAGAGGCATCCATCACCCATAGGCTACCATGTTAAGAAAAATGTTTTCCCAATGTACACGCTAAATGAAAACAAAAAACTTAATGTGAACAGGGCTTTAGGCTGGGCCGAAATTGTGTCATTCAACAAGACAATGATACCAAGCACACCAGCAAATGCACATCTAAATAGCTAAAGAAGAAAAAAATCAAGGTGTTGTGACTTAAACAGGCTCTTTCACCACATTATAAGCGGCCTATATTGTACATAATATGATTGGCGCTGTAATGTAGATTACAGCAGTGTTTTTTATTTAGAAAAACGATAAGTTTTGACTGAGTTATGACCTATATTAGCTTTATGCTAATGTATTTCTCAATGGACAACTGGGCGTGTTTTATTATATGACTAAGTGGGCGTTGTACAGAGGAGAGTATGACGCTGACCAATCAGCGTCATACACTTCTCTCCATTCATTTACACTGCAGATAGCGATATATCTATATCGCTATTTGCAGTCACATAAACAGTATAACGCTACTCATGTGTCATGATAATGAATATACCTTACCTCCAGCCAGGACGTGACGTGTATTCATTCTCCTGACCACTTCTGTAGCGTCTCTGTGATTTACAACACAGCACAGCGAGATCTCGCTGTGAATGACCTTTTACAGCGTAATCTCGCGAGACTACACCTGCTGTGTTGTAAATCACAGAGACGCTACAGAAGTGGTCAGGAGAATGAATACACGTCACGTCCTGGCTGGAGGTAAGGTATATTCATTATCATGACACATGAGTAGCGTTATACTGTTTATGTGACTGCAAATAGCGATATAGATATATCGCTATCTGCAGTGTAAATGAATGAAGATAAGTGTATGACGCTGATTGGTCAGCGTCATACTCTCCTCTGTAACGCCCACTTGGTCATATAGTAAAACACGCCCAGCTGTCCATTGAGAAACTCATTAGCATAAAGCTAATATAGGTCATAACTCCGTCAAAAATGATCATTTTTCTAAATAAAAAACACTGCTGTAATCTACATTACAGCGCCGATCACATTATATACAATATAGGCCACGTATAATGTGGTGACAGAGCCTGTTTAAGTCACAATAATTTCCTGTGTTTTGAACCATTAATTTGCTTGAGATTAAACACTTATGCTAAAATTTACTGGAGCAGCAACTGCCACTCACTTAAGACCTCATGCACACATCCTTCACCGTTTTCACATCCGTTTAAAACGGATCTGTGTGTCCGTTGTGACATCCGTGTGGTTTCCGTTGTCACTCCGCATTCGTTCCATTGTTCTATTTTAAACGGATGTTGTGCTTCCGTTTGTCTTCCGTTTTAAACGGTCCGTTAAAATCTATCTTGTGTGTTGAATGCTGGGCGCTTTGGCATGCCCTACCGTTGCTTGGCAACGGATCCGTGAAAAACGGACGGCACACGGATGACGGCCAAAAGTAGGGCATGTTCTACTTTTGACGGAACGGACGCATGAAACCGTTAAAACAATGGAAGTGTGCATGGACTCATAGAAATGAATGTGTCAGTGTGCTATCCGTTAAAAAAAAAGGATAGCACCCTGAATAAAATAACTGCAGTGGGCAAGAGGCCTTAGACGGTCACCACACTCTTTACACAGCTTTATATAATGTTTTCTACTGTTATATGTAGTGGACAATAAAGCTTTGTGGTCAACTTATCTTTCTACTATTGTCAAACGTCATAGTGATAACAAGGTGGGTGAGTGAATTCCTTATTAAAATACTCACACATAGTATGACCGCCAAAAGCTCAAAACTTCCCATTCCTAGAGATATATAGGGAATTTTCTCCAGAGGCAATCCAGCAGTGACAAAAACACTGCTTGCATAATAGAAAATCTGAAACACAAATAAAAGAGAGCAAAATTAATCAATACTTAACATTACTACTAATATACTGTTCTGATAATGAATCAGTGACAAGAAGGGACCCTTAAAGGGGTTGTCCGGGACATTTAAAAGGCTGACTGAAGTCATGGGATGTGATGAAATAACATAATACGTAATACTCACCTGGTAAATCCCCTGGCGCTCCAGCGCTGCTTCGGTGGTCTCCACTGGTCAGTTTACTTTTTTAGGAAGTGATGGTGTCTATTCCATCCATGTGACCACTGTGGTCAATTACTGTCCTCAGCGGTGACGCGCCATTCTTGTCAGCATCTCCACTGAGGCCAGTGATTGGCTGCTGTGCTTCAACTTGTGGTTCTCCAGCTGTTGCAAAACTGCAACTCCCACGGAGTTGTAGTTGTAAGAGAGCTAAAAAGCCACATGTTACAGAACACTGGTCTATAGGAATAAATGCACTTTATAGCCTTAGTTAATTGTACCACAAATTGAATGTAAAAATATGTCTGTCAAAATGTGAAAAATATGCAATCATTGGACTTGATTAGCTTTGAATACTACTTGATATGTAAAGATCAAACATTTTTTTTAAGTGCACATTAAGAAATGTATAAAATTTAAAGTGTGTGACCAGGGGCGTCGCTAGCACTGGGCCTTCGGGGCCCAAGCCCTGGATCTTTGGCCCGGTGCCCCGGATCCCCAGGGACTGGCACATTCGGATCGAAGCGGTCGCAGATGCGACTGGGCCGCGGCAGCCTGCACCGCATCTGTAAAAGTTACTATAGTAACTGGAGCCTAAGTGATCAAATACTTGGGCCCCTGTTACTATAGTAACAACACATACTTATCCATCTTCCTTCCCGAGCGCAGCGGAAGTCCTGACGTCTTCTCGCATCATAATGTCAGGATGCTGTGCGCCGCGGATGACGTCACAACGTTAGATGGTGTTGGGACATCCGCTGCACCCGGAGCCGAAGAAGAGTGTAACGTTACGATCTGCTGGGGTCCTGTATCTAAGCATGTCTTGTGGTAGGCTTAGATACAGGGTCTAACAGACAGTATCACACATGGACCCTGTATCTAAGCTTTCCACGTTAGGCTTAGATACAGGGCCCCAGCAGAGAGTAATCTTACACAGTATAAGATTACTGTTTGCGGGGGTCCTGTATCTAAGCATGCCTTGTGGTAGGCTTAGATACAGTGTCTAAGACAGTATCACACATGGACCCTGTATCCAAACCTTCCACGTTAGGCTTAGATACAGGGCCCCGGCAGACAGTAATCTTATACAGTATAAGATTACTGTCTGGGGTTCTGTATCTAAGCCTACCTTGTGGTAAGCTTAGATACAGGGTCTAACAGACTGTGTCACACATGGACCCAGTGGCGGATTATAATATGGGCGGTTCGGGCGGCCGCCCGGGGGGGCCATGGATTCCAGGGGGCCCATGGCCGTCCGAACCGCACATCATTTTAAAAAAACCACATTGCAGCGCGCTAGCGCCGCTAATGGTGAGGAGGGGCGGGCTGAGAGGGAATAGGGCCGCACCGTCCACCCTGCTGCCTCTCTGAGGGGGCGGCGGCGCAACTGAAACCAGCCGCCACCACCCCCTCCTGCTCTAATTGTACCTGCGTCTATAGAACGCAGGTACAATTACATGCATAAGCGCTGAATCGCCGGGTAGGTTCAGCCTTACAATAACGCTGATTGGCAGAATGAGTTGTCCCGCCAATCAGCGCCTTTCAACCTGTTGAAAGGCGCTGATTGGCGGGGGAAGTCATTCTGCCCTGCCAATCAATGATGGTAGTGGCGCGATGACGTCATCGCACAGCTTCCATTGTTGAAGGGCGCTGATCGACGGGGCATGTCATTCTGCCCTGCCAGTCAGCGCCTTTCAACAGCGCGATGGCGTCGCTCAGCCCCAGCAGACCTGCTCAGCCCCAGCAGACCTGCATTGACACAGGACAGCGCGGGAACGGGATCACAGCGAGTATATAAATTTTGTTGTTTACAACTAAAAAGTGTGGGTGGCATTATCCACAGGAGGGGGGGGGCTATATGTGGGACACAATCTACAGTGGAGGCTATATGTGGGACACAATCTACAGGGGGACTATATGTACGGCGCTATATACAGGGTGCGCTATATGTAGCGCGCAATCTACAGGGGGCTATATGTGGGGCACAATCTACAGGGGAGGCTTTATGTGCGGCACAATCTACAGGGGGACTATATGTAGGGCACTATTTACAGGGTGCGCTATATGTAGTACGCAATCTACAGGGGGCTATATGTGGGGCCCAATCTACAAGGGAGGCTTTATGTGGGACACAATCTACAGGGGGACTATATGTATGGCACTATATACAGGGGGAGCTATATGTTAAGCGCTATCTTCAGGGGCTATATGTAGAGCGCTATCAACAGGGGGGCTATATGTGGGACACTATCTACAGGGGGCTCTATGGGGGCACTATCTATGGGAGCACTATCAACAAGGGGCTCTATGGGGGCACTATGTACAGGGGGCACTGTGTGTGTGTGTGTGTGTGTGTGTGTGTGTGTGTGTGACACAGTGTATGGTGCTATTATAATAAGGGACACAGTGTATTGGGTTATTATAATTAGAGGTGCAGTGTATGGTACTATTATATATAGGGACGTATTGTGGGGCACAATGTTAACTTTATCCTTGTTTATAGATGCAGAAATGTTTGAAAAGTGAGAGGCCCAAGACATCTGAGCGGAAAACTGCAGAAATGGGTCATGGCCAGGAGAAGTCATAGAGGTCTGGACCGGATGGAGAAGAAAAGTAAAATAGAAGAACTAGAATCTGAGACGTCACTGGTGAGTCACTTAATGTAAATGTTTATTCTGCCTCTAATCAGTACTGTAGTCACTGTATGATCTGCAGCAAAATGATGGGTGGTCTGATATTTTTTTCGGGGAAACAGCAACTCCCAGCATATCCTTACCATTGTTCGGGCCATGCGGGGAGCTGTAGTTTTATCCATACAAACCTATACAGCAGGGGTTGCACTAAATTGAGCTGTATTTGTGCTGGTGCTGTATATATGTACTGAGCTTTGTTCTGGTGCTGTATTTATGTACTGAGTTTGGTTCTGGGGCGGTATATATGTACTGAGCTTGGTTCTGGGTTTGTGTATATGTACTGAGCTTGGTTCTGATGTTGTATATATGTAGTGAGCTTTGTTCTAGTGCTGTATTTATGTACTGCGGTTGTTTCTGGTGATGTATATATGTAATGAGCTTTGTTCTAGTACTGTATATATGTACTGAGGTTTGTTCTGGTGATGTATATATGTACTGAGCTTTGTTCTAGTACTGTATACATGTACTGAGCTTGGTTCTGGTGTTGTATTTATGTGCTGAGCTTGGTTCTGGTACACTGTTTCCGTAAGTCCCATAGAACTGATTGGTAGTTACGGAAACATCGTAGCTCGCATGCTACGCTGCTTCCGTAACTGACATTCACTACTATGAGTTACGGAAATTCCATGGTCAGGAAGTGGCGGAGAGGCAGCGATAGCAGAAAAAGGTAGAACAGGGTTTAGGGGGCCCTGTTCTAGAGATAGATGCGAGTCCCACCTCTGGGAACTGCACCTATCTGACAGGATCCGCAGGATATGTCATAAATTTCCCTCATGGGAAAACCCCTTTAAAGTGTAACTAAACTTCTAAGAAAACTTCTGACATGTCATAGTGAAATGTCAGATGTTTTGATCGGTGGGGGTCCGAGCACTGAGACCCCAATGGATCGCTAAAACAAAGTGGCAGAAGCGCTCAGGTGACCGCTGTGCCGCTTCGTTTCTGATCTGCTTTTCTCGGAAAGCCGAGCAAGCGGTGTACGGACGTACACCACTCCGAGGAGTGCCGATCAGAAGCAAAGCGGCGCAGCATTCAATCGTGCGCTTCTGCCGCTTCACTTTAGTGATCGGTGGGGGTCTCAGTGCTCGAACCCCCCACCGATTAAAAGTTCTCACATATCACTATGACGTTAAAAGTTTAGTTACACTTTAAAGAGAGGTGTTATAATTTTTTTATTTTTTATTATTATTATTATTATTATTTTTTCTTTAATAAAACAGTGTATCAGTGTGTTTGGCGAAACTTTCTAAATACTTTTTTATTCAAAATGATTTTTACTTTTTGAGATACAGCTGCTTTACATCCTGAATACAGAGCAGCTGAATCTAGTGCTAAAACCTGTATCCGTCAGGTCAGTGTGACTGACGGGTACAGTGTCAGCGGGTTGGGGGGGTTGAATTGCGTGTGAGGGGGAAGGAGGGGGCCCAGAGCCCATGGTACACTTAATCCGCCACTGCATGGACCCTGTATCTAACCCTACCACATTGTATTCTTAGATACATGGTCCATGTCTGATCCTGTCAGATGAGCCCTGTATCTAAGCTTACCCCATGTGTTACTAATGGGATTCTTTTTGTGGTTTTTTTACAGGTTCTGTCAGTGGACTACGTCGGATTCGAGGATTACTTCGATGACAGCTTTTTTTATTCTCAATAAAATGGTTAATGAGGGTTGTGTGGGGGGCTTTTATTTCAATAAAATATTTTTTATCTATGTATCTAAGGATACATTCACACGAGCGCGACAGATTTATGCGCGTAAAAAACACGCGTAAATCTGGTTATGTGCGTTCTGTTTTTGCATCAGTGTGCTTTGCATGTGGCAAGTGTTTTTCACGCACTCGCAATCACTTTTTTCTTTCAATGTAATTGATAACACGGATGTCGTCCGTGTGCTGTTTGTGGTTTTCACGCACCTATTGACTTCAATTGGCGACTAGGTGGGTGAATGATTTTTCAACGGACACTCGCTGATTGAAAACTCAGGCATGTGTGAATAGCCCCATTGAAATCAACGGGTCCGTGTGCTGTGCGTTATTTCAACTGCGATTCACGCTCGTCTGAATGAGCCCTAAGCCAATCATGTGTGATACCGTCTGCTGGGGCCATGTATCTATGTCTATCATGTATGATACTGTCTGCTGAGACAATACATCCAATTCTATCCAGCAGTGTAGCTATTAGGAGCCTTAGTCTTATAGATACGCTATCTTCGATATATATGCAGGAAAAAATATATTTTTCAGGGGGTGGGGGTAAATATATGTCTTGGGGCTTATGCTCCTCATCTTTTAAGACCCTAGTAATGCCCCTGTGTGTGACATCTAAATGAATGATCTTTGCATAATCTTTATCAATGCTATAAGTATGACAAGTAAGGCCAATAAATATTTGGACATGGAGAACTTAGAAGGCGTTACGGTGTTATGTAGAGAAATGACTTAACTGCATTGACGCCAGACATCTGAAGAGTAAATGTAATAACAATCACAACGTAGAGCTGCCAGCGTAGGGATGGTTCTTTCACAAGTTCCATGACACTCATGTTCTTAGACTTCTTGAGCATGTCCTGCTCTGCTAAAATTTTGTTTACTTCTGATTGATAGTCTCCAGGTCCCCAAATCCTGTGCATAGCTAGAATACCAGGAATATAATAAGGGAGTTATACTAAACTAAACCCATACATGGAATAAAATATAATTAGAAGGTTCCTCAATGAAATAACTGAACACTACTCATTCACGGGGAAGTAATAGTTAATATTAGACTATAGAATACAATAATTTTACCCTTTGCAGTTAAGAAATACCAAAGTTTATATATGCAGAATGTGTAAAATATACTGTATACTGTACATATACACACAAACACAAAGTGAAACCTCTTTGAGACATCCACCCAAAATTGCTGTGAAAAATGGTCTTCTATATGGGTCCATATGGGTAGCTAAACTTTTAAAAAAGAACTTTTGACATGTCATAATGACATATCAGAAGTTTTATCGTTGGGGGTCAGAGCACTGAAACCGCCACCGATCGCTAAATCTAAGAGACATCAGCGCTCTGGTGAGTGCTGTGCAGCTTAATTTCTGATCAGCTTTCCTCGGAAAGCCGAGCGATCAGTGTACAGGGTAAAAAGAAAGTCTATGAGCCCATACACCGCTCACTCGACATTCCGAGAAAAGCCGCTTAGAGCAGAAGAAAGCGTTTCTGCCACTTCGTTTAAGCGATTGGTGGGGGTCTCAGTGCTCCAACCCTACCGATCAAAACTTCTGAAATGTCACTATGACATGTCAAAAGTTTAGTTACACTTTAAAAACCTTTATTTCAGTCAGTACTGTAAGACTAGACACCACAATACATACTTTGATCTATAGCTGTAAGGCAAAAAATTATAAACTTGAACATGAGGTTCTTTGTTAACTTTTATTTCAAAACTACCTGTATGGCCTGAGTGCTGTCATCAAATCTACATTTTCTATTAACTATGTATGGGTGAGACGGACGAAGCCCATCAGGTGACATGCACTGGAAAGACATTCGCTAAGTTGCTGCTAAATTTTTCCTTCTATATGGGTCGTCCTCTGAAAGAGGCCAATATTCACAGAATATAGCGGAATAAAAAGCTTTTTGTTTGACTGAATAAACCACCATTTTCTTTACACTGGAGTTCTGCAAATTTTCTCTTTATATATATATATATATATATATATATATATATATATATATATATACATATATATACACACATATATACTACCGGTCAAAAGTTTAGGGTCACTTAGAAATGTCCTTATTTTTGAAAGAAAAGCACAGTTTTTTTCAATGAAGATAACATTAAATTAATCAGAAATACACTCTATACATTGTTAATCCTCTAAATGACTATTCTAGCTGCAAACGTCAGGTTTTTAATGCAATATCTACATAGGTGTATAGAGGCCCATTTCCAGCAACCATCACTCCAGTGTTCTAATGGTACATTGTGTTTGCTAACAGTGTTAGAAGGCTAATGGATGATTAGAAAACACTTGAAAACCCTTGTGTAATTATGTTAGCACCGCTGTAAATAGTTTTGCTGTTTAGAAGAGCTATAAAACTGACCTTCCTTCGAGCTAGTTGAGAATCTGGAGCATTACATTTGTGGGTTCGATTAAACTCTCCAAATGGCTAGAAAAAGAGAGCTTTCATGTGAAACTCGACAGTCTATTCTTGTTCTTAGAAATGAAGGCTATTCCATGCGAGAAATTGCCAAGAAACTGAAGATTTCCTACAACAGTGTGTACTACTCCCTTCAGAGGACAGCACAAACAGGCTCTAACCAGAGTAGAAAGAGAAGTGGGAGGCCCCGCTGCACAACTAAGCAACAAGACAAGTACATTAGAGTCTCTAGTTTGAGAAATAGATGCCTCACAGGTCCTCAACTGGCAGCTTCATTAAATAGTACCCGCAAACGCCAGTGTTAACGTCTACAGTGAAGAGGCGACTCCGGGATGCTGGCCTTCAGGGCAGAGTGGCAAAGAAAAAGCCATATCTGAGACTGGCTAATAAAAGGAAAATATTAATATGGGCAAAAGCACACAGACATTGGAGAGAGGAAGATTGGAAAAAAGTGTTATGGACAGACGAATCGAAGTTTGAGGTGTTTGGATCACACAGAAGAACATTTGTGAGACACAGAAGAACATTTGTGAGACGCAGAACAACTGAAAAGATGCTGGAAGAGTGCCTGACGCCATCTGTCAAGCATGGTGGAGGTAATGTGATGGTCTGGGGTTGCTTTGGTGCTGGTAAAGTGGGAGATTTGTACAAGGTAAAAGGGATTTTGAATAAGGAAGGATATCACTCCATTTTGCAACGCCATGCCATACCCTGTGGACAGCGCTTGATTGGAGCCAATTTCATCCTACAACAGGACAATGACCCAAAGCACACCTCCAAATTATGCAAGAACTATTTAGGGAAGAAGCAGGCAGCTGGTATTCTATCTGTAATGGAGTGGCCAGCGCAGTCACCAGATCTCAACCCCATAGAGCTGTTGTGGGAGCAGCTTGACCGTATGGTACGCAAGGAGTGCCCATCAAGCCAATCAAACTTGTGGGAGGGGCTTCTGGGAGCATGGGGTGAAATTTCTCCCGATTACCTCAGCAAATTAACAGCCAGAATGCCAAAGGTCTGCAATGCTGTAATTGCTGCAAATGGAGAATTCTTTGATGAAAGCAAAGTTTGAAGGAGAAAATTATTATTTCAAATAAAAATCATTATTTCTAACATTGTCAATGTCTTGACTATATTTTCTAGTCATTTTGCAACTCATTTAATAATTGAAGTGAGTTTTCATGGAGAACACAAAATTTTCTGGGTGACCCCAAACTTTTGAACGGTAGTGTGTATATATACATACATGCATATATATATATATATATATATATATATATATATATATATATATATATATATATATATAAATATGTATATATACATATATCTATATATATGTATACACATATATGTATATATATATATATATATATATATATATGTAAAGAGCAAAAATCAGGCAGCACTCCGTTTATGTAGTGAAAAAAGAGGGTACTTTTATCGTCCCATAGGCAACGTTTCAGCTCCTTCCCCTGGAGCCTGCTGGATCCATGTTGTCTATCTATATATGTATGTATATATATATATATATATATATATATATACACACATATATGGCACTGGGGGCATTCTGGCTAT